>NC_139321.1:30190000-31390000 GCF_056507025.1 Lutjanus erythropterus | reverse complement strand
CAGTCGACTGAGATTCTTCAAGTTGAGCAATCATCATTATAAATACAGTAAATTAAAAACACAGTTTTATACTAGGTGGCACAATTATTAAAATAAAGAAGCGATGTGACAACATGTGCTGGTGGTTAAGTGATGAGAAAAAGTCAAAGTTGTTGGTAAACAAGTTTTAGCTGTTGTTTGTTAGCTGCGTCACTGTACACAGAACAATGCAAACTTGTAAACTTTACAAACTGTGTCTCAAAATCACCACAAGCAGCAAAAATAACTGTGATGGAAGCAGATAAGGGTGGAGCGGGACACTGGACAGCAGCCGAAGAGGAGACACTCTGCTGGGATTTTATTACTATGAAATCTATAACTATGAGCAGGATGCACACTTTTACTTTCACTGACTGTGTGGAAATCTGATGTTTTCACATCATAGATAATGAAGAGAGGCATTAAAATGTGAGTCTTAACTGGTAAAACTCACATGAAGGCTGACACAGAAGTTTAATCATTGAATCTTTGCACTGAATGGACAAAATCGATCATTTGAGAAAATTCTGAGTATGGTACAGCACTAGTTAGTGCACTAACATGCTAAACTAAGATGCCAAAACATTTTAGCCACTGAACATCAGCATGTTAGCATTGACATTGTGAGCGTATTAGCATGGTAACGTCAGCATTTAGCTCAAAGAATCACTGTGCATACGTACAGCCCCACAAAGACGCTAGCATGTCTGTAGACTTTAAACTCCATTTTATCTAAATCACCATTTCATTTCACAATTTCTCCTGTCAATCGAAACAGACAGGGCCAGTTATGTGATTGGCTCCTACTTTCATCTGAACAAGTGGACAACCAATCACATAACTGGCTCTGGCCTGTTTTGTTAGACAAGTGAGATAAAAACACTGTTTAAAATTGACATTTTGAAATAAAAACTGCTTGGAATTAAATAAATATGACCAGCATTTCATTTGCTGTCCAGATTTTGGTTCCATACTTTGTACAGTTGTTCCAGTACCAGTGTCAGAAATGCCTTTAATACAGCCTAAAGTGCTGGATCAGGTATCGGTGAGGATGCAAACCTATGCACCAGTTTCTTAACCCAGAAACAGGACCTTCCTATGTTATATCTTGACAAAATAACAATCACACTTTTCTCAAAGACTCAAGCAGATGAAAACTTGTGCAACGTAAACTTTTAGCTGTAAAAATGTCCCACTTAGTTCAGCCTGTAACATGAGACATTTTCCGTGTAGTACTTCATTAAGGTGATTTAGTTCAAAGAAACTCAAACAAAACATTTGACGTGCGCGGTGACAGCGGACCGCTGGTTGGCACTTCATCAGCTTGCTGTGTCTCAATAATTCACCACAGTCACAGTTGGCCTATGAAAAAGAGAAACTATGTAACGCTCTGGGAGGAAAAACCTGATCTGTCTCCTAACAAGGGGGAAGTGTGAATATGACAAAGCCTTCCCATCTGACACCCAACCCAACAAACAGCCATCTGTCATCATTATAAGTGGCGCCTGATGTGCTGCACTTAAGAGGCACCTTGAATCTTTTATGCTCCACCGCCAATTAAGCTGGGCCAATTATCTTCTGAATTATTGAGTCAAATTTAGAAACCCAATCATTTATTCATAAACGGACCAATAGCTGCGTTTCATTGTCAAAGGTGGCCCTGATGAAGAAGCTGCAGAGTACCGTCCAAAGTGTCTTCACTGTGTTACTAATTCATATATTTTGATGAGCTAATCGTGTCCTCACGTCAGCTCACTGCCAATGTCTTCCCCCTTTAGCGACGCCAAACTCTTTGGTTATTCATATTCCTGGCCTCTCACAATAGGAACCTCTTCAAACTCCATAACGGATAATCCTCTCATCGCAAAAGTCACCTGTCTCAGGTGTAACGAGGGAGAATGTCAGCTGAAACATTATCGCTGTGATGGACCCAGTGAAAAATATTTTCTTCCTTTTTGTTCGTTTGACAGGACTTAACACCACTTACAGGCCTTCTGACAGCTCCAGGAGTTATATTTTCCACCATTATGTTGTCGGTGGTGTGGAAATTAAATCATGCGACAGGGGATTTGATGACACGTAATATTCATTTTAACAGGAGTCATTAATATCTGTGGTATCCTGTGACTAATCCTAAAACTGGCACAAAGAGGCGGGGTGGAGGGGAGTTTTCTGTATCCATCTCATCGTCTGCCTTCCTGCACAGGAATAAATTCACAAGAGAGACTTCTGAAAGCGATTAATCCCCGCTGGGAGAAAAGTGAGGGAAATCCAGTAAAACAAGTTCACTGTGGTTTGCAACTAATTTAATTTTCATAGGTTCAGAAATGTATAAAAAGCCTCCTTTTTAGAGCTTTCGTTTGCTCTGGCAGATGAGCACTGATTTACCGTCACTGTAAACTCTGTGCTGGTTCATGAATTTCCACCATGACCATGAAGCTGGTTCCCAGTGCTGTAGGCCACCTCCACTGCAACTCTTTCACATGGACCACGACAACTGCAAGTGATAAGAATAATAATCATCTTAAATGATCTTTTTTCATTAAGTGTAAAAAAACATCAAATCATGAGGAAAACTACAAGAGATCACTCATTAGAGTGCACATCTCCACCAGGTTACTCAAAAAGAATATTTTGTAATCATTTCACTGTAGTTTTATTACATATATTTTGGTGAGGTCACAGTGACCTTTGATCACCAAAAGCTAATCAATTCATCCTTAAGTCCAACTGGTCACTTGTGCAAAGTTAAGTGAAATTTCTTCAAGAAACGAAAAAACTGTCTGATCGGTCTTGTAGTAATTTAGATTAGTTGCAGATCTCACACATCCAAGCAGCTGCATGATCCTCCTAAAATTACTCAGTGGAAGTCAATTGAAAGATGATACAGTTTTACAGTCTGATATCAGAACTGTAAACCTCTTCAGTCTGACATCACCTCCACTCCACTCTAATTGATTACCATAGGGGTGGGACATAAGACTTTCCCTAACCAATCACCAGAAAACAATGTATCTGCCTGAATATCACATCATTTTAAGTAGACATTGATACTACTTTTTATTGATTTTGAACAGCCTTGATAGCAGCAGCCTCTATCTTGTCTATAGCAGTCATGAGTATGTTATTACTGCTCCTTGGATCTGGCACACAGCTTGACAATGAGGCTCCTCATTGGGCTGATTGCTTTTTCAACCAAGAAACCATCCTATCACAATGTGAGACAAATCAGTGAACTCCATGGAGCGGACGGATTCAAAGACAAGATAACGATTTGAAAAAACAAACAAACAACAAACTCTTTTGCCAACAACTGGAACAAAAGTACACCATTATGGACTTTTTGTTTTAGGAAATTGTAGAGCATATCAACTGGCAATGTTGGATGAGCAGTTAGGTTGGAGTTATAAAACCAGAAAGATATATTATCAGCCCAACACACATAATTGATTGATTTATCATTAGACAACACGGTTTAGATGTAGTTCCCTCCTTGCCTCTCAAAAAATAAAAGTAAATAAAAGTTGTCATGTCAACTAATGTCATCAAAAAATATTGACCTATCACAGCTATATGGGCAAGTTTTTTTTTAATCATGTGTATATTTGTTCCATTTTCTTACTTTAAGTGTAATATATGTTTACTATTTCTGTGCTCTTATGTCATTTTGGAAAATCAGATCTCATACATTTTTTTTTGCTCAGTTGGACTCTACTTACAAAATAAGAAATTGATCCAAAGATGTTTTGATCACACGATCAGCATCTAAAACTCCTGGGCCACCAGGACACATCCCCATTAAGTTTTTTAAGTAACCAGCATGGTGCACTAATCAGAAAACATGCAGCTACATGTGGGAACTCTGCCGTGAAAAAGAAAGAAAAAGGAGTAGTACATGAGCAAAGAACTCAGAATAAAAACAGCTATTTTGTATCCATACATGAAACTGTAAATACTCATTTTCTTCACTTTGCTATTGCTACAAAAGACGGACAGACTGGATATTGTTCAGCAGGATTTATGATTGATGATTTATAATATTTTTTTGCTGGTAGCACAGTATCTTGAAAACTTTAATCCTTGTGAAACATGCACAAAACATTTTCTCACACAGTGTATTTACAGTTGCAGCAGCATCAAGTAACACCACCAAACACCACTGAGTTTATGGCCTCCACCGTCAGCCGATCCACCAGCTGTGAAAAGTGTTACCCGTCCAGGCCTGGCCGCGCTGCTGCTGCTGACTGACAGCGGGTTTAATATTTGATGAGGGACTTGGGATGAACCAAAGGCTGGTCTCTCAGAGTGTGTGATGCAGGGAACACCCAAACCTCCACTATTGTTACCTCTCCCCGTCCGGCCCTGCTATTCATAGAGCGGAGGATAGGGTTCTGCACTCCCACTCTGAGAGTTTCACCGCACACAGAAACACAATGAAGTTAGAATAACAAAGGTCGCTGTGGCCTTCTCATCACTATCATGTGAGCTCCTCCATAACGGGACTGCACAGTGATGGACAGTTTAAATGGAGGAGAGGACTCGGCTAAGTTTTCTGCAGATATTACACTCTGAATACAGTTGCAGTTTACTTTAATCCACTACACCTCAGACACACAATACGAGTCAAACATTTGGACACCTCTTCTCATTGAATGTGTTTTCTTTTATTTTTATTATTTTTCTACATTGTTGATGAACATTACAGACATTAAAACTATGGAATATGGAAATATGTATTAAACAAAAAAGGTGAAAAAAGTCAAAGTATGTTTTTGATCTTTAAGAATCTAAAATATAAAAGATTCTGGTATATTGTCTTCTGTACTTGCCACCAAGGAAATCTTTGATTGCACACTGCAGGAAACAGTGTGCAAGAGTCTTTTATATGTTTTTTACTGTCGACCCATGGTCTTCTCTGATCTACAGGTGTGAAAAAGTTCTTTGCTCTTTGATATTTTAGATTCTTCAAAGTAGCCACCTTTTTCTACAAAGACAGCTTTGCACACTGTCGGTGTAATCTGAGCCACCTCTTATAAAAATAAAGAAAAAACTTTGAATGAGAAGTGTGTCCAGACTTTTGGCTGGTACTGTAGACCTCTGAAAGGGTGCATTTCTGGGTCTTTGTTGTTAGATTATATTTGTATTTTTGTGAGCAAAGAATCAAACATCACAGGCAGCTGCATGTGGACAAAATGTAGTACAGGTACAGTTAAAATGTGCAGAGCAGTTGATGGATTTTAAATAGCTCTTATTTAGAAAATAAAAAATAAAAATCTATCCCAAATGAATTAAATGCTGTGTATTAAATTAATGTATTCATGTATGTGATTAATGTATTTTAAAATAGTACTGGACAGAAAGCAAGACTCTACACAACAGTGGTTATTCAGGTTTTTGCGTGACAACAATCCAACAGTCCAGTTATACCCAAGAAATCAATTCCCTTTACCAAATTACGGTGTTTATGCAGTTTTATTTTTAATGCAACTAAACAATGACCATTTTCCTATTGCCAACAGACAGGTTTTCTTTTCTGTTATTTTTCTGATTTGTGCAGGAAAGCTGAGACTCAATTCATGTGTACAGGAGAGCAGAGAGAAGGAAAGAGCTTTTAAGTCTCTGTGTATTCAGCTCTCAGTACTTCTGCAGTTTCTAACTAAATCTTTATTTGACGTTTTGTTTCTCTCCTGTGTTGCTGTTTTTATTTTTAGGTATCTGCTGTATTTTACCATTTCATGTATGCTTTCAGCTGATAGGAGCTGTGTTAAGTTACCGCTGATGAAAACCCAACATTTCCTCATTTTACTGCTTTGTAATAAAAGCTTTTCGATAACAAAATAACAAGGAACTTTTATTGCAAAGAATGAATAGGAATTAAAATGCTCACACATTTTACAGATGTTTGACTTAAGACAAGCATATCATCAGTTACATACACACCCTCAAGCCAGTCAAAAGGAGCAAAAGAGTCACAGAATTTACTAAATGAGGTGGCAAGCTTTCATGGCCTCCTCCAACAAGGGGCAAAAATGAGTGTGTCCACCCAAGTGTCCTGTTTTTATGACTGCAGATCAGAGCTGATAAAAACCTGTGAATGAAGATTGTACACCTTAACAACAAGTGAGTGTTAGTGGTTTGCCCACTGTAAAATGGGCTAAAGATTTTGGGGATTTTTTGACCTCTCTTGTCTTCTGCTCTTCACACCAAAATCACATCTGAAACAGTGAGAACCTAAAAGAGGCATATCTCAAGAAATTAAGCCCCCCCTAAAAATAAATATAATTATAATATATAAACTTTCTATCTGGATGGTTTGGGACCATTCTCATGTCAAAGAGTGCATAAAGGTTATGGTGACCCTCTTGAGTTATTTAACAGGCCATGTACAAATGTGTATGCAGGTTTTTATTTTTATTTTATTTTATTTTATTTTTTTTTACCACAAGTGTGATATTCTCATTTCTGAGGATAACTGGACAAATATAGTTGGCCTGTTGCAGTGACAGAATTTCCCCTGCGGTTATTTAGGTTGGCTCAACAGTGCAGTATGTGGTATTAGCGCCTTTTGCACTGTTCTTTTGTTTGTTTTGGAAAATTACTTAATTTATGATAAATAAAGTACTTTACAGTAAAACAAAGTGTAATGATATCCGTGGATCTCACTTCACTGCCCATTTACATACAGCAGCAACACAAACACACACACAAACCACACACACACACAAACCACACACTGCGGCAACAAGGATCCTAGAGCAGGATTGGTCAGCGTCTGTACAGAGCTAACACAGCTCAGGCTGCAGTATTAACTTCCACAAAAACACACAAAAACCTACTTCTGTTGTTATTTAGTTGGCTTCAAATGAAGCTTAAAATTGCCAGTTTCTCCTTCAATATTACAATAATAGCCACATTAGCCATGCACATGCTAAAGCCAAGTTCAACAGGTTAACCTACAAAATAAACAGTAAAACAACATGAAATGGCAAAACTAACAGCTTTTAAGCTTGAAATCAGAACTGATCCATCCTTGAGCTTGAACTGTTACTGGCCCTCATAATGTTCATCAATTTTTTTTTAAGTATTGAGCCGTTCATTTAACACCCATTTAAGTGTAAAACAAGACAGGTCTGGCTTAACGTGAACAAGGAAAAACATGAACACAGCAGTTGTTGCAGTTGTTTGCCGTCCTCTGTGGTTGGCTTGTTAATAGTGCCGTATTTCAAAAGTGTGCTTACTGTGTGTCTGACATAATATCACATCAACATATGAAACAAACTGGGAGAAAACATCTGAAACATGTTTAGGTTTCCCCCCAAATTAATGGTATGAATTCAGGTGATTTTGTCTTTTGTATTTCACATGTCCAGAGTGGAGGTAAAAATAGTATATAATAAATAAAGCAGAGTCTACATGTACTGAACTACAGCCTTCTTGACTGACATGGGATACATAAAGCAACTTAATAAATATGGTGTTTAATTAATGAATTGTGTTTTTTCCCCTCTGATTTTATGTACATTTTAGTTACATGATTTTGTTGTGAAATAAGTCCCACAACAATTTGAGCGTCAGACAATACAGATATATCTGGGAAATGTGTCACTGAACTACATACTTTATTTTGGAGCAATTTGAGTATTTAGAAAGTAACAATAAAACAAGGATACAAAGAAGTAATGATATAAATATGCTGGTTGTTAAAGAACAGTTTGGTGCTGAGTTGATTTTTTTTTCTGGATTTTATAGACAAATTGAAAAGAAACAATATTTAAAATTATTTAAAATCGTAAATACAGGAATCTTTTAGAAACCTGACAGATAATTTGATTCAATATGACTCAAGGAACAGCAGAATATCATAAAGAAATTATTATTTAAATTAAAGAAATTGTTTAAATATAAAGCTAATGGACATGAAAAGTTGTATAGTATTTCTATTGTTTTAAAGGTTTATTTCAATGTTCTCACAGAGACACAGGACTTTGAGGAGGAGTAACATAAGAGAGTAGAGTGATGAGTTAAAGCTGAGCTAATGCGTAGTGATGGTGATGTACCTGAGCTCATTGACTGAGGTGAAATATACAGTATCATATATCCTGCAGGTGTCTCTCTGTGGCTCAGCGTGAATCCTGGGATTTACTGTCGGACTTAGAGGTGCTCTTTCTTCATACCTCTTCTGGCAGCAAGCCTGAAGGAATCAACAGCTCTGTCTTTTTTTTTCTTTTTAATGACTGTCAGGACGTCCATGAGGGAAGTTTGGCAGGTTGGACAGAAACATTGAAACTGATCCTCCTCTTTTTGCCTTTTTCTGCTCAGCACTTAATCCATAAACCATCCCAGAACAGGCCCATCTGGCATCTGTTGGCCTCCCCTTCGACTCCTTCAAATCTCATCTCACAGGACGGGCAGCGAACGAACACACTCGGGAGCTTTTCTTTTCTCTGGGCCTGTGATTTCACTCTCTCCGTCTATATTTTAAGTCACTTTCTTAATTTCTTTGCTTGTTTGCTTGTGGTTGTTGCACTGACAGGCTCAGATTTTTCCTTTTTCTTTTTGTAGAAGTGTCATTTTCAAATCATCATTCTAAGCTTCATTCAAACAAAATAAAAAACATCTTTGTTCGTCTTTCCACTGTTTTAACAATCACCAACTTTGATTTGGAGGAAATAAATCCTTAAGTAATGGCGTGAAGGAGCACGTACCATGCAGATCTGCTCCAGCCTGGGGAGAGAAGCCCCACTTATGTGCTAATTTATAACTGAATTAATACTTTCACTTTCACTGACTGTGAAAATCTGATGAGACATTACTGGTAAAACAAACTCATGAAGGCTGATACAGGAGTTTAGTGTGTTGCAAATGTCACATATTCTTTTTTTTACAGCCAAATCTGATTTGACTGAAAAAAATCTTAGCCAGCCTGATCCAGCCCTGATCTATAATTTCATAAATTCCTTGTAACTAGTTAGATGTAAGTAGATTAAGAGTAGAGGGCGACACAGGAGTGGATTTTCACCCCTGTCCTGTCCTACTTCTGGTGCAGCCCAATCCCATGACAGAGTAAAGAAAAAAAAGTCCAGAACAAAAAAGTCCCCTCACAGACTTGGAAGAATGAGTCCCTTTCCATCCCATTCCCTTCAATCCACAGTCCACACACATTACTCATGTTTTTATACACATTGAAAAAAAAATCCTATTGTTACTATGACTCCCAATCCCATTGACTTTTATCCTGTCCCGTCCCAGTCCCATGATGGATAGTGAAACTGACTCCCATCCTGTCCCACGGGAATCCCGTGTCCCGAGGGATTTCCAAAAACATGTCGGCCTCTAGTGAAGAGAAGTGAGGTGTCAACAGTTGGTATAGTTATAGCTTTATATTTAGTTTAGACTGTATATAGGTTTTCCAGAAATTATGAAACACTGCAACCAAGAGAGGTCGTTGAGCTTTCAGTCATAAATATACACAAACAATTTTAGGCTGATGGTTCTATTAGTGTGCAAGATTAGCTGTGGACAAGCTCTAGTCCCATTGGTCACTAACACACGTACACAACCGATTGCATGGTCTCCCATAAAGTGAAACAACTGATGGGCCGACAGCAGGATTCTCCTGGGATTTTTCAGTCAAGAGTTTTTGATCTTATACATCATCAATAAGAACTTTGTCATAATTATAATCCTTAACAATAAAACTGGTGTGAAAGGTGAGTTTGCATCAGCTTCACGCATGTGACAACTAACATTAACACTAACATCAGTATTCATGAGCTCCCCACACACGCAGCAACACACAGCACGTCTTCAGGTGACATTTATGTTCCTCATGAGGTGTTTCTTTTCGTCTTCTTCACCCAGGAAACACGCTGCAGTCCCTCTGCTTTCTCCTCAGCGCCCTCACAAAGCCACAACACAAACAGCGGCGGCCATATCGGGCCCCAGCTGCCGACACGTCTGCTCAGCAGCGTATTTATTTAAACCTGCGGCTGGCCCTGGCGGTCCTGCGCAGGCCTCGCCGGGGGCCTCCCCGGCTTGTTTGAGAATCCATTCACACCTGCGCATTAAATTACTGACACTAATGTTACTAGTAATGCTTGGACCGGCTCCCATTTTTGACCCCATAAAGCTGCAGGAGCTGGGAAATATTGGACATGTTGGTGAGAAAATGATTCAGACATGACACAGACGGTGTTTTGTTAGATAAGCACAAGCCCGTTTGTGTTTTTAAATGTTTGTGTCTGGCTGTTTTTGTCACTTTGGTGTGACTGAATAATATCAGATGAAGTCATGCATGCGTGCATGTTGGCAGTTAGGTTAATATGTATATTTTCATTGTCAGCCGGTGAGGATGACGTGAATATGAGGCCTGTGGATTAGGCTCTTTAAAGCCCAGCTCTCTGACAGTAAAACAGGAGACTCTGTCGCCTCAGGGTGGGGGCGGGTGGGTGACACATTGTTTGACTGTTACCTGGTTGCTAAGGGCTCAGTGGCTTTTGAACTTGAGAGGTGTAGAGGCATGAACACCTGCACAGCCCCCCTCTTAGAAAACGCCGGGATACCTTTCACCTCGTCTCAGTCTGCAGCACTCAGCGAGGGGCCGAGAAGAAAAGAGCTGAGCAGCGGAGAAAGGGAAGTATCCAAGAGACGTCTCCCGGGTTGTCAGTCCGGGGTCAGGGGTCAAAGGTCGGCATGGAGGGGGTATGTCAGGTGTTAAGTGGAGCAGACAAGCCAGTGTAGGGCTTGTTAAATGCTTACCTGGAGACCTGCTAACCTGCGGCCAGGTGGGAACACAAAGCACTAGGCTTTGGTACAAGATTATCCAAACAGGATGGAGATCAGAGGAGACATACTTGATATGATGAAAGGTGTTATCAGGAAATAATAACCTTAAACTAGAGCTGAAACCCTCAGTTGATTCATAGAAAATTTATTTTTACAACTGATTTATTGTTTAAATATTTTTTTAAGCATAATATCCCAAACATTTGCAGCTTCCAGCTTCTCAGATGTAAGAATATTTTTGTTTTCCTCTCTTGTAAAATAGGAAACTAAATATATTTGTTTTTTGGAAAGTAACTAAGTACATTTACTCAAGTATTATGCATCACATAATTTAAAGGAAAATGTACTTTACTCAAGTATTTCTGTTTTCTTTTCAATATTCTGCCTTTTACTTTGAAACATTTATCTGTCAGCTTCACAACCACTTGGCTTACAACCAACACAGTGTTGGGGTCCCACACCATAAACCTGAACAAGTTAGCAGTACTCAAAAAATTGAGCCAATGAGTTTTTAACACCATTTTTTTAGTTCATAAACTGAAAAGTTTTAGGTTAGCAGAGCTTGAATATTTAGAGTTAGTGTTACAAGTTGTTCTCTCATTGTAATAAGTTCATGGAACTGAATACTTCTTATTAATTATTTCATTTTAAATAAAGTTTATATAAAGTGAAAATTAGGAGTTTAATAACCATAAGGAAAGAAAATTCTGCTGATACTCAACATTTTTAAGTTAGTAGAGCTTCTATACAATTTTTAAGTTTTCACTACTTGTAAGATTAATTCATTTGAGCATTTATTTTTTTTACGGTGCATATTTCAGACGCATATAGTTGTTTATTATATGCTCTATAGCTGATTCTCCTCATTCATGACGCAGTGCTCGAAATAAAAGTAACCCATGGGAAACACAGATATGGTGTCTGGGACAATTCTAGGAAAGGAGAAACCTTTCATTACAAAGATATTGCGGCAAATTTCCAAATAGCGTCCTCTGATATTGGAAATCCAGCAGTTACATTCTTGCATGAAAAAACATTACAACTTAATAAAGGGACTTATTAACAGTCTAAAAGCAAACTGTTGTCCTCTTTGAAACCTCTATGTCAATCACAGACATAGGTGTATTGTTTTGACATGTGCTCGGGAAGCTGTAGAGCTAAACATGACTCAGCTGTGGATTTAATTAACACCATATGATACAGAATTGTAACATTAGTCCCTCATTAATGCTGCATGTCTATATGTTTACAATAACTTTCAAAATAAGCACGTACTGTTACGTTTCGCTGGATCTTGTGCTATCTTTAGCTCAGAGAAGGAGTATCTCATTTAGCATTTAATGCCAATTTAGCATCCATATGCATTCCCATACGCTTCTAGATTCCTGCACAGCTCCTGCAGTGTTCTTGCAGCCTGCCTGAACTTCGTCTGGGGAGGACGGACCAAGTGGGAACAACTTGCTCCAACTGAGTTAGAGCCACAGACTGCATATTTAATAGGCTGAAATCCTATTTAATATACAGTCCATGGCTCCAATTCACTATTTGGACTGCTGTTCAAATTTTTGTGCAATACGGCTCCTTTAAGTCTTTTCAAGACAAAAAATACACAATAAGGATTAACAAGATATTTTGAGCATCCCAAATTTGAAAACTACTTCACATAACCAGTGAAGTCATTTTTGTTGAAATAATTCAGGTAAAGCCTTATAACTCACAATTTGTTTTGCTTTCACAGTTTTCTTTTTGTTTAAGATGATCTGACCCACAAATTCCATTCCCATCTAGTTTTCTGTCTGCAAACTAGAGAAAAATACATCAAAACTTTCTTAAAAAATTAAACAGACCTTAAAATAACACCTGTAAAATGTAATCAGTAAAGTTTGTCAGTCACATGGGACAGGCCACTCTCCAGTTTCTCTGTACACGCAGTTTAAATCACAAAGGAATTACATTTTAAAGGTTAATTGTGGCTTCGCTGCACTAATCCACAGCGTCAGTGACATGCGATCATCCGAGCAAACAGTCTGGGTCCAATTTAATTAGAATGCAGATTACCACAGCGTGATACTGGTCACACGGCGCCCTATACTGGGATGTTGATAACTGAGAATCTGGCTGTAGCTGATGAAAAGGCTTATTTGCTTTAGTGCGGTGTGTGTCTCTCTAAGCTGAGGGACAAGGCGAGACAACGTTAATGATGATCTGTGACAGACGGCTGAGGGGTGAGGAGGGGGAGGAGGGGTTCCTCTTCAGCGAGGTGAGCATTATGTGGAGTTGGCATTCAGCTGTCTATTATTTATTAATGTCTATTCATGGTGTCTATTGTCCTGTGGGCACAGCATGGAAACACATACACAGTCAAAGTGAGAAGTCAACACTTCAGTCCAACTGTGGAGCCGTGAGGCTGCGTGATGGAGAAACTGTGCATGTGTTGACATCAACAAGGAAATTAACTATGAAGAGAAAAGAAAAACTTGACAGAGAAGCTGTCCTGTTTGTTAGAAATCAAAATATTCCAAATGAGTCCACGTGAAGTAGATCTATAAATATGATTTATTACACAGTCAATCAACTCAACAAACCAGTTGGTTCAGTCTCATCATCACTTATTAAAAACACTTCTGATGACTGACTACAGCTGGGTTAAATAATATGTGCAAACACTTTCATGAGGTAAGTATTTGCAATAGACTGGCAGGTTTTCAACAACTCATTGTGCACCTGTAGATAGTCACACAACTGTCTGTGATTCATGTTTGTCAAATGACTTATGTGCATTTAAATGCGTTTCTTTTTTTTCTAGACCTAAAACCAATTATGTTCATTTGGACTCAAAGATGAACTGATTAGATTTTGTTGATCAGAGGTCAAAGGTCATTGTGACCTCATTAAACACATTTTTGGGCAAAACTGAAGAATTCATCAGCTGATTATGACAAAATTACACACATATTTAATATAATAATATGAACTTCACTGTGACATCGTAATGTTCAGCTCCTCTAAGTGAAGACAGCGTGAAATTATTCACTGGAATCACACATGAATAGTGCTAACTTCATTTTGCCAAAATATACACTTAATAGCTTTTATTAAATTCCTTCAGAGTTACAGGTCAATATAGTAGTAAGTTCCATATTAAATTTCTTCAAAGTCTTCACAACATACATTATATGAGTCTGGACAGACATGGATGTAAACTGTAACTTGTTGGAGGTATACAACTGTGAGGCAGTAATTTCTCCTTCAGCAATCGGCACTGAAACAGTTATATCCAAACTGCTGCTGCTTCACTCAAGAATTTCAAACACAGGATTATGACCTGTCTGATGAACCAAACGATGCAAACATCCGACTATAACTGACATTTTAATTTCTGGTTCGTAAGGAGTTGACCAAACAACTGTGCTTCGTTCCATCGTGTGCACATACTCACACGCACGCATCTACACACCCATATAAACAAACAGACACACATAAGCTGACGCTCACATATTCTCACTACATTATTTTATGTTTTTGCTTGTTGCTCCCTTTACGTTTGCTCTGTGATCCTTTGGTTGCTTGTTAGCTTACTTTTGTGGATTACATGATGCTTGTCATGTAATGACTGATGATGTAATGATGACTGGGGTGAGAATCCTACCAGTCTCTAGATTTTGTGGGGTTTTTTTAAACTCTCACTTGCACAATTTGCCTCCTTTCTGTCTTTTACTGTGTATCTGCTGCTCTGTTTTATTGTCCAAAATAAATAAATAAACAAAAATGAAACAAGCAATATGATGAGATCAACAATTGCTCTGATATTTCAAAGACCAAATGATTCAATGAGAAAATAATCAGCACATTAATCAACAATTAAAACAATAGTCAGTTGCAGCCCCAATTTATTGTACAGCAGGACCACTGTGTTGTTTTATATACTGTGCAGGTATTTCATCCCGTCTCCACCCCTCATGCAGGTGATCTGCAGGTCATCCGGTTCAGTTTTTGATCTGTTACCAACCGTCTGATCCAGACTCGGGGGATTTTTACTAAGTGAGCGACTATTGTTCGTGTGATTGTGGCCCCGCTCTTTAAGTTCTTCAAACCAGGAAATGTTTAAACAGGGCTAATTAGCTGTTATTCCCTGCAGTGCGTGGCTCTGGCAGTTCTTCTCTGTGGCTGATCTGACAGGAGTCGTGCCCTCTGGGGTCCCGCCGATCAATTATGGGGCCTTTCACCGTTTGCCGTTTTGGAAACATTAGACAAGCTCAGTTCCAGATTTGGCCCTCACTGCTTTTGTACATGACTTTGGAAATCAGGCTGAAATAGGCATTTATTTTCTGCCAGTCTGTGCAGACAACAGCAGAAATGATGATTCTTTGGAACACAGAGGATGATGGGAAAAAGAAACACTCGAGTCCAAATGCAGGTGGGTTTCTGAACAGAGAGGCTGCAGGTCTGAACAGAGACTGATACATCTCACACTGGTTCACTCAGAGATGACACCAACTACCAAACACACACACACACACACACACACACACACACACACACACACACACACACACACACACACACACACACACACACAATTTTACAATTCCCTGCAGACAGTGCTGCACTCCCTCTGCTGCCTCTCCTGTGTAAACACAGCAGCTCCCCCTGCCTGTTCTTTACCTCATTGTAGAAACAGACATCTGCATCAGTTTTTAAATCAATACATTATCAAACTGTTTCAAACAGAAAAGCCGGGCAGTAATTTATCTATGAATGACATTATTTTTTAACAGACGTACTCTAAAGGTCAATAAATTAATCTGTGACCAAGAACCTCTTTCTTTAACAAACAAAATGACATGTATGAGAGAAAAGATGAAATAAAGACAAAATACTGAAAATATTCATCCTTAAGTTCAAATCTTTTATACTGAACATCAAATCTTATTAGATTTTATAGTATTCATTTATTATAGCTTTTTTGTTTCTTGATCGTCCTGCTGGTTTAGAGGTTTAATGTTGCTTTTATCAATGTATATGTATAATATTTGGAACTGACATAGATTTGCAGTAAGAATGACAATTTTGGTGTGAAATTATAATAACGTATAAGACTTGGTTAAAATACCTTCAAGCATAAAATAGACTTATCGTCCTGGGCTGCGTTTCCCAGTTTCAGTGTGCCTTAGCATTCTATGAAGGTTTCTAAAGTATACCTTAGTAAAGGAACTTCTTTTTCCACGAGTGTTTCTAAGTCTATCCCTTAGCAGGTGCTCTTAAAGATGAGCTGCTAAGGTTCATCATAAGCTGTAAGCTGTATTTCACCATGGTGTAGACAACGACTGACCACCTGTAAAGACACAAAAATGATGTTTTAACATAACAAGTGTTGCAATAATCATTTTACCTCAATCTAATATTACAGCTAAGGAGGCTATGCCCACTGAAGATCATCGACTTAATCTATCTATCTACAGACGAGACCCTGTGATGGTTCCAATAAATACGTAGCACATAGCCTACAAAATATAGAATATATAGAGTATAAATAGGGACATATAAGCCACAGTCAGACCGCTTGAAAGGCCATGATAAATGATAAAGCTAAATGGGTTAATGATTTTGTTCTCATCCAAACAAAAGGTCTAATACACATTTGTTGTTGTCACACTATATACACCTGTAGCAGCAGATCCATGTTTAATTGCAGTGTGTGTGTGTGTGTGTGTGTGTGTGTGTGTGCGTGTGTGTGTGTGTGTGTGTGTGTGTGTGTGTGTGGTGTATGTCAGCACTGTGCTCCTCTGCTGGCAGTGTTCAGCACTCGGGCTCAGTTTAGGGTTCAGGCTTCTATAACCTAAGCACACAGTCAGAAAAGCCATATCCTCAATTATCTCCATTACATTAAAAAAAATATCCACAATTTTTCATAAATTGGATTAGTGTTATACAGAGGTCCTATATTCTATTAGGCCACCAACATGATAAGAACAGACAGATTAAATGACAACACTGTCATAATGTGTTATGCACAGAAACATTGTTTTCATAATTAATTTTCATGAAGTTATTTTTAATCTTTAAAGTATATTTAGCTTGATAAAACCTTGGTACTTTAACTTAATTACTTTACTTTACTTGTATTGCAAGTATTGCAGTACTTTTATAGTGGGGTGTTGCTATATTTAGTAAAACATATAAACCAGGGTTGCTCCAAATTTTTCCATTAGGTTAAAATGAAACTTACTGGTGGGACACAGGCCAAAAGTTAACACCTACTGTATTGTTAAGATATAAAAAAAATGGTGTATCCTAAGTTCCCTTAGTTGACTGACTGAAGTATCACTTTGTAATAATATTTAAATAATATTTAGGGATCCTACATATTTTAAGAGTACATTTAGCTCAAATAACAGATCAGAAACAGAATACAAATGAAAATAAAAATAGAAACCAGGCCTCATCAATAAGGATTAGCTGCCTGCCTGGGGCAAGTAAAGTGCCCTGTCAGCCTAATAAATCCAGCAACTCACTTCTCTGACTGGGCAGGTGGTAATAAAGAATTACTCTATTAAACTATTTTGATTAATCTGTAAAGTTATTTTTCATGCAAACGTGTCAAAAAATGCTGTTTTCAGCTTCTGAAATATGGAGATTTCCCGTTCTTCTCCATTATTAGACTGAATATCTTTGGGTTTTGGACTGACAAAACAAAACATCACTATGGACTTTGTGAAACAGGGATGGACATTTTTCACTATTTTCTGACAATTTAGACATTAAGCCCTAGATTAAAGATGACAAGTAACTTTTTCTTTGTTGTTTTTTGATGACCAATAATAAATTAAAAGATTTTCCACAGGGGCACATAAAAATTTACTTTGGGCAAGTAGATTTTTGACCCAACTGTCCGAGCAGGCAAGTAAAAAAAAAAAAAAACGCTGAACCCTGGAAACATCTGGCAGTCTAAGCTGAATGTTATGGTGACCCACAGGCCGCACTTTGTGCAGTCCTGAAGCTTTGTGAATAATTCAAAATGTTTTCGTGATTAATAATATTAGTAATTCCTCAAAGCTGCATGCAGCCGGAGCAAATCACTTCACTGTCTGAAAGAACTTTAGTGGCTTTGAATCATAACTTAAGACCGCGATTCTGCAGAAATGCTAACTCCATATTTTATCTGAAGTACCCTCAGTTTGAGTCTGGCAGGTACCTTTGTTGTATGTCATTCTCTGTTTCTCTCTGCTCGAATTTCCAGCCATCTCTTTACTGACTCTCACAAAGCCATAAAATACATTCTCAATACACATCTTCTTTGAGAGTGAAATAAAAGCAGCCCTAGTGTGAGCACGACAAAGCGCTGGTTATTTTTTGCATGAAAAAGACATTGTGTGCTAGGACTTGTTCCAATTTTAATTTGTCCTTGTGAAAAAAAAGTGCAGCCTCAAATTATCTAAAATGTAAGATAAACAAGAGTCAGACATGTGTCACCTTTTCGCCAATTATCATTAATAAGGGCCGTATTTTGAGGGAGAGGCTCGAACAAAAACACTCGGAGCTGCTCCTCAGTGATGAAATTAAGTTGTCATTGGAGCGTCTGCCTAAATCCTGCGCGCTTACGGGAAAAATAAAGACCATTCTGAGTTCAGAGTGCCATGTAACATTCAATTACAATTTAACAGACGGGTCTCTATTAGTCGGTGTCCATTTCAGGGTTGGAGGCTGGAGGTCACGACCCACTCCTCTGGAAGTCTCGGGCAGGTGCTTATGTTTGAAAGGATTTTAAAAAAAGTAAAAGATTAAGCCCAATACAACACACACCTGGCCGACACAAATCTCCACATCATCCTCTACTTGAGTTTGTCTGTCACACAAAGACACACACAGACACAAACACACACACAGACACACGCACACACTGGAGTGGAAATTCAAGCTGACAGTCAACATCTCAAATAAATATATTTCTCCGTCTTTTTGTTTTAAGATATTAAAGTAATTTCTATAATTGTTTGAAACAAGTCCACTTTTCCTAATTCCCATCTGTGTCCTTGACAACGGGGTCACAGCCCGAGTCGTCTCCTGGCAGCTGTGCCAGATGGTGAAGAGGGAAAAGAAAGTGGAGAGAAAGAAAGAGAGAGAACTTCAGTCAATGTCAAACAGAGAATTAGAGTTATTTCCCCGCCTTTTGAGTCGGCGCTACCTGTCCACTGCCCCCACAGTGACAAACTGATACCCTCAGGCAATAAAAGTCAGCAGCGGAGGCTGAGTGAAGGACTGGAAAAATCCCTACCTGTTAAAAAATTGTTTGAACTCCTAATTGTGTAGAGCCCTTGGCAAATCAGGGGGTGTTAGGGAGGAGGTCTTGTCCAAACAGAGAAGAATAAGACAACTATCCTCACCGGCTCTGCGAGAACACAAGTCAGGACAAATAACAGTGATAAAGAGACGGATGAGAGACGGACAGAGGGAGCAGTTTGTTCGCCTTAAGTCAACTAGAATATATGCCGCTCACACACTTATATGTATGTTGTGCTTACAGAAAAACCTTTTGGTGTGAACAGCTGCATTTGCAAAGTTGTCACTTTTAAGGTCTGTATCATTTGAGGAACAACTATTCCAGACATTCATACTGCCATGACCGGTTTGACTGTTTGTTTTTAAGGTCTCCATGGAAAGCAGTGTAAAACCCAGAGAGTGGATTATCCTGCTTAAATAAAGTGAATTGCAATGAAGAGACAGAAGTCTTGAACAGCACCATTAAGCAGCTACTTGACACTGTTTTTTTTCTGTTTCATGGCTACTTGTTCAATACTCACATACTTTCCCCACATTAATTTCTCCCTGTGTCTTAATTATGTTTATATGCAAACCTAATGTCTAGGTGCTTATTGTAGGTTTTACACGTCAGTGATGAGGAAAAACTTATATAAAAGAATGCAGTAAAATGAACGAGGAAGACTTCTGTGAAAATGTCTCTTTTTCAAGTATTTCAACAGGGCATATTTGACTTTTGGACTGACAAAACAAGACATCACCATGGACTTCATGAAACAGGGATGGACATTTTTTCACTATTTTTTGACGTTTTACAGATGTCGCAGCCCTAGATTATTACTAGCCACTAGAGCTGCTAAAGAATGAAAAAGCAACATCCAAGACAGAACAAATGTGCAAAGCCTGCAGTAGTCAAGCCAAAAATGAACTGCTACACAAGAGACTGTTTTCATTTATCAGCTGTGGACAAGCGTCCTTATTCATTCAGACAATGTGATGTGAAAACAAGAAAAGAGCCAAGCTTCAGATGTCCTGTGTGACGCTTCACTGACTTCACTACTGCAATCAACACAGTGGAAATATTCTCCTCCTGTATCCAAAGTGCTCAACGTTAAATTGAAAATTTTTTATTTGGAATACATTCTACTAAATAAAACAGACATCATTGCATGTCAGGCTGTGTGAAATTTTGAATAAGCAGCTGAAGAGTATTTTGGTTGGAGAAAAATCTGTGAGCTATTTTTTTTTTTTTAACTAAACGTATAAGGAATTCATCTAAATCATTTTGTTTGTGGTGAATACTTGTGTCATGTGTCATGAAAAGACAATACAAGAGCCACCTAAGACACTACTTTATGAGTTAAGAAAAAAATATGTTGATCTTAGATTAGGGATGCAACTAATGATTATTTTCATTGATGATTAATCTGTTGGTTATTTTCTCGATTAATTGATTAGCTGTTTGGTGCACAAAGTGTCAGAAAATTGTGCCAAATATTGATCAGTATTTCCCAAAGCCCAGGATGATGTTCTCAAATGTCTTGTTTTACTCACACCTGACTGATGTCAAGTTTATTGTCATAGAGTAGTAGAGAAACCATGAAATGTTCACATTTATGAAGCAGGAAAATAGCGATTAATTTATTAATGAATTCAAAATCGATTAGTCAAGTAACTGTTGTAACCCTATCTTAGATTTAAAAGCAGTCATTGTAGAATATCCTTTTATTTTCAGAGGCTACTTCTCCATTTTGTTATTCGCTCATCTGTCCAAACTGCTCTGAATAAATGCACCTTCAGAGGCAGCACTGACTTTACAAGAAAGGAGATGATAATGGTGTAAGTAGGTGTTTGAAAATATTCCAGAAATAAACAGTGTGTGGCTAACTGGAAACATTCTCCACACACACACACACACACACACACACACACACACGCACACGCGCTCATTACAATAAGGCCCTTAAAACAACACTGAGGCTGTGTGAGTCGCCCACAGGAGAAGCAAACCAGAGTATCTCGCCCTCTCTCCTGTGACAAAGCACTTGAAAGGTAACATTATAGGGGCGAGCTCGCGGAGATAGAGCAGACTACACAGTCGTCGCCCGTAAGACATTTTTCAGCCACTCTCTCTGTCAACGTCCTCTCAGCCAGTTGCTGCTCGGCGCTACAAGAGTTAAATCTGGTTCTTATCTCGCAGAAAGTCAAATGTAACCAAACAAGTGCAGAGGGGAAAAAGTGGGCACCGGTCTGCACGTGTTCAGTCCCAATAGATGCATGAAAAATAAGCAGGCGACGGACTGACGACATCCTGAACTCCACTGGGGATTCCTGAAAAGGCCTGAGCGCTCCTGCTGGGACTGCGATGTCAAACTGAGGAAGAGGAGTTCAGAGTAATCATTTTGCTTTCTTGTATTTGGTCTGAATTCAACAACATTAAGCTCTATGAATAGAAACTGACAAAGTTCATTGATAAGGTTTGCTTTTTAATGTTATTTTCCTTTATTTGAGCAATGTGGTCATTTAGATGTGTAGCCCATTCCCCACTATCCCATTTTTTAAATGCATTTAGCTTAATTATTTTGCATGGCATTTGGAACTAAAATTTTTCATGTACATGTATTTTTGTAATTTTTAAAATACAAACTTAGGTTCTCGTTTTCCTGAATAGAAAAGCGACTCTTTATTTGGCCTTTAGCTGTTTTTTTTGTTTTTGTTTACTCTTGTGTTTGTACCATTTGTCCTTATTACGTAATTGTGTTTCTTTCTAAGATGAATGTTGCTTTACTTTTCAATTCATCTGTCAAATATATTCTCAATTGACTGATTGATTAAAGCTCAAGATAATGCTGTTTTGGTTTGTCCAGGCAACACTCTAAAACCCAAAGATACTCTGGTGAAATGTCACACAGGATGAGAAAATGCAACAAAAGTTTCAGCTCTACAAAGACGTTTGTAAAATGATGAACTATGTTAATGTGCACATTGATATGTATGCACTCAATATTAATCAATATGGAGAAACTTTGAAAATCGATGACGGCAACATCTGCTCTTGTGATTTAAAACAGATGATTGAACTGCTGTAGTTTATTGTAAGTCGCTCCCACATTCTTCTGCGGCAATAAATACTCACTCGAGTATTGACACTTGTAAAAAAAAAAAAATCATACTGTACAATATTTGTGTGATGATTTTTAAGATATACATCTTCAGTACACACAAATGGGTTAGAAGCCACAGTCAAGATATGGAAGGCAGTATTACTGGTTTTGGTCTTGTCATGAAATTTGTAGTCAATAAAAAAGAACCTTAGAAAGTAGCAGCCTTGTCCTTTATATATCTATAATTTTAATTTTGTTAATGATTTGCACGAAGAAGAGAAAATGAGTCCTGAGATTTCAAAGTGCACCAATTGTGTGCAGACAAAGAGAAACACCGAAACAAGTGGCACAAACATGAAAAACACACCTGTGATTAAAGGTATTGATCCCCATTATTTTCTTGATTAATCTGTTAATAATTTTGTCAATTCAGTGTCTGAAAATGAGAAATTCCATCGTAAGCAATGAATCTATTAATCATCAACAACCCTAGTCCAAAACAAAATTTTACTGTCACATTAGATTAGAACAAAATCAGCCTCATCTTACATACAATTACAAAATTTTACTAGAGAATTACTGGCATCATTGTTTGAAAAACAACTAAAAACATGAAACAATTATCAAGACAGCTGCTGATTAATTTTCTGACAATCAACAAATTGTTTCAGCTCCACACACACTGTATTTATAAGATGTGTCAAAATAAAATCAGCGGATGGATTTCAATTTTCCACTCTCTCCTTTTGTCCCTTTCTCTCTTACTCTATCTCTCTCTCTTACACACACACACACACACTCACACCAGCGTCAACCCTGCGACTTGTCATACTCCATTACAGATGCAATCAGCCAGCGTCTCCTCCTCAGCAGCTGGCAAAAGTCTCCTCCATTCATCACTGCATCTCTTCTGCTTGTGGACCTTTCCCTATTATTAGTGTTAATACAAGGCCAGAGGACATGGAGGGAAACAGGCCTGGCAGCGCTTAAAAAGCCCAAATGTCAGACTATGACATGCTGCCAGCTGCCGGCGGCTTTGATATGCCGGGGCTGGATGATGCTTATTTGATCGTTTCATTAGAAAATTTGGTCTAGGTGTCAAAGAGGTTCCCTATGTCTGTGCTGCAGCTATTAGGCTCAATTATAGCTGCCAGAAAGAGCGAGAACTGAGCTGGCTCTGTGCGCCGCATTCAGAGTGGCCTTAAAGAGCCACTGAGAGAGTCACAGAAATTGCTATTCATAACACTTAATGGCTTATGAATTAAGTTTTCCCTCTAATTATTCATAATCATACATGCTTACTCAACAAAAAAAGCTAATCACATATTTGGCATCAAGAAGTTCTGCAGTAAAGTTGGTTGACTTATCAGGCTTTCTTGATGGTAAATTTTGCTTTAAAAAATATTTGATAGCATCCACAAATAATCACAGATATGGTTTAATACTCTCAGCTGGGGCAGAAATTAGTTCAGTAGTTTCCAATATGAGGGTCAGAAGGTGAATCTATGTGTTTGCAAAATGATGAACAGGTAGAGCTGGGTGATAGATTGCATTAATTCATCCAGATTTGTTATTTTTTTCACAATAATTATAATGTTTGCAGTGTGAAACTATTACCGTGTGCACAGAAAAGTTACTTTCAGTCAAAAAATAACAGAAAGGATAGATGGCTTCATTAGTAGGCCTGTAAACTGTGGCATTAATAGTTAAACTATACATGCAACTTTCACAATTTATAAGACTTGTGACTTCCGGTTGCTAGCTGGCTCTGGTTACCTCCTACTGAATGTAACATAGATGCATAACAACTAATCTGTGGTTTCGGCTTGTGTTTGCTGTCAAGGTTGGAGATGAAGCCAGCGGAGCAGCGGCTGTGTTAAACGTTCTCACTATCTGTCATGACAGACAGGGTCAGAAGAATTCTGTCATTATCCATTATTACCCATCATTTTAATTTTCAGTTTTTAATGATAATGTGACATTGCATATTTAATAGCATTTCATTTTTAAAAACAACTCAATCACATTGACATTTAATATACAGAACAAACTTACAGATTAAACATTTATGAGGGCATGGAGAGAAAGGATGAACAGAGAAACCAACTGTGAGGTCACTTTTCATGTCAACACCAGACGAAAAACACAGCAGAAAAAAAAAAAAAAAAAAAAAACGTGACCATCTTGCCTAAACAAGCACTTATGGACACTAAAAATATGAACAAGCCACTGAACGGCAGATTTCCCGAACCTGCAAGTACTCGCTTTATCTAGTAGGAAATCACACAGCATGCACTTCTTCTGCACGCGCTCCCAAGGCCTCCAGACAGTAGCGTGCTGTCAGCACCCAGATAGCGAGACATGTTGAGAGGAGCGACGAGCGATGATGCCCACAAGCTCTGAGGGGAATCTTCTTTTCACAGATTTGGTTACCTGTGCAGTATGCTTAAATCAACAGTATTTGCGTGTGAACCACTTAACGTTACAAATCTCACTTAATGTTTTAATCTGTAAAAGTTCTGGGTGGCGTTCAGATTTATCCATTGTTAAAAAAATTTGGTCAATGACAGAAAATATTCAGTCAGTGCAACCCCTGCACCGAAGTCAACTGAACAGTGTGTGGATGCCTCCTCCCACTTTTTTTTATCTTGAGGAACTGCTAATATGATGCATAGCTTAGCTAGCAAAGGCACAAATAGGGCATAAAAATTCACCAGAATGGGGGAAATGAAAGATTTTGACACTAAAATTTCAACGCTACAATGTTGGAAGGAAGCCTACGCCCTGGTTCAGGTCTTTTATCATTCTTATGGCACAGCCACATCGTGTTACGACTGCACTACATCAGCCAGAGCTGATCGCAGCCATTCTACACAATGCCTGTGATTCCACCTGAAGCGCGTCCCAGAAGCAGCTCTCCGCTCTGCTCTGCTTCAAATATGCATCGAGTCTATTTTTGACAGATGGCGCGTAAGAATTAACACAGAGCAGATTGAACGAGCAGGAAGTCAGACACAGAAAAGGCAGGGGGTATCTGGTTCTTTTTCAAAATAAAAGACCCCATGCAGACTCATGATCATTAAGACAGACAGAGAAGAAACTATTTAACCACGCCACCTGCCTATCCATGGTAGAAGTACAAAGAGCAAAGAAAGAGGACCTAATCAACAAAATTTGAACAAGTAAACATAATCAGGTGAGCAAAATGCTCCGCTGCTGATATGCTTCTGAAATGCCGCTGATGGGGCTTGCAGCCGTGCAGAGGATGGATCAGAACCGTGGTGCAGATGTGCCCTGCTTGCTGGAATCAACCGGCAACTCAACCACTACTTATGAAGTTAAAAAAACATGACATTTCAAAATAAACCACTGGATTAGTTGATCAACAGAAAATTAACTAATAACAAAATTGAGAAATTAAATGTTTGTTTTTTTTCAGCTTCTCAAATGTTAGGATTTGGTGCTTTTCTTGGTCATAATGAAAGTTTCTGACCATCTTTGGATCTTTGCTATTTTAACTATTTAAATTCTTCACCTTGAGCTCAGAGAAATAATTTTTCACCAATTTCTAGCACTAGATAGTCAAATGATTATTAGCGAAAACACATGGCAGACTAATCAATAATGACAATCATTATTTGCAGCCCTGATGATTAATTATGAGTATATATAAATAGTACACCACAATACAAAGAAAAGCCGGATCATTTCTCTACTAAGTTTACACAATTTACAATCTGTGCACGCCTGATGAATAACAGTCAGTGCCATATTACCATTTCATATGTCCATTTTGAAAATTGCCTGTATGACGTATGTGCACATACATGCAGCTCTTTTCTCTTTTTTTGGAACCACTTACAGATTAGATGTAATAGACATGCCGGGAAATGTGCCGCTGTAGGAATGTCGACCACATGTTCAAAAATAAATAGACCTGTGAGAATTGAAACAAGCACTCATAAGGTTAATCAAACCTAATTTCTTCATGGTTTCTCTGCTTTGGTCCGCCAGCATTTTCCCTGTCATTTTATTATTTCTAGATCTCTTTCTGGGCAACAGTAATCCAGGCATAACTGGGCCCTGCCACACTAGATTAGCTGCAAACGGACACAGAACAGAGTGAGAGTGTGCATTTCCCACCTTTTGCATAACACTCTTGAAAAAAGGCTGCATACCAGCAACGCGTGGGGAAATTAACTAATTAGGAAGTGGCCTCGAATTGCACAAAATACTTTTCTCCTCATGCTGTGTTTCTGTGGTCAGAGTGGTGCAGGAGAAGCCTCTCTTCATCTGGAGCAACTCTAACCTCTGATGTGATTAACTGGCTGCTCAGGACAAAAGAAATGAAAGGTTAAGAGCGAGAGAAGAAGTGAGGTCTGAGTCTTTTCCTCTCAGCTTTTTTTTCCCCCCTTCTCCCGGGGTGGCGTCTCTGGCATGGCACAGGCCCAGGCTGAAGGAGTGTTAAACCTCTCAGGCTGCAGGGAGAAGAAATGACAGGACTCCCTCAAGCTCCCCTCTGTTCTTCTAATGGACTCCTCCGTCGACATGGCGGGGTTAGAAACATCATAAGTTCATATTCCCCACACGAGACTTTCCCCCCATTTAGCGGTGTCGCCTTTCAGATTCCTCAATGGCTCCATCTCTTTTACCCAAAGAATCAGAGTCCTATCAGTGAAATCAAAGGCGATTACACAGCTCACCAGTCATTTAGGATCTCTGTGGCTGTGGTAAGTATGTAACGCAGGCCGCAGCCCCAAAGTCTCTGTTTATTCAGTGAAAGTGCTCTGTAATTTATTTAAAATAATCTATTTTAACAAATAAAGAGGTCATTGAGTGAGCGCATTGCTGCAGGCGCACATTTAAATACCTCTTTAAGAGTCGGACTGGCTGACAGGCTGCCGAGCTGGCTGGACCCAGAGGGCGCAGAGGCCGGCCTCCTGCTCTGAACAAAGTGATTCACCAAAATCTGAAGAGCAACATCATGTGGTTAGCAAGGGACTACTTCTGCCCTCTGTTGATCTCTAAGTGCTGATCAGCATGGTGAAGCCTCTTTTTTTTTTTCTTCTTCTTATTGAGATGTTTGATTCGGATCCAGAGGGCTTGTTTGAAGAGGGGGTGGGCTCTGGTCCTCATGGAGTAAATATGACGGATGGTATTACAAGGAAACCCTCTCTGCGATTTCGAAGAGCTTGAAATAGAGATGGTTTTTCCTGCATACCAGTACATCTCCCCACTTGCTCTGTGTGGTGGCCTCAGCAGCTCAGGTGCACTGTATCTAGTTTGTGTCTGCCTGTCTGATGGGATCTGAGTACACCGCAGGGCTGGACGCATCAAAGGAAGTCAAAGAGAGGAGGCCAGTCCAACTGTAAGAGGCCCAGTTATATAAATGGAGCCAAAGTACTTTGCTTTATTTGGACTTGTTTGGGCTTATTTGTTTGTACACCACACAGCTTCATACTTGGCGAGATTCAGAGCACAGTTTTTCCTCCCACTTTAAATACCTACAGTATGTGACTTGTTGATGCTGGGTTATAAAACAACTTATTTCCATCATTAAAACTTATACATTATGGTTTTCTGCTATTTTAGCCAACAATAGCTGCATCAAAGACTCCATTAAACTCAATTTATTCAAGTTTTTCCATGCCATATTTTGGCAAAGCCAACCTGGACTCTGAACGCAGCACGCTGGCTGACTTACCCACCTATGAATCACATACATTCAGAAGATGTGTGAGGTTCAAGGGCTAACAAAGTGGCTAATTTTTAAGCACATATATACGCTGAGTGGGGGAACGAAGAAGACTGACATTTCACCAAACTTCTCTACAAAAACATCAGCGGGCCGTGACTGGCATCTGGTGCAATAAGTGGTCGGTGTGTAGCGAGCCTCTTCTGTTCCGGCCAAAGAAAACCCGGTTTAGTGTAACCGCCGTTTCCTCGAGCAGTGTGCCGAAGTCGAGAGGAGAAGCAGGAGAAAGAGTTTGAGAGGTTTCAAAGATGTTGTCATTCCAGTGTAGAGCTTTGTCCTTACACTCTTAGAAATAAAGGTTCTTCCTTTAGGGCTTAGGTTCAACCAATTGCTTCTGAAGATCCTTTCCACTTTTCAAAGGGTCAGAGGTTCTTTATAAAACTAAGGAGTCCATTAGTTCATCCAAAGAACCATTTTTAGAAGGAAGAGTGCTTCAAGGATTGTTGTAATATAGATAGATAAAATCAGATGTGTAAAGGTCCTAAGTTGAACTCCCAAGTGTGCCCTTGACAAAAACCTTGGAATATAAAAACATTCACTATAGAACCTCTGCAGTGTTTTCTGGATAAAACCCTTGCACTATAAAGAGGTTCTCCATAGAACCCCCTGAGTGGGTTACAGATTAAACCCTTGGACTATAAAAAGGTTCTTTGTAGAACTCCCATAATCTCTTCTGGATTAAAAACCTTGAAATATAAAAAGGTTCTTGGTAGAACCCCCTTGGTGGGTTCTAGATTCAACCCTTGGAATATAAAAAGGTTCTTGGTAGAGCGTGTGTGGGTGTGTTCTTGATAAACCCATGGAATATAGAAAGGTTCTCAGCAGCAACCCCTGAGTACCTTGTAAATAAAACCCTTAGAATATGAGAAGGTCCTCAGTAGAACCCCCTTAGTATGTTCTTAATTAAATACATGGAATATAAAAAGGTTCTCGTTAGAGCCCACTGGATGGGTTCTTGTGAGTTATCATAGAGGATGGAAAGATTCTTGATAGAACCTCCAGAGAGGGTTCTAGGTGGAACCATTACACCAGAGGGGTTCTCTGTAGAACCTCTCATAGGGGGGGTTCTGGGTGGATATCCCTTTATGTTAGGTTCTTGGCAGAACTCTCTGAAAAGGTTTTTCCTATGAGGACAAGCTGAAGAACACTTTATAGTTCTAGTCAGCACCGTAATTTCTCAGAGTGTGAGAGAGAGAATGTGGAAGTATTAGACTTTGTTTTTCTGAGACGCTGTTGTCAGTCATTCTGTTCTATCTGCAGTTCATCCTCTGTGATCTGACAGATAAGTTCTGTGGAACCCTCTGAACAGTGAATGGCTCCGTCTGTGTTGGCTGACATTGTGGTTTGGGTCAGTGAGTCGGGGTTAGGCTGATGGATTACTTTACTAATGATTTTGGCCTGAGAGTGAGCTTGTTTTAAAACGCAGACATTCGGCGAGTCAGTTTGAGTTTCATACGATGTTATGGATTGGCGGAGTTGTGTGTAGAGCTCTTCTTCGACGGGCCAAAATCGACGTTTGATTATTTAATGTTCTTGTTTTACAAACCAGGCTTAATCTGCAGAGCAAAGAAACAAGAAATTCAATTGGCATGGCTAATTTAAAAAACTTACAGCAGGTTAGATTTTTTTTCACAAACAAAACCTGCAGGCCGAACGGTGGGCGCTTTCGCCGTAACATAATATACTGATTCACATTTGAGATGTTTGCATGTACTGTACCACCAGCGGAAGATGTCCTCCGTGATTGAGCCCACCCAGACTGCAGTGTTGTGAGGGAGCGTGCCCCTTACCTCCCACTGGGGGCAACAAGGTCCTGTGTCCACATTTCAAGCAGGGCTGTCACTCACAGTAGAGGAGAAAGGGTTCTGTCTTGGGGTCAACACTTATGTTCTCCAGCTAAGAAAGCAAGTCTGACTCTCAGAGGACAGGCAGCAGTTCAACACAGCATGCTTTGTGCTGCATCCATGCAGGCCAGAGTGGAGGAGCTCAGAGATGAGCAGGAGGGATGTGAAAACCGACAATGAAGAGAGTCAAAAGATTCTGTAACTTTGTAGTAAAACCACAGAGAGGGCAGAAGAAGAAGAACTTTTTGCAGAATGTGCAGATAAACTTAAACAAAAAGCCCCAAAAATACCAGCACAATTCTTGTACTCTTTTATTATTCTGTTTTGACCACAAAAGTTTTTTCTCAGGTAAATTTGAAATGTTCTGTATGCTCAAAAAAACTAGTTTAGATTAATTGCTGTCCAAGCGTTCTGTTGTTACTCTGAAAAAGTACCAATATCTTCTGTTAAAGGGTTTAAAAGCTATGATAGTTTTGTTGTGTAACTTCCTACAACATGTCTTGCTTTTTCCTTAGCAGACAGTTTAACCACTTATCCCCCTGAGAAGATTCAATGTCTTACAACTAACAAACTTTTACAGCTCGAACATGATGGATCATGGCTGTAAAATACTTAAACCTGCTCTTTAATCCACTGATTTTTCTGGCCACTTGGGGGAAGTACAACAAGCTGAATCACAGCAAACAATGGCCTGTTTACAGATCCAGAAGGCATGGAGCAACATTGTCATTCATTTGCAATCATGTTTTGCTCCACCTGTTGAATTTTCACTGTCCTTTTAGCTCTGTTTTGGTCTCTACCAATGCCGCAGCTAAATGCTATACTATGTTCATTATTATTAGCAAGTGGGTAATGCAATGCAGGAAATGCAAAAGCATACAGAAAAGATGAGGCCGTTGTGAGTGTCAACATTTTCCTCAGACATATAAAATTACAAAGACAGTGAGCAGAAAGATGCTAAAATGATCCGTAAAGCTGGAGGAGTGATAATTCTTTGTGAGTTCATTTCTACAAGTGACATCTTTCACATCACACCGAATAATTTAATCTATTGGTAATCTAAAACTTTTGATAAGAGCAGCTTTATTCAACGACTTCATTTGATTTCACTGGATTATTTCCAGCAGGTTGCAGCTCTTCTCTGCACTTGCACTGATGATGTTGTATCTTTTTCACTTAAGAGTGTCTGGTGCCAATTTGTCCATCTTTGAACCTGTAATTGAGTTAACCAGGATTAGCATGCATAATAATCCCTCTACGAGATAAAAGAAAGGGGGAAGAGTGAGAGAAGGAGGGCGGCGGATCGACACATGTTTGGGCCGGTGTCACCTCTTAATGTAATTTGGCACATGGTGCTGTGTGCTTCTTCTGGTGTAGAGTTTCTTTTAAGTGGCTAATGCCTGCGGTGGGTGAGCACCCACGGGGGACAAGAGAGGTCAGTGTTTTGGGTGGAACGTGTGGAGAAGGTGTCGGGGATCTTCCTGTCATTCACCGCGCATTCCTCTGAGTCCCACTGACCTTTGACCCCCCCACACAGGCAAGGCAACAACCTCAACCTCCTCAACTGAGCAGAGCAGGAGGCTGTGTAAGAAAATGCTCATCTTTAAACACATCATGGATGTTATCTGCCAGTGGAGGGACACAGTTTAACCTGATTTAAAAACAAAATAAAGAAATGAAGCTTGATGATTCAGTGATTGGTGCTTTTCAAGATATTATAAGATGAGATTTATTTTTTATAACTTTGGAGACGATGGCATTTGAACTTAAGAGAGAGAAGAACGTAAGATGAGATTCATTTTGTTGATTACCCTATTGTAATGATGCTGAAGACTGATGTAATTTAATTAATGAAAATTCTATATTTTATAGTTCAAAATGTCCTTACATCTATGTAGTTGGAGAACAAGATAATGCTGTGCACACTGCCTACAATGTTTGTAATTATTTGGCTCAGCATAGTGAGGGTGAAGTAATGTCTTGGTGTCAAAGTTCTTCTGTCCAAATATTCAGTTAGACATAAAAGTTGAACAAGTTGTCCTGAAGAAGCTGTCCTGACCCTAGACCTAAAATTTCAAGGCAAGTTGCTTCAAGAGTTTTGAACATCTCCAACTAATAATGTTTTGTTGAGATAAATTACTTAAAAAATAAGATAAGAAATTTGTATTTTTGAGTTTAAGGACCCATCCCTTTTCCAAAATTTGTATTTTAAAAATTGCTGTGTAAACTGGTTGTACTTTAATATGTAGAGAAAGTTGTTTCTACACGAAACTGATCACAAGGTCTGTGGATTATCTTGTGTAACCCAGTAACAATTTCTAGATAAATGAGAAGAGTTTTTCAAATGTAGTTTTTAGCGCTTTGAGCACCACAAGCCAGGTGTCATGTAGTCACATTATACAGAAGAGAAGGCAGACATCTCTATGGTCAACATCTCCAGGGGAGGAGGAAAAACATATATTTCAATTTGGGGGTGAACTGTCCCTTTAATTTAAAAAAGCAAAAATTTAAGACGAGTTATGAGACGACCTGTTATGTGGGACATAATTTAATCTTTATGTGTCCAGAAATATTTGTCTGTCTTTTCTGGAGGTGAAGGGTCCAGGTCACCCTGACAGATGGTTCACATTACTCATCTGAAGAAGGTTAAGATAATGTCCAAAGTGGAAAAAATGGAGCTGTTAACTTCAGACTGATCCTAAACTCGATCTATTGGTCACCCGGGGTGTCTGATGGCCGTCACTCAGAGCCTCTTTGCTCCAAACTTTCCATCTCATTTATTCCTCCTCTTTCTCTCTTCTTATAAGTACAGATGTAGTGGGAACCTTCAATCAGCTTCATGATGACACAACCTCTCCACTTTCATGCTGCTGATTCGCTGTCCAATGTGCCACCACACACACACACACAAACACACATGCGTGCACATACACACACTTACATGCACTTTGCCCAACTGGCAGACATCTGTTGATAATCACTGCCCAGTCTCAGCAGAGAACTTGTGATATTTAATATTTCCTCACCACTTGAACAAATAAGCTCTAATAACTGCAAGGTACTTGACCACAGGAGGAGAGGAGAGGAGATGTGCAGCATGAAAGGAACTGTGTGCACCTTGGTTGAATCTGCGTTGTTAAACTTTCCATAGTGTTTTACCCTCAGCATATATACTGAAAACAAAATCAGCTTGAAAACTTGCCACCCACACGCCCCCAAAACCACAAAAAATTAAACAGCGAACAAACATTATAAATCACTGCTTAAAAGAAGATATAAATAGTTATAAATACTCACACATACTGTACATGCACACACACACGTGCACACTCGTACACACACTTAAAGCTGATGCGCTGCAGAGGTGTTGCAGAGCTGCAGAGCATCGAGAGACATTCACAAAACACTCATTAACTTCCTTTACAAAGCCGCCTTTGTGACCCGCCAGACCCTTGGCTACTCTCCCTTGCTACACACACACACACACACAGATAGTTTGTGCACACATGGATAGTTTCTAGCCCAATGAGAAAGTACATAAACACTAAATGGGATTAAAGTTTAAAGTGTTACAGCTACCTGGATATTTTTTCAGGTCGGCTCCTGTGGAATATGAAGGACTCCATGCAGCCTTTTAAGAAAAGAAATAAACTACTTTTGCAGCGAACACACCAACTAATGTTTGACCTATGTACGCCCAAACCCACCACATAGAAGCCTGAACGGACTTCAGCATATTACTTTTATTTCTTTATGATTAAATTGGTTTCTGTGGAGACATTCTGTCGACTTGGATTCACACCTCAGCCCTCAGAGATAGCCGTGTCCCCTGAATCAACTGAACATGTTATTTTTTATTTCCTCATAAATTACATATTATACTAATCTAATACAAATTGTACCCTCAGTGCAAGATTCCCTTTACAGTGAATAACAAAGAAAATAGTATCCCAGACAAGGTTAAATTTAAAATGGAGTAATAAAATGAAAAAGAACAATTAGCACCCTGAGGTGCTCCAGTGTTTCAAAATGTGGTCAAAGTCAAATATATTATATTAAAGTCAGTGAAAACTTTCAGAGTTTGAAATGCCTCTCTGCACCCTCAGATGTCCACGCCAAGTTTCAACACTCAGAGGTGGTTACATCAGTTCCTGTGTGGCAGCGAATGAGGCGGCTCATTTACGGAGAGTTTTGGTTTGTTACAATTCGGGTCTTATTCTCTTCAATCTGTGAACAAATTACAGAACTTTAGACTTGCGACATTGTGAGCAGTGGAGTCCAATTTTGTGTTCAGGTGATTAACAAATCTTTCCCATTAACTTCTGTGGAGAACAGACGTGTCCAAATACCACATATAAATTAAAACCGTCAGGTCACACATTATAAAGAGTTGGAAAATCTGTAAATGGAGCAGGCGGGGTGGATGAATGGATCAAACAAACACAGGGGTTTCACAAGGGCTGGCATGAAAAAAACAATTCTGTTAATATATGTATTTTTTAAGGATTGCTGAATTGATGTTTTGTACATATATATAACTAGCGCTTAGTCCATTAGCTCGATGCTAACACATAATGGCAATTCCCATTGCTGCACTGACAGAAATTAGCATCATAATTAATACTTAAATTAATAAATTAAAAGGCAGAGAGACTGACATGTGATATGCATCGTTGTTGGAAATATCAGTCATGACATACAGTCTCTAGAAGTGTATGATTCAACTTTTCCATATAGTGTTGGAAAGCAAACAAAAACAGCAATAAAACATGATATCGAATCACGATACGAGAATCACAATAGTTAATAATCACAATAAATACTGAATCATCACTGAAGTGTTGTGATAGTGTGGAATCAGGAGAGAAGTGTATCGTCCAAGCCCTAGTTTTCACCCAGGAGGTCGGTGTTCATGTCCTGTGTGAAACCAAAAGTCAAAATTATTTATGTGACTTTGGTCTCGTGTCACATGTAACATAGCAAACATGTTTTAACTTAAAACATGATCTTTTCCAAAACCTATCCAAGTCGTTTTGTTGCCTAAACCTAACCCAACAGAAACCTCTTAACAATGTTAACCACGTTTATTTTTGTTATTATAAAGTCAAAAGTCACCTGACTGTGGATCTGCTCTTCACAGTTAGTGGTGGTGTATCACCTGCACGCAATTTTAAAGTGTAAAGTTGTGATATTTGTAGGCAAATTCAGGAAACGAGGTTGGAAGGTAGTTCAACTGCTTCTGTTTCGTCCCTCGTCTGTCATCTTTAAAGCTTTGTCCTGGCAGTCTCAGATATCAGTAATACAAATTCTAATCCCCTGACTGACAGTTTTATGGCAATAATGGATGTAAACAACACATAAGTTAAGATATTCAGTCTGGTTTGTTAGACCTCAGAGATGCACACAATGTGACATGTTTTTTTTTTTGGGGTTTTTTTACATGAAAACTACACCTTTTATCTACAGCAATTTGGTGATCAGCTGATTGGTGAAGTCAAGAAAAAAGGGTAAAAAAAATTTTAGCTTCTCAAAGTGAATATTTGCTGCCATTTCAGTTTCCTGTTATAGTAGCCAACACACCACCACCAACACCAGAGAATTCACTGACACATCAAATTATCAATAATGAAGGTATCTGTTTGGTGCAGCACCAATGTGATATTACAATAGACTGTATTGAGAATAAGACCCAAGTGTAAATAAACCACAATAAAATCAACATTCAAAGATGAAACTGTTTGGTTAAAAAAGATCTGAATCAGCAAATTCTACACCAGCAGCAGCGTGACAAAGCTGCTTTTCCACAGTAATGAATTTACCACCAGGCAAGTCTTCCTGCCTGCCCTCGGATCAAAGAAAGCAACCTGCTCAGGTTTCATCGGCCAGGAGGACCAGCAGAGGCAGCTCGGCCTGATTCACTTCCAGCAGATGAGTGCAGAGGTTTGGGGAAGAGGTCAGCGGCACACCGGGGACTCCCTGACAGCAGCTTTGCCAAAGACCACCAAAGTGATCGGTAGATGAAATGACAGGCCACATTCTTATCCCCACTCCCCGAGGGCAAAGAAACAGAGAGGGTGCTGGGTGAAAGAGGATGTACGTGGCATGTTTCACTTTATTTTGGAGTTTGTTCTGTTGGTCTGTGTGGAGGTGTGTGGAGACATCTTCATGCACTCCGCTATTTACATTCAATACACCCACTGTACTGAAAAGAGCTGAAGAGAGGTCGGCGTCGGAGCGCTAAAGATTCTATAAAGGCATACTTGTTAAGAGGAAAAGTGCAGTGGAGTCAAGAGCGCAAAGAAGTAGGGAAACAACCTCCATGATGGATGATAGAGAACTAAGTATCTGGGCTGGGGGGAAACTTCTAATTACGAGAAGGGAGGCACATGCTCATTCATCCCAAGGGGGGCTCTCAGAACCTCGGCCTCATGAATTGAATAGTGTGGTGAGGAGGTAAGGGATGGACCAGAAGTGGCACCTTTGCCAACCACACTGCACAAGCCACCTCGACTCCTTTTACCGCATGCAATTGCTCCCTCCACGTGCTGCGAACATCACATAATCAAGCCCTTCTCGCTGCCTCACACCAAAAAAGACACAAATCTGAATACAACCCCCCCTCTCATTTATTGCCTTATAAAAAGACTTCTGGTCAGTTTTTGCATCTCTAAAACGAGCACGCTGGTTTTCCCCCCACATAGTGCTCCATTCATCATCGGCTGGTGTAGGGAGACCTACTGCTCTTACATTTCCTGTAATTGGAGTGGCAGAGGTCCAGAGGTTGGCATTAATATTAAAAGAAAGTAGCAAAAATGAATTATTTCCTGACAGTTTCTCGACTGTGCCAGCTGGTATTTGTGTAATCAGTTATGTTCCAGCATGGGGGTGTCTGCGTATGTCTTTGTTTGGTTACAAACCAATTTGTCACCTTTTATACTCCCGACTTCCTCTTAGGTCAAGAGGCCCCTGTGGCGCCCTAAATGCTCTCCGCAAGCTTATGAGGCTTGGTGGTGAATCTGGTGCCTGTGAGGCATAACTCTCCCTGTCAAAACAGAGAGGGAAACCATGATTCTTCGCCATGAGTCCCACGCTGCTCGGCTCTAATAAGCCAACAGACATGAGGTCATTTTTTTAGTGTTTCACTTGTTAGCATTTATTGCACAAGACTGCATTGTTGGTTTGAATAACTTCACATAAGTTGTTAAAGGAATAGTTTGGATTATTTGAAGTGTTGTTGTATGAGATACTTATTGATAGTCAGTGTATTAGCTGCAGTATATGCCAGTCATCATGTCCCTAGTTTAGAGAAGCAGAGAGGGGCACCACAATGGAAGCTAAGCGATGTACTGCTGTGGACAGGGTCGGCAACAAAAGGTATTTTAGCCACTTAAAAAAAGGTCCACCTTAAAAAAAGTTAGACCAGTTCAAGTGTATGCTATATTTAGAATATGCTCACCGCTTCACTGCTGTTACATAAGCCAAATATCACTCTCTCCAAACCAACAAAAATTCATAGGCGAAATCAGTTGCTGGTCCACAGCTGGATCAATCTCGTTTGTGTTATCGTGTGACTTTGGTGAATCATTTTGTAACACAGACGTCACACAATACCACAAAACAAACTGACTGATTGAGGCAGCGGTAGACAAGCGACTCCCATGTTCTGCGAGGTTTCACCTATGAAGTCTGGTTGGTTTGGAGAGAATGATATTTGCCTTACACTGTGTAGCAGCAGTTTCCTGTTAGAAAAGGCTGTCTGACAGGAAAGTAAAGCAGTGAAATGATTCTTCTGCTTCCTGGTTGGTGCAGCACTCAGTCAGCTCCTCCAATAACAGAGATGCAATGTGGTGACTGTGGCTATAAAAACTCAGCCAGCCCGTCAGTCTGATGCTCAGCTTTCCAGATGTGACTCTTGTGTGTGTGTTTGATATTGTTAATCTTACTATTTAGCTCAAAAAAATTATTTTTACTGAGGCTCTATCTGGGGATGGGGCAGGCATTAGATTTAAAAAGTGACATAGGAATTAACTGCTTCTAGATACAATAGGGTTCCAAACTTTTTTTGGTTTTAATCAAGTAGTTTGGTTAGATTTATTTATTTGTTTTCAACAGCACCCACTTCCACTTTCCCTTTGTGGTTTTGCCCCCAATTTCTGTTTTTTTTTTTTTTTTTTCAAACTGTTTTAAATAAAATAACTTCATTTTCCTTTTCCATCACAAACTAGGGTTGTAACATAAGTTCTTTTCAGGTAGACCTTTTTTAAGCGGTTAAAACACCTTTTGTTGCTGCCCCCGTCCACAGCAGTACATTGCTTAGTTTCTGTTCTGGTACTCCTCTCTGCCTCTCCAAACTGGGGGTGTGCAGACTGGCACATACTGTAGCTACTATACACTGTACCTCACACAACCGCACATCAAATCATCTCAACTACCCCTTTAAGAATGTGTTATTTCCAACATGAGATTAGGTTTAGTTTTTGTGTGCATGTTCAGTTTACAGTTTACATGAACTGTAGGTGCCAAATCCTCAGGAGTGAGTTATCTCATTATCACCACAGGGCAACTCGGTTTTGCAAGAATTTTGATGTTGAGCTTAAAAATGAAAACTTGGAAATGTTCCTTCCCTGCTCGACCACTTTCTCAAAGTGGGCTGTTGTCCAGCAGCTACATGTAGTCACTTCACGGTTTGTGTTACAGTACATATTGACATGTGAAGTTAATGTTTTGAACTCTCAGCCAATCATATATTTTGACACGACAAATGTGAACCTCACTGAGTGTTTCTGTTTTTGGCTGAAATGAAAACACGATCTGATGGTCATTTACAGTAATGTTTTCTTCCAATGTGCATTGCTGAGTGTACACACGGTGGACGTGAAAATGAACTTGAAAAAAAGACTAAAAAGGGAGCTTTTGATAGAAAGAAATGCACCCAGCTGCGAGCTGGACCCGACACATGTGATATATAAATAAACTTGTATCTCACGCCAGGTTTTCAACAAACCACCGGCTAAATGGGAGATTTTATTTCAAATTAGAATTTTCTCGTAGATCTGGAGATATCAGACTTAATAATAATGAGAAGTGATGGGTCTTAAAATATTGTAGCTTTGATTTGATGTAGGTGTTGAATTGATTTGCTATGAACAAATCCTGCTTTATCAAGCGACCTGCACCTGCTGAGTGCAAGTCGGCTGGCCATGATAAATATTTCATTTAATTATATGTCAAATGTATCTCTATAATGTTAAAAATGGCATGTAAATTTTAGAAAGAGTGAGCATCCTGTTTTTTGACTTCGTTCATGTTTTTATTTGAGTCTACAAATGAGAGGAAAACAAGTTTCTTCTTCTGTAGTAATAAACTTTTGATTAATGTAGCTGCTGCAGCTGAAATCATTTAAATCATTGAAGTTGTTTATATTTCTCTTACACTCTAATTATGCTCTTATGCATTTACATATTTGCACGAGAAGTTCAGTGGGCAAGATAAGTCACATTCAAAGGCCTTTTTTATTGGCAAATTGGAATAAATAGCTTAACTCTTGACCATCACACGCATTAAGATGTTTTCTTTTTCTGTGCAGTCAATCATGTGCTTTGACATACAAAAATAGAGCGGGACACTTAGCAAAGAAAACCTCATTTATAACACGCTTCAGTGCATACATTACACATATTTAAGAAACACTCGGGGATGTTGTGGGACTGTTTCAAGAGGCACTTGAGGCAATGTTTGCTTTAATTAATGAAATGGAAATGGCTATTAAAATTAACACTTCAATTATCTTTGGAAGTAGAGCCCACCTCATGTGGGTGAAGTTCAGCTACTTCAGAGTGGGATTGTGTCCCAGGAAGAAAAAAAAAACAGAAGTGGCCAGTCTGGTGAAGAAATACTCCACGAACATGAAAGGGTGTTAAGAGCATTACCCTTCGTGGTGGGGTGCGTCAAGAGACTTTTCCTCGTTTACTTTAAGCCGGCCGCCTTTTAAGAGTGATAGAACGCAGGTTTCCTCTTCCATTCATGCACTGTGAGTCTTGGATGCTGCGTACAACATGAAATATTTGTGTGGGAACATCATCATGGTTCGAATATATTGGCAATGGCAACAGGGCATAAGGGCTTCCCTATTTGTGCCACAAGATGAGAGGGTGTTTCTTTCACTGGCGCCAGAGGCCCTGTGAACCATGAGCTGATTAAATGGGCGACCTCGTGTTCGTGCTGACAGTGGCCATGTTTGAATAATGCTCTCAGTGTCCGAGACAATGAGAGGTGGTTGGATTCAGTGAAAGGAAAGGATGAAACACTCGTGTGGAGAAAAAGTGGGAGTGATCATTTGTCAATGTACGCATGTCAAAGATCTCGTCACTGGTTTGGTTCGTGTTAAATGGAAATGTTTTGAAAAATGCTCCATGTAACTGGCAGTTCAATTAAATTATAAAAAACATATTTCCTCAATAATTTCTAGTGGTTTGTAGCCATGCAGACAGTTCTGGTTTTGTTTTCCCCGGTCTCTGAGACTTTTGCCTCCACCTAAATACAACGGAGGTTGATGAAATTTTGCTGCCCATAGCAATAAAAAAAATTCAATCTCTCTCCAGAGACAGTGTTCCCATTACTCTGGATGATCCAGAGAACAAACTGTCATGTTTTCAAAGTTTTCACTGGGACTGCTTTCTTTCAAAAATCTCTATTTTTACGCCTCAGTACTGAAGACGGTCGTGGCCAGAGGCATTATATTTTCACATTCTCATGAATGTGATATCTCATACAAACCAACTGATACCAATTTTTTTTGGCATGGCCGTCCCTTCACCCTTTTAGAAGCTTTAGCAGAAAGATTCCTCAAAGACTGGTCCCTGACCCATACTGTTCTTTCTGCTTCCATAGAACTGTTGGCTCCTTCATTTATGTTGTATGGGAAGGTCCGGGGATTCTAGATTTCTTGGGGGAGGTTGTTAATACCTTTGCAGGACTAATTGGGGTAGTATTACCAATGGATCCTGCTGTACATCTTGGGGAGGGTATAGGGAAAGGGGTTGAGGGTTGGGGGGTATGAAAACTGAAAATGTAAATGGCAATTTACTATCTTGGCTTTTAGCCAGTTTGTTACTGTTCCAATAAAACATGAATGATTTAAAAAAAAAAAACAACAACAACAACCTACCAATACTAATCCTATCCATCCAATACCCACGCTCTCTTCTTCCTAAATGTAAAATCTGTGAACCTCACTATGCAGAGGTCATTGGAATTTTTTTACAAGGTAACATGACGCCAGAGACTGCTAGCTGCAGCCTGTCATGAGTTAATGAGTGTAACACACAGTGACAATACAGAGTTTCATAATAATGTTGATGAAGAATTTGTATTTAATGTGGATCAGTCATGTCTGGTCTATTACCAAGCTGCCTAAAAAGCTCAGAGTTGTACAAGATACCCATTTGGTGGATTGGATTGATTTTTTTAAGATCTGGGTACAAAAGAATTGAATGCAACAGTTGTTTGACCTGCGAAGTTTCAATACTACTCAACCTCAAAGGTCTCATGAACTGATACTCAGCTCTAATGAACTGACTGTTTCATGCAAAGCAACTGCTCCATGTTGATGTAGAAGAATAAAATACAAGGGAGACAAAACTTATTTCCAGTCTGCCCTTTCTCCAGCTTGAATTCTTTCAACTCTTACTCAACCTTGTCATCTATATTTTCATCCCAAATTTTAACATGAGATAAACTCTTGGTGAAATGATTCTGTCCCCAAAGGCTGTTTGCTCAAAGGCTTCAAATGACTTACTTGACAAAATAATCTGACCACAAGATACATTTAGTAGCTGCTCTGGAGCTCACATGGTCTTCATCAACAGAGTTTGCCCAGTTGACTTTTTTTGGTCTGAGTTTCAAAGTTTAATCTTGACTTTGGAAACATGTGACCACATGTTCCAAGATCCGGTTCTATGTTGTGTTCTGCTTGTAATTGAGCAAATAGTGACTGTCCTCTCTCAGTAGCAAACATGGAGGCTGTGTGACGTTAATATGTTGCCACAAAACGTTAGGACAAGGTCGGGGTGGGTGATTAGGGCGTGTGACTATGACCCTTGAGACTGTGGTTCTGCCAACAGTCAACATTGGTTTCTTTTAACCATGAGGGTGATCTTTTTCCCAACTATAACTTAGTCAATTTTATTGCCTAAACTTAACCAAACTTTGACCATAGGGGAGGCAGATCAAAAAACTCTCGCATGAGTCATTTTGGAAGGGACTGAATAACTGTTTCGTTATTTAGATATGAGAGGTTTTTCAAAAATACATCACATTCATATACTGTGTTCCCAGCAGTATGGAAGCTCATTTCTGCCAATGTAATGAAAAATAAAAGATTCTGTAAGTTATTATAATAAAGAACTTTCTCGAAATAACCTAGTGTCCCAAAATAATGACTTAGTATCAGAAAATAACGAGAAACTTTCTCAAAATAATGGCTTAATATCTCGAATAATGACTTACTAAGAACTATTTTGAGATACTAACTCATTATTTGTAGATAACATCTCAGTTACTCAGAGAACATTTTTCATTATAATGACTAACAGGATCTCTTTTTTGTTCATTACATTAGTGGAATTGGGCTTCCACACAGCAGACATGACTTTAATCAAGAAAAATGTAGGACACGCTTTGAATATTTTAAAACTTTCAGACATTGTGCAGAGTTGTATAAATCAGAATAAACCCTGATGACTCACATGACAACACATGACAATAAATGTAATGCCCTAAAGCCCTGCCGACAACCGCAGTCATCTTCAGTCTAAAGATGGCGTGTGACATTTATTAACCGACATCATGTTTTCCATACGCAGGGTTCAACTGTGATTACACATCAAGCGGGCCAGTTTTTAGCGTGAGATGTCGTTACAGTAACAATGTAGTCATCTTGATTTACATCTGAGGAACAGTCATGGTAGATATAACAAAGCAGAACTGACAAAACATTCCAATTGTTCTCTAAAAGGGCCGATTATCTCCTACATTAACCATCCATGTAACACTGAAACATTTACGATGTCGAGCACGTTAAAAAAGAAAGAAAGAAAGAAAGAAAGAAAGAAAGAAAGAAAGAAACGGCATTCCTCTCTTTTGGGTGTACATCGGAGTGGGAATTCAACTTTTCCCCACTCCATTCTGTGGTTATTTATCACCCCTGACGGCCAGGCGCAGGCCCACAGGAAGTGAAGCGTAAGTGCAACAGGAAGAGGAGAGGGTGGACGGTCTGATCCCCAGCATGTAAATCAAGCTTTTTTTATGAGGCCCGGCCACCCTGGAAGATGAAGTGCTCTTGTTGTGAGAGAAAACAGTGGAGCAGTACACATGTCATAACATTGACACCTAGGAGGGGGTCGGCTGGGATCCATCCTCAGGCCACGGCTCCCATGTGCCCTCTTGGCCTGAAACACCACCGACCCCCCAGCCCCCAAAAACTCCTAAAAGTCATTCTCCTCACCTCACACACACTCTTACACCCTGTCCTCTCTTTTTCACTGTCCTCTGCCTCCGTCCTCTCCAGATCTGCCTCAATCGGTTACTCACATCTTTAAGAACAGTACCCGGCTTCTGTCCACCAAAACACTTTCTCAAACAATAAACACAGGGCCTAGGTGGTCCTGTCAGAGCTGCTGTCTACGTAGAATAACCAGCTACCACAAGAATCTCCTCCTCTGCTCTCTGTGGACGGCCCGCACACTCATACATGCACTCACACCGTGTACTCGATTGTCAAAACCTCCTTAGATTGTTTGGCCACAAATGTCACAGCGCAAATGACTGCTAATTGGATTTGGTCCACACGTTTGAGGACGAGACACTTACAAAATGTTACACAGTGTTAATTGTTAGAAACACTGCCAGAGGTCAGCCCTCCTAGAAATTAGGTTAATATACAATGTCTCACAGTTTTTAGCGGTTATGTTATGAGCAGGGCTGGATTTAGCCACTAGCCAGCCCGGGGGCAAAAAGTGAGCTGTGGAGCCCTACTGAGCCTCCTTTAGTTCCTAATGCAGATCTAACAATATACACCATTTAAAGCTATTATATATAATATTTCTACATTAAAATGTCTAAAAAATGCTAGACCTAAATTATAAATTTTGTTGGGTTGTGCACTGATAATGTGTGATAAATGTGTTCAACAATGGTCAAACCAAGAGAGATTTGTGGTATGGTAATGGTGCGTTTCCTACTTGAAAAATGAATGACGAATTTTCAGTGGTTATAGTGTATGAGACAACAACTGCCATTATCCCACGCTACTTCACATCATCAAACAACTTCTTTTTTTATTGTTTTAGTGTGAGAGAGTCCCTTAGTGACAGATACTAGATATTATGTGTTTAAGTATGACGTTAACTGAAATATTAAAGATATTTAAAACAGATTTTGACACTGGGCTCCTTGTCTAGAGCGGGTGTCAAGATTAGTACAAATGCAAACATTGCCAGACAAGTTTCAGTTTATATTAATCCATTTGACAAATTAACTAATGGCCACACCATGAACTGCAGGACTTTGGGGCTCCTTTCTCAAAGAAGTTATGTTAATAGACAACATACTACCACTTTCTTTTACAAGTCATGTTACAAGCAGGGCCAGATTAATGCACTAGCTGGCCCAGGGGCAAAAAGTGAGCTGTGGCCCCCTGTGGAGCTCCTTTTTAATAATAAGCATAATTTTAAGTTATAATATGTGACATTTCCAAACTAGACATGTTATATATTTTGCTGAGTTGTGTACTTAAATATTTCAATTTAGTTTAATAGTTAATAGTTGTCAAACAGAGAAATTTGTATTAATTCATGATCCCGCACTACTTCATGAGGTCATTAAAGTACGTCTTGTTATTGTTTTAATGTGAGAGAGACCCGTAGTGGCAGAGTTTATTACGAATATTGTGAATATTGCATTTAGACATGATGTCAACTGAAATATTTACAATATTTAAACTGGATTTTAACACTGGATTCCTTTTCTAGAGTGGATGTCAACATTTGTACAAAAGCAGAAATTGGTGTACAAATTTCAGTTCAATTTCAGTTTATTTTGTACAATTAAACTAATTAAACTAACTGCCACACCATTAACCACAGGACTCTGGGGCTCCTGACGGTCTAAGGCCCTGGGGAAGCTGACAAACTTGTCCTGTTGTTAATCCAGCCTTGTTTATGAGGCTAAGGTAATTGCTCTTTGAATTATGTAATGTGGCAGTATTTTGCCAGGGAATGAAATGTTGTTTTCTTGTAGCACATAAAAGATGTTTTGGAGGTTGTCAGAGTGGATAGTGGGTGTCAGAATGCAGCACTTGACGCCAGAGACCAGAGTTTGTATCTATGTATAGTCAACAAAAACACTTTGGTAAAGTTTAGAGGTTTTTGAAGTGGGAGGCTTAAATTACTTATCAAAAAGGAGATCATATAGAATAAACTAATTATGTGTGATATGTAAATGTTATGCACTACAATTTGAGGAGCACATGTGATGAGCATAATGTAACACAAATGTGATGTTGTATGTTAGAGCTTGACAGACATTAGCCGAGTACAGCTATATCTCTTTGTTTAACAGAACATAATGCAGATTGGTTTGTTTGTTTGTTTGTTTTATAGGCAGCATTTTATATATATATTTGATCCTTTTTCTTAATTTATGTTGTTTTATTTATAGTTTGTATTTATAGTCATTAAAAACACCAGAGAAAGTTTCCTGTCATTTTGGATTTCAAATAAAGGATACTGGCAGAAACATTAGAATTGTTTTACTCCCCAGTATTGGGACTGGCCCCACAAATCCAGTATCAGTCGTCCCTGCTGTATATGCATATGAAGTATGTAATGAACTGCATTTAAGACTCTAAGAAGACTAGCTGGTGCCAAGGGTATCAGCTAATGGGGATTCTTCTATAAATAAATGCTATTATGTTGATAAAATACATAATTCTGGTGGCAATACATTTCCTTCGAAATTTTTTTTGCTGTTGCAAATAAGTAGCATCTAAACATAATTTATATGAGGCAGGGTTGCAGGGTTATTTTTGGTATTTTGTGTCAAAAGGTTGTTTTCCCCTCCTCACAGAAACCCACTCAGTTCCACACTGGTGTGCTGCATGACGTAATAGTCACGTCAGTAACATGCGTGTGTGTCGTGGGAACACCTTGGTGTTTGTGTGGAAACAGTTTGTCACATTTCATTAGTTCATGTCGACCACTTTGCAGGGTGCTTACCCAGGTTACATGTACTCTCAGTGTGGCTCTGTTGGTATTTACACAAATATCACAGACACGCTTTATTAAGCGACCTTTTCACTGGCGATTACTCACTGTCCTGTGATTGGACATCTTTGTTTTCATCGCCAATTGCCACGGAGCCGGTGAGATTTAGCGCTGTTGTGGCTGATCTAATTGCAAGAGCACCAGAAGTATTTTGCAGGAAGCTCTGTGTTTACCTCGTGTGTGTGACAGGAGCCGAGGGGATGGCTGGTATAATGGGGTTTATTTACGTTCACACTCACTTACACTGCCCAGTGTCTGGCACTCTAACCAGGGGGACACATTCCTGCTGAGAGACGTCATTGGTGCCGCTGCACATAGAAACTGTGTTCACGAGCCGTGGGGTCACTCAGAGGGATTATTCAAATTCAATGACCAGGTCTGGTGAGACTGCAGGGCAACAGTTCAGATATGGGCATCGTCAAACTGTTTACACACTTTATATGTTGGAGCAAGTGGCCTGGATTTGTACGCAGTCAGTCAAAAACACTTTCAGCACAGTGTGTCACTTTATATTAAGCCTTAGTCATTATATGCTACTTTATGTATCAGGTTATATTAAAATTTCAGGATCAAAGCAGAGGCACATTCAGACTGAAAACACACCCGAGACAGTTACACTTTCTACAGGCAGAAAGTAATTAAATGTCAGTGTGAATTTATTAGTTTTAGACGAGATTTAAGGAGGCTTGCAAACTGATCCTGCTACTTATTGACCACATGTCTAAAGATTTATGACCTCCTTAAATGGTTTTTACTTCGATTTTGCTTATGTTTTTCCTCATGCACTGTGCAATATTAGTATTCACTTTGGTATAATTTAATTTCAACTGTGCAATATCAATATTTTCTATGTGCAATAGTGTAAATTTTATTGTTGAGTCTTTTTCTAGTTTTTATTGTATATATTGTCTCTTTTTTCTGTATTTCCTCTTGTTTATATTGATCATATATTTTTTTTAGATTTCTTCTTGTTTATGTTGCATGTTCTCTTATTTATTATTAACTGTATTTTTTATGGATGCTTCTTTCTATTTTGCTATCCACGTTGCTGCAGTAACACAGCAAATTCCCCTAACACTAACAAAAGATTTTCTTATCTTATTATATAATGTTTTTTTATGTGTCAGATCCCAAAGAGATGCCCTTTGATTGCTTGGTTTGTCCAAAATCCAAAGATACTTCTACATTTTGTTTATCTAACAATGAGTGTAAGACTCACTGGGATTACAAATCTCTTTCTTAAGAGTGTCCAGGCCAAGACAGCAGCACAGATAACACAGTTATAACATGGATACAAGACAGACATAAAACAATATAAAATGAAAATAAAGAACAAATTACAGATAATAGATATCAAAACATTCAGAACACCTACAGTCAGATCTACCTGTTTCCAAGCCATTTAGGATCAGTTTAAAAGTATCTAATGAGACCAGCTGCTTAAGGTGAGGAGCCACATATTTGAACACTTTTTTTCCCCAGTTCAATACAGACTTTGGAGACGGTTAGTAGAATTTCACTTTCAGCTTTTTCACCAGTTTCCTAATGTGTGGCTTAAATGTGAGAGAATGATCAATTATAATTCCAATCAGAATGACTTCAAGCATATTTACTTGAAAAATAACTCAAGCTATTAATCAATTATCAAATTCGTTGCATAATAATTTTATGTCAATTGAATAACAATTACTTTTTCCAGCTCAAGTCATTTTGTTGATTACAGGAAATAAAATAAATGAAAAATCAGGACATGTAGAAGCTTTTGTAAGTATAAAATATAAAGTAAACTGAGCTACGACAATATAAAAACAATAACGTAAATGTGAATAGTGACGGCAAAACTTTTACACATCACAACAATTCTGTTATTCGATTCATATGGCAAGTATATTGTGATTAATTATTTAATTATTAAATATGATTAATTATCATGGTATTTGTGTGTCCAAATATATATGTGTCCTAAGAATATTCAAAGACGTCACAGTTGTTGGAAATAGACTCGCACAGACGAGCAGTATTTGAATATGAAGCGACCAGTATATTTGGAGTCACTGTATATTTATGCTGGACTGTTTAGCTTGGCATCTCTCTGCTGATAATTTATGACACATCTGGTGTCAATCTGCCATCACCTTCCTCATAAAAGGTCCCCAAATCATGAATATATTCTTTAGATGGCAAGAAATGCTCGTTATGAGCCGGGCTTGATTTGTGGAGTCTATCTTTTTCACAGTTCACTGGATATTTGGGTACGAATCAATGTGTCTCAGAGCAAGTTAAGTGAATTTATATACTTGGGAGTGTCTCCACGGCCGGCGCTGTGGCCAAGTGTGGGACACATGCAGCACCACAACGGAAACCAGGGAAACGGCATTAATTGAGGAGGGGGAAAAAAAGGAAAAACATCACATGTGAACTTCTTCTCCAGCAGTAATTCAGCATCATGAAATACTATACTTCCCCTTTCCATGCAAAAATATGTCGAGGCAAGTGCTAACCGACTCAGAGGCCACAAAACAGAAAATGAAATACTCGTTCTACTGTGTTTTTGATCAAGTTTAACTCACATTATCCTTGTCTGAGCTGTCAAAAGAGGTTAGAATCTATACTCAACGTATGTGATGTCATTTTATTTTAGTCAGCTTAGCTCTCTGTTTTTCCCTTTTATGGGGACTAGAAGGCACTTAAAGGGACACTTCACCCCCCAAATAAAAAATACATAATTTTTCTCTTACTTGTAGTACTATTTATCAATCTAGATAGTGTTGGTGCGAGGTGTCAAGTTTTGGCGATATCAGCCACAGAGATGTCTGTGTTCTCCAGTGCAATGGGACTAGGGCTACATCCATATTACTATGTTTTAGATTTAAAACACACAAGTTTTGCTACAACTCCCCACTACCCTAGCGTTTTAAGACACCTGTTTTGATTTTAAAATTCTAGAGTTGCATTTTAGTCAGGATGGACAGACACATCAATTTCATCCTGGTATCTGACTGCTTCCTCCACCAGCATGGAGCATGCCCAGTGAACATAAATGGTCATGTGATGTTCGATCCAGGCACATTAGTATGGACAGAAATTATTCCAAAATGCCCGTCTGGATAGTAATCATTTTTGTTTAGATAGAAGATAATCCATAGACCTTATTGTGAGCAGTTTCTGCAGTAGAATCTATTTTCTGTTAGAAAGAAAGTAGTTCCTGCATGGAACTGCTCACAACAAGGTCTGTGGGTCATAATTTCTGGAGAAAAACATTCTTCTTGAAGTTTTCAAATGCATTTTTTTTGCTGCTTTGAGCACCACAAGCCGAGTGCCATTTAGTCCCATTATATTGGAGACAAGCAAAAAACTTTATGACCAATATCTCCAAAAGTCAGCAAGTCACACCAAAACTATCAAGAAGGATAAACTGCACTACAGGCCAGAGAAAAATGTGCCTTTGAATTTGGGGTGGACTGTCCCTTTAAAGTCTCAATACCTGAAAAATGCAGCAAGAGGGATAACGGCAGTTTTCTCACTGTGTACATGGTGAGTGTCACCACACTTCAAGAAAACAAAGGCAAAATTTACTTTTCTTGACTGATTTAAACCTTGTTCTCATCTTCACTCCATAAATTCATTTAGAAGACATTTGGACAAACAGTCCTCTACATGGACTACAAAAACAAAGAAAAGGAGTGATCGAGTGTTTTTCTTTTCATATCTTGCCATATTGCTCTGGCATGCTGTAAGCTGGACATTTTAACAACTTGTAGAAAGCTTTTCAGTCAGAATCTGCTCCATGGACGCGAACGAGAGAGGAGGCTGGAAGGAGGGCTGGTCAGTGAATGTTTCATTATATCTAATGTTGCCTTCCCTGAAGCGCTCTCCAAAGTAAGCGAGCTGCATGAGCCGGGGCTCGAAACGCTCAACCCCCTTGTGACCACTTGGAGCAAAGCAACTCTCCACTTTCTTATTTTCGCCCTCAAACGAGAGCCTCTGCATGGATTATGTGTTTGAACACAGTGGTGCCTTTTTATTTAACTCGATTTTCGCTCGCATGTTTGAAAGCGTAGGGTTTCTCTCCCTGAGAAGGGGGCTTGACATGATGAGAACAGGGGCAATATTTTTAGGACGATAAACAGGGAAAGTGTGACAAATATTTTTATAAGGGACACTGCCATCCAAAACATATTTAAAATGAATGTTTTGGAGATGATTTGATAAGATTTTTTGGCTTTGGTGTGTGTTGTCTCTATGGAAGTAGTCACTCAAATTGCAATTAGAAATTTTAATTTTAGCCACATCCTTGTAAATGTTTTTAAAACAGAGGTAGAATTAGTTCACATGGATGTGGAAAAAACATTTAGGTAGAATCAATATGATTTGCCCAAACTGTCTGCGAATAAACCAGAACAATAGTTTGTCGTTTAGTCTCATTCCCAGGATGTCAAAAACCCACATTTAGGGTTCATCCCAAACACAGCAAAATAATAAATAAATTAGGAAGTACATTGGGCAGTGTCTCTGCAGACACAGGCACCACCACACACTTCTAGTGGGTCATAAATGATGATTTAGAGGGATTATGTTTATTAGTCTATACATTGTTTATTATCAGGAAAATGTTGCATATTATGCCTTTAAATAAATGTAGCTAAATTTTAGATGCAACTGAATTTTCCACCAAAATATGTGCAGAAATGACAAAAGTCTGAGTGCCACTGTTCACTGATCCTCCCTCCAAAAATCAAGACTGATCTTAATTGCCACTATCATTTCACTAAATGGTTAATGACAGTGATTTAATACACACAGAGCTGTTTGAGTGTGCACCGTCTAACAGCTGTGTGTGTGTCGTGGTGCTCAGCCGGCTGCCGGGTCTTTGCTTTGATTTCGCTGCTCCGGCATGTGCGAGGACTTAGTGGGCCAAGCTCCCAGACATCTGTTGAATATTAGGGGCAATAACAGCTGGGCGGACCTCAAACATGGTCACCCACTTCACCTCACCGTCTCTCTGAGGATAACCCCAGCTGCCTCACACTCCAGATGACAAGTGCCCGCTCACCGGGCCGCTGAGCTCGGAGGTCGGCCGATGAGCCAAGCACCCTTCGCCTTCCAAACAATCCATCAGAAAAAGCCTCTCCTCCTTCTGTTGCTTTCTCCCTCCGACTCTCTCCCGCTGTGCATGGGAACAAAGTGGGTGGTATACAGTGATTTCACCGCGATAATATCCCACCGTGTTTGATTTCCCATAATGTGTCAGCTTGTTGTTGAAATAAATTTTGGCTCTGCAGTGGTTGTCCGTCAACCGCTCTCCTGTGGCTTTTCTGCTTTGAAAGATTGAGAAAAAGGGAGAAAGAGGTCGGCCGTACGGGCAGATGCTGAGGTCATGCATTTATACATTTCCAAAAAGTATTTCATCAAAAAAGAGTCTTTGTAACAAATAATAACACATTCTCCCTCTTACAGTTGAAAAGTTGAATTTATCAGGGATAAATGCTTCCCTTGCTCATTTCAATACACTCAGTGGATTTGCCACTCCAGCCTCTCTTGGTTATGGTATGACCATTAGCTTACGGTGGCTAATGTTAGCAAACATTAGATGACTCTAGCAGACTCCACTTCACTTGTGTTACTGTTACACTACAGTTAAGTGGATAGTTTGGCAAACACTGCCATTGAGTGAAACCTTTGGGCAACAAAATGCACCTTATTCAATACACTCATTTTGTAACTACAGCCTTATACTGTGTTACACCAACAAAACTCAATTTAATTTGAGATTATTTCTGATTAGAGTTTAGCAAAACTACATTTAAAATGAGTAAATCCACATTTTAAGTTAAGCACAGCTCTGTACAATTAAAAAGAACTTTAGCAAATCCAAGTGTAGTGATGGAAAGTGAAATTTAAAAGTTTAATAAATATAGAGATGCTTAAATTAAATAAATACCCCAAAAAAGTTCAAGTGCTGTTGAGTAGGGTATAAAAGAGATGGGAAACCTTAATATATAGTTGTATGTTTGCTAGTTGGTTAAACCCAAAAGATCTTGTTTGCTTATAGGCTAAAAAGTTAACAAAATCTTACATTGCTTGATAGCTAGCTAGAAAGTTAAGAGAAGTCACATTGCTTGCTAGCTAAAAAGTCTGCTAGCCAAGTTAGCCTACTCATGATCACAGCTCACATGGCTCAGCAGAGAATGATTTTGTTCAGTCCAAATCAAAAAACGCAGCCATTTCAAAAGTTAAACCTTTTCAAGTGTAAGTTCGACTATGATTACCATGATAACAATGATTTCATTAGGTTCAAAAATGAATCCTTGTTGACCAGTTTGATGATCAATGTGATGAATATTGTGATATAACTGGTATTTCCTTGTTTGCCTTCTCTATGATTCCCCTCTACTTGTGCTACTTGCTTTAAATATTTAGCTTTAAGGCTTCACTAACAACAAGTCAAGAGGCTGGACATGTAAAAACACTTCTGTCTCACCACCCACCAGTTATCAATTCCTTTCCAAGGGAAACCATGACATGAATGTTTTTCATCCAAATTAAACTTAACTCAACTTGGAGATCAAATCATCTGTTTTCTACACAGCAGCTACACTAAAGGTTTGCCAGTTGCATCAACTGTTCAAAGTCCAAACTTAGCTTAGTTATAAAAGTCTTTACAAAGATTTCTACATCTTTAAATTAAAAAGGCTGCACCACCCAGACTTGTTCTTACATAGAGAATAGTTGTTACTAAATATTTAAAACTATTAACTGCCAGGTGTACCAGTCACGTAGCAATCTAGCAACACTAACATTAGCTTGCTAATATCTTAGTCGTTTAGAGTGAGGAGTTTAAGACATAATGGGACATTTTCACATATCTAACTTAATCAAAATGTTTTACGATGATGTGGATCGAGACCCCCCCCCCCCCCCCCCCCCACCCCCCCAAAAAAAACATAAAAAACAAAAAAAAACAAAAAAAAAAACAAAACTAAACAAAAACAGACTCTGTTACAAAACACTGTGCCAATGACATGCTAACTTCAGTTAGGTTAGCATAAGGGAGTGATTTTCTAATCTGCTCCCCACTAGGGGGCACACAGCCACTGCAAGTTTTTGTTTGTCTGTTTGTTTGTTTTGCTTTGTTTTTGTTTTTTCTGATGCTATCACCAAGACCTTTATAGCACTAAATTTTAATTTGGATAATTTTTCATTATTATTTCTTATTATTTTTAATCATTCATAAATTTGTGTCTCCTTCTAAACCGAATAAATCCTACTTCTGAAACACAAATAGTTCTTCATGTAGGTATATGAGAATAAAACAAAATCATACCTATACTTAGAAAGGATTGGCATTTTAGTTTCATATATTGTCTGGTCCCTTAAAACTACAATTACAGCTTGTGATACTACAGTAACTTTATGTTTACATTATACAGCAGTAATACTGATGTTTCCTTGCTACCGGTGTATACATTACTAAAGCCTTTACTAGCTAAGACAGTTGAAGTTGTTGAATCACTAGTTTAAAACTCGTGAGTAGTTACTAATAACTTGGGAATGAATTGCACACAAAATTAGTAATGGAATAACTGGTGCAACCCAATTCCACATCCAACTTTTTAAACAAGTTACATCTCACCACCCTGCAAGAGGCAGCTTTAAATCTGACAATAATAACTAAATCAATAACCACATTCATGTCTAACTGCAGTCACTTGCTGGCGTAGCTGCTACTACAGTTGGTCCAACATTTTAAGACGTACCCTTGCTGCATTCTGGCTGTCGTTATGGAGTCACATTTTATGACCTTGTGATTAGTGTTTTTATGGCGGTAGGGAGGTCTGCAGATGGTCTATGTAAACTTGTCACACTGAGGGGCTCTTGTCGGGCGGTGAAGGAGAAAAGGAGAGCTCTGTTAAACCTACAGGGATATAAACAGAGACGGAGTGCCCTCTTCTGGAGGCTTTTACATTTTACATGTACAGTAGAGTAGCTGATGATCTTGTTCGGGAGGGATTTTACTGAGTGTGACATTTTGAGATGTCCAGATTCCTGGAGTGTTAATGTTACAGAGGCATGACAGAGTTAAAGATGTGGAGAAAACATGCTTTACTGTGACACAAACACTTCTTTTCTGGAGTTAACATGAATTTTAGGGCATAAATACCTACAGTTTGGAAGAAATAAGCCATAGTTTAAATTCAGAACCTCACCATGCAGGTAATTTTAGTTTTTATTTTGTGCTGCAACAATTATTTTCATTATCGATTCATCTGTTGTTTATTTTCTTGATTAATTGGTTAAGTGTTTGGTCAATAAAATGTCAGAAAACGGTGAAAATGTTTATCACTGTTTTCAAAGCCCAAGAGGACATCCTCAAATGATAAGAAATGAAAAATGAAACCAGAAAATATTCACATTTAAGAATCTGATTTTTTTATTGAAAAAATGATTCATCAATTAATAGTTGTTAATTTAATAGTCAATTAATAATCGTTAATTAATTAGTTTTTGCAGCTCTAGTTTTGTTGTCCAATCATAGTGAGAAATATTGTCTCTGAGATTTTTGCTGCCACCCAATACAATAAAGCTCCGTTCTTATATTTTTAAATTACAACAGCAGCATCTCCTTTCAGATTGATTTCTTTATTTGAGTGTCCCGATTACTTTGGATAAGAAATATTTCTTCAAGGTTGAAACTAATGGCCATTTTCATTATCTATTAAATGGCCAATTATTTTCTCAACTAATCATTTGGCTACATACACATAACTATAAACTGTCAGTTTACTTTCACAGAAGACTAAGAAAACCAGAAGATATTTACATTTGAAAAGCTGAAACAAGTATATTCATGCTTAAAAAATGTGACTATGAAAACTGTTTAATAATTGACTAATCTTTTCAGCTCTGTTCACACTGACTTTGGATTAGCCCAAGTATTTTGCATGAACTAACCCTTTAAAGTTGTATATCTACATTTGACATTTTAAAAAACATCCACAGAGATACTGATAATTTAGCCTTTACAAAAGAGGCACCCTGTGATTAAACTTTAGTCACAGAGTTAAGATAAAAAAAAAATGGGCTCCTTTAAGTGTGTGTTCCCACATGTGAGGACTGGATTTAAACAATGCTGCAGCCCCAGTGCCTCCAGTATGACAGAGGTCCTGTTGTCTTGGAAACACTGATGACCCCTTACATCCTGCGCAGGATGTGTTAAGCGTTTTACACATTATGTGTTAAGTGTTTTACACATTCTTCAACTTCCAGGCTCTAGTTTCACCCATTTCTCTCACACATGTAGTAGAACACTGTAGAGGAAGGATGGTGAAGAGAAACGAAGGAGACGTTTTTAGAGGTGAGATTATTTACCATCGGTATACCACTTCTAAATTCACTGTATTTTATTTTTTTGTATAATTGTTGAAATTGTCATTTGACTTTTAAGGCAAATTATTTTATAATTACTTCATATCTTGATATTTGAATTCTTGAAGTTTTTAACAAAATCTATGTGATTTAAGTGCACACCTCCATTTTCTTTATCTGTTATATATATTTTTGACAATTAATTTCAATTCCGTCCTTGGAAACAAGTAGACCTGTCCCAATGAATGATTAATGATTACATTATCTACTTATTAAACGATACATGAACATGGCCTCTATATTTCCTGTTGTTTTTACAGGCATGTTTGTTTACACAGAAAACTCACAAACATTTTAGCCAACATGAATAAACAGGGTTTTACCGTAACACGGGGCGCAGTACCTAAGCATTTTTTCACAGCACCTTAAAAGCAGAATGAACAGAAAAAACTACGCTGAGATACATTTTGCAGTTGTTTTATACTACTTCTGTCCTCTCATTGTCTGCTCTGTGTGTCTGAGTGTCTGGGTGGGAGATTCGGCAGCTCTTCTACACACACAGCAGCAGTGAACCAGGTGAAGTGCAGATAAGATGTTACTCGAGGCTAACAGGAGTTTTTCACCACGACTTTATAAATCAAGCCAGAAAGTTTGGAAGAATAAGTCCAAATGGTTTTGTTTTCACGCCACAGCTCCCCTGAGGGAACTAGAGCTGCAATGACTAATCAATTATTAATCAATTATTAAATTAACAGTCAACTATTTTGATAATTGTTTACTTAGTGTAAAAGAATATAAGCTCAAAATTCTCTGATTCTAGCTTCTTAAATGTGAATATTTTCTGGTTTCTTTACTCCTTTATGACAGCAAACTGAATATCTTTCACACGCATCACATTTGGGGACATTTGGGAAACTGAGCCACATATTTTCACATTTTTTCTGTCATTTTATGGAAAAAGATTAGAAAATAATTGACAGATTAATCAACAATGAAAATAATTGTTAGTTGTCACCCTAGTGGGAACATTTTGGGTTTGAGTATCACATATTATCATTATATCAGTGGCATAAAATAGTTCTAAAATGACAATAATATTGTTTATCACAATTATTTCTGGGACATTATTTATCAGACAAAAGTAGTTACTGTAACAGGCCTAGAGATAAGATGCATAATTATTGGGCTTCACTCTGTTTTCACCTTTGTCTCGTCTTATGTGATGCAGCTAAACTCTGTTTCACTTCTCAGACAAACAGCACTGATGGACATGACACAAGTTTATTGTTTCCAAGCATCAAGAGAACAAAATAAAGGTTTAAATTAACCTGAATGGTTAATCAGAAAAAAGTCACAAAGAAATCATTTACCCACAGATTTTAGTTCATTACTAACAGATTTACATTTTATTATTTAGAATGGTATTTATTTTATATAAATATATTTATTTTTCCAGCTTTGTCCTATGAAAATCATGTAACTCCAGAATGCCTTCTTTTCAGGAACTTACAAAAACAGCTCTGTGCTGACACTGCTTCAGATTTTTAAAAGTTTTATTTTGGTTAAAAAAAGGAATGTTTAACACTTCCAATTTATCTGGAGGATTAATTCAAACTGTAAACCGGAGATACATGGTTTTCAATGGACAGTGCTATCAATGACTATTCCTACTGTTTTGTGCACTCATAAAAAATAATTTACTTCTATTCCATTCTGTGACAATCAGACATGCCTTGTTTTTATGACTGCTGCTCCGCCTCATTTTAGCAACACAGTGCTTATATGAGTTCATAAAACTGTTAAAGCAGTGATATGCTGAATCAAATTTCATTTCACAAACCATTACTTTCGGCTCCCGCTGTTTCATTTGCAGCCCGAGCAAAACATGCGGATGAAGATGTAATGAAGTTTGAGAAACGGACAGGACATGTAAAATGGAAAATATGTAGTAAGAAGCATGAAACTGCTCCATTGTGAGCTATACTAAGAGTGAAATACATGTCTGGATGGATGTTTCTCTAAATGACGCACGCACACACGCAGGATTAATGGAACTTCAAACGTGTTTTTCTTTGTAATGCATCATTATGAAGCAGTGAATCTGTCAGCGAGGGGAATCTGTGCGCACTGGTCACCGGACTGGTCCTGCAATTATTGCAGAAGTACTTCGAGTCCTTTTACTGTGGGTGGAGGACCATATGGTGAAAAGATTGACCAAATAAAATTCAGGCAACAGGTGTTTTACTGCAGTTTTTCACTACATTTACATGCACTTTTGGCATTTTTAGGTTTTTTGGTTAGTTTTGATGAAAAATGTGGTTACTGTGTCGAATATAATAATTTCATGGATTTATTTCAGTTTACTGTTTCATGCCATGCAATAACTGCTGAGCCTGAGAAAAAATAGTTTAGAAAATAATATGACCTCTACAAAACCAAGGACAAGGAACAATTCAACATTTTAGGAAATACGCTTTTGGTCCTAAAATTTAGATGTCATTTGCTACCACACTCCTGCTTGGATGAAGCTACAACCAGCAGCCAGTTAGCTTAGCTTAGCATTATAACTGGAAACGGGGGGGAAACAACTTCAACAACAATTTTTCAACCTGGATCCTATTGTCCCATGTATTTGTGTACAAGCGACTAATAGGGACAACAATTTTTTTAATTGGTTTGTCGCTGTCAGATTGTTATTCTAAGTGTCTGACAACATTTTGTAAAGGATCCCTACAGAGACAGACCTTTTCTTTGGATTAAGATATGTTTTGATAAACCAGAAACACATGTTCTATCGCTTTTGCCAAAGTCACCAGACTCCATTTACAGAAACAGTAATTTTATCATCATAAAACACACTTCATTCAACAAAATAAAACTCACCAAAACCGCCTTGGTTCATCTTTCCACTGTTCCATCAATCACCAACAATAAAACCTTTGGTCACAATAAAACCTTTATTTACTGTGTTAGATATGAAAATATGAGAAGAAGAGCGAGAAGGCTGTAAGACATCCGAGAAGCAATGAGGGGAAACAGCTTGTACAGCCAGAATATTTTCACATTTAGCATGCTGAATTAAGGGTTTATTTCACCCAAACAGGAGCTGGTGATAGCTTGAGCAGTGGAAAGACTAACCAAGATGGTTTTGCTGAGTTTTATTTTGTCTGAATGAAGTGTGTTTTACGATGATAAAATTACTGTTTCTGTAAATTTAGTTTGGTGGGTTTGGAGAGAGCAATAAGACGACTGCTTCTGGTTAAACCACATGGATCTTAGTCTATAATAAAAAAAGTCCCTGTTTGTAGGGATCCTTTTCATAATGCTGTCAGACACTTAGTGGATGTACTCTGATGGATATAAGGATCACATTGCAGCCCGTTTTGTGGGTGCAGTGGTCTCACTTAATACTTGACCAGTTTCAAAAATTCTTGTCAGCAGAAGTCACTTAGACAAAAGAACATGAGAAAATAAGGTCCAGGTTGAAAAATGCTTAAGATACCCTTTAACAAACAAGATATACTATGTTATTTAGTGAGCTTTAGAGGAGCTGGTGGGCTGCTTTTGTAACCTTTAGACAGGGCAGGCTAGCTGTTTCCAAAAGAAATATAGGCAACCAGCTGCAAGTCCTTTTAGTTTACTCAGTTGTAGGGACATCTAGCTGTGTTAGCTATTCTGTTTGTTTAATTAGAATTCTATCAAATTAAAGTGACTTGTCTTGTCAAATAATAAGTCTTGTTTAAATAATTTTAAAGTTTTAAAGCAGACAAAAACTAAGTTAAGCAACATATATCTAGTTACATTATCAAGGGATGTTAGATCTGATTTTACTAGTAAAGCAGTTACAGTCACACTGAAATGGAACAAGTGTGGTTTAAAGGAGCAATATGTAACAACTGCCAATCCAAAAAGTACTGCAGTCCAAACGGCAAGTTGGAGCCATAGACTGTATATTAAATTCCTAAATTGCTAAATTCCTAGTGAATATATAATCCATGGTTGGAGCGAGTTGTTTACACCCGACCCTCTTCCCCAGATTTAAGACAGCTCAGGCAGGCTGCAGGAACGCTGCAGGAGTGCAGGATGCACACAACATTGTAAACTGACAATAACGAATGGCGATAAATCTTTCACTATAAGTTGATCAGCTGTTTATAAGTGTCAACTGTCTGCCAATGTAAAGTTTAACCTGTTATCCTGAAAACAAAAGTCCACTGCTCTGAGTTTGAGTTCAGTGACTGCCTGTCTCACTGCCTGCTAGACTCCATTAACATTTAGCCAAATTTAACACACTGACACATTGACAGTGTGGCTGTAACATTATTGTCAGAGTAAGTGAGTGTTTCCTTTATCTCTGATGACACATTGTGGTGATTTTATAATTTATTAGAGTAAATATATTACAGATTTCTCCTTTAAGTATGTTTCAAAGTTGCTTCCAGCCTTTATTCTAAGCTGAGCTGACTGGCTGATGGCTGTAGCTTCATATTTAGCGTACAGATGTGAAAGTACTATTGATTTTCCTCATCTAATTCTTTTCAGGAAAGCCAATAAGCGTATTTCCCAAAATAAAGTACAGTAGTTTGCATACTGAGGATGAAGCAGCTTCTTTTGATTTCTACTTGACAGGAAAACACAGATCCAGGTTTTTGCTCAGCCACAGTGCACGCAGAAATGTCTCTGTATTTAGAGAAGGTCAGATTATTCAGAAATGCTTCTGTTTTCTGTTCGGTTATTGAGCCACTGTGGGATTTTCCTGAACTCGACAGCACTCCACTCTGCCCATTTTGGCCACATCTGAGCCCGACTCCCTCTGTTACCCACTAAGTGCTTAAAAGAAACCTGCTCTGCTTGTCCAGCAGCTTTCAGACTGCCAATCACAGCAGCAGCTCTCAAACTGCCCAAACTAATTAATGACAGGATTAATCTCACATAAAAGCACCATTAAGAGCTTTGTTTCAAATGTTGCTGGAATGCCACATTCTGCATACTCCCCCCCTTTTTTACGATCACTCTCTGTGGTAACCATCCTGTACGAAAGACATCTTTAATTTGTTTGGATTCAGCTGAAAGGGAGGGATATTACATCTATATTTAACTCCGCGGTGCCTCCACTTGGACAAGCCGGCGGAGGCTAGCTTATTTTTTCAGGTGCTTGTACTTTGGAGAACGGTGAGCCACAACCTTGGAGATTTCCACTCTGCGGAGCCGCACTCACTCCAGAGCTCAGACTTCTGGGAAGAGCAGTGTGTGTCGGCAGGGTTTTGGCGACGGATGGAGAATAATGATGCAACAATTAATCATGACATGGTCCGTTAATGCTGCAGGGCAGGGGAGAGCGCAGGACATGGAAGATGGCAGGATTCATATAAACATGGACACATGTGGACTTCTAATTTACAGCAGCTCGTTAACACCTGTGAGGTCATCAAGTGGGGTGTTAATCATGCTGTGGATCTACTTCCTGTTCCTGCAGGCACCCTGTCATTGGCTCTTACTTTCATTCATTAATATTGATGTATTACTTGCACTTTTTTGCTTCTACTGTATTAAGCATTTTCTCTCACGCAAAGTGAGACACAAGCAAGTGAAAAAGACTTTAAGAGGACGACCGGTTCTTAACTGACCAATCGTGCTTTGCACCAATTAAAGCCTGTGATCTCACAGGATGATTTAGGACTTTAACCCCTGAATTACATGACATTATAATTCTTCCACTTTTTCCCCAGATTTCCTTCACAGTCACCATTTTTCTACATAACATGCAACACATACAGTTTGTGAAGACAATGTATTGCATCATTATTTACAATGAATTTGTAACATCATTTGCTGAGGAGTGGAATTAATTTCTTCTGTCCCAAAAATGCACTGAGGAATTTGAATAAATGAAAAGACCTGGTATTTGTATTTGCCAAACTGAATAAACATTTGTTATAATGAAACATGCTTAGTGAAGGTAACTTAATGTACCACAGTTAGTGCAAATTCTTTGTAATAATTATCTTTTATACTACAGTTTCTTTTGGTGAAAGACTGAAGTAAACAATAAGTACTTTAATAAGTGTGAGAGAAATCTGACAGGACAAACCCCAGGCCAATGGCAGAAAAATATGAACACACTAAGACCTAATAGAAAATGACAAAATTTGAGAAAAAGAATAAAATATGGTACTACATTTGAAATACCCAGTGCCAACAAAAAGCTAATTTAAGCTCTGTTTGATTTCTACCAAACCCTGAGGGAAATATCTGGCTCTTTAGCTGCTAAATGATCCATTATGTTCACCAACAAGTCACTAACTGTCTGTCAACTGTTCGGTGGGGACCAGGTAATGTAAAATGTTTTGGGGTTTTTTAGACCTTTTTCGCTGTAAGACTATAAGAGCAGTGAGAGTGAAACAAAACAGTACAATAATGGCTGGAAAGCTAAACACTGAGCTGAAAGCTTTGTAAAGCCGAGAGGAGTTGAAGATTCAGGTGATACTTCTCTAGGTTATAGAGAAGTATATAGGTTCATCACTACCCCTCTCACTTTATTGTTATTATAAAAATATAATTTATAGACTCTTTAAACACCAGAGAAGATGGTTTGTGAGCAGAAGTTAGTTCAATTCATCCTGGATTAAAATTTAAAGTGGGGCAACTCTTGTCTTAGTCTGTACAAGTGTTGAGGTGCCCTGACGGAAAGTGCAAGTTGAGATGCATAACAGGTATGACTGTACTTTGTAGCTTCCAGGTGAGCAAGTGTGTGTAGTGTGTGGGTGTGTTAGGGCAGAGAAAAAAAAAACATTCATGCATAGAAAGTTTTACCTGGGAGGAAACTATAGAATCAAATGAAAAACATGAAAAACTAGAAGCGTGGACTCAGAGTGCAGACCTCCACCAGGCAACAGACAGTGAAGTGATAGTTTTGAATAAAGTATTTTGCATAGTGTAGTATATTTGTTGGTTTTCTTATATCGATATAAAGAGTTTTTAAGAAAATGTTAGGCTATAGTCTCAGATTTCTTTAAGATGAATACAACAGTGTAATGTTATTCTAACAGACCTCCTGGGTTCACTTAACTATATAAACTTAATATGGATGCAATAAATGGGATGATAAACTTCTTAATTTAAACATTGTTCCTTATCTAAATCAGTGTTTTTCAAACTTAGACCGGGTACCACCTCAGACAATTCTAGACTCTCCACACACCACCATTATCAGCTACGGACAGTTCATGCAGGCGGCAGGTTTATTCCTAATAAGAAGATTATTTATTTTTGACTGTTGTCAGCCACAGACACACTGCCTTCACAGAAAGCTGCTGGCTTACGAACTCATGACTAATCATGGATGACGTGTGTGTGTGCTACATGCATGGACATGACTACGTATCAGTCTAATGTTGAAACAAATATATTACAGAGAAGACAAACTTATTTCAACTTACATTTGAGCGATCTAACTTTATTTGGAAAACTTGTACTATTTTGATATTTTTAAATCAATTTATTTAACTTTCAAAGTTTTAGGAGTGCTCTCAGTGTACTACAAGATGGAGCTCAAATACCACCTGTGATACTTGTACCATAGTTTGAGAATCTAGGATTTAGAACATTGTGTTGTAACACATGACACTACACAAAAACCCCTTCTTATCTCCCTCTCCCCTGACAAACAAAGAAGCACTGAGTCACACAATTGTCCCACCCAGCTCCCTTACAGTCAAGATGTCAGCAAAGATAACAAAAACAGGAATTTATTCACCTCGCATCATGTCTAAATTCAGTGGATCATGACATATCAGGTGTGGAATTAATCTGCAGATGCAATGAATGCAATGTAATGTAACCAAATTTTTCTATTGATGTCAGTTTTTGAGCCACAATGTCGCTTGCAACAGACTAGGAAAGCCTTGTTTTAACCCAGCAGTTGCTGATGACTTGCAGCCCCTACTGGCCAATTAAGAAGAGCGGAGAATCAGAAGCCAATGGCAATATAAAACAGAGAAGTCAACAAAACCATCATCATAAATGCACACAAACAATATTAGGCTGATGGGTGCAGCAGAATGCAAGGAGAGAGAAATCACAAGCGGCGCCACTGCAGCATCACACGTAGTAAATCTAGACAATATTTTGTGCTCCATCCACTTGACTTGACGTGATTCCTTCGACGTGGAGATAATAATAATTAATAGACTAAACAGTAAATCAATGATCAAAGTAATAGCAGGTTGCACAGTTTTATTTTCTCCTGCCTTTTGATTCTTCATCTCTGTTCTTCTGGTATAAGAGTAAACAACACACCCCTCCAAACAGAGAGGGTGCCACTCGACTTTCAACTCCTTCACCTCGGTAAACATCTTAAGAGTCATGAAAGGATCACGACAGGAGAAAAGCCAGCCTAGCTTTCATGCTACTTTTTGGTTTTACCATCCTTGACATCATGGTGCTTGAGTGAGAGACAGAAATAAACAGAAAAGAACGTGGGTGGAAAGGAAAGGAAAGGAAAGGAAAGGAAAGGAAAGGAAAGGAAAGGAAAGGAAAGGAGTGGACAGACAGACTTAAAGGTGATCAGGCAGAGAAAGACAGAGCGAGAGCCGCGGTGTGGCAGCATGTTTGTACAGCTGAACACAAGCTGAAGAAGCCCAGGCCCCTCTCTCACACTCCATTAGGCCCTAAGCTCCACGGAGTGCTGCACTCAACACATAAACAGGCTGCTGGAAAAGCTCCGGGATGTATGGGAGAGGCAGAGGGACGCCAGGCCGGCCGGCAAGAAACAACAACTGCCTTTTCACATCAGCACAATGCTTCCAAATTAGAGAGAGAGACTGCGGAGACAAGAGATGGAGAATGAGAGGCCTGGCAAGAGACCAGAGGACTCATTTGTCAAAGTTTGTTCTTACGCTTAGATTTCACACTTACAGCGTGAACACAACCAAAGACAGAGATTAGATAAAAATCTTGAAGGAAGATTTAGTTAATCAAGTTGATGTTATTCTAATGTTCTCTACTCATATCTGAATCCTAGCCTTAACCCAAGACTTCATTGTATTTCATGTTTTCCTCTTCATGTTTCTGGTAGTTAAACACTGGTGCTCTGTTATAAGGAAAGAGTTGGCAGCACAAGATGATTCTTGAATGTTACGGTGTATTTAAGTGATTTAGTTTTATTATGCTGTAGATGCTGTAATTGTCACAGCTGTTACAAAACAACTATAACCTTAATTCTCTAATGCAAAATGCATTTGTCTGCTAACATGCCTGCAGATTGTGCTTGTTTAGAGTTCTTACTTTCATATTTAAAGAAGAAATGTGGAATATATTTACTGTAATTTATCATAAAATAATAATATGCCATCAGAGATTAGGGAAGATCAGAGATTGAGTTAAATTGAAATACTCACCTCTCTGACAACAATGCTATAACCATGGTGCCCCAAAAAAATAATGTTTGAGTCATAGGAAGTCATTAATGATCTTAAGGAGTAAATGTTTATAAAGGTTAAATTGAGCAATGTGTTAACAGAGTCTGGCAGGCAGTATGACAGGCAGTCAAATTCCAACTCCAGAGTGTGTATTTTCAGAGCAGTGGGCATCCTTTTCAGGATAACAGGTTTAGTTTTACATCAGTCAAGTGACAGTTATAAAAAGTTGATTATCTCAGAGTGTCGTTGCTCGTTGTTGCTTGTTATTGTCAAATTACGATGTTGTGTGTTGCACTCCTGCAGCCTGCCTGAGTTTCCTTGAGTTTAGTGGTGGGCGGGAAAATTCGTTTCAACCATAGATCATACATTTAATAGGATTTCAAACTATTTAATATACAGTAGCTCCAACCAGCTATTTGGACTGGACTTCTAATTTTTGCTCCTTTAAGAAAAAGAGAAAGATAGTTCTGTTGGAAAGTATGTTTTCATTTGTGTATAAAAACCTGAAAATGAGAACATGTTTTTGTTGGCTTAAAATGAACTATTTCTCACTCCTCTTCCACAGTGACCGATTGCTAAACTGGCATGTTTCTACAGTAGCCCAGAACAAACAATCCAAACACTGGCTGCACATATAGCCGGTGGTGTTTTGCACAAGTTTGGTAGTGACTATGGTCTCTCCTACACGCTCAGAGGGGCAGAGTGACATGAGGTGCAGTGCCATCAAATCCTACACACTGATCCTTTAAACATGCATTAACTCATTTTGGCCACTTTGTGGGGCATCAGAAATAATTTATATTTTAAACACTGACATGTTTCCTTTTAAAGTGATATGGAGAACTTTTAGTCAACAGTTGCTTATTTATGACATTGTCCTTCATTTGGAGTTGTCTTTACTGTCTTTTAGTTCTGTTTTTGGTCTCTACCAACTCCTGCGCAAAATATCTGGCTCTTTAGCAGCTAAATGCTCCATTATATTCACCAGCTAGTCACCATTGTTAGACAGTAGCTTAACTATTTTACTTCATATTGTAATTAAGTTACAAAATAAATGTAACTGCAATTTGTTACAGTTACAGAGAAAAATGTGTAGTAAATCACAGTTGCTAATCAAAATGTTGGTGATTACAAAAAGGTTACATCCAAATTTTGGTAAAAAGCTACACCTTTGAGGTTCAGGCATTGTTTCTGATTGATTCTCTGGTTTGAATTTGCACCGCCTCTTTCTGCCAATGAAATCAATGCACATTGCTCTAGACATTTGTCTTAAAAGTAGACCAAATGTAATCCAATGTAATAAGTTACATTACTTTAATGAAGTAATTAAAATAGTGTCATTATTTGTTACATTTTTAACATTTTTAAACAGTAATTTGTAATGTACTGCATTTCAAAAATAACCTTCCCAGCCCTGATAGTCACTACCTGTCTGTCTGCTGAGGGGATGAGCAGGTCAGGTACAGTGGGGTTTTAAAGTTTTTAGAGCCAAAAACTGCTATGACAGCTTAAGAGTGAACTAAAATAGGTAAGTTGTGGGCTGATCCTTATATAGAGTATACACATTTATAGCTGAAACTCACAATAAAACTCACAATGCATTTTATTATAAAAATATTCAACAGAGCCACTTAAACTTCTTAACTTATCATTTTACAACATTATTTGATAGTCCACATTGGAAATATGGCAGGAAATGAAGGGAGAGAGATCAGGAATGACTAGGAGTAAAAGTCCTCTGATTCTTTAACCCTACAGTCACCAGGACGTCACAAAGTGCTCTTAGTTTAACTGTTTTTGTTGAACAAAAACCATTTGAACATTACAGGTAATCCATCAATTACTATATGACACACATGCATACATTTTGTGCACAAGGACTCAAGGAAGCACACACTTGACCCGAGTGCAGTGTATGTATATACACTACAGTGTACTTGCTGTATAAACATGAACACTGTACATTAATGCGCAATCACAAACATGCCTCCTGTTGCATACGCACACACACTCGTATCCCACCATAGGGCTCCTGTCAAAGTGGCAGGCCATATAAACAATGTGAGTTGATGTAAACAAGCATCATGTTGCACAAGCTTTTGGGTTCTTGGAGCTGTAAAATCTCAAAATGAAGTCGAGGTCTCAAACTGAAGTGCAGCCTGGCAGAAACCCAGTTCAGGTTTTCAACATTACATCCAAGTTTCACTTCAAGAAAAGTTAAACACAGTGCACGACGCTCAAAGTGGTTTGTCATTATTGTAAACACACCTTTCTCCCCATCTCTGATCTGTTAGTGACTTTGACTGATTCCAAGAAGGTTGGTGTCAGTTGCAATTGAGTTTGTAGGTTTTTTAAAGATGATGTTTAACACATTTGTATTGCTTTGCCAGTTTGGATGATGCCTGTATATATTATCTCATTGTTTTTTACAATTACAATAAGGTATTGAAATATAACCATATCACCACAACAGAGCATTGATGTGATACCTGCCGCAGGGTTGAGCTCCATTTCCATTATCACTTAGGGGTCAATCTTATTTTGAGCTCAATGCATAGATCATAGATGTGTCATGGATCAGCACTGACACAAACAGGTCCAAAACACAGCCTCTGATTTGTCAGTCACTCAACCCAGTCAACCCCAAACAACAACAACTGTTTTCAAGATGTAAAAAGGGATAAATATATAATGGATTTATCATTACAGGATCTATCACATCTTAAAAAAAGATGCTGCAGTTCAAGGATGGATTGCAAAGCTTCTGACAGAGAAACAATCTCACCTGTGTCAGTTACACAGTCTTCACTGTTTATTGGCAATTACTCAAGTGTATTATAGTATTTCATTGTATACTACGTATAATACACTTTTATTATAGTACACTATACTTTAATACAGCTAGCTTTGTGGCCATGCATGTCTTTATAAACTCCAGTGGCTATGTAGATTGTTTGTTAGGCTTAAAAAACAGGAATTGTCTCAACTCACAAAGAAACACTCCCTCCAGTTTTAATGAAAAGTTCAAAATCACCAAATTTGGAGACAAGTGTTTTTACTGGACAGTGACATGTCTGATTACTCAACTAGTGGATGGAGTAATAGGTGGAAAACTTTTTTATTAAAATAATAATGTTTAATTGTAATGAGAGAAAGGTTATAACCAGGCAGCCACCACTTTGTCTTCAAATCAAACTGTCAAACAGGGATTGTTGATCAAACACGGATCCAGATTCTTTGACTGCGTTGTGCGTGCAGAAACATATTTTAATGTACCATTTAGCTGTAATATGAGAAAGTTACTCACCAGGCTGCCATGTTGAAAACGGACATGGGGAGGACAGAGAGGGACTCACATGCACATGTGGCCAGATGGGCTATCAAAAACAAAGAACAGAGAAGCTCCGATTACAACACAGACAGGAGTATGTGGTCATCCTCTGCTCAGGACATCATCGCTGCCACATTATCACAGAGAAAATAATTGTTTGCTGACATCTAGTGAAGCTGAATATTGTATGTTGCACCTTTAAATGTAGAGAGTATTGCAATTGTTCACTGGATGTTTTTCCTAGTGTATAAAATGTGAGAGATGTACTATACATTTTACCGAGAAAATAATGTTTTTCTTCCTGTAGCTGTATGTCTTTTTAAATGGCTGAAAATATTCTTTAACACCTGACTGGACTTTTCTTATCTTGGCATCACATCACTTCCTTACTAGAACTACCACCTTGTGGTTTTAAGTCTGCACCGACCAATAAAGTCGCAGTTTACTGTACATCCATGTCATATAATGTATGAATTCAATAAAAGTATAAAGGTATTAAGTGTATTTTTTTGGCGGTTATCATTATGTTGTATGTGTGTGTAATTTAATGAATAATTAAAACATGCTGTCTTCACTTACAGACTACTTAAACAGATGAGTACAGAGGACTGATAGAGAGCTGATAGACATAGAAAGCCACTGTGCTAGATGAAGTTTTAAATACATTTCAGCACCTTACAAGTTTATATTTATGAGTACAGAAATTGATGGAAGCCAAAAATCTAAAAGACGGTGAGATTCTTTGGAAAATACTCAGTAATAATATGAAGTTTATATGATTTCTACTTAATGATCTAAAACATGCCAAAACCCAGATGATCCCTTTTACTGTGAGTATAATATTTCATGATTAGGTGCATTAATTCTTGGACTGGTTGCTCTTTATCTACAGGAGCCGAGTTACAGTTCAACCAAACGCCCTGCACCTCCGCCCTGCTCGCTGACACCCAGATGAGCCCCTGCGCTCCCCTGCCTCTGGGTCAAGTGATGTGAGGGAACAGATAAGTTTGGGCCGGCGCAGGGAGAGACTAAACACTCGCAGAGGGGAATGTCATTGTTTGGGAGATCTTCAGGAGGGTTTTTATGTACTCAGCTGCTCTCTGGCTGCCGCGCAGCATCAGCGCTGGATCACAGTTCCACGCCATTTACTGCTTTTCTGCACAATCAGATAGATCTACCCCACACACGCCGAAACTAAGACAAGAACTGTATTTTTTCGAGGGCTTTACAGTCAGTCTTACATCTGTTGCTCTTATCTTTTTTCTTTGCAATTTCTTTGTGATTATGTGCATTTTTTTTCTTTTTATTCATTCTAGCCATACTCTTGTCTTATGAGTAGTTTGATGTTAAGTGAAATAATTCCACAAGTGTTGTTTTATTCATATTTTCAGAAACAGACAGAATCTCAAAGTAGATCAGATCAGAAAACAGATCATTGTGTATACACCATGGACATTTGACTTCAACAAGTAAAACAGCATAAACTAAAAAGAAAAATGATGACACGATAATCAGTACACAGAAAATTAATCTGTAACTATTTTGACAAAAGATTACTAGAATTAAAGTCATTGCTCTGAGGAAGGCAATGTCAGTGTTGACATTTTTGTGCATACATCTTTGGTTATTCTCTTACCTTTCCTATAGCTCCACAATTGTGGTTTATAACATAATTTCTCAACAACTATTAGATGGATTACCAAGACATTTGGTACATAATGTATGACTCCTTCAGGATGAATTGTCTGACTGGTTGCTTTAGCTTTTTAATGGTAGTTCACTGAAAATCTTTGGGTTTAGACTGTTGGTTGGTCAAAAAAGATGCAATTTAAACTTGTCAGGTTGGGCTTATGTGAAAAGATGCACATCACATTTTCGCCAATTTTCTGACACTGTTTGGACAAAACAATAGTGTTTTAAAGTACTCAAGCAATTCTATTTAAGAACTGCACATGTACCCAAAAATTGTATTTAAGTATTTCCATTTTCTACTCTCTACAATTATTGCTACGTTATACTTCTACTCCACCACTTGACCGGAGGAATGTTTAAACACATCCGACACAGGCATATGGATGTTAACCTGCAAACAGAGCAAGGCTGCTGGCTCTAGCACTGATAATGTCCTAACAGTGAAACAAACCTGACAATGGTAGAAACTAGAAAAAGGTAATGAATACTACTACTTTCTTCATTGACTCTGACACTGCTTTTTTTCTTTATATGATCAAGACATATCAAGGCACCATCTTCTTTTTCCTATGAAGCAGTGTGGGAGTGCTCAGAGGAACAGGGTGACAATGGACACTGTTGTTAAAAATCATAAACATACCAAGTGCTTCTTTCACCACACTGGGTATCATATTTTAAGGCATTCCATTAGGAACTGGCACCCTCTCAATCTTTATACACATGTCACACCTTCTAAAAAACACATATCCATCACTGGATGGAGGCGTTCTGGATACGGGACCCGTATTAACACACCCAAAAAAATCGACCAATTTGTTATGGGTGTACGTGCAGGCAAAGGTTTTTGTATTTTGTGGTTTGAGTCAAACAATGCCTCCCTCAGACTTTTCTCATATTCCAGCTGGTTTGATAAATGTTGACCCTTTGGCACCACAAATACATATATGTTATAAATGTGTGCTTAGCATGCGAGGTATGTGCACAGGAGCTCAACCACTTGTAGTTTAAAGGCTCTTGAAACACACCTGCACATTTTAGCCAATAAATCTCAAAATCCAGAGATGTTTCTACTTCAGAGTTTCGTCCATTCAGCCAGCAGAAAGGTGTCCTGGCTGAAGCTGTGTGATGAAGATGTCAATGACCCAGCAGCTGACTCCACACCCCCTCTTCGCCTCACACACAGACCCTCAGGACGCCTCGGGTCCGGCACTTCCAACACCAAAGCCAGACATGTGATGTGCCGCAGCGCTGTGACGAGGAGAGTGTCGCTCAAGTGTGACGGCCAAAGAGATGACTGTTTTCCAAGCGGCGCTGGTGGAGTTTTTAAGTCGCTGCAGCGAGGAGGACCACACAGGAGAAATGGCTCCTCTCCACTGGCTGACTGATGATTAAGCGAGACATAGTGTATTTTCCTATGGCTCCATAAAGACACAAGCTGGGAGAGCCGTAAAAGATGGTGCAGAAAGACAATCGGCTGGAAATAAATAAAGCCAAGTGGGAAAAGAGGGGCGAACATGGGCGAACACTTTGTTTCTCACCAATAAAATCCAAAAACTGGACACCGTCTGCATTTTTCTTTGCACGCTTATTTGTTCAACTGTCGAAGCTTGTTCGTCATCATTTGTTAACTGTAACTGAGTGTTTTCATTTCAGTAATGTGGCTAAAAAGCCAAGGAATTATTATATTTATCCCTATAACCACAGTGTTTGCTTGTGACTTAAGCATGAAAAGGTAAAAAAAAAAAAAAAAGGAATAAAGGATTACTTTTAAAGGATTATGACCCTTCCTTCAAATATTCCAGTAATGATAAAGAGTTGTGAGGAATAATGCGCCCCTATGAGCCAGCTCCTTCCAGTTCTTCTTCAGATTAATGGGCCGTGTTGGGAAAAGTGTGCAGCGAGGCATAGAGCATAAATAAGGTCTTTAAGTAGGCAGCTATGGCGGCTGTGGGCTCGGTGGACGGCTCTGTCTACACACAGACAAAGACCGAGCTATGATTTACTGGTCCTACATTACAGCTCAGCTCATACAGATAAAAGGGAGACGCGAAGAATGTGGTTCATGACTGCATGTGATCTTCCAAAGTTACATAAACCGCCAAGCAGTGTCAATGGAAAAGTTTCACCTCAAAGTCACTCGAGTACTTTGGCGAAGTTTTGATGCCTGCCCGGACAGTGTTTTCTGAAGCACATGACGAGAAATAAGGTCATGAATCCTGCAAAGTGGCTGCTTTGTTGGTTGGATGATGTAGGCTGTCTGGGTCAGAGCTTGGCCTCAGATGTAACTCAATCTTAACCCGCATTTTTACTTTCAATTTCAGTGCAGCTGTGCAACTTAAGCCAGCTGTAACTTAAAAACAAGATCTACAGCTGGCGACTTAATAAACCTCCACTATACAACATACATCAACTCCCCTGCAGGATAAACTTATGATCTTATGATCTTACAGTACTCATTGCTCAGCCATGACATTATTATCAATTTATTATTTTCAGTTCATGGAAAATATGATTCCTTTTGGGTTTGAAAAAGGAAGGATATGAAGGTCTTTGAAAATGAACGAGGAAAATGTGTGTTTTTTTAAATAAGTATATTGATGTATGATTCCAGTGAATACTTTCCAGTATAAAACATGTCTTCAGTTCTACATTTACAGGAGACTGATAGAGAGGTGACCTTTCATATATGAAATATCATAATTTCATCATTTGATCCTATTAAACATCGGTGTGACATATAATCATATTTAGTGCATGAATTCTTAAGTTAAAAAAATAATAATAAAAACTTTGTTTTGTGAGGTCACAGTTCATCATTGAGTGGATGCAAGTGAGTCTGATGTAATGCCAGCTAAATTGTGTCTCCTTTTTTTTTTTTAAAACTCAACATAATGAGGAAACATTGTATATTAACATATCTGGCAGGTTGCCAAATGTTGACAGTTGTTGATTGTTTTGTCTCATTCCCAGGATGACAAATTCTGAAGCTTTTAGTTGGTAAAGCATCCCGAGCACAGCAAATTAATGAGAAAATAATAAGGTATGGGTGGAGGGCGGGATCTCTGCAAATGCAGGCACTACACCTAATTTAGAGTGGGTCATGATGAATGAGAGGGATTGTTTTTGTGTGAGCCTCTGTGTTTTTTGGGAAAATCCATCATAGGTTGCCTTTAACATGTAAGTAAGATGTTTAAGTTTTTTTTGTCTTTGTGCTTCATCATACTTTATATTACTTAAACTTCAACACAATACTAGCAACACAAAATAGGATAATTTTGCACACAGACCCGGTACAGACAAAGTCACTGAACACTGTCTGTTCTTCTTATGCACAAGCCAAATTCCAGGCAGGACAAAAGAGACGAAACTGAGGAGCTTAACAAGCACAATTCTATGAAATGTTATGAAATGTCAGTATTGTATTGTTTTTAAACATGTGGCATTGAAAAAGTATCAATACTTTTGACAACCTTACTTTATGATACTGCATTTGAATGACTTCTATTAATGTATAAAGCAAAGGCCAAAATACATTTCTGATGCCACATTATGAACCATCCAGACACATCATTTGAAACAGGTTTGCTGCTTTTAAAACTAAAAAAAAAAAAAAAGAGTATTTAGTTTTCACACACCACACATTTTGAATAATTTCCCTGAAAATTTTGAGATTTTCTTTCTGTTTGCAGCTTTAGATTTTTAGATTTTTAGTTGTGCTTTGTTGCTTCTCTGTATTCCATTTTATTCAACATTAGCTCTTTTTTACTTTTTATCTTTTTAAATCCTGACTTCATGTGTCATGTCATGTTTATATCAGACTGCATTTCTTTCATTTCTTGTTTCATTGCTTATTATTACTTTGAATTGTCTTGTTGTTGAAATGTGCTGTACAAATACACTCGTCTTGCCTCACTGTGGTTAAGGATATTGAGTGATGTGTGTGCCACTTTCACTTTATAAACTGAAAGTAAGTGGAGAGGATTAGATGTTGCTATTAAAACAGTTAATGAGGATCTAAAAAACATAAACAATAAGGCAGGCATTACACCTCATTTTGACAGGTGTCATATTATGACTGGAAAGTTAATGAAAAGCAAAAAGCACATCTGCTAAATGCGGGAAACCTGAGAAAATTGTCTGCTCGCACCATTTCTTAACTCTGCTAATAGAGTAAACACCAGCTGCAGAAAAGCTACAAAATGACAAAATTCCTCTGGAAAACATGTGTAGTCTGCAGCTTTGTTGGTGACTCATCTTGGATCCCAGATTGTAGTAAAAACAGCTCACTGATGATGGGACACAAACAGAAACACATGAGTGTTTCAGATTCCTCAGTGGATTCCTTGAGAGGGAGGAGGCGAACAGAACAGTCGAGTTAATTTAGCATTAAGAGCAGGTCTCATTTTAAGTAACCCTGAAACAGCGAGAACAGATGCTCACAGCCTCAGCAGCTGTGAGCTGAACACTGCAGACATGTTAAGGGGTGGAAGGGCGACTATATTGTAACATACCGCAGTGGACGGGAGTCAGTGCACTTGATCCATGAATTTAAGGGCTGAACAGCGAATACCACCCACTGAATACCACACACAGCTATGCTGCTGCTGCCGGGGACGGCTGACGCACCAACATGCCTCCACCAGCAGAGTGATAACAGATGGAGATACGGGAGTCGGCGTTCCTAATCCAGGGGTGTTATGTGTTGGTGTTGAACTTGTGTAACCCTTCACACAGAAGATGAGGCAAGGTGTTAAGTGGTTTTTATCCCCTCTTCATGTGGTAAATACATCACAACCTCAGCTGATTTCTCAGCACATGCATTATCAACACTGTAGGCCTGTGATAGCACTACAGCAGCAAGTTGTTCACTTCAAGTATAGGATTACAATCTTTCAGCAGCTACACTAGTGACTATTTACTTTTTATATAGAATTTATAATAGCTTGAAATCAAATAAAAAAGAATGCAATGATTTGCAAAAAACTTCAACTTATATATTCAACTGCATTCAGCACAAAGACGACTTATTAAATTAATTAATAACTGATTAACTTTAGTGTTTTTTAAATAAACACTCATTCAGATTTTGATGCCTCTAACACATTAAAAATATGGGACAGGGACAACAAAAGACAAGGAAGGTTGTTGAATAATCAAAAGACACCTGTTTTAGAGTTTTCATCATCTACAATCTATAATATCATTAAAAGATTCAGAGAATCCAGAGAAATCTCTGCACATAAGGAGCAGGGCTGAAAACCAACACTGAATGCCTGTCTGACGTATGATCTGTCCAGCAGCACTGCATTAAAACCAACATAATTGTATAAACGATACAACACGGGGACACTTTGGCAAAGCATTGTCAGTGAACACAGTTTGTCGCTGCATCTACACATGTAAGTTTAGACTATATCGTGCAAAGAGAAAGCCAAATATCAATATCCGACTTCTCTGGGCCCGAGCTCATCTGAGATGGACTGACAAGTAGAAAAATGTGCTGTGGACTGGACCATCCAGACTGTTACCAGCACTAACTTCTAAAGCCAGCATCTGTGATGGCATGGGAGTGTGTTAAAGGACATGGCATCATGGGTAACTGTGACATCTGTGAAGGTCCCATTATCGAAAGGCACACACAGATTTCAGAGCAACATATGCTGCAATCCAGATGACATTACTTTCAGAGGCGTCCCTGCTTATTTCAGCAAGACAACACCAAGACACGATCTGCATGTATTACAACAGTGTGCCTTTGTAGTACAAGAGTTCAGGTACTAGACTGACCTGCCTGCGGTCCAGACCTGTCTCCTATTGAAAATGTGTGGTGCATTATGAAGCACAAAATACAACAGAGACCACAGACTGCTGAAGTCGTATATCAAGCAACAATACAAAACAATTTAAAAAAAACTTTAGCAATTAGTGTCCTCAATTCCCAAACGCTTACTGAAAAGATGATGTATCACAGAGGTAAACATGCCCATGTCCACATGCTGCGAGCATTAAATTCAGAATTTATGTTGCAAAGTTGTTGCAAATCATTGCATTCTGTTTTTATTTACGTCTTATGGTGTCCCAACTTTTTTTGAAACTGGGGTTGTATATTACTCTAGATTGTAATGTGCATGAAATAATGGACTTACAAGTGACTTCTGACTCAGTTGAATACTATGTCAAACTATTCCCTTACAAACTAAACACTACTTCTATGCTTTTACTGAAGCTTTGAATAAAGTACCAAAATTCTCTCCAGAGTAATATCACATGACAGGGTATCTGCTACTATTTAAGTGAAGCATTGCTGTAATTCTTGGCAGTAAAAATGATGGAAATGAACCTGCTTTCCCACTCTGATTCTGTTTTTTTGAGTGATGTTGAAGAATCAGTCATCAGCACCACAGAAGAAGAGAGCTGCCAAGTGAAGGAGGGCTTGATTTAGTAATCACCTAACATAACAGTGGAGGGCTGAACAGATCTACTCGTTGATGGATCACTTTAGCGAGCGCCATGATAAATGAATATGGTGATGAATGCTGTTAAACTTCGCTGTGATGGGTTGCAGATCGACTCTGCTGTTAGAAATGACTTCACTTTTTTCAAGGAACAAATATTGTCTTTTCAAAGTGGAATGCTTACAGCGCAGAGCTGAGGAGAGCTTCCCCTGCTAACAGTATTTGCTTTAAAAGTCTTTGTTAACAGGGCAAGTTGAAGTGAACGCTGAATGACTTTCTGTTGACAAAACACAGTGTGCTGAAACAGAATATTTTGGTAACTATGGAGAGACTGTACAGAACAGTTCAAATACTGATGTTCATTTAGAAGCAGACATAATGACGGCGTTCACATTTGGTATAATAAGAAACAAAAGAGGAAGAAGCTAAAGATCTGCTGAAGAAAACAGGCTTAAAGTATTTCCACTGCCACCTCTTCTCCTTTTGTTTTGTATAATCTTATCACAGTTATAAAACATTATCTTCTACAATGAAGTTAGACTGATAAAACTAAAAAATGAACATTTACATGAAGTCTACAGCTGCTATCTGCAGATGAAAAATCAAAATAACATCTGGAAAGGTGCATAAAACAAAAACTGGGAAATAAGAAGGGTATATAGTAAGATTTACTGTCGTACTTTGCTGAGCTACTACAATAACTGCAAATCATACACATTTGTCATGATACCAGAACTTCACACTTTGACACACCAGTATAAAAATGATACTCCATGCTTTTTTTTTTGAAACCATGGCAAAATGCCACTGTCTGGTTTTCTGCAGACAAATTTTAAGCAGGACAATAAAGACTGACTGAGGTCTTGAATGAGCAGATCTTTTTTTTTATAGCTTCGGCCTTTTCAATACTATAATTAATGGAAAGTGAAAGTATTATTTTAAACATGTGGTACCAAAAGGTATCAGGACTTGGATTACTTTTTGACAACCTTAAGACTAACCAAACACTTTAAGTGCCTAAACACAATCTATTTTTTAAAGAAAACCCAAAGACTGTATTTAAGAGTGTCAGCAGATTTTATAGTTAGCAGTTAGTGTATTATTTTTTACTATAACATCCACATGTAGTCAATGGATCCAGCCACACTGCAAAAGATTCATGCAGTATGTGTCTAACAATTACTTTTATGAAGTATACAGTGCAACACTTTATTTCATATTCTGAAATCTAGTAAAAACATTTGGACATCGGTGGAAGAAGTACCCAGACTACTTAAGTAAAAACAGATATACCACATTGTACAAGTTCTTCATTACAAGTAAAAGTCCTGCATTTTGAGCAACCAGAGTAAAAGTATGCATATTGTAAAATGACTGAACTTGAGGTGTTATATTATTGAACAGCAGGATTATTATTACAAATTTATTCATGTTTAAGTTGTATCTTAATGATAGCTGGTCACAGTGGAGATATTTGTAGCTACTTTACATAAAACACTACACACTGCACTTTTTATGACTGCAGTAATACACTGTTAGGTAGTTTCTGGTATAGTAGTGTATCATATTTTACACCTATTATTCATTATTAATGCAATTGTTGTGTCTAAAAGCATCAAAATGATTTATTATTGGCATATAATTAAATATTTACCCACCCTCACAGTGTATTTTTCATCCATCTTTTTCTCTGTTTTTTTATTCATAAATAAGTTTTCTGAACTGTCTGAAGTCCACCACCTCCCCTTCATCTGGGGGATACTGAAAAAGAAACTGAAAAAATGGTTTAATAAATGAAAAGATCCTGTTTAGCATTGGAAAGAGACACTCTTGTTTACAGTGAATATACACAAAAATATCGTGCAGTTGGAGGGAAGAATCTTGGTGCATTAAATCAGTGACTGATTAAGGTAAATGTAACCTTAACTATGCTGACGTAATCATGCAATCAGTTGACCTTTTCCAAATAAAAATGAGCAACTTGGGATAGAAGAAATATTTGTTTCTATTGCATTATTTCCCAAATAAAGTATTCAGATTCAGGTGAATCTCTAGTACGTAACTGTAGCTTGTACTTAAAATGAGTAAAAGTACAAGATTTCCCACTGCACTGCAGTGGAATACAATTATAAAGCTGCATGAAAATGAAAATGTTCAAGTAAAATACAAGTACCTCAATTCTGTACTTGAAACATGAAGAATATAGACTTGTCTTTCTCTCTGTCCTCTGTTCATATCTGTTCACTCTGTATTCAATCATTGAGGATTGTTGTAAATTGTTCACATTACAGACAGCACTTTGGTAAATATGGCTAAATATGGTCATTAAATGATCTTTTATGATTCAACAGCTCTGAAGTGTCTTTATGTTTTTTTATGTTTGAGTCTCTGGATGCCTTAGTTTCCAATTTGGTGTTTAATTTTAGAAAATTAAATAATAATAGTAATATTAACTGGACTAAAATTGGTGGGTTAATGGTTGGTAACTTTCATTACTTTAAAAGAGAAATTAAGAGAATTGTGCAAGTTTGTATTTCCTTAATGTCTTACTACCTAATTGAGTTTTTATAATTGCATAGAGTGTAGCCCTGTTGCCTCCCTGCTGTTCTCTTCTAAAACAAAAATCCCTTTGCAGGCCATTCTTACTTGTTGTAATTGCCTTCTAATGCAGCTCTCTGGATTTAAAGAGACTGCAGAGAGGTATAAACGGTAGAGGAGGACTCATTTGCTGTCTATTTGAATGAAATAGAAGACGGTATGTTGCAATATAAGTCCCTTTAGGTTCAGAGCACGTAGGGTGTGATTATGCTGTAATATTGTACCCACAATATGTCATGTAGCCACAAGATGGGGCCAAATGACTCAGATTAATTCTTGCTCTCACATGAAACACTGAAATACCCTTCATGTCAACAACACTTTTATTTTATTTCACTGGAATATTTAATAGCATAGAAAGTGTTTGACATGTTCAGTACTGAGGGATTGTTAGTGATAACTGTTGGAGAATAAGCCGATTTAAGAGTGTGTTTTGTGTTCATAGTATTGGCCATATATGTAGTTTTATAACTGAGCTTCATAAAAAAAAAGATGAGATGGATCAAAGATAAGCCATAATTCATCATCAGTGCAAAAATCAGGTGTTACAGCAGCACAAGGACAGAAATGAGTACAGTGAAAAAAAAGAATTTTATAAAATAAAAATGAAGATGAAAACAGAAATGATACAAGAGCAACAAGCAGTGATGCTTAGTGTTTTATTTGTTAATATAGAAATACGATATAGTATATCATGTTGTAAAATAGTTTAACACATAATATAGTACAACAGTGTGGGATATAACATAAAATTAAGTATAATTTCAGTATAATGTAATATATAAGAAATACAGTATAATACAGGGCTGCACAATTAATCAAAATTCCAATATGGCCAAGTGCAATATCCCCAGAAACTGCAATTCTTTTATGAAGAAAAAATGTGTGACAGAACAGCAATATAATGAGATAATGAAGTCCTGCAGAGATGCCCTGGCCCACAAGTCTTGTTCTCTAGATGTAAGAAAACAGACCCCAACAAACATCACCTCATCATGACTTTTAGCTTTTCAGTAAAAATGAAAATTTCAATGCAAAAATGATCATTCCCACTCATCAACAATCATATCGCAATATCTGTCAAAGGAGTCGCAATATAATTTGTTTTGTTACTATATCCTACAGCCCATTATAATACATAACAAAATGACAAATATTATTTTTAAAGAACAAAGACAAAAACATGATTTATATCAGTGTGATGATAACAGTGTCACTTAAAGTGACTACAATACTGTGGGAGGACAGAGGAGGGCAGTTATCTGACAGTAGAGGGAGACATCAGCTGACAGCAGAAAACTCTTCTACTGCAACAACTAATACTACTAATAGTAGTAGTTTTAACTGCTGCACTAAAATGACTTCTATTACAACACTACTACTACCTTAATACTGTCAGTGCAACATTAGCACCAGCACCACTTTACTCCTGCTATTGCATGTTTTATTGTTTATTATATGATGATTTAAGGGCTACATGTTTTAGAAAAAAAAAAGTTCTTCATTTCTGAGTTCCTCTCTTTGGATAATCTGTTTACCATCTGGCTGGTGTTTTTTTTTTTTAGGAAGGAACCTTTGTAATGACAGATATTATTTTAATACTATTATTATCAAATTATTTCTTATGCTCAACCCAACCTAGCTTGATTTATGCAGCACCTTTTATATGAACATAGTGCTGCAAGTAACAATTATTTTCACCATTGATCATTTTCTCAATTACTTGGTAAGTTGTTCGGTCCATAAAATATCAGAAAATTATCAAAAGTGTTTTCCAAACATCCTGTCTTGTTTTCTCCACAACACAACATATTAAGTTCACTGTCACAGAGGAGTCAAGAAACTAGAAAATATTCACATTTGAGAAACTGAAGACAGAGAATTTTGACATTTTTTCTAAAAATAGATTAAAAAAAAATAACAACAATAAAATGATAAAAATAAATAAATAAAAGTCGATTTGACCTGGGCACAACAAACTAGCACTGCTGCCATCACTACAAATCACTACAAATATCACAGCTGTGACAGTGCTTCAAGTAGTACTGCTGTGTTATCATTCATTAATGCAGTACCATTCCATCAATACTACCAATGCTGCTACTACTCTTGTAATTACACTACTTTTATTAATTGAACAGAAAAAGTTCAAATTTATCCATCCAAAAAATCATGACCAGTACAGTGCTCCCAGACTAATCAATGAATGCTGATTACAGATAAGTTCTAAACACTCATAGAATAAAGCTATAAATTAAATGCAAAACTAAATTCTATCCACAAGAAGAACTACTAATAACCCTTAAACTTTACAGCTATTACATAGGAGTCTGTACCAACAGTGAAAGTGATATAAATCTAGTACGTGCCTTTTTTTTAGATCAGAAAAGACAGAACCATCTGCAGCCGATTGTTCAGATAATCAGAGAAGAGACAGATAAGAGAGGTTTTTAATAGACAATTAAATCTGAGATGTGTTGCACGTCATCTACACCGTCTCCCTGTCACTCTGCACTGTACCATTACACTGTTCAATCATGCGGAAACACCTGAACAATAATCTAAAAACCTACATTTGCTGTGAGGAGTGATATCAAAGAGCACGCAACACTTCCCTCGTACACACCGACAGAAGTCCCTGTTCTGCATACAAATAGATCTGATCCAGACACGAGTGATCAGATAAATCAGTGATCTGCAGATTAAGACAAAGAGTTTAAGAACTAACCCCAGCTGAGACCGTTTCAAAGCTATCTAAACACAGGACGCCTCTGGCAAAGACTTGCCTTGAGTGGAGAGAGACGCAGAGGGAAGTGCAACAAAAATTTAACAGATTTATTTCACATCCAGTGGAATCTAATATGGATTATGTTGTACAGAATTGTATATCTTTATCCTTCATTATTACATTCCCTATTCAAGATTTATAAGCAGTAAATTAACACTTAATACATTTTACATCATAAATAATACATGCCATGCTATGATGCAGTTGTAATGCTTGTACATTTTTTAACGGAATAGTTTGACATTTTAAGTAACATGCTTGTTCTTTTTCTTGATTGACACCACTCTCACATCTGTGTGGTAAAAATTAAGATAGAGGCAGGAGACGATTCGCGTGGCTCCAGACATCATCACAACTGTACAGACTGCATCCAAATTTCTACATGCTCTTTAGTACGTTAAAACAGCATGTGAGATTTTTTTAGTATATCTGAAAACTTAGTATGAACTCAGTAACACGTGAGGTGCATGCAGGCACTGGACATCAAGCCGGCAAATATATCAGACAGTAAAATGTAGTAGTAACGACAACAGCAACAGTACAACCAACAAAATACATCTGAGGACATCATCTTGGCCTCTGGGAAACACTGATCGAAGTTTTTCACCATTTTTTGACATAGACCTATAGATCAAAAAACTAGTTGATTAATCAATAAAATCTGTTAGTTGCAGCCCGAAATTGTACTGTTACTACTGTTTCTGTTAAGAATCCGTTAAAGGACCAGTGTGTAGAATTTAGTGGCATCTAGTAGTAAGCAAACACACCATTTCACCCTCCCCTTCCAAGTGTGTACGAGGACCTACTGAGACTGGAAGACCCCGTCTACAGCCAGTGTTTCGTTTGTCCATTCTGAGCTGCCTTAGAAACATGGCAACCTCTGTGAAAGAGAATCAGTGCCATGTGTAGATATGAATGGCTCATTCTAAGGTAACATAAAAACAGTTTTTATTTTAGAGTGTTTTTTTAAGGTGATTACACACTAATGAAAGCATACTTATGAATGTTATATTCCATTTCTGCCATATTCTGCCAATAAATCCCTTTAACTGGTGTATAAACAGATAATTAATAAATTAAATTCTCTGGTGAGAATTAGCTTTACTTTCTCAAATGTGAATATTTGTTGCTTTTCTCTATTTTATATCATTGTAAACTAAATATCTTTTTCTTGACATTCATCTGATTAATCCATGATGAAAATAATCACTAGCTGCAGCCCTGTGTGCTCTGCTTACAACTACATTAGTTTGTTATACAAGAAATAAAGACGAAGGCTAGAAATAAAGTGTTACCCTAATGACACATGATTTCTCCCTGTTGCTGTGGTTTTAATGGCAGAGGAGAGACTCACTTCAGCATATTGAAGCGTGCAGGGAGGCATCAGAAGCTGAGTGTCTTTGATATTAAAACTGTGTTCTTTGGAAACCTTGAAAACTGTCTGGACTCTACAAAAAAAAGGCAATTATTATATTTAAATGTTATTCTGAAAATGAAAAACTGTTTTCAGCCACTTTTGAGAGATTGTTGTAACAGAAACACAGACTGTCTGAGTACTCATTGACTTATGGCTGCTACATTTACGTCTTTAGAATGAAAATACTGTGTTTCCTGTGTTGGGACCAGCGATACTTAAGTATAGCTTGGACACACCGTCTTCATTTCTTGCTAATGTTAGGAGCAAAGTGATTTTCTGACCTCAATACTGGTGAGCATGCCAAAAAGGGCTTGTAAAAGTGTGTAAAAGCCCAATTGAAGCCCATTTGATGATATAAATTTTACAGCCTCTGCACTACAGACATTCGTTGAAACACAGCTCAGTGTGTTAATGTGACCAACTGCTATATTTTTAGAGGCGCAAGCACATGTCACTGTTTTGGAAACAACGTACGATCGATTTCAGTTGGTTTTTAGTTTTGCTGCCAGTTCCATCAATAAAATAAGCATTCCTGCTTTTCCACATTGCCCAGCTTTACTCGTACCCTGCTCTGTACTACCTTCAGTGGCTGGACTCCAAGAGAAAACACACAGAGCTTATCAGCACGTTCCTCCAGCTGCCTTCCAGTCAAGTACACTCTGCAAGATATACTCCTGTGTATTAACATGCACTCTCTAGATATTCGTCAGTGCAACAAGCTATTCAATTCTTCAACCAAGTGATAGCATTTTTTTTCCCTGAGCTTCTATTGTTGTGATTTTCAGCCAACAGATAAGTGAAAGTTATTTGCATCAACACACTTGATATTTTGATAGAGGGCCGTTTTTCTTTTGTCTTCCATCTCCAGGAGGATTACGTTTCAAGGAATTTTTCATGAAACACCATTTAAGCGCGGTTGATAAGGCCTCCGTTGGACAGAGATAAGAGCCTATCCACGCACAATATTGATCTTCCTCTGACCTGTTTGTGAAAGAAAAGCTGGGAGGGGTAAAGCACTCAAACAGAGCTGTGCCCAGGAGAGAAGAGGTGGAGATAGAGCAGAAGTACACATATATATGAAAATCAAGAAAAGACAATAGAGGGGAAAGGAGGAAGGAAGTGAGAGAGAGCGCTATCATTTGTATCAAAATTTTCTGTGAACCACATGGTGATGCTTTAGGCGCGAGATGAGTTTTTCTTTCCTCCTTCACTGTGATTGCAAATAAACATGCAGGCAGCTGTTGGACATGATTTGAAACACTCACTGGCACAACTAACAATTATTTTCATTGCTGTGTAATCTGCAAATTATTTTTCTGATTAATTAATTAATCATTTTGTTTAGAAACTGTGAAAAAAATGCTTGTTATAAATTCAATTAACGTATGGTGCGTTTTTAAGTAATTTATTTCACTAAAAAACAGTGTTAAATGGAAAGACATTTAGTTTACCATCATAAAAGACAAAGAAAAGCATCAAATCTTCACATTTGAGAAGTCAGAACATGAGAATATTTGGTATTTTGGCTTGAAAGATAAATGATTAGATAGACTTATTATTAGAGTTTTAGTAATATTATCGGCCCAATACTGGCCTAGGCTGGCAGGTTGTTTTTATTTGGTGGCTTTACAGACAGCTTTTAATGTATACTGAACCTCTTTTTGTTAACTTGTGTTTAATATGCCTATATTTTGCTCTATTTGAGTTTTTTTCATTTATCCAAAAGCTGCAGTGATTAATTAATTAATTATGAATTGATTATTAAATTAAATGTCAACTAATTTTGATAACTGATTATTTGTTTTGAGTAATTTTTTTTAAGAAAAAGGCAATATTCTCTGATTTCAGCTCTTTAATGTAAACATTTTCTGGTTCATTTACTCATTTATGTCAGTAAACTGAATATTTTTGGGTCCATTTAATACAAATTAAATACAATTAAATACAATTTAATGGCTATTTCTGTAGTTATTCTGAATGGCTGCCACCGATGAGTTACAGTGAGTAACACAAGCCAGTGAAATAGAGGCAGGAGAATTTTGTTTTATTTTTCATGCTATAGTTTGTGGTTATATGATAAAATACCACTTTTGTCCATAATGGCCTCCAAAAATATGGAGTTCCTCCATAGCAGCTTTAACTCCTATAATTTTAACCTACTCTGGTACACGTTATGTTCTAGTTTTTTTATTTACACTTCCAACATTCTTACGTTAATTTTAAATGCAGATATATAAAGTTAAATCACTGAAGAAAACTAGTTTCAACAGTGAGAAGAAAGTGATGCCTGCAGTCCAGGATTAAAAAGTGAGAAAGTAGCACCCTGTGATCTTTTAATATGTTAATGCAGTTATTTGTGGCTTTTTAGAGCCCTCTGTACATAATACTTAATTATACACAACAGCTTCTGTTCAGACTCTCCACTAAAGCAAAACATCTTTGGTTTGATCCTTGCAGCTGGTGGTGTGTCTCTCCACCAGCAAGCTTTTCTCCTTCAGCAACACACTTAGTCCTGCTTTCATGCTATAAGCCTAAAAAAATATAATAATCCAACATCTGCTGGACAAGTTAAGCTAAATTGCCTGTGTCCTGAGCCCATCCTAAGCACGCCTCAGGCTCAATGCACAAAACAATGAAATTGGCCCGTGGCGATCACTGAGGCTGGGAGAAAAGCGTTGTCGTGTCGTGGCATGCCAACAGTGCACCCTTGCTGCGTGCTAGATGGCAGATGCACACTGGGGGCCGATGCACATGACCTTCTGCTATCAGAGCAGACACGCTCATTTATCACCCGCAACCTTGAATCATTGTTTTACTCAGCTTGAGCCCTTATGCTTCTGCTCACGCAAAAAATAGAATAAGTGCATTTTGGTTTGAGGCGAGAGCAGAGTCAGGCAGCAGAACTGCACAACGGCTCTCTGTTCTCCGTCAGTTTGCCACCAGTTACTGAAAACCTCTCTATAACACGTCCACGAAATGTGCTTCAGTTTTTTTCCACTCTTGCATCTTTTTTTAATGAGGCTTTCTTTATCTGGTTGCACCCTGAAACATGGGACCATTACACCTAGGAGGCTCCTTTTTGCATTGTTTTGAGGAGATTGGATTATTTATGATGCAGCGGGGTTACAGCTCATAAACCTAATGAGGATTCTTGGGTTGTGTGCATGCGTGTGTGTGAGTAAAACAGAGTCTGCCTGTGAGCTGCATCCAAGACAAAAGACTTGGAAGGGTCTTTAGAGGTACAAGCTGGCAGATCACCCACTGTTTTACAGATCTGCTATAGAGTGGCAGAGCAGAGGAACAAAACAGAGCCGAGAGTGAGGACAGGCCAGTGACGTTCTGTACCGAGAAGATGGAAACAAGGCTTTGTGTGTGGCTAGTAAAAAGGCCAAAGATTACATTTTTTATTGTGAAGTGGGGATGTCAATGGTTAACCATTAATTGATAAAACGTCGAGAATGTTTTGCAGTGGTTACACACGTCGCCTAATTTGCATACACACAAACACTCTGCTTGTGTCTAAAAAGGAACCCTGGGTTTACAAATCTGAACGCTGTGTTTCTTAACCGAGCTCTCTTTAACAGCAAAAAAGTTAAGATGCAGTTATAGCCTAACCTACTTCAATTAAAGCTCTTAAAAATCAGTTCCTTTTCCATATTAAATTGGACAATTCAAAAGTGTTTGTAATATGCTGCAAAGTAATGTGCTGTGATGCGCGGGTTAACCTGCAGGCAGGTGACGGTTGATCAAGTACCACAGATTGAGGCAGGCGGTAACAAAGTAACAAAGCAGCGGTCGGAGTTACTTTCTTATTAACTTCCAGAAACACTGCAAGCAACAGTCTACCTTCTACCTTCCTCTCCCTCTCTCTGTCTCTCTCAAACTGACACACATGCTGCTGTAGTGGTGCACACAGCAGCACATCCAGTGCAATCTGTCAGCTCAGCTGATAGGTGCTCAGAGCACAACATAATGGGTTAAATCCTGAAACTGTGAACTTTCTTTTCCTACACCTGGCTAAAAAACAGACAGAGCAGACCTAAACATGTGGATTACTATTCTGTTACAAGTCACTGCTACGATATGAACTGAAAAAGACAGAGAAGACGAGAGGGAGAAACAGCGAGACCAAGCAAGTCTTTGGAATAATTTGTCTGTTCATTTGATAGCCTAGATCTTCCCACTACTGTGCGCGTACCCTCTTAGACAGCTTCTGCTCCAGCTGCAGGATTAACCTGTTGGAGAGCACAGAGTGATCCTCACAGTTGTCCTACTATTGTGCTGCCATAATTATAAAACTGGTGAATAAACTTAAACATAGCCAAAAAAAAAACAAAAAACAAAAAACAAACAAACAAAAAAAAAAAAGAAAAAAAGGCAACATTAAAATTTCAGCAAAGATAATGCTTTGAAATGCCATTCCAAGGTTCATTAAGGTAAGGGAGCGCCAGACTAAAGCGCCTCTTGTATGATTTAACATTTTTTTTAACTGGTTAGTTGCCAGTTAATGGGTGTCAGCTATCATAAAAAAATTATCAAAAGATGACACCCCTAATTTTAAGTGTGCATGTGTAGGAGACAAGCCTTTATTTCTAATTTCTTCAGTTTTGTAAATATGTTTCATGATCTTATGCATTCACACGCTCCTCAGATGGTCCCATTTCCTGAGATGGGAAGTTGTTCTCCTGACTGTTGAAACAACATGGACTAAGCTAATGTTAAGCATTAAGTCAATGTTAACACTATCGTTGTACCTTTACAACATCAATTCCAATCCCTTTCAGAGGCTGTGTTCCTGACTTGTGTGTGACAGCACTGATCCTTTAATGTATTCACAGATCCATGCACTGATCCCAGATTGACAGGGGACTAAACCATCAAAATAAAATTTGCGGTGATGACAGAAATTAGCTCAACCCCATGGCAGGCATCACATGATTGTGGCAATGTGACAGTGTGGTAAGGTGGGTCATGTTACAGTCCTACATGTAATACACATCACTTCACTCTCGGGAGTTTATCCTTTCTTACAGAAAATGATTTCACAATAAAAGCCTCCCAGTGGCTCAAAGTGAACTACTCTTGTCTTCCTGGTAAGCTTTTAATTTGAAAGTTGAAGGTTTGCAAAGTTTTTTATTGATGGTAACTTAAAGCTACTGACAGGAACTTTCATATTTTGTTGACTCTGGAGGTCCCTGTGGACAAAAGCAGTGTTGTTTCCACTTTAATAACCACAAAATATAACATAAAAAAAGTCGTATTATCTAAACTAAAATTTGCCACAGCTTGTTTTTAACTGGCTAATGTATATTGTAGGCATTAAAAACAACTATACAGAAGTAGCCAATCCTTTGGATGGTCTCATTTACTTTATTGGGTCATATAGAGGCATCAGTATTAAACTGAGCAAGTTTCATAAAAAGTTAAAAACTCCTTGTAGTAGCTGTTTTTTTGTTTTGTTTTTGCAGATAATAATCAAGAATCCAGAGCACTTTTATGTTTTGTAGCCGTTTAACACAAACAAACATTAATCTTCATAAGTCTTGTCAAGTCTCAGCTGTAGGTGAAAATGCCCTTTGGCTTCATTTAAAATAGAGAGAAGGTTTTTCCGCTGTACCAAAGAACAAAATGATACAGGCTTGATTGGTAATCAATAATAACAAGGCTCTACATAACATCAACAGAGTTTCTGTCCTGTTTTAATTCATGGCCTGTGAGCAGTCTGACAAGCAGAATGAAGCAAAGTTTAACAGCTCAATGATTAATAGTGTAGCCTGCCAAGAGGTATTTCAGTGTCAGCCGAGAGGACGTAAAATGATGGCGTTCTCTTCCCCTATTTTCCAAAGTGAGTGACAAACAACCCATTTCAACCAATCACACCCACGTCCTGTAAAACGCTCCAATTTGCGCACATGATTCACTCAACCTATCGCTGCAGTAAAATGCAGAAATGATATTCAAGGCTGCAGCTGGGCATGTAAAAATGAAAAGGTTTAGAGCCTGGTGGGACAGGAGAGGTAGCTGAGGGGGTAGAGAGAGGGAGAGGTGATGGATAGTCCAACTTCCTGCAGGAGAAAGGTTTGATTAATGGCCGTCCACTCGGCAAAACACACCAGCTGTGAGGGGAGATAAGTACCAATACAAAGAGCAAATTACTGTCTGTACTGTAATAATTAACCTCAAAGACCGGCACACACAGGAAGTGCAGACTCCCTTCAAAACGGCCTCACTTCCTCTACCACACAATAACTCCAAAAACAAAACCACAACAATGAAAAAAACACACCTCTCCACTTTAGTGCTGAATCCTTGTTTTAGCTCCAGGATTTAAGGCTTTTTTTTATGGCTGGGTGAGCTGTTCCCAAAGATGTATGAGCAAATTACTGGCTGGAGTTATTTGAAAAGAGGGAGTCCATTGTGGAAATGACTGTCAACACACTGCTGCCAAGCTCATCCCCTGGTGCAGAATGAGTATCCAAACAGTCTTCAGTGAGATATATGGAGTGGAATAATTGCTTGTCGCGCGGTGGGCAGGAAGGGATACAAATAAACTAACTTTTTTTTAGGGTTGGACTCACAGTTGTGGCTGGCTTAAGTGCTTGTAAGAGTTTTGATCCAGCTGGAGGAGCTCTAGAGATGTGTGTGAGAGGGGAGGTTGAAAATATGCTGCAAAATGTTTCTCCTTTGTGAGGTGACGTTTTAACTAAAATATTTGATCAGCTCGTAGAAAAAAAAAATACAAGCAAGTTTGAGCAGAAAAGCGGAAAGCATTCCACCTGCCTGAACCACTCACCTAGAATGTACATAATTATTCTTCATGCCTCGAGTTCCCAGTGGTTTTAAACCCATAAGCCCCCTGAGTCTCGCCACTCTAAAGTTAGTCTTTGATAACAGCTAATGACTGCGGTGGTGAATTCTTCAACCATAATATTAGTTGAACCTGAGCTGATTAGAAACATGTGCCTGAGTGTTTGAGTGTCAGAACGATTTATGGGTCCTCTCATTGATGACCTTTCCACTCAGTGTATACACCCGTGCCTGACATCGCTCTGGCGGACGCCCCACTGAGAGCTGGCCTCTATTACTTCCTGGCTTGCTTGCTCAGTTGTTTTGGGGTGAAAGTGTTAAGAGAGAGAGGAGGTGTGTTTGTGCACTAACATACACATTTGAAGCAGTAATATGTAGCAATTTCGCATGCAAAATGAGTACAGCAGTTCAAACAGAGAGAACAGATAGTATATTAAATAGGTGTAAATCCTGTTTGATATACGATCTATGGTTGGAGTCAGTTGTTTCCTCCTGCCCCCTCCTCCCAAGACTTGGGGAGGCTCTGCAGCCACGCTGGAAAAGTGCAGAACACAGGCGACAACGTAAACTGACAATAACAGACGTCGATGATTCCTACACTGTAAATTGATCAGCTGTTATTGACTGTCAGCTGTCTGTCAATGTAAAGTTAAGCCCACTGCTCCTAAAATACACTCTCTGTAGTTCAGTGGCTGCCTGTCTTACTGCCTGCCAGACACGATTAACATATTGCATATTGCGTTATAAGCATCTACTCCTTCTAAAAGATGATACTAATGATTTATTATGACTCTTATGAAAACAGTTATTTGGGCCGTGAACAGAAACTTCAAAGGAGGACAACTGTGGCTGCATCATTGTATTTCAACTTGACATATTTCCTTAATCGCTGATGACGTATCATTTTGTGATTTATTACAGTAAAAATATTAGATTGATTACTCAATCAATTCATTGGCTACTATAATCTCTGTTATATTGAGCAGTTCGGATTAGCATGGCCAAGTTGTTTTTGCTGATCAAAAGGCAAAATAAAAAGTTCCTGTTTGGAAAAAAAAGAAAAAAAGAATCAAACCAATTGAAATGTGCCAAATTCTCCAAAAGCAATGAACAATGTTTTTGTTTCTAAAATAAAAAGTATTGTGATAAATGAATTTTCCTAAATGCCCAATTTATCATCTATGATACAAACAAAATATCATATGTGATCAGTAAAAGTTGTAATTAAAATGTCCATAACCTTTCGTTGAGGAGCTGTTAATCCACTTAAAAATTTTTACCTACAAACATAGTTTACACTGTTTATTAAGCTCTGTTAAATACCTTCCTTCCTTGTATATACAGTACTATAAAGTATACAGGGCACATACTGAATCATGGACTACACAATTATTTCAATGAAGGTAAATAATGCAAATTCATCTCCTCAAAGGTCTTATCAGATTTCGTTAGTAAACTGCACCGATCCAGCCCCGCAAAATTAATCACAGGGATTTAATTTTGCTGCCCAGAATGGAAATACTACAGCCAGCTGGATAATAAGAATGAAAAGCTGCAATCTGTTTCATTAAACGCCATCAAAAGCTCCTCCGTTCAAACCATCAGTGCACATTTATATTTCAAATGCAATGAATGTTTATAGAATGGATTAATAGATTTCTATCACTGTTTATTTTTGCCAGTGTCAAATGCTTTTTGAAGGTAACGGTGACAAAAACATTTCAGTTAAAAAAAGACAACTCTACATGGTGTTGACTACACACTCCTACACCAGTCGTCTGGTGTATGACTGGATGACTGTATGTCTCTTATTTTTATTGTTAGGTGGACCTAGTGGTGGAAAAAGAATTGTTTGTCTTATTCATTTTTTATTGTTGTTGTTTTGATTGAAGTAATTATCATCATTGTTGCTATATTTTCCAGAAACATGGCAGAGTATTCTGATGCTGGTTCATGCTACTCCACTGATCAACGGTTGTGGTATGGACACAGAAACGTAATGACATGTTAAAAATTTTTTTTGTCATGCCTCAAGTATATGTATTTGGGGAGTAACATACAAGTGTAAGCATATTTTGTCAACAAAACTACACAGAGCACCTTTTAATAGATGTTGATGATGAGATGAACACTTTGCACAGTAAATTTTGATATATGATTTCCGGGTTTTGTTGGTTTCTGCTTCTCAGATGTAAAGTTTTGCTGTTGTTCTTTGGTTTCTAAGATTCTGCTTCAAATACTCTTGGCTTTGGCATTTTTGGTTAGCCACATGAAGATGTTATTTTGTTTGGGAAATTGAGATGGACAAATGATAACTGATAATATATAATAAGAACAGCATTCATCTGAAGCGCTACCACAACCATGGGACATGACAAAGTCGGCACATTTTGTGATGTATTTCATGGCCGCACAGACCACTGCCATCTACAATTCTGCCTCAGCTTTTTCATTAGGTACATTATTACAACTTCCCTCAGCCTCTCCATGTTTATTATTGTCAAAAACCTTTTGACTCTTCTTCTTCAGGGTAACATTTAACTCTAAGCGTCACCCTCTCATGGGTGTATTGCTTACATAAAGGATGCATAGAGGTAAGTGGGCAGGGTCACAGCAACACAACCCTAGGAAACTTGGCATCTGCTCATCTGGGGCTTCCATATTAAACAATGAAGAAGAATAAGCTTTCGGCTGCCAGGCTAAAGGTAACTGGGTGGGCTCAACTGTTAGCTCTTAGCTCTTGGCTCACTCCTCAGCCCATCACTGCTTCCCATCTGCGCTCCAGTGACAGTTCATTTTGTAGGCACTAAACACGCAGACAATAACTAATTATTTGGAAGGGAAAAAGGGGAGACTCCGGTCCTCTCGATGCATTATGCAGATGCACGTGTCTTCACCTCAGCCAAAAGGGAAACAAATCTAACCCTAACCTTAACCTGCAGGGAAAGCAGACTGCTGGTGCTAGCACTGCTAATGTTAATCCCACTCTGCAAACCAATACGAAATTGTTTTCTGCCCCTGAGAGTTTAAACTTTAAACTAGTCTAAATGTAAATTTTCACATATTAGATAGCAAAGTTTGTCATATATGCTCATATGTTCATATACTCATCTATCTGTTATGAGTCGACACTGGGCCACAATATTGGCTTGCTGATATATCATTTGGAGTCTAGTCAGTATCTGTAATAAAAAGTAGGAGATATTTTTGGGGTATCAAATACAAACAAAACATCATGTTGTGTCTGACATTTTAAAGTGTAAATCTTGGCATTTCAAGTCAGTCCTGTTGTATTAATTATTTAAAGAAAGTCATGAAATTCAAAAACACAGCTGAGCAGGAGAAAGGCTGTAGCCCTTTATTATAATAACCATTAAATACTAACAAACTGGAGAAAAAGCTGTAATTAAAGCAACAGATTTCCAAACAAGAACATGGCTTTGGTGATTAAAAAAAATCCAGTTCATAAAAAATGCTTTGATATGGCAACAACAAAGGCATATTTCTGATATGAGACAGCAGAAAGGAAGAAAAACGCTGATTGCAGTCTTTGTATTTGAGGTTATCTGGCACTAACATACGCCAGCTGAACCGCAGGGGGACGTGGACGTAAAACAGAGCCGTGCATATTGTGAAGCTGGATGTTTGAAGTGGCAAAGACCTCTCGTACTCGCTCTTAAAGCTTGACCTTTACTGGAGCCCACCAACCGCTCCACGCACTCTCGCTTCTCTCTGCGTTTATAGAGATAATCACCTCACAAATATGCGTCCGGCCCTTCACACACTTTTTTTTTTTTTTGGATCACACCAGTGGCACACACATGTGATAAATGATAGGCCTCATTTCACTTTATTAGCCCACCAGAGACTAGAAGGACATGAGGACTTTTTTCTTTATTCTTGTGTTAACTGTGGTTTCTGTCACCTCAGATTGGGTTCTGGGTGCTATTGTGGGATCAGGGGAGGGAGGGATGGAGATCGCACTGCTCTTCATGCTGGTTTCCTCACAGTCCTCTCTTATTAATGAGAGCCTCTAAACTTCTGCCTTAGCAGGAGGGGAATAGAGTTCGGCAATGCCCCAGCAACTCTCACCAGCGCTCTATCAAGAAAAAGACACGAGGCAAATGGAGATAGAGGAAAGGCATTAAAGCTAAAAATAGTGTGGCGTTTTTCTCCCAAAGTGAAGCAAAACTGGGTCTCACATCCCTGCATGGAGCTCAGTGACAAAGCAAAACTACTGACATAAATGGAAAATGACAAAGTTTTGATCACAGCTAACATTAAGCTGTATAGCCTACAGGAAATTTAACAGACCCAGTTACAGTGTTTCCTATGAACTTTATTCATTGAAATGCTATCTATTGGACTAGTGAATAAAATTCAACATTCAATTTGCATGTTGGACAATTTGTGTAATCTCTATAATTAGCTCATTATCAGGTAAAATACAGAGATAAGTCAAATCTTGTCACTTTAATTTTCCTGAACTGTGTATTGTATATAAAATACAGTATAAAAAACATTTTTTAGCCACATTGCCATGCACTTATTAGCAAGTTGGAGCCACAGATTATATATTAAATAGGTTGTAATCCTGTTTAATATACAAAGTTAATGTTGAAGCAAGTTGCCCCCCCCCTTGCAGGATCTCAGCAGGAGTGCAGAATGCATGCAACATCGTAACTGATAATAACAAGTGACAATGAGTTGATCAACCGTTTATGCGTCAATTGTTGTCAATGTAAAGTTAAGCCCATTATCCTGAAAACAAGAGCCCACTGCTCTGAAAACAGACACTTTGGGTGATGACTTAACTGTCTGACTGCCTGCCAAACTCCACTGATATTATTTCTTACAACTCATAAACAGACACTTACTCATTCTGCCAAAAATTCTGCATTAATTTGAACTCTAATTAAAGTGAAACTGACATACAAACACTTAACACTTAGCAGGTAGCTCTTTATTTTTCCCTCACAGTTGAAATGTCAGTCGCACAGCAGCAGAGATACAAAGGAATAGGAAACGGGCAAGTAAATCAGGAAAAGATAAACTAGGTAATACAAAGAAAAGAATAAAGATACTTCCAATACGAATCCTAATTTGAGAACAGGGCACAAAATATGCATTTTAAAGTGTAAACTGACATATAAAAAGTGTAAAAAACTTTGAGACTTCAATAATAGAGAGGATTTGGAAACCAAAACGTGAGTTTCAGAGAGTTTGTTTACAGCATTCTGGTGACTTTAAAAGAATGTAAATATGAAAATATTACATAGCATACTTTTTTTTGCAAACAGATTCCTGCAAATGATCAATGACAAATATAAGCTGTAAAACACAATGGGACAACAGTATTTAACCTTACCTAGTAGTCCAATTTCAAATTTGATTACACCATCATGACACAAGGGTATATTAAATATGCTGCCTTAGAAAAAACGTGTCGCTTCCTGGAAAATTTTCCATAAGGGAAAAAAAGATGTTAAAATTTGTCATAAATCTGGAGAAATATATATGGGTATAATATGCATAACAACAAAAAAATAATAATAACAATAATGAATTAATTTAATTAAATGGAAGGATGAAATGTGCAAGGCTGCAAAAATATAAAAAAAAAAAGCTGCGCAAAGAAAGTCGACATGTATCGTAATTATAAAATGTGAAATATATAAAATATAAATAAAGTTTGGGGCAATTAATTAGATTATTATGATAATTATTCAAACTGTCCAGCATGCAACTCCTGGCTACCAACTTAATCTCATCTGCTAGATGACATTTTAATCAAAAAAGCTTAAAAAAGGGCTTTACACAGACCAAATAGGGGTTTCCAGTAGACCACTATGGTGATGTGAGGAGTTATTTCACAGGGACTGGCAGAAGTCAGATCCTATAACAGCGCGGCGGAGGCTCGGTGCAGAGATGTCCCTTTGTTTGTTTAAAGGGCAGGAGAATCGATGGCCCCGTTTTTTGAGGCATGGCTATGACCTCTCGCAGTGGCACCTGTATCAATCACGGACCAGCTTCGTTCTCTGCCTCGCTGCTCGTCACATTTGTCTCTCGTGCTCGCGACCGTGGACAGAGGCTGTCTATCTACTCTCAAATGTCAGTCTACACTTCATGCCAACTGTCAGATGACATTGAGTAATACAAAAACAGCTTTAAAAATGTGACAAAAACAACTCTCGAGGAGAAATCTATTGAAGGAAGAAATTGATTTTGGAGAAAGATTTAAGTGTTCGCTCTGAGGCTGCGAGGAAAAAAAATGAGAAGCCAAAGCTCTCTTTGTTGAATAAATGTGAGGTAATTTAATAATATTCTGACAGCTGAACAGCTCTTTCTGCTGAAATTCAAAGCAACGCAAAAGGTAAATTTATTCAGATGTGGTATTGTTTGGTGTTGTTTCTGTTATCTGGGGAAATGCAGGCTGAAATTCATTTATTATACAGAATGGAAATCTAATTTCCACAATAACACTCTTGTTTTTATTGATCTGCAGCTCTAACTGAGGCTGGAACACCTGCATAATACTGAGCAGATGTTACTGTCGGACAGATGTCGGTATAAATGTTCCAATCTCCTAAACTTCATTGTACTTGGAGGATTTAGGTGTGGTTTTATTTTTAATACGGCTCATTCAAAAGTCGCCTAAAAGCCAATTAAAGTAGCTACATGCCACACTGACAATGTCATTTGTATGTTTTCAATTAGAGCCACATTAAACTGAACAGAACAAAAAAAAAAAAAACAACAAATCTGATTTTATTTTCCATCTTGCAAGGCATTTCTACATTTTAATGTGACTGAACCGAAAGGCAAGTTTCTTTTGGATTGAGACAAGAGATGCAGACAAACCTACTGTAGATGTAAATGAACATATCAAAGTGATAGTTCACCAAAACTTTCTCATCTCTCTTTCAGACTGCATACGATTTAAAGGCTGTTGAATATGTATCACCATATGGAAGCACCCATTTCACAGACCCTCAAAAAAACAAATCAGACCAGACAAAATTGTCCAAAGGGGCATTTTGATGAAACTGCATGCTAACTCACCGAGGTAACAACCAGCTCTCTGTGTTGATGGATTGAACCAGTTAATCTGTATGTATGGCCAACGCTTATGAGGCCACATTGTAATCACCCAGCCAGTTCTGGCCGATCCAGGACTCCTGTCTTGGGTTGAAAGAGAGGGATGATTCCCATTATGGAGTAATTAGTCTTGTTGTCACCACCGGACCTTGACAGTGAATCCACTTGCCAGGGCTCTAAGGGGATTTGGGTGTTTGCTACTGCTGAATCATAATCAGTATCGCCTTTACTTTCCAAGACGGTGCCCTCAAATTTAACTTGTGAACAGCAGCAGGTAGAGGTAATAGTTGTCAGCTGTGACATGAGCACCATGAGCCAAAATTTATACTTTACTATCATTTTGTTTTCTCTCTTGTGGTACTTTTCACTTTCTTGGCATACCTGTAATACAGTATTCCAGTGTGAGAACTGCTGGCTAATGAACACTTTGAATTGCCAGTTGTATCAATCTGCTGTAAACTTAAACAGCTTTAATTTAGTTTGTCTTGTTATAATGTTCCACAGTTTGATGACAGGATACATCTGCTTTCATATATTACTTTTAGGAAGTGAATCTGCTCTCCTGTATGGTTCATCAGTTATGAAAGCCTCAATATGTTTGACTGAGTCTTCATTATGCACAGCTTTCAGTAAGCGCCGGCTGCCCGCCAAGCAGCCGATTACTCATTTAAGTCCAGCTAGACTCTTTATTACACCGTTTTCCAAAAATTAGTGCATATATGTGAGCTTTTAAATATGGATTAAGCCACTAAAAATAGTCATTTGTGCATATTTCTCTTTCCCAGCCCTGCAAACTGTTAGCCAGTTGGTTATTTCACAGCTAGGGGCTGACCATAAACAGGCAAGAGGCCATGTCTTGCAAAATGCCATAAAAACCCCCAAATGAGACGCATACTCTGTATGCACTTTATACAAGTCAAAAGAATGCTCATAAGATCCTTAATAATATTGGTGTAGCCTATATATCTTAATTGGAAATTGCTATTTTCAGAGTAGTCCTAATTGACACTACCCTAAGTCTCTCCTGCAAACAGCAATTGTCTAGTCGCATGTTAGCAACGGTAACTAGTGAACCAGGCTCTAAGATGAGCAGTACTCCATGTCTCATGGGTTTGGACAGGGGGGTCTCCTTTGTAGTCTTTCAAAAACATAAGACACAAGAGCACACTTGAGGAATGGATTAAACTTTGTCTTCATCTGCTCCAACATAAGCTGCGAACATTAGCATGTCTGGCTAACTAATTCTAGCTTACAAGCTGCAGCAACATCACCTGCAGCCAACCTTGTGTTAGATACCACTGCATTTACCCAAACTCATGGCTTTATTCCCAGCGATTAAATTGGGATTTGTTATGTGGGGGATTTAATGAGGATGTGGGCTGGTGCAGAATCATACTGGGGCAATGACACATCTCTGGCTCCTTCTCTTAGGTTATAGCCAGGTTAGCTTAGCTCTTCCTGAGGTGATCCTGGAACAGCTGGTCTGGCTGGGTGACTGTCTCAAGGTCCGCTGCACTAATCGAATCCCCGTGCTTCCTCTTACCACATTAATGAGTATATACAGATTACAGATTTATACACATTATATACAGATTTCACTATTTGACCAATGTTTGCTGGGACATAGCTTTAACTTCGGTCTGTTAGTATCAACGTTGTATCATGTACACGCCTATTAAGTAACTTTACATATTTAATACACTTTTACAGGGCTCTTCTTTGCAAATGTGTCAGATGGAAACATTAAAAAGTCAGCTGGAGGCAGACTTCTCAGCTGAATCCAGGAGTTTAATCATCAGCATTAGTTTACATTAGCTAGCTGCAAATCTGGTAATGTGAGTCATCATTTTAGCCTACAAAATTTACAGTTGTCAGCTAGAAATGAGAATCCTGGTTCAAGTTTAATAATTGATTTCTGAATATTGCCATATTCAGAATAACAGTGAAAAATGTATGTGCATATAAATGTAGTCACTGGCATATTATCACCTTTAAAGTTGAGTTTTATGTAAACTTTTAGCAAGCATTTCTTTAAACATCCGCCAGTGATAGAGCACCATTATTATTTATGTCAAGTTATGTTTGTGGCCACCTGATGGATGTCAGTCTGATATTCACTCTCTTTTTCAGCTCTGTTTTTGGCTTCTACCAAATTCTGAAGGAAATATCAGGTCCATAAGTTGCTAAATGCTCCACTATGTTCAACAGCTAGTTGCTGTCTGCTGTTTGGTGCTGAAAAGGTAGTGTGGAGTGGGTTTTCAGAGCTCCAGAACAAAGCTATGAGAGTGATGAAAGTGAACTAAAAGTTACAGGCTGAACAGCTAAAACATGAGCTCTATAAAGCTTAGGGGACAGTTCTCTATAGGTTTATCACTTTTCACATTGTTTTCACAGTTATTTGATACATTTTTATTATAAAAATATAAATTATAGCCACTTTAAAGGTATGGATTTATTGGCAGAATATAGCTGAAATGGAATATAATACATAAGTATGTTTTCATTAGTGTATAATTACGTCAAAATAAGATTTCTTGTGTTTTTGTTATCTTAGAATCAGTATTTATCTTAGAATCAGTATTTATTTGGGCACAAATCTTCTTTCTGAGACATTTGTCTTTTTCTTCCAACCTCTCTAGTCCCTTTGATCTGTCTGTCAAGTGATGGCCAAATGCCATGAACTTTTTTGTTTCACTACTGTATGTGTATAATTTATATGAAACTGCTACTTTTCTTTTAGCAGTTTGCAAAGTCTTAAAAGAACCCTCAAAGCGATAACTTGATTAAATGATGCAGCTCCTTTACATTGAGGTTCATTTCTTTAAATCATCCAAAGTGTACATGTTTTTGCCTTTATTTCAACTTTTAACATCTTGCAGTTACTTCTGCAGTGTCAGTAAATCTCTGCATATCAGATACTCAGGTCAATTATTTTCACAGCTCTTATTGAATGCTCCAGCTCTCGCTTGTAAATGGCTGTAATTGCCACATTTAGGGTGCAGAGTTATATTCGAGATTATGCCTCTTGGAGGATAAAGTCAATTTCCCTACAGGGTCGTCACAGAGTGGAGATAAGGATTTTTGCAGTGGGAATACTTTACAGCTAATGTACTGTAGGTTCTAGTTTCACCTCTGTAATTCTCACATTGATTTCAACTTAATTATTCCTCTCCTATGAGACAAAATCCATCTGGTGCTTAATGAGAGTGCTACATGCGCAAATGGACTCATTGTTACTCTGAGAAATCTATGTATGTGTTGATGTAACCTAAAACTGCAATTTTTTGGACAGGATTCAAATAATGTCATCACTGGGTAGGAAAAAAGCAGAACTAGTGGGACCTCATGAGATAATCAACAGGAGAAGTTGTTTTTTTGCCAAAAAAAATGTAGGAATCATAAAAGAAATACATGGGAAATGTTAAACATCCCAGGAGCAAAACCTCCTCCTTTATTTTTAATTAGCTATTAACATCTAGCAACCCATCCATAGTCCTGGATTCTGATAAGATGGTGGACACAAACTGGTGATGAACACACACAGATTTTTTAAGTAAGACAGCACACACAGTTTTCTATACTTGGAGAGTTTATTTGGGGACTTGATGACAAGCTGATAGATGGGATAACTTGATGGAAAATGCATCACATTTACACTTTTAAAAAGCTAAAGATGCTTTGCCTGTGAAAAGGTGCTAATTTGAGCTGATATATTCAGACTGCCTCGTGCAGGAGAACAGCAGGGATTTTATACACGCTAATGTTTCTTTTTGTCCCATTTTAAATGCTATTGTTACTTGTGTGGTGGTTGTTGGGGAGGCTTCTGTGATTTAGATCCATGCTGCCTGTTTGGTTTGTGACATAGACACAAGCTGTTTCTCACGTTCTACAAGAGCTACCGTTGTGTAATTTGGGTTAACGTCATCTCTGCGTCTAGCTGCTGTTTATTGCTGAAATCCCACGTGTCATATTAGCATGACAGAGCTCACACAGAACAATAAGTTCTAGAAATGAAGCCACCATCACTAAAGTTCAGTCAGTCTTTGCACGTTTGGGCCTGGACCTTCTTAGTTACTGTTGCTTTCCATTCTAGCAATGTACATGCCATTTACTGTGATAAGAAATACAGACTTAATATCAAAATTGGCTGTGATTTTTGTAAACACTCACAGTCTTTGATTCCACAGAGAAGTAAACAAAAGCAGCTAATTTCTAGTTGATGACCGTGGATTTTGAAGTGAATAAATAAATTGACAACTCTCACTAGAGGTTTACATAAGTATAGCTAGCTACTGCTTGCCTTCCATGTGTCGGCTGAGAGGTTCATCTCCAGAGGACATTTTGATGTTTCCATCTGACAAATTTTTAAACGAGTATCCTATTAAAAAAAAGTTCAGCGTTCCCTTTTGACAGATACTTCATGGCCACATCAACAGGCTCAGATTTATGACTCTCCTGAAGTGTCTTCATGTCTTCAAAAGAGAGAAAAAAAAATCTAAATAACAAAACGAAGTAAAACTAGCATGTCAATCAACAGAGAGAGATGTACAAGCCCAAATCCACCTCCTCAAACCCCACACATAGCAAATCACAATGCAGCCCCTGCTGGGAATAAGCCAGGAGTTTGGCAAAAGCAGTGGTAACTAACTCAAGTTTGGCTGAAGGCAACGTTACTGCAGGTCGTCAGCTAGTGTTTTTCAGTCACACATTCTAACATTCATAGCTTACATTAGAGCAGATAAAGACAAAGTTTAATCCATTCCTGACACATTTTCTATTTCTAGATTTTTGAAAGACTACAAAAAAGACACCACTGTCCAGACTCATGAGACACACAACTCTTCTTAACATGTAAAGGAATGCAAAGCTTAACAGGCCTGTTATCAGATGTTCCATCAGCTGGTCACTTCTATCCACTAGCATCGTCTCGGTGCTCTCTTCTTAAGTATGTCTCTCTCTTTGCCTTTAGTCCTTCATTCTGCTGGTATGTGCGCCGTTCCACCTCCCCATCACAGCCAAGTCTTCACAGCTTCATCATAAGATCAGCCTCATCGTCCTTTCAGTCCCAGAAGAGTCATCAGCTGCCACCACCATCATAAGTGTCTGGACTCCATTGGGGGATTTATCTTGACGCTGCTCAGGCCAGACGCCCCTCACTTACAAAATCTCCCTGTAGAGACTAAGTGCCAAAGACTTACTGTCAAGATTAATTATCACATGCCCTGTTACAGTAAATAATTATCTTTATTTTCTTGTCTCTCCTGACTGAAATGTTTGCATCATACAAATTTACCTCTCAACAGTAATTGGACCTGGTATCCAGCAAGAAAATCTCCAATCTCCATATATAAACTATAATGACATTGAAGCAATGACTTATATGCTGTTAATTGTCTGTAAACAGAAAAACAGTCTTGGTTGAATCCAACCTGCTGTGTACTGTTGTTGGGGATTACTTCCTTTCACATGAGACTGAATCCAGGAGACAAAGTGAGATGCTCTAACTAGATGAGAAAAATACCTGAGAGACTTTGGCTTGATAGTTAAACTGCTGTCTCCATGCCTGCCTGACAGTAACAGTCTCTGCGTGCTGTGACAGAAGGTGAGTGATGAAGAAATGAATCAGACAAAACGCAGAAATTTTCATACATTAATTATTCTGTCAGGGGAAACAATGCAAACAAAAATATTTCACAAAGCTTTGTTTAACACATGGCAGATGGATGCTGCAGTGCTCCTGTTATTCAGTATGAACTAAATCGAAGCAGCTGTAATTGTAACTGAATGGCACCACACCATTAAAAGCCTCCTTTGAGCTGATGTATTGTATTTCAACATATCACTCATTGTCACAGCAGTTCTTTCTGCTGAAGCTGCTCGTACAGTACGAGGAGTGGCGGCCTTGAGGTGACAGAAAGTGCTGAGTTACTCTTCCAGGCTTTCATTATGTTTACTTGATCCCCATCAAAAATCCAGCCGCTCTGAAAAAACTCCAGTGTTCTCTTTTGACAGATACTTCATGGCCACATCGACAGGCTCAAATTTATGACTCTCCTTAAGCGGCTTCACGTCTCCAAAAGAGATTTTAAAAAATCCAAATAACAAAACAAAGCCATAAAACTTGTAGTATGTCAAACAACTTTATTTTCAGACCCATAGGTTTTGGCTCTGGCCCATCGAGGTCATCATGAAACACATTAAAACAACACTTGAGACTAATGCAAGGTGTTTTTAAGTGATAATGAAACAGTTTCAATTTATTACTGATGCCTCTATATGACCTACATAAGTTAAAATGACCATCAGTGGGACGACTGGCTATTTCTGTATAATTATTATTAATATCTGCCACCTGGTCAGATTCTCCATGAAATTAAAAGAAACAAACATGCATGTGCGCGATTAGTTGACTACATAAACGCTGCCACCCTCACTAGTTGGCACCAGAAATGCTAGTTGTTTAAACTACTTATCAATATGTCATTCATGCACATTGTCAGTTAACTGTTGCCTCTAAGATGTTATGCAGCTGCCCACCACTAGTTGGGGCTGCAGCCCTCTCGCTATACACCAAAAGCGCGTACGCCCTGATGGCCCAGGTGACACCGGAAGTTTCTATCAGCAAAGTTGGACAGATGACAGGTCTTAAAACCAGCGCAGTTTGGCAGTGTTTTAATCTAGAAAAACAATGTTGAATGTAGACTGTTGCAGTAGAAACTGATATATAATCACTTGACTAGAGCAACATGTGGCCACATTAAGCACAGACACAGACATTAACCTGCAGGCAGAGCAGCAGCTGCTGCTAGCACTGCTAACGTTAGCCACACTGTGTGTCAGGCTGGCAGCAAACATCAGTTCTGGGTCGTTTACCCACTGACACTGTGATCCTAATTGGTCTGAAAAGCTGAAGCATTTAGTGAGTTGTTGTCAGTGTTTTGTAGGTTAATGTGTAATGTGTGTATTGCACACATCTCAGCAGCATTTAATGTACGATTTGGCAATTGTAGACTGATTAACGGCTTCAAATGGCTCTTAATATGCACGTTATTTTTTTGGACAGTGTTTAACATCACAAATTAATAAATTGCGCTCAATTTTAACTGGTTTCCAAGTGTTTTCTTAGTGTTACACTAGTTGACTAGTTTAAATTAAATTTTGCGTTTAGTCAACAGGGATATTAGTCACCAGGAACATCACTGGTGTCTACGTTTTCACAGGAAAAGTTACAGTGAGTACTACATTAGTCGAACGAATAAATATGATATCATACCATGATGAAACTTGTGATTTACACTCCAGACTACACTACAGAGCAGACAAAAGATTTTCAAAAAAAATAAATAAATACTCTGCCTCACAGTTGTATGCCTTCACCAATCAAGTTGCAGGTAACAGACCTGTTTGTCCAGACTCATATAATGTATATAGTGAAGACTTTGAAGGGATTTAATATGGAACTTACCACTATACTGACCTGCAACTTTGAAGGAATTATGTTCATTTTTGGCAAAATAAAAGTCAGAAGTTATCACAATATATGTGTAATAATATGTGTGATTGCAGTGAATAATTTCCAGTGAGAAACACGCTGTCTTCACTTAGAGACTATTTTTACAGAGGACTGATAAAGAGCCTCAAGTGTTTTTGCAGAACATTATGATGTCAAGATGAAGTTGACCTTTGACCTTTTGGATATAAAATGTCATCTTGTTATCCAACACTTGCAGAGGTGGGAGTAAGTTCTACATGTGCAAGTCACAAGCAAGTGTTAACCTTCAATTCTCAAGCAAGTCCCAAGTTACTGTGGTGAGAATCAAGCAAATCAAGTTGAGTCAGTAAGTCAAAAGACTCAAATCAAGTCATTGCTGAGGTCAACTACATCGCAAATCAAGTGATATGAAATTTGGATGGTCCCCCAATTTCCACATCTAAATAAGCAAAACAAACAACAACAACAACAAAAAAAAAAACACTGGCCATGAAAAGTTGAGTTTTATTTCCAACATTAATGAAAACTGGGCTCTGAAATTATAATAAAGCTCAATAGCTAAGGCTAAAGGCTCTGAAAGAAACACAGAGGTAACAGACAAAACAATTACCATCACAGTGTTTAAGCCTCCAATGCTGGCTACCCTTCGGAGGATCACACCATTTCTCCTTGGCCAATTAACACATCTGCCCAAGACTGTATGCCACTGTTCTCTTCTTATTAATGTCATTGACAACATCATCCTTGAATCCAAAATTAATTATTTTTGTACTAGCCACCTGCATGATGCATTGGCCTTTGCCCGTCTGCCTTGGAAAATACAAATATTTATTTTTTTTAAAAAGTAATGTTCTTCTGAGTCAACTGTTTCAGGTCTAAGTGAAGTCTCAAGTCTTAAATACAAGTCAAAGTCAAGTCAAATGTTTTATCAGTGTTAGTCAAACAAGTTTCAAGTCCTCAAAACTGGATTTTCAAGTCCAAGTGGTCATGTAATCAATTAATCTTTGAGTCAAAGTGAATGTTTATACCAAATTTGAAGAAATTCCCTCCAGGTGATCCTGAGATACCGTGCTCACAATGAAGGGACAGACTAGAGGTCACAGTGACCTTTTACCACCAAAATCTGATCAGTTCATCCTTGGGTCCGAACTGATGTTTGTACCAAATTTGAAGAAAGTCCTTCAAAATGTTCTTGAAATATTGCATATATTCCTGCGTGGAGGCATAAAATTCAGCCAATCATTGTCCCAAACTAGCAGAGAGACAAGAAGAGTGTCATGAGTGATAATGAGTGATACTATATTTGGTCCATAAACTGAAGAAGTGCAAGCAAGTGGTGGTTCCAAGTTTGTACATGAAAGACTTTCACCCAAAATGTGTCTATTCAATTATTTCAATAATTCAATTACATGAATAACATTTTAATTGCAGACTTTTATACAATGTTAATACAGTATAGAATGAGTAGCAAGATATTTCATAAAATGAAAAATGCATTTTAAACAAAAGAATCAAATAATTCATCTTCAGAAACCCACAACAAAACCTTCTGAGGGAGGCAAAATGCTGAGTTCCCTTTTCAGGCATTCATTATGTTTGCTTGATCCCCATCAAAAATATGGCCGCACTGAAAAAAAGTCCGGTGTTCTCTTTTGACTGATACTTCATGGCCATATCGACAGGCTCAGATTTATGACCGTCCTTAAGCAGCTTAATCTCTCCGAAAGAGAAAATAATTTTGGGATAACAAAACAATGAAGTCTGCTGGATGTCAAGAATCAATACAGTTTGTTACGACAAGTTGAAATCATTGTGTGGGGGTCAATGATTCCCAATAGGTGCTGCACTCACTACAGTAGCTCCTGCATGTAGTCCTCACTTCTCCCTCTAATTGTCTCTCTAGATGCTACTTAATAAGCATAGCCATCTGTCTTTTTAAATTAGTTTGGAAGTGCGTGCAGAAAAATAAAACAAAAACATAAGCGTGTTACCCCAGAGGCCGGCCACATTAACACATCAACAAGCCCATCAATAGTGTATTGGTAAACTGTAATGTCCTCTTACATCACTCACTTCAGTGGTGTGATGCCGCTGATGAAGCCTGACAGCAGCCCCACACATCAATAGTTTTTTACTGCCTGTCAGCTCCAGTCAACTGAACGTAGAAAGTGGGAAGACGTATTGTTGAGCCAATATGCTGTGAAAGTGGTGTTACCACTGCTGGAACTTTCTTTCAGAATGTCAACTTTTTAAGGACTAAGATCATTTCTGAGTTTGTTCACTGGAGCTTTGAAATGGTTTCATCAGCTTGAGATCAAATCATCGTCTCAGCCCACAGAGAACAAAGTGCAGAAATCAGTCAACCCCAGAGAAAACATACAAGAGTACCAAATGGCTTTAATTTTTGTACTGGCGGCAAATGGGCTACATAATATATATACATATACATATATATATATATATATATATATGTATATATATATATATATATATATATATATATATATATATATATATATATATATATATATATATATATATATACACATATACATATATATATATACATATATATATGTATATATATATATATATATATATATATATATATATATATATATATATACATATATATATATATATACATATATGTATAAACACCTGTTCATGCCACTAGTGAGCGAGCAATCCGCAACACCACCAGTAATAACAAAACAAACAAACAAAAATAACCCACACACACCCATTTTTCTCCATCAAACTGAGGAGAATTTGCGAAACACTGGTCTTCATCCCGATTAAACTGAGGTTGTAAGAAAACAAGCTCTTTCATATAAGAAATATGCTCTTTAAATTTGGTTATGTTATAAATTAACCAAACAAAATTCAATTTAAATAGCAGCAGCAGTAGCAAGAGAGGATTTACCAGATAATTTTTCTCTCCTACTTAAACCTTTCTGCAGTTCGTTGCCTTTTAGTTTCCCTCTCTCCTTCAAAGCAGCTGCTTCTTTCTATCATTAATTGTGCCTCTTGTGTCTTACCGAGCCGTCTTCTCTCTTGATCTCACTGTTTGTGCGTGTTGTTTGCCTAATGCCTCTTTCAATTATTGATGGCTCATCTGGATTTTAATCTTTTATATATTAAAAGTCAATTTACAGGGAACATGGATGCATTAAACGCCCACAACGATTCATTTCCTCAGTTTGAAAAGAAGTGCAGGGAGCACATGCAAAGCTCTTACGCTGGAGTAAAAGTACACATACAAAAGCAAGACGTTTTTTATCTTAAGATTAATGTGCAGCAGCTGTTTCACTGCTGAAAATATTACAGCCTCCTGGTAAAGGGAGCACAGTATAAAAACATAAAATAACCTTCCAGGTTTTATCTGTGATTAGAGATCAGTTCAGATATGCTGTGGTAAACAGTGTTTCTGAAAATACTGGAACAGCCTGTTGGCTCTTGATTAATAAAACAAAACTCACCTGATTACAGCCATTTCATCTTTACTAAGAAAGGAGAAGAGTGACACGCTGCCACTGCACAAGATAAAAGACAAAGGGAAAAAAATGTGCCTCATCTCAGCGGGAGGCGCAGGAGAGTTTCTTGGGGTGAGTTAGTGGAAAATGTCATGAGGTGGTTCTGTAAAGTTTTCAGTACGGAGCTTTGGTATTTAAGACTTTATTACAGTTTGAGTAATTTTCCTCAACCTGCAACATTTGTTCGCTGCTTATAAAAATACAACATGATTCAATCCACAGACAGTTTATGGAAGCTTTTGCTGTACTGTTGTTGTTTCATGGAGATGCCCATTGTGTGACTGCTTTTCTAAGGAAAATTGTTGGAGGAAGAGGAAATGAGGGGGTGTTGCTTCTTTGGCAGAACACATGAGGAAAAAAAAACATGGACAAACTGATCTCAAAGGCACCAAAGCAGCAGTTCAGCATTAAAAGACGTTACCAACATCAAATGGTTTCACGGATACCCACTTTAAAGGCACAATCTGTGATCCAAACCCAAACATAAATTCACACCGCACCACTACAAACAAAAACAACTGCTGCTGCTGACCTCCATGTAAATTATGACTACGTAAAGCCAAACGACTTCAACTACGATCAGCTTAAAAATATAAAATAAAGAAAAATTCTTCTGTTGTGCATGTACATAGACAGATCTACAAGGTCAAAAAATGAAATGACAGAATGAACTGAATGAAAACTGATTATACACTTATTTTATTTGTGGAGGAAACTGTCCTGTGCTACAGTACTGTAATTCTGACCTTGATGCTGACACATGAAAAGCAGGGTTTGGTACTGAACCCGTTACTTTTAAGGATACTGTTCGAATTTCATTGACACCACCGAGTAAACAATTCACTTTAAATCAATAGGTGCCAATTTTCGGCACCTGAGAGCATGTGACAAAGAAGAAGAGAGAACGTGAGCGGTGGCAGCTTGTTCAAGTGACAGTGAATCACTCGCTGCAATATCGGTAATGCAAAATGCAAAGCTAGTGAGGTCAACCCGTCAAACCTGAGGAAACACCTGGTCAGACACAAAATCTAAAAGCTGAAAAGTGTACCAGGTTTGGCAGCCTGAAAGCCAAGTCCTGCACAGCAGCTGCAGCTAACGTTTGGCCTGCAGCCAGCGCTAAAATGTGGCATCAATAACTTTATCAACATGGTCAGGTGATTAATAGGCTTGTTAGATAAGCTGTTGTTGTGATAACAGGGCTTTTTTCACTGTCTTGGCTGAGGTTTGCTCAGCATTTTTACTAGCGTTAGCAAACAGCCAGCAAAAGGCTGTATTGTGTTTCTTACCAACATGCTATTTCGTACATAGGATGGGAATTTAACTTTTAAATACCAGCCACTTACAGTAATGTTCAAATACACCAGCAACACAATTGTAAATTATTATTTTGGGTTTGAAATGCAAAAAGCCACTTTCATATTTCACCAGCATTTGGCTGGTAGCTGGTGCCAGTTTCCCATCCTGCAACAGTATGTGAAAAAAGACAAAAACGACAGCTTTAAATGCCCTGGTGACAAACTGGACGCCGTAGGGACCGGTTTGGGAGAGAAGAAGAAGGTAGGAAGAATTTTGTTTTTTGTAGTTTAACATGTTTTAAATAAATAACAAAATGTTCTAAACAAAGAACAACGTTAAATTGAGAATTTTGGACTTACTTATTACACAAATGAAATCGAAACTGCACCAAATTCAAGTAGCCTCAAATGTGAATTGTAGCCAACCCTAAAGAAAAAAACACAAGGTCCATAAGAATGAACACAAACTAAATATAACATCAGTATACAACAATGCTAATATTTGCTCACAACAATGCAAACATGCTGATTAGTCTGACTGACAGGTTTAGCAGCAATCTAACACTTGCTAAGTAGCACTAAACACAACGGACAGCTAAGGCTGATGGGAGTGTCATTGATTTAACACATATTACAGTCACATTTACATTCCAATCACACTAATTTCTTTTATTTTTCTCTAGCATGTTAAACGAAACACTGACATATTTCACACCTCATCCTGACAATGACAGACATGACAACACTTTGAAACAGCTGCAAAAATATAATCTAAATGTAAGGAATAAGAATCAGCCTGTCAACCAAGTGTCTGACACATGTCCTATGTTATTTTAACATACACCTTTGGACAAAATTAAACAAGAAATTACTGCCTAATATTGAAGGTAACACACTTTATAGGATTTGTGTCATTTTAGTTTAAATCACCAGGGTGTCATGCATCACAAAACACAGTTGATTAAAGTAAGTCAGCAATGTGTTCCACTTATTCGGTGTGTACAAGTTTTTATTTTGCAGCCAGTAGCTCCTTCAAACTTTGCCACATTTTTGTGTTAATCTGTTATGTTTTCAGCTTTATTGCTGAAACACTTTCTCATCTGACAGAAATAGACTCATAGGTAATGGGAAAGGAAGTGTGGAGTTTGGATTAAGGTCTCTGTAAAAGAACACATTATACATGATAATAATTTAAGCATCTGTATTGGGGTGTCACCATTCAATTTGACTTTCAACTTTAAGGTTCCAATTTGATTCGAGTTTCTGATTAAACATTTTTTTTTGGACTGATGCTATCAACATAATCAACAGTATCAAGTGCTGATTTGGTTTCATGCCCTGATGACTATCAATCTCAAATTCTTCTTTAAAAAGATAAAGATAGTCCATATGGTATCAAGTAAGATACAACGGCTGGCAAACAGCACTGTGTTGTCTTTGAAGTATTGATTTTTCCTCCAAATGAGCATCGGATGCGGTACGTGATTCTGCCTATGATTTCAACTTCGATTTGATTTTGCTCATTGTGATCGATTTCTATTTTAATATTGAAATTGTGACACCCTAATCCATCTGTTTCATGCGTGTTTAGCATGACTAAATCATTTTGTTGTGCAACCCTGTGTTGTATAATGATAAATTACCTTGATTTGATAAAGTAGGTGTGTGTTGTGTTTTTGCAGCAATCTCCCCATCTGAGGTTTAGAAAAGCAGTTTCAGTGTACAAGCTTTATCTGGTTTGTTGGAGCTCAGTGATAAAAAGCCCAACATGCTGATAAATGATAGTCCTGCTCTGTGGTTATACCGTGTGTCACATATCCCTGTACATAACATCCTCTTAAATGATTCACCCTCATCTTATTTTCTATAGAGCTGCACTCTTCCTCATAGGTGACTTTTTTTCAGGCTGCGTATGATTAAATGGTTAAAGAGCACAAAAGCCAAGATCGCTGCGCACTTTCACTGGATTTTAGAGGGATGTGTGAGGTTATATTACCGCTGTCAAGGTCAGCGGTTTGAAAGGGCGACAAAGTGCATTATGCACACCTCCATTTGGCTCTCTCCCATGAGATCTGTGAAAATAAAATTACCCAACATCTCACATTGTGGCATTCATCAAAAAGCACTTGTGCAGGCATTTATTCAAGTATTTACTCTCAAATGCCATTTCCGAAAGGTCAAAAGGAGAATTTTTTTTTTTTTTGTCTCTGTGGATGTGTTTCGGTGTATCTTTCCTCTCGGTGATGAGGAGAGCACAATCCTCGCTTTGATAGAGGGCAAAATAAAGTTCAATTTTTCTCTTAGAGCATTCGGACAAGCATTTTCTCTCCGTGGTGCAGAGGTTGTGTTTGCCTCAGTTTAGCTTATCATTCATGTAGAGTTGTTTTAGATAAAGGCATAAATCTCACAGCGGCACAGTAGCAACAAAACAAAATGGGAAGGTCACAAGAAAAGTCTTTTAATGTTTAATGCACCCCTGACATTCCCTTTGTTAAGCTGCTTTTGACACTTTTGAAAAGACGAGACTTCTATCTACAAACACTCCAATTCAAACATCCATATTTCATTTTTAACACACAAACACACACACACACACATATATATATGTACATATATATATATATGTTTTTTGTTTTTTTTTTCAGTTCAAGGTTACTTTGGCTCCATGAAACAGGGATGACGTGAGAATCATGAATGGATTTAACTCCTAGCAAAAGACTCCCCTCAGTCATACCAGTTAACACTTGACAGCTGATTTCCCTTTGGTCTAAGATTATGTCTTTCTGATGTTCTGGTTTCTGTATAAAGCTTTTCACAATGTAATGAATGGGTCAGCTCGTTCCTGTTTTATGGCAACTGTCTCTTCTATTCTGTTTCCACAAACTGGAAAGCAAATCAGCACAGTGTAATCCTGCTTAATTGAGTTATTTGCACCAGTTTGGTAGTGGACATCCTTCCCCTGCACTATATTTTCCTTCCTGGATTCAAACCAGTTGTTCATTCAACAGAGGCTGCGGTTCACAGGTTGTGGCCACATGGTGAGCATCTTTGGTGCCCATGTGGCAGTGAAAGATCACATTTTATTCTTCCTCATCCAAGAAAAGACACATTGTGCTGGCCAGTACGGACTTCAAATATTCTGCAGCTTCCCATTTCTCACCATGGTGATAATGTAGTTAAATGTGCTTCCCTTGCTTGAATAAGAGGGACTTGTTTCAGATTTTAAGACCAAAACACCACAAGTGTTATTGTGAATTAAGCTAGAGTACCAAAGGAAAAGATGCAATTTCAAAACATTTGTTCTTGGCAGGACTAAGGCTAATGGCTAATGTAACTCAGGAGTTAGTTCCAAATATTACAGGATTTGTAGCCTGGTACGCCCTCTAATTTAGCAGGATGAAGTGTTTTTCTAAAGGTAAACATATGACAATATTATGGGAAGACTGGGAATAATTTAGCCTTACATTCTGTAAAAACAGCATACACATGTTAGTAGCCAGTGGCTATCTTGTAGTCTAACAAGTTAAGTGCAAAGTTGTTTGATATAAAAAAATACTGAATTCACCACTTCTAAGCAGAAGGCAGGAAATAATGTTATCTCAGAGTCTTACCTCATGCGCAGCTGTCAGTGTACATGTCTGTTTTCAGAGTATTATCCAGGCTTCACTCAGACTCACACTGAGCCCAGGTCCACAGTGTCTGTAAAAGGAAAAAAAAATCAACAACAATCAATTAATCGCTTTGAATAATTTTTAAAGAAAAAAGCCAAAAATCTCTGGTTCTAGCTTCTTAAATGTGTCATCTTTCATTGTGGAAAACTGATAAAACATTTTTCACTATTTTATGACCTTTCATAGACAAAAAAACTAAGCAATTAATCAAGAATAAAACTGAAAGATTAATTGACAGTTAAAATAATCTTTAGCTGAAGCCCTAGAGATATGTACATTATAGCCAAGTTTTTATTTGAGTAAGGATTGGTAATTATTCTTCTCATTGTTAAAATAGAAACATTAAATGTTAGTCTACTTCTTACAGTGGCACAAAAATTCAGCTTTACATTCCTTAACCAGCTAATCAGCAACATGACAAGGCACAAAATGTTGTAATAATGAAGCAGACTACAGTTTTTCTGATGTCAGAAAACAATCATAAAATGATTATGATATCAGAGATGAAGGAAACATATTAAATTGAGATATTTGCATGATTGACAACAGCGCTACAGCCAGGATGTTCTCCTTTGAAATTTTTATCCCAGTCCATAACTTGTGTTATTGTTGCCTGTTCACATTAATTAGAGTTGCAGTTGATGCTTAATGTTCACTGGTTAAGTAAGTGTCTGATTATGAGTGATAAGAAATCATTAATAATAATCATTGAATCCTTAAAAATAATTAATAAGCTCAGGCAGGCTGCAGCATTCCTGCCTGAGCTTCCTTGAGGTCTTGGTAGATGGAGCAGGGGAAACAACTCCTTTCAACCATAGACGGTATATTAAATAGGATTTCTACCTATATAATATGTGCAGCTCCAACTTGCTATTTGGACTATAGTACTCATTTCTGGCTGTGCAATTGTTACATACTGCTCCTTTAAGCTGTTTGCTAGTCACTCTGAAGACATGACTGGTGGATTCACTGACGTTAGTTGTGGATTTATTTTCATCATAATTTTTGTGTTTTTATCTATTTGCATTTTTCATGTCTTTGTAAATAACTTTGGATAACATTTACCGGCCTGAATTGAAAACTGTGCACAGTACGCCTGCAGTAACACAGGCTAACTGCTGTAGTTCTACTCACACTTGGAAACGTCTTAATTATGAATCTGCCTAAAAACTGTCTGATGTTGAGGTCCAAATTAGCTTCAAAGCACACAATTGCATGTCTTGGGTTTGGATCCTGACAAGAATCACCTCTGATCACCTCACTTGTCTCTATTTACTTTTAATTGTCTAATAAATGCAGAAGCGAGGTTAAAACAACCGCAGAAGTCAATGGGATGACAGCCTCTATTTTAGTGCAGGAAATTCGTCAAAGGATTTGTTTTCCAAAATACTAAAGGAGTTTAAAGAGCTCAGTTTCCCAAAGTAATTATTTTCTTACTCAAACATCCTCCAGTATTTAAGACATGAATGCTAATTTAAAAAACCCAAAGGCTTTCATTTTCTAAGATTATGGTCCTCAGTTAGCACTAAAGTAGTTTTTTTTAAAGCTCTTTGATTTCTGTAGCCTGGAACACTCAATAAGGCCTTGCTGCAGCAGGGCTATTATTTCAGCCACTGCTACACCGTCCTGGAAAGTAACAATACAGCCAAAATTCATATCACCATCCATTTTTTCTCCTTTCCATCTCCTATACTCTCCAACTGTCAGTCTTTCATTGTCTACATCTTGCTGTAATAACAAAACGAGGCATTTAATTATCTCAAGTTGAATGATCGGAGTATCTAAAGTGGGCTGTCTAATTGTACTGCTGACTTTTTTTCTTGTAAATGTCATTTGCCAAAGATCCGAATGCCATTTTCCAGTAGGTGTATGTGAAATTGCTTCCTCTTTATTTTAGTCATTCATTGTGCTGTTGCGGCTATTGAATGTCTCCCCAAAGGGGCAGATTCATCCATTTTGGGGGTTGAATAGACGCATTGCTATTAGGCTGCTGCAGGTATTTATGTGCATGACACAAAAGTTCACCTTCGTCGCACACAGAATGAGGTGCAAAAAGGACCGTCATTCATCCTCTGAGTGCTTTCTTTAAAGGTTAGACTTGAAAGATAAGATGAGATGTGTGTGAATTAGTTTTCACTGTATTAATGCGAGACACTATTTGTTATTGTTAGTCTAAGGCTGGAAAATACTTAGTATATCTTTTTAAGTTATATTCTTAATAGATTTACCTCAGAGTTACTGACACTCATTTCAATTCTTCTTGAGGCTGGAAAATCGGTGCAAAGAACTGATAAATTAGCAGAAAAAACAATTTGATAATCCTTAAGATTTAAAGGTAATTTAGTGGTGGAGTCGGGATTCAAATTGCCTTAAGACACATAGGAGAATCACAGGAAATGATACAGATTGATTCATTTTAATTTAAGGGACCAGCGTGTAGGATTTAGTGACATCCAGCTGTGAGCTAAAAGATTGTAAAAGCCTTGTCTCACTCTTCCCTTACAAGCATGTAGGAGAACCTACAGTGGCTGTGAAGTGTGCAAAATGCCGTGTCACTGCAATGAAGCAGCCTCTGTGGAAGAGGACTGTGCCCTCTGTAGATATAAACAGCTCATTTTAACGTAATGAATGATAGCAGTTCTTTTCTCCAGATGATTATACACTAATAAAAACATACTCATGTATATTATATTATAATATTGCCATATTCTGTCAATACAATCCCAGAAATCTTACACACAAAACAAATCATGGTCATTTTGCATTTTATTTGAATATTAAATGAAAAATTATCAAGGAACATGAGCAAGATTGAATTGAAATTAAAGGCAGAATTTTGCCTTTCCCTGTATATTTCATTCTCTCCACCCCTGCCTACTTTTGGCACCCAGCACGTTTGAAAAAAAAAAGTTTACATAGAAAAACTAAATTTGAATCAAAACATGCATTTGGAGAATAAATTTGTTACTGTATCAACTTTAAAAAATCCTTCTACACTCCATGTACAGCATGGAATTGGGATTATTTTTGACGGACTTCATTAAAACAACATGAGTTTGTTTGGCTGCACTGTAAACGAATACAAGTTTGATTACTTGAAATAGACTAGCTCTGTTTCTGACTCAGTAAATGCTCAATGAATGTTTGATTTTTTTTTAATAACCATTACCTGGTATTACTACAGTAAATATGGGTGTCACCAAATCAACCAGGACTGAAATCATTAGGATTATAGTTTAAATGGGCAGTTACTGTTGAACAAAATTCTCTGATTCCTGCTTCTTAAATGTAATTTTTTTCTGGTTTCTTGACTTCTCTATGGCAGTAAACTGAATATCTTTGGGTTGTGAACAAAACAAAATATTTCAGGACAAAGGGCGGGCTTTGGGAAACACTGATCAACAAGTTGTGTGATTGTCCAACTTCATTATGTGGACAACCAGCCACAACAAAAACATAAAAAAAAAAAAAGTGCCTTTCAGTGACCTGCCTGAAGCTGTGAGGAGCAACAATCGGCTACTGTTTTTGGTTATATGCTAGAAAATTATTTAATGATGGATATTGCTCAGTAAGGCTGATTTGCACTTGGAGAAATAGTAGATATCCAAGCTGAATGTGAATACTGTGCAATGATGAATATATCACCTTGACTGTAGAATGCCTGACAGTTTTGTGGAACTCAGTTCCTCTCCATGAAACACTTATGTTCTTATCCAACTAATTGGAGAAAATGAGGAGGAGGGGAAAATGTTTTTATGGGAAATTGCTCATTTGCAAAAAACAGAAAGAAACTGATTGAAGGAAATTGCTTATTTTTAGACATCTTACTCTAATTACATCTTCATACTTTAGCCTGAGAGTGAATAAAATAATTATCAAGAACATGTTCCTGTCAGACAAGTCAGTCCTCCTCAGCCGCGGTGTGAAGCTCAGTCAGTGAGTCTGGGTGGAGTGGATTAGATGGAATGGGGCTGGTAATTCTGCTCAGAATAAACATAAACTGGAATTTCATTTTAAGTGTAACACTTAAATCAAGGTTATTTATGAGAAAGGGAAACTGTTAACACAGTCCTAATGGAGCACACTGAACCAAATCTAAGAGATACCAGTTGACATTGTGCTGCTCCATGTGAGCCTACATTGGTCCATTTAACTCACACAGGAGAAGATGAAGGAAGAAACACTGCCAAGCACAACAGATTTAAAAAAAAAAGAGTGAAGTTTGACACTTTAAGTCCATCTTACACACTTGGCATAGTTTTCTACTGTATAGTATGGTCACCCCACATCCCCAGGAATTTCATATTGGACAAGTTCACATCTCATAATTTACATCCAGTCACAATGTTCAGTGCCAGTTTGCCCTTTGTGTGAGAAGTAAGGCAGTGAAGGATGGGAAGACTGGAGTTCCAAATTTAGCTTTTTTTAAATGTTCGCATTGTCTTCAATATCTGTGTGTTGCAACTTAATTTTGTTTAAAGGAAAAGTTTCACATTTTGGGAAAAACATATGCTTTCTTGCCAAGAGATAGAGATGGATTGATAACATTCTCATGTCCGTACAGTAACATGAAGCTGCAGCCAGCAGCTAGCAGTCAAAACAAAAACACTCTAAAACTCAAACCAACACATTATATCTAATTTGTTTTCAACCTCACTGAGTTCAACTTGTGGAGTCTCATGGACATTATTCCTGGCACTGGTCTGATTTATAAGGCTCTGCGTCCATACAGCTTTCTTTTCTGAGAGCCAACATCTTTTTTCAATAGTTCTCAATTCTGCAGCCGCTCCAGGTGCTTCTAGTTGAAAATCCCTGAACTTTTCACAGAGGCGCTGGTGTTGTCACTGTGTTTTTCAGACAGCCAATCATATATCATATATTAGATAAGGACTCTGGCACCCTGGTAATCAAGAAAATGGAGGAGAAGCTTTTTCTGTCTGTGTCAAACAGAAGCATAACAGAGACAGAAAAGCTCATCTGTGGGAGCAGACACTGAACTGAGCACACACTGGTGAGTGTTGTGCTTTTACCACCACGCATACTGTAAGCTTGGTGTTAGCTGTGTAGTCAACCCCCTGTTAACATGGCATTAAGACAGCTATCTTAGCAATCTTATAGGTTCTTGTAGGTGCATTTTATCCTCTTAGACAGAGCATAGGTAGCTTTCATGGCTTTAGCGTCACTCTAAGGATATACAGACAAACCAACGAATGGCATGAGCCTTTTCATCTACGTTTTGGCAATAAAGGGAAAATAAGTGCCAAAATGTAAAATTTTCCTTTAAGGTTCGGGACCACAGCCCAAAACTAACATTTTTATCCGCTGGCCAAATGTCTAGTGGATGTTCAATTTTTAACAGGCACTCAATAGATTACCATTGCTTTTTCGACTGGTGAGTGAAGCCAATCTACCAGCCCACTGGCATATTTTACCTAATTTTGGCTTTTGGCTGGTGCTAATGTTGGTCCCTGTTGCTAATATTGGTCCCTGGTTAAGGTAAATAAACTACGGGTAAGTTATGAATAAGTTTCTGCAGGTACAACTCAAATACTTGGTTAGAGTTAATGTAAACCTTGGTTACAGTTATCAAAAAGATGAAGGCTACTTGCTGCTCTGTTACATGACACCAAAGTCTGACATTCTACTCCACCATTTCAATCTCAACATGTTTACCCTCTACTTTCAGGATTGACATTGGAATCTCTATGTGATTTGTAGGATATTCCTATGGGAGTTTGCATCCTGTCACAAATATGCAATATATGTCTGCAGTATATTACATTTTTGTAACTGCAATCTTTCCCAATCCCTGAATGTTTCAGTTGCTCAGCATTAACATATCACTCCCATTGACTCCCACAGTCTTTCCATAAGCATACTGTGTAAAGACAGAATTTAAAAAGCATTGCCAGTGAACATAGTATGGGTTTTTGCATAAACATCGAATATTACTTCAGCAAAAGCAGGAACACAAGCATCATGGTTGGTTGTAAGAAGGAAAAACTATATTCTATTAATGGATTTGTGAAGTGACACACAGCAAAAGTGAAAGTTGTCCTAGAAACTTTCACAACCATGAATTCAGTTCAGTCAAATGAGTCAGGAGCGTCAAACTAGATTGTTATCTCTGCTGTGAGTAGAATTCTGAATGAGTAAAAACACTGAATATATGACATAGATTAAGAAATAGCTGTCAACTAGTGTCACAACCAGTCTGATGAGGATCTACTGTTGAATGCATAATACAAGACCAACTGCATGGCAGGTTTTGACTGTGGGAACCTTATACAGAATCCTAAATGACTGCAGTGCAAATTTGCCACCCTGAATGACTCACAATGCATGGGACTGCTCTCTTATTTAAGGAAGATGGAAATGATGGTGGAGTTATATTTGGCAGACAGGGCCTTTGCTCACTTTAGAGCGTCAGCGCAGTAATGCATATGGCTACATCACTGAGAAGCCTTTATTAATTCCCTAATGGTCATGAATAAATGAATAAGGCACTGGTAACACAATATGACTAACATAAAGAGTAAAGACATCAGAGATCCTCTATGCATTGTGTAGCACCCTAGCATTCTCTAGATGGAACTTAATAATTGGAGCTCCGGAAAAAGAGGAGACAAATACCAGTCTTACATGGTGCAGATGTCTAGAATCCTTAATTCTGCAGACTAGTCTGGGGACAACAGGTGTACAAGAGAAAACAGGTTGCAGACTGTATGCAAAGCAGGTTTAGTGCATGAAATTGAACACTTTGGAGCCACTACATTCGATTCTCACAAGATACATTGGCAATCAACAGCTAACAGTGGAAACACCCCAGCAATATCAATCTTGATTTGCACAAGATGTGTCCTCTACCTTCTAAATTGTGCCCCGACTGGACCTGTTTGATGGAGTGCGTATTGTGTTAGCAACAACTAGGCAGGTGGATTTGTTTCTCACCTTCTCCACTTAATGGCATGTGAAGTAAGCTGATTCAATTCCCAGTGCCCACACCTAGCTGAGTACACCAGAGAAGGACAGTGCTAAAAGATTTATTGGACAACGGCGTGTATGTGAAAGTTTGCCGGTGGCTTGATGTAAAACATTTAAGTCAAGTTGGCAGAAGGTGTATACAAGGTGAAAGAAGAAAATTGAGCTACAGCATTTTTGATTAAACACAAGCTGAAAATGTTGCAAAAGTCAAAAGTTGGGCATGTCATTAAAGATAAAAAAGTGACACAACACCTCAGGTCACATATTGCAAAGACAAAATATTCAATTGATAAACTTTAATGTTTTTGTAAATATTAATTCATATTTAATTTAGGAAAACTGTTGTCAGTAAACACAGTTTGTTGTTGTATCTGCAAATGTGAGTTAAGTCATTTCAGATGACCAGTCCTGCAGGCTTAAGAGGAAAAGGACCATCCATACTGTTACCAACTTCAACTTCAACTTCAAAAGCCAACCTCTGTGATGGTGTGGGAATGTTAGTGCCCATGGCATTGTGGGTAACTGTCACATCTGTGAAGGCCCCATTAATGCTGAAAAGTTCATACAGGTTTTGAACTCTGTGTCAGTTTGTTCTTCAGACACTTATTGCTTCCAGAAATAAACTCTCAAGAGTCAAGCATGTAGCTAAAGAAACAATCTATCACAACAGTAGGTCTAACATAAATATTAACAGCAAACCTGCTAGCTAACATTAACCATTTATATAATGTGATGAGCACTAGCAGCTAAACCTGTGTTTTAAAGTTTACCAGGATATTACTGAAAAGTGTTGGCTGGCCACAAACATACACAGAGTTTATAACAGGAAAGGTTTGAAATAGGAAGCGGCAAACCAGGTATTTACTTTTGTAACAGCCAAAAAAACTTAAAAACCATCACACAATTCTAATAAGTGGTGAATGAATGGTGTTTTGTGAGTCAATGAGTTTTGTTTGATTTGGTATATATTTGATCTACCAACCAGCATGTATTTTAGAGACAAATCTTAATTCTTTAAACAGTTCATCTCTCATTTTCACAGCCTTCTCCTGTGAAAACAGCACAGCTAACCAATGGAGGCTGGTGAGGGGGGTTAAAACAACAAAATCCAAAATGTAAAATTTGTATAGAAAAACAGTTCTTTATGTATATCTTTATGGATAATATTGATGCCAAATTAACAAGAATTTTGACATATGACATCTTTTCAGGGCTGCAACTAGCGATTAATTTCATCATCACTTAATCGATTATTAATCAATTAGTTGTATTAGTAATTCGCTCCCCCTCCCCTTCCCGTTGTGCTGTGCACAGGCACAAACACAACCTGTTGCTGCTCGGCTGGAATAATGTGATGTGGCTTGGTCCGACTCACTTTTTGTTTTCCATTTACAGAGCCAGGGCTGTGTAGAAACATCTGAATTTTTTTTAGGGCAAACACAGAACGGGGAGCTAGAGGACTGTGAGGAGATATTTGCTGAATCTGACAAAAAGGGTAATGGATCATGCACCCCACCTTTAAGCAATGTGTGTTTGTATTAGAGCTAGGGAATACATTGATATAATATCGATATCATGATATGACACAAGGTATTATCTTAGATTTTGGATATCGTTATCTCATGATTTGCCATAAATGTTGTCTTTTCTTGGTTTAAAAGGCTGCATCACTTTGAAGTGATGTCATTTTCTAAATGTTTTAGCTGTTCCATTATTTGCCTTTACCCAGTGGTTCATTAGATCCACATCACTTATGATTATTTATCAAAAATGTCATTCATGTTTTGTTAAGGCACCATAACAACAAAATCTGCTATCTGATTTTGTCCTTCTCACCCAGCCCCACCTGTTGGGTCTTTTAATTGACAGCAATACATCATATTCTGTAAGATCATCATATATTTGCACTATATGAGGATTCAAGCGATGTTATTCCTCACCCAGTAGTTTGTATTATCTACATTTTGGCCACAATGTCTCAATACATATGTATTTATCAAAGGCCAAAGTGGTCTTGCCCTAAAAATGACTTAACTTCAGGCGCGGCAGTGGCACAGCATGGATCAGAGAAAAGAAACATCCACCTATGCCACAGTTTGCTCCAGTTACTGATAATGGGCCTTAAGAGGCATTTAAAAGTCATTTATAGCCTTCCCTCCATACAAATCAGGAGAGTCAGAGAAATGACAGCAGCGTCGGAAATGTGCTCTGTGATGATTAACAGTCCCCCTGATTCAAGGCGATGTCTTTGCCACTGTGTTGAACCCTCAGTTGCCATGTCTCATTATCCCCACCCCGCTAATGGAAGGAGGAGACAAATAATTCATCTGCCCTGATGGTGACATGGACCATAACAGGTCTCCTCGAGGGAAACTGAACAGCTTGTCAGTCAGAGGTTGGAGGATGAGAAAATAAGATACTCCAATCGACAATAACATAGAGGCTGAGTTCAAAACATACATGGTTTGTCTTGTTAAAATTCATAATAATGCATCTTCCTGTCATTGTTCCTTGCTTAAACAACTGTTGGTTGACCGTGTGACAAAATGCATTTATAGCAAAAACCATTAGTGTACTGCCTTCCATGTGAGAATGTAATAAACTGCAGAAAGTCACATTTTCATTAAAAAAAAAAAAGGGAAAAAGAAATCACAGTACTTTAAAGGTTATCTTAAAACCTTGTTAAGTGTCAACTGCTAACATTAACACGGTTTGTTGTGTTTGAGACTTGTTTGAATTCTGTGTATCTACAAATTGCAGTAATTTTAATGCTTTGTGAGCTTCAGAAGGAACAGCTGTTACCTGGGCAGTGGCTAATGGTGAAAAAAATAAATAACAAAATGAATGGAGATGCAGCAGCTGTCAAATTGGCTGAGGAACAAATACACAAATACACAAATACAAATACACACACAGAGAGAAGAAGAATTATCAGGAGAAAAACTTTAGAATTTCAAGTTGAATCAGATCCCTGTTCCAACGTTATTTTCAGATTATCCATTAAACAAATGTAAACAGCTGTTTTGTACATTAAACTTTTGCATGTTTTGGTTTACTCTCTTGCACATTACCAACATTTCACTGAGGACAAGCTGCAGTGGAGTTAGAAATAATCTCTCTGGCTGAGTTTTACCTACACTGAAATGTAGCTTGAACAGATGCTGGTGTAGCCAACCCGAGCAAGTACAGAGTCTGACTGAGTTGCAGTCTGAAAAACTACAGACTCCATCAAGACAGCACAAAAGTGGACAGCAAAATACAAAACCCTTAAAAGTATTCTACTTTCCCAGACAGAGTCGGTTTCTCAAAACTGTTTGACCCCACAGTTGTAAGGCCTGAAATCTCCAACCTGCACTGCTGTCAAATGCTATCACTGAATAGGGACACACTCACCACTTAAAGTAAAACTCTAGAGAAATGATTCTGCCTCCAGACCATAAAAATCATTACTTACTGCATGTGTCAAGAAGAGAGAGACGTCAAACCAGGATCCAAATTAAAACAGAGGCTCTACTAAAGAGGACCCTAAACAAATGGAATTGGAAACTGACAAAAATTTGGCTGTGTTTGAAATATTTAGCCTACTATACTATAACTATACTATAGTTACCTGTAAAATATGATGAGGATTCTACAATGTCATTTTTTTAGAAAAAACTTAGAGAATTGCTTTGATTAAAAGACAAATTTTATCGAACTATTGTAGCTGAGCAACACTCAGATGTATGGCACACAATAGTTAAACTAATTCAAATAAACATAATATACATATATAACAACTGTATACATGAGCAACAAACTCAGGACACAAGATGACTTCTGAGAAAACTTTATTTATATATTATAGACTTTAATATGTGGAAGATGGCTAGAAAAATCTAGTAAATGGACCATGAGTAAAAATTATCTTGATAAAATAACTAAAAATAGTCTCTGAGAACAAATCTGAGCACTCACAGCTACAGTAGGAACAGAAGAAATTTATAATGTATACTTACAATGTATTTATAGTTGTTTTTAAATGGCCATAGAGAGAAGGGAGATGCAATAATATAGGGATTACAGTTAACATTTTCAAAAAGTCTATCCTCAAACACATTCATTAGCTGTTTTCTCACAAGAACTCCAATATCCAGATAAAACGGTCCAGACATTGTCCTCAGTTGCCCTGTCACACATGTAGCATATGACAGGAGATTGATCATGTCAGATGCAATACTGTGTGTGTTTGAATACATCAACAAAAGAGTGGAAAGCAATATACAGGCAAGCAGAAAATGTGTTTTAATCTTCCAGCTTGATGCCAGTTGCATGATATGAGTTCTCTGAACAATGCTCTAATCACAGGGACAATGAAGCTGACCAATTAAGTCCATTTAATGTCTGCTCCAACTGATTCAGACTTTTACCTTCTACCATGCAGCTCCTCCTTGTAATGTCTAGATAAGTTTAGGGTTGCACTCGTCTGTACACATCAACAGTAGAGTTGGGTACTGAAATTGGTACCTTTAAACGTACCAAATGGATTATGTTGGAACTACAGAGCACCAATTCACATTAATCAGTCAGTGCCGCATGTCAATACCTGAGTGCACATCTGGGTGAGAGAATAATAGAGAGTACGGAGAGAAAGAGAAAGCGAGAGAGCTGTGTCAGAGCGAGCAACTTGTGTGGTTAAATGTTTTAAGACTCAACACAGACAACACCCACTCTGACACTTGCAATTTGTAATGTGAAGTGCAAAGCTGGCGAGGTCACACGTCTAACAAACACAAAAAAAAGTTAATCGAAAAGTTTAAGAGTGCACTGTTTCCACAGCCTGAAAATTAAATCCTCCACAGGAACTGCAGCTAATAATGTTAGCATGCCTGCAGCCAGTATCTTAACTGTACAACTTAACCCTCCATACACAACAAAACTTTACGTGAGGCATCAACAACTTCATTGACATCTTCAGATGATTAATTAGCTCACTGGACAAGTTGTGGCCAGAGTTAACTGGGCTGTTTCATATCTTGAGTGGTTTACCAAATTTATTATTTATTACTTAAAAACACTGCACCTGAAACTCCTTACCAACATGATATTTAGTACACAACAGTGTGTGAGATTCATTAGGATGTTCAAAACCTGAGCACGAAATATTCATGAATTGCAGACTATCAGCGGGGAAATATTACGTGTAAGCACAGCTGTGGTAACAACAACAACAACAACAACAACAACAACAACAACATCACAGGAAGGAAATCATGTGTTTCCTCCACAACATAAACAACAGCACAGCCCTGGTGACAGACTGACAGGCTGCAGATTGCAGGGACAGGTTTGAGATGGGAGAGGGAGGGATTTTATTTTGTATAGTGTATAAAATGCTCCGAATAAATAACAAAATATCCAAAACAAATAACATGGTTTGATACTGAGACATGATTTTTTACAACTAAAATGACATTCTTGGTGTTACAAAGACAGTAAAATACCAAAAACGTACCACTGGGTACCAGTAATTCCAGGCACCAGTATCAGTACCCTATTGGTTCAAATGTGAACTGCACCCAAACTTAATCAAGAACTACTTGTGTATGTAATGAAAAAAGAGTTGCTAGTGAGAGACGTTCAAACCCTGCTTACTTTCTCAACTCCACAGAGCTGGCCAATCATAGCATGAGGTGAGTGTGAAAGTCTGATTGTTGGTTTTGGGAAGTTACAGAAGTTATCAGACACAGCATCCCCCACAGTCAGTTCTGGTTGAATATACTACACTGGAGGCTTTATGTGACAGCTGCATATACATGTGCAGCTTTGATCCAGGTGTATTTTTTTTTCTGTTGTGCAGGTTTCTCATCCATACACAGAGTAGTAATATATAAAAAGAGCAGCACAGTCATAGTGAGAAAAACAAATGCAATTCATCAACTGTGTAATCAACCATGAACAGCAAATATTTAGCTATGATTCTCCTTCAGTGACCTTTTAGGAGAGACAACTTGTTAATGCAGTGCAATGCACCCAAGTGTCAAACCTTAGTGAACAAGCAGTTCTGTGTGAAAACGGCAGAGACTTGATGGAAGAAGGATGCACACGCTTTGTCACTAAAGTGCTTTTCTCTTCAGACTGTGAAAGTTTCCACCCCAGAATGAGCTAATTTATTTTCACAGGCTCAAAGACAATTGCTTCCTGAGCTCAGTCTCGGCTCTGTTGTTATACTGTGTGTGTTGGTGTGTGGGAGTGTGTGTGTGGGCACAATCAGTGTTTGTATACTTAATTATGTGTGTAAACATGAATGTGTGCATGTATCCTGAAAGAAAGTAGTGTGAGGATCATATATTGAGAATAAAATGGCAATATTAAATTATACGCCACTGGCTGCTAAATTGCTGTGTTTTGTCTCAGCTACTTTTGTGAGTCCCGTTGTCTGTAATTTAAATATTTTTATTGTGCATACATCCATGTGCCTTGGTAATACCAGAGAGTTGAACAACAAAATTAATTTCTGAAATCGGTGGTGCTTGAAGCTTGGAGATATACAGACTTTCTCATTGCTGTGTAAACTTACCAGACAGCAAAACACACAGTTAATTTAAGGGAAGGTATTTGTATATTTGCCTCCTGTCTCTTGACTGAGTACAGAGGATGCTGCATTGCTCCTTTGGAGCAGTTAATACTCTAAGCAGGGTTATATACTAGAATTGGATGGTACAGGCCAGCTAATACAGCAGCTGCCATTTTGGACTCTGTGTTGTCAAAGAGGTTTGGAAATGGAAAATGCTGCACATTTGTTTGTCAGACCTCACCGAAGTTGAACTGTGAAAGCAAGGTACCAACGTGTTTACACTCAACAAGCTAACTCACAAAGTGAGGTGTTTCAATTGAAATGAACTGATTTGGCCTGTAACTTGGTCTGACTTATGACTTCCTCTAAATAAGACAATTTACCTCACTAGGTTTCACTCCAGCTCTCAGAGGGAAAAGAGAAAACTACTTCATCTTCAATTGACTCCTAAAAAATATGAAAAATCCATAATGATAACTAGATACTCAACATGAAAATACTCTCTGAGCTCCACCAGGGAGGCAGTTCACTGAGGAGAGATGGTTCAAATCAGTAATTCCAGAACTTAGTCTGGTTTTGACATTGTTAGCAGTTGCACCATCATTGTACAAGTGCTACCTGTTGTTACTAGGATCGGGTATCATCTGGATTTCAATGATTCTGATTCCAGTTCTGATTACTGATTGTGGTTCTTTATGATTCCTTGAGCCACCAGGTCTAAACAGGTCACATGCTTATTTCACTTTAATTGAAACAATTTTAATGATTGTCATTTTTCATCCAAAATTATTTCATGGTTCCAGTCACAAAACTTAAAAAATTTATGCTTTCAGTTTAGTGGTGAAAAGTTCTCTGTCAGCTGATGATGATGGACTGTCTTTTGTGTTTCTGTTCACATCCTCTCACATATTTCACCATCTGGGATAGAGTTGGGCGATATTTTAAAATTTCCAAATGATCATCATCCCACCTTCTTCTGTCTTCTCGGGTCACTATGTTATGCATGCTGCGTATGTGCACTGAATCCAATAGATTAACAAAACGGAAAAATACAATCATGCACCTGCAGAATTCAAGTTTCTCTTTTACCGAACTATGGCGAGCTTTATTGACTCGTTAATGCCTTGGAAAACAGGCTTAATTCAAACTTGACAGAAAAACAGGAAAAACTCACCAAAACCATCTTTGTTCAACAATCACCAACTCTGGTTTGGTCAAAATAAATCCTTAATTCTCGGCATGAAAAGAGTGTAAAGAGTGCGATTCTGCAGGTTATTTTCATTCATCACCCAGCTCAGAGGGCTCGTGGTCGGCTGAGTGTGTGTGTACTGTGTCGCTGGATGAGAGTGTGGTACAGAGCAGAGGCTGTCACTCTGCAGACTATTACATTAGCAAAATGAAATGACAAATATCGCCCTCAAAATCGGCCAAAGAAAGCAATCGGCAATGGATTCAGCCTATTGTTGACAGACGATACATCCGTCCAGTTGCCCAACCCTTATCTGGGAAGCTTGTTTAGTGTTCATGGTATCCTTCAATCATTGCGGGGTGCTGTAGGATTCTGTCCTGTGAGGTTGACGTGCAGCAGATACTCGCGCTGAGATACAGCCCTTGTTTGCATAATCCCAATGATGCATTGCTGAGTTTGCTATTTATGCTCCAAAATGCAAATGTTACGCTTTGCTTGTGATTTTAATGTACAATGGTTACTTTTTACTTTTACGTTACTTTTGACAATGCAATAATTTGACAATGTCTAGGAAATCAACAGACACTGACGGTGGCAGACACGACTGCAGATGGAACACATAAAGCATTCACCAGATTCCTCTGCAAACAGCTATGATCAACATTTTTATAACAATGCACCAAATGACAATGCAAAAACAATGTGACAATGTGAAAGGAGTTGCTCATAGTGATGAACCTACAGCTCATTATTCAGCTGCTCGGTCCACAACTTTACTATTTGGGTCACTCTCAACCAGGTGATGAAAAGGCCAACCTTTTCTGTGATACCCACGGGTTTCGCAAGAGGAGAGCGAACGGCAGAGCAGAAACTTAGCACATGGTAATAAGTAGCTGTTTGCTTAATGTTCACATAAACTTGTCATAAACTTGACACTTGTCTTGATTCTGCTGCCCCCATCTGGCCAAAAAAATCAGTTATTGCAGGTCTGACATAGACTTCTGATATAGCATCATACACAAACATCAGCCTACATTTTGTTATCTATTTTATCCAAATGTACTGAGCTGAACTTCCCATAGCCTGGAATCTAAATACAGAGACCCTCGACTACAAATAGGAAATTATCAGGGCTTGAAATATGACTCTCCATTCACAGAACGCCTTAAGCCCTTTAGACTTGCTTGTACCTTTTTAAGGAAGAGGTATCTTCTGTTTCTACATGAGCGGTACTCTAACTAGGGCACAGCGTGAGGCCTTTTAAGTCTTACCTCACTTGGATTATCAGAGGAGCCTCGCCACACACTGCTACACAACATTAAAAAAATGAAAATGTGAAGCATGAACCCAGTTATTTGGATTGGGGACGGATGTTTGGAGAAGGAAACGGAGGAGTATAAAACCTGGAGGATAAAAGATGAGGTTTGCCATGTCCTGCCTGTGGTGCTGCTGTGTGCTCTGCTAGCTTTCATGCTAATTAAACTGCATGTAATTCTCATGATAATAAAGGGCAAGAGGCATTTAAGTAATAAAACTGCTTTATCTCCCCCCTGGGTCTAAAAGAGAATCTTGAGAAAATATTAATGACTGAAGAGGTCTATCCTTATAAATACACATCTGCGGGTGGAGATAAGAATAGATTTTAAATGTGTGAGTGAAGGAGGCGGCTGATATGAGAGGGAGGAGAAGGTGTGTGAGAAAAATTACTTGTTTAATGTTACTGATTAAGTTTAATTTGGCAGAATTCAATATCAACAACAAACTGCATCTGGAGCTGAAAGTACAGCTGTCTAATTTACATTTCCAACAGTTGAAATCAAATTATTCTACAATGTCTGCCATATGTTATTACATTTTGTAACATTCACTCAGCTTTTGTTGATATTGAAATTAAAGTGCACTGAATCTTCAGTTGCTGCTGCTGCTAAAACAGTACTCTAGGAATTATTAGATATGGTTATTGCTTTTAAAAATTATGACAGCAGTAACAGTACCAGTGCCTTTAAAGTGATACTGATACCAATGGATGAGAGCAGCCATACGTCATGTCCTACGACCACAACCTCCTTTGAGTGAACAAGCACTTTAAAAGCAGTCAAGTCAGAACGTGTGTCAGTGGCAAATACTTCACCTTAGGCTAGTTAATGAACTGATGTGTGCCAGAAGTGTCTCCATCGAGCCTTAGTGATGGTGGAACTAAAGTTTTTACTGGGAAAAAATATGGTCCCACCATGAAACACCTACTTTTAGACTGAAGTTTAGCAAAATAAAATGTCTTAACAAAGTGACAGGTGTCAAAAATGCATTACTAGAAGATTCAGTGAGATAGTTGTATATGTCAGGTTCGTACACTCTGGTGGAGGCAGACTGAACGGACCCCTATTCTGTTCACCGACTGTCAATCAGCAAAGACAGAATAATTCTTCACCTGACTGGCCAGAGGACTTGGGCTCCTATTAGCTTGACAGATTTGCGGTTTTCTTATTTTATGTGTTTAAACTAGCTAAAATCTCAGAACTCAAATCAAAGAACTTTTGAACTTCCTCATGTGAAGGGAAGCACTTAGTAAATAATCATTTGGTAATTATGCATATTATGCACACCACAGACTGTATGAGTTGTAGTAGTTGAAGAATGTCACTTTGTTCTAGATCTGAGTACAAAAAGGACTGAATGCAGATAATATCTGACTGAAGATGTTTTGAGACTACTTGGTACTGATAAGATAACATTATTAAGTTAACGTAGGCCTGGGCAATATATGAGACTAGATATTAGGGGTCTGCAATATCATAATGTTTACGATATATCATCATAATGTTTTTGATAAGAAAAAAATTATATCATGATAATGGCAATATTACTACTTGTTGACTTTTGAAAGCAAAAGTAACATTGCTACTGGCTCCACTGAGGAGTTTGTTGCAAACAGCGGAGTGACTTCAGTATTGTTTAAGTTGTTTTGTTACAAAACGTGTAAAAAAACCCACAATAATATGCAGAAAGTGTGAGAAGACTGTAACACTGTTCTGTTCCAGACTGTTTTATTATTTGCATTTATCTGCTTAGTCAATGCAGTCACATTACTGATTTTGTCCATATTGCTCAGCCCTACTTTATATGCTGTTGGATAGTTTTAGTGACACCAATACATCATATTCTATAAGATCATCATGTTTTAACTATTTGAGAATTTACAGCATGTTATGATAAATGTGTAATAGCATATATATCTCTTATATATTGTGGAACAGCCTAAACATATCTTGATGTTATTTATAAGTCATATAGTCTAGCTCGCAGATAAATCATGATAAAAAACTATGTGTTTTGTCATTTATGTGTTTCTTTGAGCAACTCTTTTATGCATTTAATACAATTGTGAGAATCAAACTTGAGTTTATTTACATATATGCTGTGCAGTGTCACTGTATACTGTCATGTTCACATGATTTAAGATAACTCGTATTTTAACCCTGAATAATATCTGAGCTCCTGGCCATCCTAAAAAGGCACCACATTGTACAGAAAATATCCTGCTCAAAACATTTAAATTATTTTGTTATTTGAAAAGCTTTCTGAAAATAAGTCTGTTATAATTTATCCCTGAAAACGTCTCCACAGCAGTGACACAGTAAATTGTGCGTTGCATATACTAGACAGTGTAAATCTATTATGATCATCTCTCCATTAACTCTTCAAATCAGTTTGAATTAGGCTTTAGTCATCTGTAAGCATTCCAGTGATGAATGTGTGTGTTATGAACTGGACAATAATCACGAGGCACATCTGTGCTGTGACTTCTGAAAACCCACATGGGAATGTGATTTGTTACACATGACCAGAATAGTTCAGTCTGTATCATCTGTATCACGGTCTGTGTGTTAACATTCAGGGTGTGTTTGTCTAGTTGAGGGAGTGCCTGAGAGTGACCCCATGGAAATAATGACTGCAGCCTTGTTTTTGATTTGCAGTGGTTGCCACCCTGCTTTAAACTTAGGGTTGAAACACTGCCTGTGGATTTAGTTTTAATAAATAATATTGGCCCTAAACACTTTATTCTCCTATGTTGTGTCATAGTTTCTGTATCCCTGTGAGTTTATTTGCTGTATTTTGGCCGTGCACTTTAACTTCTCACCACTGAGTGGAATGATTTCTTACCACACAGTAATATAACCCTCCAAAGGGAGGTGGGCTTTTCTTTAAGCATTTCAGTGTTTTGGATGTAGAATACATGACTATAATACAAAATGTGTGAGGCACTGTTTGTTTCGTTGGATACCAATTCATGTGTACAGATTTAATGTGGCATACAACAACAGAACAACAAGACAATACACTGCTAGCAGAACACATTACATGGACTTAATTTGATTCTTCAAGTTGGTAGTTCAAGTCTAAGGACTGGTCACACTAGCATTTAAAATTGCAAAGTTTTTTTAAACAAATCTATTTATTTCAGAGGAAATGCTGCAACTCTTGGATTGATTCAACTTTGTTTAACATCAACAAACAAACTCATATTATTTACTAGGGCTGGGTATCATTTAAAAAAACATATAAAAAGTCCTTTTTCTCTAGCTCTGGAGACGTTTCAATACTACTTGGTACTGGGTTACGTCAATCAATACCTTACAGGTATCGAGTACCGATAAGGGATGCACTAATTGACTGGCCCTGACTGGTGACCAGCCAGTCAGCATCACATATCCAATTCTGTGCCGGTCATATTCATACATGTTCTGCACGATGGTCACATCATGCATGTTGTGGACACACTGACCGTGACGTCACCCACAACAGCACTGATCACAGCCACACGCACTCAGACTCATGCTTTCATGAAGTCGGTGGTAGCGATAGATTCCAAGAACAGGATAAAGAGAAGACAGACAGTCTACAAGGAGATGCAGCAGCTAGGCAGCTGAGGATAATGCAGAACAGCGGTACACTATCTAGCTCTTCAGACTAATATTAGCCAGCAGCAGACTGCTGTTCACAGAGGGACAGTTAAAATCTCACCTCCTGTTCTGGCTGAAGAATAAACAACCTGTGTTGATGTGTCTGCTCAAACATTTTCTCATCCAGACTTTAACTCCCCTTAACTTCTGCTTCTCTTGTTCTCATTGCAAATTCCCTCTAGTACATTATCTTAATATAATAATAAAATAAGGTCTGGCTGTAACATGGAGGACTTTGGGGGAAATGATATTTAATGAATATTTAACAATGTTTTATGATGACCATCAAATTTAATTTTACAGGAAAAGTTGGAAAAATGTTTGTGAATGCTGCCAATTATAGTTCTTAGAAAGACTGAAAATCAGATTTGGCCAAAATTGGAATCAGCAGGTCAGACCCTTAAAAAAAGTCAGAACTGGCCAAGAAAATTGGAATCAGTGCATCTCTAGTACCAATATCCAGCCTCTCTCTTTTCTCTCACTTTCTCTCCACCAAAAGGGAGTGAAAATTAATGTGTCTACATGTCATGCTTACATCACTGCAGATCAGAGCTGGAGCCAGTAAATACTCGTAACCGAGTCATTGCACCCTTTCTCACTGCGGACAGAAGATGTTGTCCAGTGTAAAAGGGGTTTTCTTTTCCTACAATCAGTGACAATATTTTTAAGTCCTTGTTAAGTCCTGTATCAGGTATAGTCTCTTTTCCTCATTTGTGATATAAAATTGTAAAATTTCAAACTGTCAAACAAGCAAGAATCTGCACAGGTGATAAACTGAATCTTCTTATTCAATTCAATCTATGAGACACAAAACAGATGCTACCTTTTTACACTGGTGTTTTTTTTTTGTTGTTGTATCAATTTAAAATCCTCTTGTGGATAAACACTGCATGACACACAGCCAACTTCATGTGGCTGCAAACTGATTTAGAAAAGAAACAGTAGTGAGCAAAAACTCCAGCTGGAGTTGATATTTATTTTGTCACACTGTCTTTGGTGCATGCGTGACTTTGCAAATAAACCAACCACATATTACTCCAAAGGTAAAAATAGAGAGAACAACCCTGAAAGAAAGCCTGCTGAGTATAAGAGGATAAAAAACAAAGTTTCTTTATATGTTTGGAAACTCAAATCTTAGTTTCACCACAACTTATACAAATATCAAACTTTCTATCTTTTTTTTTTTAAATAGAGTCAGATCTTGCTCTGCCACCATGACCGCTGGCATCTGAACATGTCTGGTGTTCCCGACAAGACTTTTGCCTCTATCTGATTCCAACCCACCTCTGCAACCTGCTGTAGTACTTAGCGCCAGAACTGTAAAACTGCTGGAAGGCCCAGCCAGTGAACTGTAGTTATTGATTGTTCAGGGACCACTACAGGCCTGAGGTGGGTAATTGCATGATGGGCTCCTGTGCCTGCAGGGACACACAGAGGCCAGGAGAGAAATGGTCACATTGTGGCCTTAATGAACAGCAGCAGGATGCCTCACAACTTTGATAGCACGGAGCGCTGCAGTGGTACACCTGCCCACTTTGATAAGGGATTTAAAGAGTCTATCCTGAATGTTTATTGGAGCAAATAAAGTAAGACATGGGTTTATCTCTCAGTATGCAGTCAGACTTCAAACTTGGGTCACTGCCTTCTGGAAGAGAAATTAGATTTGATCTGTGATCAGTTGAGGATTTTGTTGCTTGAGGCTGGCAGTATACTCCAAACATAATTGAATTTGGCATCTTCTCAAAGGCTGTCAAACTGCTGTCAAATAACTGCACTGTGAGCATATGAGAGTATATTCAGTGCAACATGACTTCGGTTTGTTTAGTGAAGTCCATGCCAAAATTGAGGAGCTCGCAGCAGGAAGAGACGCAGTGGGAAGCCAGAAAGCCCCAAAGCACATATGTAAAACACAATCAGTCATGATGTGACAGGCAATAATATACAGTACTAGGTGGCAGTAAACTGTCAACAAGTTGGTCACACACCCACCATTTCTTCATGCAAATACACCCAATATAGTCAGCAGGCCTGTAGCTACGGTTGGGTACCGTTTGGGTTTTTTCTGATATCGGTGCTAAAACAATACTTTTAAAATGGTACTAGTGCCTAGTGCCTTTTTTTTTTTTAAAGAAGCACAAAATCATGGTCACTAACATGAAAGAATGGCTATTTTCATTGCTAAGGCAATTTTGACCTTGAGATTGAACAATATATATATGTTTAAGGTGACTATTTGCTAGCACTGCCGTAAAGTTAACTAGGCACGTTTAGTGATGCATTCACGCCCACACCAGAGGGTAACTATTTCAGTCAACAGGACAGGTGTGTGGCACCAAAATGAGGCACCATATTCTCTGTAGTGATTTGGTCAGGTATGTAAGAGTCATATGAGAACCTATGCCATGCTGACACTAGATTTCAGTACAGTAGGGGGGGCTGCAACCTTCATATTAGGGTTGGGTGATTGGACAAACATATCAGCCATCAACAACAGGCTCAATCCATTGTTTTTTATATTTGGCCAATTTTAGGGGTGATATTTGTCATTTTATTTTGTTAATATAATGGTCTACTGAGTGACAGCCACTGCTCCGTGTAATGTTCTCATCAAGCGGCACACTACACACCCAACGAAGATATTGCCATAAACCAGGGTTGGCGTCACCCACCCACAGGCAGGCCAAGCCTTTGGCACCAAATTGTGTGTTTTATTCATTAATTTAAATTTATCATATTGAACGTGGAAACCTTAATATTCAGAGCCCTTACAGCAATGTGTGAGAACTCATTCTCTAGAAACTGAAATTTTCAGACCACAAACACGTAATTCTCCACAGAAGAAAGGTCCAGTTGGTTCGGCTGACATTTGAGAAGGACCTAACCCAAAAATGCACAACTGAGTGGAAGGACACTGTTCTTGGGAGGTTCAGCACTAACACTCACCACCTGCAACTCCTCTAAATGTGAGACATACTTATAATTCACTTTATGATGCCAGCCCTGGCTTTCTTTATGACACAAAATGTTGAATGATTTTTGGGTCTGTTTGAATTCATTTGATGAGAGGGGATTATGTCATCTATTTCAAATGATGTTTTAATGACCTGCCTAGTGCAGTATACACTTGTAACGAGTAGGAATCATTTACATCATATATTCAGTTCTTGAATGGCGGTTTGTAGCAGTTGCGTGGTTACCCTGTGTCCACCGACTAGATCTGTTCTGAAGCCAACTCTGATCTAAGCGCACAACTGTGTTCAAGATCTGAGCTCACAAAATATTAACCTGCATGCCTTCAAAATGTGACATGTCCAAAAAACTGCACACAGAATCAATCAGAAGTGTCTCCTCTGACGTCTTCAGTGGCAAAAATATTCGGTCAGAATTTCTGGGAAAGGCTCATACATCATAATTAAATTACACTGCATGGCAGCAACTTTGAATAAACAATCAGCTCACCCTGCTGTCTATAATTAACAGCATTCATAAACATTTGTGTAACTTTTCTTGTAAAATTAAATTGGATGTTCATAATAAAACAATGACTATTAAATATCTTTCACATTTTCTCCAAGAGTGCTCCAGATCACAACCAAGCCTTATTATATTATTAAATTAACATTATGTTGTAGAAGGAACAAGATCTTGTGACATTCTGCAGAATCTCACAGAGCGTGGTTTCACATGATCTCGTGTGGAAGCAGATGTGAACAAACCAGAGACAGACACGGTGAAATAGTAAACGTTTGGAGTGAGAAAAACGAAGAAGAAGTTAAACGAGTCTGGATGAAAAACTGTTTGAGGAGACGCGTCAACACAGGTTGTTTGTTCTTCATCCAAAACAGGAGCTGAGATTTCAACTGTCTGTCTGTGAACAGCAGTCTGCTGTTGACTAACATTAAGCCTCAGAGCTAGAATGTTTAATGCTGTTTGGCAACACTGTCAGCTGGTCAGTCTCGTTGTAGACGGTCTGTCTTCACTTTATCCTGTTCCTGGAATGAACTGCTACCACCACGCAAGCATGTGTCTGAGTGTGTGCTGAGTGTGTGCTGCTGTGATCAGCGTTGTTGTGGGTGTGACTTTATGGTCAGTGTGTCTGTTGTGCACCTGACGTGATCATTGCGTGGAGCATGTGTGTGAACATGAACAGCGCAGAATCGGATATGTGACGCTGACTGGCTAGTCACCAGTCAGGGTCAGTCACGCAGAAAACCATCCGGCTTCGGTCTCTGACCACTTGATTGATGCACCCCTAATTTAAATAGTTTTTATATGTTTTTTTTAAAAACATCTTTATCTTTTGTATTTTTATCCCTCCCTTTATTCTACTATATCTTATGCATTAATTTTTCACTGTCATGCCATGTTAATAGATTAATAGATAAATTATTTGGAGAAAACCTGAATAATACTGCAGTTCTCTGCTCAATTTGTTTTACAGTGAAAGTGATTTCAGTGCAGCATAAAACTGAACTGAAAAATAGGGATTTTAGCCATATTTATGACTTATTGTCTGTTGGATTCTAATGTACAAGATATATAAGATTCTAAATCTTTAAAGATATTATAATACCAGTTTAAATGTTGATGATTCCACTGCCAGAGACTGCAGTGCTTTGAGTTTTGGCTGTTAAATGAGCTGACAGTTACAAATTAATCAATGACCCGTTGTTTGCTTCAGTCTTTTAACACAGTCTAAATGACATCTGGAAGAAGTGACAGAGAAATGGAAAGTTCTTTTCCCAAAGCTTTGCCTGCTAAGGAAACACTTTCTGCACAGCTCAACATTTCCTCCATAACCTGCAGATTAGCTTTGTCCGCTGGGTGATTTTTCTTTCATGTAATCTACTTTGAAGGAGAAAAGAGGCGAGGCAAACTGCCACCTCTGCATTGTCTCTGTAGATATGAGGGGTCTTGTGGCCTTTGTCTTGTGAAAATGCTGAAGCGAGTTAATGAGAAGTGTCTTCCCGGAGGGCAAAGGTGGCCTATCCTGTCTCAAGGACTGGCCACTGCGAGAGCTTGTCATTTCTTTAGACCTTGAATTAGGCTTTCAGTTTGATAATGGCCATCATTTAAGCGACAGTTCAACCCAAAATCAAAACTACTTCCTTTACTCTCACCTGTAGTGATATTTATCCATCTAGATTGTTTTTGTGTGAGTTGCATATCATCACAGAGCATTTCACAGGGCAGAAGGCAGCAAGCATCTACTCATGGATGAGAGGCTCGTGCTTGTGACATTGTATACATTATATTGTTGTATGCATTAATGGTGTCCTGTTTTAGGTTAGCTAAATGGTTAAGGGAAAATGTTGATTTGTTTTTTTGGGTGAGGATGTTGAATGTTAAAAAAATCATCATGCTTCCTCACACATTAACTCCATTAATACTGATCTAAGACCACAATTTTCCCCTTCTGTTAAACAAAACCTTTGAGTTGCCTCAACACAAACATGCTTTACTTTTCAAAAGCAGATATCGAGTGTTTGTACCAACGCCAGGGTTTGGTCATAAACCCAGATTCATGGCCTGTCAGACACACTGGAATGTAAACAACAGAATGGATGATGCTGAATATTCAATTTCAGATTCCAAAACCACAGAAAAATGCAGGAAAATGTGTGGAAGCTGAAAAAACTCAGAGAGAAGGATTTTGTCACCTCCTTTTTGTTACAAAGGTTTGATGGTGTGCGGATGGTGAGAGAAGCCTAGTATCAGCTCATCAATGATATGTGTGTGTGTGTGTGTGTGTGATGAATGAACATTCCTATTACAAGCTTATATTTGGTTGACCAAAATTGACCATTTTGTGCAACAATGCTGCCATCAAATACTACTCATGAGCTTGTGAGAGGTCTTGGACATGATTTCTGAACTAAGAGCTTTCAGGCAATATCCAGTTACAAGGTTGTGAAAACAAAAAGAGAGAGGGTGTTCATATGAACTCTTCTCATATACATGATAAATGCGACCCCATTTGAAGGCAGCAAATAATCTGAAACGGTGACGTGTTCAGATGCGTTGTCTATGGTCAGCAACATGGCCGATCTCTGATTGATGTCAACCCATGACAACAATCTATTGTAGGAAAAATGCCATACACTGACTGTGAGCATTTAGCATTGTACAGTGAACAGATTGCAGCTATGTTCAATATAATTCTTGCCATGGTCATCAAAAACAAACAGAATCTGGGCAGCATTATGTCTCAAACAAAAGATATAATATTTGCTAATGCAAATTAGTTGCGTATGAACATAATTTTTCAGGATTCATAACTTTTGAAATAGGGATTAAACACTTACAACTAGGCTCTGAAAAGCGGTTTTGCTGGTAGTTGAGTTTGAGTGAGAGAAGGAATCAAGCAACATTAAAATGCTTTCTGTGGGCAAACACAAAGTGCTTTTGTGCTACCTGGGTGAGGCGATTGCAGACAAAGTGACCTCCAAATTGAAAAACCCTTGTTAACAATTGTAATCACTATAATACCTCAGAGCCCTAAATACAAAGGCCATCCCCTGAACTCTTGTTTGTGCTCCAGCATATCAATTTAGCATTGACCCCAACAGTGCACACGCTCTCATGTCAGCCAGTGAGACAGATGGACTCGGTGAGTGGGGGTTGTTTGAGTGAAGCAAACTAACCTGTGATTTGGGATTTGATGGTTGAAAGGATTGTTGGCTTGAATCAGTCAGGAGGGAAGTTAACAGAGGCATGAACTGCAGGAGTAATAGACTGGAAGAATGCGGGCAGTTGAGTGCAACTGTGTCCAACAGAAAACTCACTCAGACAGGTTGAAGCTGCTCAACTTTAACTTAAAAGTACAGTTCACCGCAAACTCAAAAATACATATTTTTTCCCCTGGCCTGTAGTGCTATTTATCTGTCTAGATTGTTTTGGTGTGAGATGCAGAATTTTGGAGCTATCAGCCATAAAAAATTTGAAAATTTCAAAACCAGTTTCTTTCCAGAAATCATGACCTATTTACGCAAGATAATCCATGGTCCTTGTTGTGAGCAGTTTCATGAAGGAGCTGCTGTCTTTCTACAGTACAATCTACTGGAACTACTTTCGAATCTACTGGAACTGTTTTCTTTTCTTCTTGAAAGGAAGTAGTTCCTACATGAAACATGAAACCATCTTCAATAAGCGAGTCATGACTTTGGGACAGAGAGTGTCTTTTATTTCCATTATATTAGAAAGAAGACAGACATCTCTACATTCGATATCTCCAAGACTCTGCAGCTGACACCAAAAAAATCTAGATGGACAAATGGCAGTACAGGTCAGTAGTCCCCTTTAAAAACTGAAGAATATTTGCTGTTCATATATAGTTGCTGAACCCATTTTTCCTACAAAATGAGCAAACAACCTTCTTTTTGTTGTCCCACTAATCCCTATACAGTTTGTTAGAGATTATTTATTCCCTGTCTTTAAATGGAATTTTGGCTACTAATCTGATTTACAAGCATTTCTCTATAAATCTCTTTTTTTTTTTGACTGTCTCAGAGGGATTTATAGGACCGAGGCTGACTGGACCTTGGCTCTCCATAATTTTATTCATACATGTATTTATCTGTGTATGTATGTATAAATCATCTATGAACTTTTGTTAATTTCTTTCTTTCCAGATGGTGTTCTGATACTGGCATTTGGTTAAGACTCTGTTGCTATAGCAACTCCTACTGGCACAGTTCCATCACAGTTGGAGTTTAACTGACATTGTTAAACTTTGTGTCAAATATTGACAGGCATCTTTTATCCACCCTTGCCCTTGTTAAGCTGGGCACACGCTCTACGTTTTGAGCTTGTTTCTGACCCAATTTTTGAGCTGCACAACTCACTGTAAAGTCAGACCAAATTTCGGCCTCGCTGAGCGTTGTTTGCCATGCATTGTTCAGGAAATGAGGACCAATCAACAGCTCCCGAACAGTCGTTAGACAGGAAGAAGAATTTAAAAGAGTTTTAGATCAATAAAGTATATCTAACTATGGTTGCCAAAAGTATCAGTATATTGATAGTTTTGTGATTAAAAACAGTACGATACTGACATTTCATAGCATTGAAAATGCCAAAGTGAAGTACAAAACTTTTGACTTTTGTGTACCAGCACTTCATGCAGGTTGTTAAAGGTTTTGTGTGTCTAGGACTTGGTATGGTATTGAAAGAGGTATTGAGATTTTGAGTATAGTGTGTTTTTTTTAAACTAGTATTCTATCATAAGTTTAAACTCATAGTATCGTTACAACTCTATTATTCATCTATCAATCTAGTTAGCATTATTGCTAGCAAACAAACTTCCTCCTGCCTCAGAGCTTTTAAACAAATCTTTATTGACAATTGTCAATATCCAGAACAGCGTACAGGGGCCAAGCATGCATTTCATTTAATATTTTACATGTTCAGTGCGAGCACTCTGAATGTGGCTTGACAATCGGACTGTACGATGTGAGCACATAAACCAAGAGCTTCGGCTTTACATTGCAGATGGACTTGGACTTATGTTTTGTCTGTAATCAGTTTAATGTTACACAATCTAGTCATTGTAATGTTTACAGGACATTCTTGCTAACATTTAACTTACTGTTAAGTATTTTGCTTTTGTTTTCACTTTTATTGACTCTGTTTACATGATTAATTACTAGGCTGTACTTTTTATGTTAACCTCATATTGTTTTGTCACTGGCATGGGGGCCAATGTTTTGACAGTTTTGTGAATTTAGTTTCTTTTCTTTAACAACAACTTTAGTCTAACGATCATATCTAACCTGTCTCTGGTTTGTTATCACTATAATTATATCTGTTGAGTTTTTTATCCAGAAGTAAAAATTTCAAGCATCAAAATGTGTCTTCATCTCACATCAAATGGTCCATTATTTTCAAATTACCCAGGCTAACCTAAATTTAAAAAATGTGCTACATATATGCTTGAATTTTAAAAAAAGAAGTAATTTAAATGAAAGTAGAATAAGAATGTAATTTTTTTTTTGCCTTGTTCACAAAGATATTTGCAGTATTAAACTGCTTTTTAATATGGCATTTTACTTTGATAATAATGTTTTGATAATAACTGTTGTAGTCTGATTATTATATAAAATATTGACATATTACATATGTCAATATTTTCAGGAATGACAAAACAAATATCTGTGAAAGCATTGCTCACTTTTTCTTTGTGAAATGACATGAGACGTCTTCTAAAGGTCACAATAGTGAAGATAAATTGCTGACATATCAATGAAAAGCATCATAAGGGTGGAGGAATATATAATATGCTGGAAAATGTAGCAGAATTACTTTTAGAGCGTACTACCAGTGACATTGATATATATTGATGAAAAATCCCACACAGCTCAGATTTAACCTTTGAAACAGAGGCTAAGTTCAGGTGGAAGGCAGAAGCAAATGTGCTGTACAATTTATTTGAGAGTGTTTCCAAGCAGAGTGTGAATATCGCTCAAAAAAGCAAATGAGGCAGAGTAACAACCATGTTAAGATGAACTTGATGGGAGATCCAGCCAGCAGTCAGCAGAGACTATTATGTGCAGTTAAATGGTTTTGATAGATCCCCTCTCGTTCCCCACCTCTCATTTTAGAGATTTCAGCAGGTGCACATGCACACATGCATGAACACAAGCACACTCACACAGAGACAGTCGACCATAAACACACACGCACACCTGGGAATCTCAGCTTTATGCAGGAAGGTACATCATGTTATTATTCCAAATGTGGCGTAAGTGAATCTAAACCACATGATTACATCAAACAGGATGAGCTACTGGCACTGCCATCACACTAAAAACACACACTTGGGAAAAATCAGGCTGGTAGTACACACACTGAAGTTAAATCACTTTTGATTATGTGCATTTTCATATATAGTGTAGTTTAGATTTATGTGTTTGTAGTTTGTAGTCTTACCCAAATCAGAAGTACATATTTCCCCTCCTACCTGTAGTTCCAAGTATCTATCTAGACATGTCGATGTTGATGAATTTGTCAAATATATCATTTGGTGCTTTGACCTACGAGCCGAGTGCCGTTTAGTTCCATTATATCTGAGAGAAAACATCTCTACAGCAAAAATCTCAAAAACGCATCACTCAAAACAATCTAGATGGATAAAAATATGCATTTTGATTTCGAATGATCCCTTTAAAGCAAATGTTCACAAGCACAGGCCCACACTGTCAATAATCCAAATGTCCTGAGAATTTCAGGTCATAAGTTCATGATTCTTGTATACAGACGCAGGTACAAGGCCGTCATGATGAAATATTGGATAATAACAGTCTCACTGGCGATGCATCTGTCCTCATAATGTGCTCTATCCTTGACACCTGATCTATGGATATTCTCTGACGGGACAGCCCAGTGAAGGACCTCATAAATCACACTCAGTATTCGCCAAAGACACAAAGTTTGTGGCCCCTTAGGTTAACACCATGTACTCCCTCTGGCCCATGTTACACACTTCTTTGTTACAAACTTAGATCTTCACTTATGAAAAAGTAACAAAAGATTAAAGAATATGGATGCTTTTTAATGAAAGTTATTTAAAACATGAAATAAAACCTTCAGCTTAAAGTTGGGATGCTGCTGTGTAAAAGTTAAATAAAGGCAGTATGTACTGATCTGAAAATCTTTTTCTACCTATATTCAATTGAATACAGTACAAAACTGCGATACCTCACAATTTCATTTAACAACACTCAGTAAGTTTTTAGGAACTGAGGACATGGACATGGTTTTGACAGTGAAATTCTTTCCCATTCTTGCTTGACATGCAACTTCAGGTGCTCAACAGTGCAGAGTATCCATTGTCATACTTTGCACATCATAATGTACCACACATTTTCAATGGGAGATGGGTCTGACCGAGTACCTGAGCTCTTTTACTACAAAGCCACACTGTCAGAATATGTGCACAATGTGTCTTGGTATTGCTTTGTTGAAATAAGCAGGGACATCTCTGAAAAAGACGTTTATAAGCATTAAAGGAGAAGTGTGTGATTTCCAGTGGCACCTTAGATTGCAACTAAGAGGATTTACCCCGACACCGCCCCTCTCTCACCAAGAGTACAGTGGCCGTCAGCGGACAAAATGGTGGCGAAAGCTATCTCACAACAAACTACAATTATGTGTGTAGGATGAATCACCTGTCCAGCAGAAAACAGGCAACCATGGCGTCACTGTGAAAACGTTTTCCTCCATCAGCGATTTCCATCGTGTAAACGCTATGCCGATGTTGATTCGTGTTTTTGCCATTTCCTGTCATGCTTGCGTTTACTCTCTTCGCGTCTCCACTTCTTGGATGACAGGGATTCACTGTCTGCTGTTTTTTGTTCTGGTACAGTGTATGTATGATCCTCCATTTGTCAAAACTGTGCCAGTCAAGGTTCACAACGCTAAATGGTCTGCCAGCAATCACCCGCGTCTATCCTCCCCGTCTACTTCCGTGTTTACGCTGCGGCGTCTACGTAAGGTCGCCATGGGCTTCCCAAGACTCACTGTTAGTGCAGTTTGTCCGTTCTGCGCTGCCGTAGACGGCGCAGGATGATGATCTCTGTAAGTCGACCTGACAGTATGTAACTATAAATGGCTATTTCTAAAGCAACGGGAACATATAGATTATGAGTTTACGTTGATTGATTATAATCAATAACATACTTATATATAATATATCTCATTTATGTACATAAATTCCTGTAATTATTACACACTGGTCCTTTAATGGGGCCAGTTACCCATTATGCCATATTCACTAACACACCCCCATACCATCACAAATGATGTTTTTTGAAGTTAGCGCTGGTAAAAATCTGAATGGTCCTTTAGTCACACCGTCCATGATTTCCAAAAACAATTTGAAATGTGGACAAATAGTAGAATGTGGTTCAGATGTTGTTGGTACATTGCTTTCTCTTTGTATGGTAGAGTCTTAACTTATAGATACATCTCTGAACTGTGTTAAACATCAAAGGTTTTCCAAAGTGTTCCTGAGCCCATGTAGTAATGTTTTTAGTCTCCAAATCTTTTAATTATATGGGACTGTCAATGGTGAAATCCTGAAATTACTTGCAATTACACATTGAGAACTGTTCTTAAACTGTTGGACAATTTGCCCATGCAGTTTTTCACAAAACGATGATCCTCACCCCATCCATGCTTGTGAATGATTGAGCCTTTGGAGGACGGCCCTTCTATTCTCATCACGATACTATCACCAGTTATTTATCAACCTGTTTACCTTTTGAATGTTCCAAACGGGTGGTTTGAGCATTACACAACTTTCCCAGTCTTTTGTTCCCCTTGTTCCAACTTTTTGGACCATGTTGCAAGCATCAAATTCAAATGAGTGCATATTTACAAAAAGCAATATTGGGGTTGTATATCATCACTATTTCAGGCTTTTTTACTAAAAGCTCTGCACTGAAAATATTGTGCAATGAATTTCATGTTTTTTTCTGCAAAAACGCACACACAGCATATCAGTAAGAGCTCCTTCATGACTGTGCATTTTACCATTCCAGAGAGCCAGAGGTTCCTCTGTCAAACAGTTCATTCCTACAGTCAAAGTTAATTATCGCCACAAGGATGGAACATTTGAGCTCAGTGCACACCCAGCATTTGTCCTGCCCCTTTATCTCTGTCCAAAGACAGCGCTGTCCCTTACCCCCCTCACTGTACAGTTCAATGTGACCACCACACAGGAAAACACAATAAGTATGTGGAAGTAGGGCTGGGCAATATATTAATTTTATATTGCATCATGATGTGAGGACAGGTATTAAGAGTTGAGCAATATGTTAAAATTTTCCAAACGATCATTGTCAACCCATCCATTGGCAACTGATGATATCTTCGTCCCCCCTCTCACCTCCCCCCTGTTCTCTCCAGCCTCAGCTGGGAGATGTGCGCAAGCAGTGAATTCACTATGTTACGCATGCTGCGTACGTTCATTACGTCCAACAGACAAAATAAACTCACTGTCTAGAAATTACATGTTCTCACACTTATTCTCCGTTTTAAACAGAGGAATACAACCGTACACCTTCAGAATTCAAGTTTCCCTCTTTTACCAGACTAAGACGACCTTAACTGGCTTGACAGAAAAACATGTAAAACTCATCAAAACCATCTTTGTTAGTCTGTCCACTCCCCCAACAATCACTAACTCTGGTTTGGTCAAAATAAATCCTTACTTCACTGCATGAAAAGAGTGTTAGGAGTCTGACTGTACAAGCTATTTTCCTCTCACTCCTTACCCAGGTTCACTCACTCGTGGTTGGCTGAGTGGGTGTGTACTGCACCGTGGTGCAGAGCAGAGGCTGTCACTCTGCAGACTATTACATTAGCAAAATGAAATGACAAATATTGCCTTAAAAATCAAAAAAAGCAACCCACGATGGATTCAGTCCATTGCTGATAGACGATATATTTGTACAATCGCCCAACCTTAGCATGATAGATTCTGAATATTGTTATACTGTGATATGGCATAAGTTTTCCTGGTTTTAAAGGCTGCATACAGTAAAGTGATGTCATTTTGCTTTTGCCACTTACTCATTACATCCGCATTACTGATTATTAGTTATCAAGAACTCTCATTGGCTTAATATTTTGTGAAAGTACCTATAGTACCTATACCTATATTTACAATATTGTTGCATTATAAGGGTATCTGGTCAAAAATCAACAACCTATGGGATCAATAATTATCGATATTGACAGATATGAAACTTCACTATCGTGATTTAATCATCGCCCAGGCCTAAATGAAAGCAATGGCATCAAGATATAATAATCATTTTTAATATGTGTGTTAGAGTGTATGATTTTGACAACAACAACTTTTAACTTAATCTGATTAAGTTGTTTTTCATCTGCACTTCATGTCCCAAGACACCCAAAAGTTGTTGTGTTTTCTGCTGATTATCGTAGTTTCTAGTAAATGATCTTTTGGTAATAGAAAGCAAGGAAAGATGGAGGGAGAAAACACAAATGAGTTGCTGATTATGCAGCAGAGTGCCCCCAAGTAATTATATCAAATAAACTGTTGAACTCAGAGTGGTTGCATTGCCAACAGCACAGGAAGGGGGTGTTGTGGGGGCTGCAGAGTGAAGCATAGGCAAAATCTAATTTTGCTTTTTTAAATAATCTTGGTTAAAAGTAATTTTAACAGTTTCTGTTCAAGTTCTTTTGGATGCATTATGTTCTGTTGTGATTCAAGTATGAAAAACAAGGTAAATTTGAAGAATAAACTCATGTGATGACTTCTTCCCTTCACCTTAATTAACATAGCAGGCCATAGTGGCACAGAAAACAACATAAAACAGACTTCATTTTAAATAGTCCAAACCCAGCAAAAAAATAGCATATATGGAAAAAAGGACATGGTTTTTGGAATGAGGCTGCATGTTTACATCCACAAGTGCATTTGTGCACAATGTACACAGTTTTTATGCTGCCTGACAGCCTTCTGCTTTTTTTAATATGATTTGTTGAAACAAAATGTCTAAGTAATTTAACCACTTTAACCTTTGGAAGTAGGGAGATAAAAATTAACACTGTATACAGTGCTGAAAGGTGCTGATACTGAGTACAGACAGGATGGACATTTATCTGAAACAAGGAAGATCATTAATAACATGCTTAATAAAACACTAAAGTAAGTGGTAATGAGCCCATATGTATGTTTAAATATCTCTGATTATATGGATCACAGTTTACATCAATTAATCCTGCTATTTCAGTGCAAGTTCAGATTTGATGTATAGATTAAATGAAAAATGCCTTTTCAGCCATGCTGTGCACCTATTAAACAATATATGCCAAAATAACTTACAGAAAATCAACTTATTTATATTTTATAGCAAAATCCAACCACGTCTTCCTCCTGTAAAACAAAACAGGCTGTGTGTTTCTGTAAACTAGAACTAACCCATTTCAACCAATAACATCACAACATCCACCCACTCAATCTGCGGCACAGAGCCAAAATTCATAAATTACCCGGCTAGCAACAGTATGGTATCTCGGTGTGTCTTTGGGTGATCGCCACCTCAAACCTTGTTTTGTCTCCTCAAAATACTGTGGCTATGGGCTCGGTGGTGAGAATTTATTCACTTTGAAGAAAATGATATCTGTGACAGCAGATAATGTGCATGCAAGCATGTGATGGGCTGGGAGCTGGGCCACACAATGTTACTGTACAAAAACAAAACCTTATGACTTGTACAAAAGTTACTGACTTTATTTACTGGATGATATTTTATAGACTAGTTGCTTTCTGGTTTCCCTCTGATGTCCTGTAACTTCAACTACTGGTCAGAGTTTGCTGTCAACGGACAACAGAACCAAGCTCAGAAGCCTCCTAGTAAACACAGCTGGACTGGGACCAAATACAGCTTCAGAGATGGACAGGGAAGACAGTATCCTTTAGATTTACAGAATTTCCTGATGGAAAGATAATTTTACTTCCTAAAGTAGTTAACCAGTTACAGTCGGACCATTAACTAGTATGCTCAGTTAGCAGCTAAGTTAGCTGACTCAGCCTACAGCTAAACCCAACAAGAAAACCACCTTTGTACTGTATTCCCTGTCATAAAACCTCTGTCAGTCTCAGAGGCTATGTTTAGTCCCAGCCTGTCCATGTCCACCAGGAGCTCCCAGTATGGTAGAGTCACTTAAACTAATGGACCAGTATAGCTGCATGGTTTAGGGGTAGAGGGCGTAACGCACATTGAGCAGCACTATTGGCTAGTGTTAATGCAAATCAATATGTGTAGAAAGTCCATCCCTAGCTGCCTGTTTTTCATTAAACACATAGATATGTGGAAGTAAAAAGCACTCTGATTTCCGTTTTATATAGACTTTAACTATAGAATATGTTCTGTCACTTGTTTATCATTCGGTGCATGCACAAAAGTGGCTGCACATACACACCTATTCCTGGCAGCCCCTCTTATTGAAAATATGTTCCTGCCTGCATGTGCACTGCAATGGTATCTTTAAAACTGCAGACTTTCACCTGCAGTTATGGTACGATATTCATCCATTTCTAATCTTGAATAAACTCAGGAAATTAGCTTTCAGTGACTATCCACAAAAAGAGCACAAATGACCTCACAGGAAGGCAAGATTTTGTCCCCCTTGTGCTCTGAAATTTTTGACAGTATTTATCAATCTACTGTCTTCTGCAGACTGAACACTGTCTGTACCAACAGCTGTGAGAAACCCTGGAGGCAAAACTCCATCATGACTGACTTACAGCACCTGCTTCGTTGGACATCATTTATCTGGAGAGAAGGTTTATGCTCTGCCAACAAGTCCCCACTCCTCTCACTCAGTCATGCCGTCATGACTCCCAGATTGCCACAACACTATGGTCAAAGTAACCAAAAGAGGAATGAACTTCTTCTCACAAGCTGGTCTTTGCATTAGTTCAAGTCAGTTTTTCATTTATTCACCTGCCATCTGGTAAACCATCATTTCCTAGCTGTTTCTTGGCCACTGTACAGATCACGGCCTTCATCCCAGAGTCCCTCATGAATTCTGTGTGCACCTGTAATCCATACATACAGTGTGGCTTGTTTTTGTGGCCTGCTGTGAATGGATGGCGTGAAGAGAGGAGTACTCTTCACCTCATTATCTGATCTATTTAAAAACCCGAGAGCAGATGCTCCGGCAAGCTGATTAAATGATGGCTGATATCCTCAGCCAATGTTCCTCTCTCCCATGAAAAGGCACCTGTGCCACTCTGAGTTGCAGCAAAGCAATGTTCATCTTCAGTTCTGCCTGGTTTACTCCTCCACATGTGTGTAGAGCAGTTTTGGTGGACATGCTGGGGAGGCTTGATCAAGCCGTGTAGATCCATCTGTACATCAATTATGATACCTCAGACACGGAACAATGATGCAGCTTTATCTTAAGTTTCAGTGGATGACACTTCTAATTCCATGTAATAGCATAGGTAAGAACTGGTTGAATTTGGTGATGAGGTGTGTCATTTAGCGACTGATTTTAACTACTGAATGGATTGCCATGAAATTTGGTACACACATTCATGTCTTTTGTGAACTTCTGACTTTTCATCATTCATGGAAGAATTAGAATAACTTTGGTGCTTTCTTAACTTTTCATCTAGCATTACCGGGTCAAAATTAGGGATGTACACAATTAGTTGACTATATGATTAAATGTTGCCACCCTCACTAGTTGGCACCAAAAATAGTAGTCGTTTAAACTATTTATCAATTTTTTATTCATGTCTCCAAGATGCTATGCTGCTGCCTGCTTCTAGTTGGGGCTGCAGCCCCATCAGACAGCAGCCCCTCTCGCCATACACTGTAAGCACATATGCCCCAATGGCCCTACAACCCTAGAGGTTTATATCAGCAAAGTCAGACAGATGACAGCTCAAAAAACCAGCATGGTTTGGCAGTGTTTTAATCAAGAAAATGGAGATAACGTCGAATGTAGACTGTAACAAAATAAACTGTTGTATAACCACTCAACTGGAGCAACATGTGACCACATTCAGCACAGACTCAGACATTAACCAGCAAGCAGAGAAGCTGCTGCTGCTAGCACTGCTAACGTCAGCTCCAGGTCGTTTACCCGCCAACACTGTGATCCTCTTTGGTCTGAAAATGTAACCGCTAAAGCATTTAGTGAGTTGTTGTCATGTTTTGTACATTAATGTTTAATGTTTGTATTGTACAGCACAAAGTAGCACGCACTTCGCAGCATATACACTACATTTTGGTGATTGTTGTCTGTGATTGAACAGCTTCAAATGGCTTTTCATACACAATTATCACACATGATCAACTAACAAATTGTGCTAAAATTTTCACTGCTTTCTGAGTGTTTCCTTACTGTTAGGCTAGTCGACTAGTCAGAATTAAATTTTGCATTTAATTAATAGGGAAATTAGTTACCACGAACATCACTAGTTTTACATGGGACACAAATCCCAGTCTCCTGGATGAAAAGTCTTGTATTGGTTTGAGCCATCCATCACCCAGCATCCTCCATATGCAGGCTTTCTCACTCTTTAAATTACTCCTGTTATGATTAGTACAGCCTCTAGAGGTCGCTGTCTAACAATCAGCGTAAATATGACTTGAAATAAGCTGCTTCCACAGGCAACCTATACCTTCGTTTTTCAGGTAAGGATGAGCTGTCTGATATACATCTTCCAATAATCAGTGTATTTCATATATTTGGAAACTTTAGAATCTGTGTTAGAGTTTGAAATAATGTTCTAACAATGTGGATTTGAACAACATTAGAAGGGAAGAAATTAAAGGTACTGTTTTAAAATGAAAAATACACGTGTAGCTGAATGAACTGTTTAGAGAAAACTAGAACTCAGTTTGAGACATCTCTGCATGTGTGTAGTGTTTGGAAAGTTAAAATATTTGGAGTGAAAACAATGAAAACATTCAATTACAGTGGTGTTGCAAAGCTATCAAACATAGATTTCCCCATTTGGGAAGAAAGTATCTAATCACTTCAGGAAAAACTGCAAATCTCAGGGTTTAACATGAATATGCAGGATGAGCTTCACTCCAAAGACAGACATTAATAATAAAGCTACACATTGGGAATGTAAGATCTTAAAAGCTTTGAGACACAAAGTGCTGTAAGAGTCACATCACAGGCATTAACACTCAGCTTAAGCGATTAAAAAGCTGTTCTGTCTGTGCATCTCCCCAGCAACACAAGTTTCTCATAAAGGAGAATCTCATTATTGCTGCCATTATGTGACACCAAAGCAGATGCTTCTTTGAGGAAATTATTGCCATTTAGAAAACTGGTTTTAATGGATAGACTGTCATCACTTCAGAGCAAGTCTTCAGAGCAGGAGGGGAACAAGGCAGAGTGACAAACTCAATTAATCACACTCTGGCTTGTTCACCGCAGGCTCAAGATGGTGGCTTTGTACCTGGATGCTCATTATAGTTCACTTCTTGATGTATGAAATAGAAATGGCACACAAAATGTTTTGGCTTTTGTTTAAGGCTCATCTGTGTTCAGTCATTCATCATGTTAATTGACTCTCCCCACTTTATTTGTGCTGATTTGGTGCTTTTAAAATCCATTTTTCATGTCATACCTGAATCACTTTAATAGCATCCTGACTTGGAGTCTAACATCACTGAGAAACATTTTTAAAAGGCAGAGCAAGTTCAACAAATCACTGGAAACAAAACAATTACTACAAGTGTGTTGGCAGCTGATGAGAATGCTATTTTATGGATGATTAATGTAAGAATTTACACAATGAAACAACCTTTATTATACAAGACGTGCCTTGTTGGCTGTCTGTGTGTCTCTATTTTTAGACTGTTTTTAGAGCTCTTCTGCATTTTGCACATTATAAAGTCAAGCAATGCACAAGTCAAAAAAGAAAAAGAAAAAAGGGAATGTGAGCAGTTTTTGAAATGGATATAAGTTGAATCCAACTTGTATTATATCAAAACAGAAGTGCATTCTCATGAGAATAAAACAAGCAGCAGTTGCCAACCTGGGATACTTTGCAAGATAATTAAAAGGGATATGAAAGAATAAAATAACTTTGGTTACAATGTTTTTCTCCAATTTCTGCTTTTGTCTTTCCCCTGCATTCAGAAAGCTGCAGCGTGGAGGTGAAACCCAGGTATCATAGTCTCACAGCTGTGTGTTCGCTTCTGCTGCTGCTCAGAAGGTGACAGGCTGCGCTCCACAACAGACACCAACAAACATGTTGCATTAGTGTCATCTGGCAGAAAAGAGGTGGCATCTTTCACTGCCTCTATTAATTATCTACACGTGCCTCACTTTATTTAAATTTCAAACTATAATGCTTCCTCAGCTAAACCTAAAGTTCCCATATGCCCACATAAACATCCCTTTAAGCAGCCTCAAACTCATCTGCTGAGCAGGAAAGGTTTCTCTGTGCTCATCTTAAGGGGATAGTTCACCCCCAAATCAAAAGTACACATTTTTACTCTGGCCTGTGGTGCTAATTATTCATCTAGATTGTTTTGGAGAGAGCAAATTCACATTGGAATTACTGTCTTTCTAAGGTAGAATCCACCTGAACATGAAACTGCTCACAATGTCTGTGGATTATCTTGAGTAACTGGGTCATGATTTCTGGAAAGAGACAGTGCTGTTGAGGTTTTTTTTTTTTTTGTGCTTTGAGCACCACAAGCCAAGTGAAGACCAACATTTTCAAAAGTCTGCAACTCACAGCACTACAGGTAAGAGGAAAAATATGTGATTTGAGGGTGAAATGTCATTTTAAATCTCAGTTTCGGTTATGTATACACAAGTATGATTTTGTGACAGCGCAACTGAATCTTTAGTAGTGGAGGGAGGATAGGAGGCATATTGTTCAAAAAATGAAGATTTTAAAGATTTTTTTTTTTTCAAATTCACAGATTTTTCAGAGGGAAAATGTAACTTTGCCATTTCTCAACAAAGGAACTTAATATTTTTTGTAGAAAAAGAAAAAAACACACCAAACACAAATTGTCATTCAAAGTCTGTCAAAAGTATATCATGTTCATATTTAGAGCCTGACCAACGCTGGACTTATACATATATTAATTGTTATAATTATAATAATTGTTAATTATATTATTATTATATAACAGATAACATATATTATAACAGAAAAACTCAAACATGATGCAATTCTGATGTATTTTTTGCCTGACAAAGATAAATTGCAGGATCAATACATGTAATCATGTTATTTGTTTAATAATACATTTTGATACATAAGCGTCAGACATGAATGACAAGCCTGTCTCTCGCTACATTTTTAATGGCTGCACAATTACACTACATGTAAAGCTGCAGATGTACTGTGCATAATTTTACATGCACCTCATGAGAATTTAACATGACACATTTAGCCTGGAAACAACATCATCTTGGCTGCAAATGAAAGTATCCAACATTTACTTTTTGGGGAGGAAAACAGTATATGGCGTGATTGTAATCAACTGTTTTATCTGTGGAAAGCACATAAAATCTCAAACATAACGAGTGCACGTTAATGTGGACATGATCTTGCCTTGGTAAACCTGAGGCGATAAATCACATCTACTCCTCTATGCAAAACCCTGGAGATCCCTGTCAGATTGGATTTGTGTGAGACCATCAGGCTGTAACATGAGGAGGGGAGCATCCTTTATGTGCATCATGTCCACAAAAGGACTCTGATCCACCTTGTTCAAGCTATGGCGTTGCCACGTATCTCTCGCTCTGGTCTTAAATAATTAAAAGCACTTAGTGTGTCTGCATCACTAGGGACTCTGTCCACAGGTTTGACCTGCCTGATAGGGTCAAAAGAAGACAATGTAATACTCTCTAGGAATCATTGTGAAATCTTGGTAAGACTCTGAAAGAAAATGGCCAAGATGGATTTTCTTTTAACTATTTTGGCAGGAGGAATCTGCTGAGGACTTGTGCCAGCAGCTTTGGGCTTCACACTCACTCACTTCCAAACAGTCTCTCACAATTTGTCCGTGGTATTCTGCTAATCCCTGAAAGACAGAATCAGTTTTCTCTCCTCCATCTGCACAGAGGGACCAAGAGGTCAGCTACAGAATAGCAGCCCTGGGTGCACGCTGGGTGATGCTCACAGTCTTGGTGGCAGGAGTAGCATCTTTTGGTACTGCTGTGACACTGTGCTGCCATTTCCCATTTGGTGATGCAGTGAATGTGTCCCACACTTTCACTGTTATGGTTTTCTTGGCAAGAATTTGTAACAATCATGTGATACTGAACCCATGAGACAAGATCAAATGCTAACTGAGACACAGGACAGAAACTGGGATGATGCTGCTAAAGTCATACTTGTGCAGTAACTGTGTAATATTAACTTTCAATTTAAAACATGTATAAGATCAGTGTCTACTTTCTTGTTTTTCTAGTGCACATAGCACAGCATAATCTGCATATTTGTATATGTATAGTTTTTAGAGTTGGGACCACTAACCCCATCATTCCCAGAGACTGGGTCAGGATCCACAGGAGCCACCGGAGATTTTATTTGGGTCATCAAATAAATAAATGACTGCGGAAGATATAAAATGTGAATATTGTTTTATTGAAATTAATCAAATGAAAGTATTTAACATGCATATATGTTTTCAATAACACATCAACATAATATAAGGTGATGTGTAAATTACGTAAAAATGGTCAAGAGTGCTCATGTATGTAAAAATCTTCCCAAGATTTATTAATTATGAATTGGTTTGCAATGGTTTGTCATTTTTTAATTCACTAACATAAATTAGCATTGCAATTGACACAGACTGATTCATTTTACTTCATTGCTTAACATAAAAACATGTGTCCTCATACTTTCAGACATATATTTCCTTTGCTCTGTGGTAACAAACTAAATAGCTGCTGACTTCACACTGCTAACTCGTCTGCTACTCTGCAACTTGAACACACTGACCAGCTAGAGCAACCTCAATTATTCAAAACACACATTTGTGCTGTCTGCTTTTTTCAGGGGTCTCTACTCATTTTGGCTTAAAAACTTATCTATGATTTTATTTATTGCTCTTCAGGCGCTAGCTTGCTGAGCAAGAACAGCTAAATGCAGCACTTACCTTCAAAAAGTTCTTTATTTACTACTTTAATATACAGTATAGCAATGATGCTGCTGAAACCAGAAAAACTGACTCACATGTGATGAATTGTTTTTGAAAATATGAATTATAATATACAGTCTCAAGAAGTGTATGATTCAACTTTTTTGTCCAGTGTTAAAAAAGCAATATGTATCATGATAGAGGAGTTTTGATTTAATATTTTGCAATACTGTAAGCAAGGTGATATATTGCTTATACATTATTTGTAGAATATTAGTATCTGCAGGTGTCCAACATGAGATATCCTAATAAACCGTATCTGAAAAAAAAGTGGGTTGTGCATCTGTAATGGTTTTGATGTAATGTTATTGTTGGATGCAGTGGTAATGTTGTATCTATAGTGAACATGCAAACACTGTTGATTATATGTACTTTATTTGAAGATGGACTTGTGTGGAGTTGTTGGGAATTCAAATATCCCTTTGTCACCTTGAAGATTTTCCACTTCACTGCTGGCATATAGAGCTTTGGTGGGCTCAATCATCAATCAAAACAATGCCTGTTTTCTTTCTGTATACCTCGACGAAGTCTCACTTGAAAACCATCCAGAACAGATCAATAGTTTTGATGGTATTTCAGACATTAGTCAGCATGCCAGTAATAGCTGTACAGCTGAATGGACAGCTGGCTCTCAGGACAGTAATGGCCAAATAGAGGTCAGAGTCAGTGGGGAATGAAGAAATTGATGTTTCAGTAGCCTTTACACACCTCTGACATCTTACATTTAGCAGGAATTTGGGGTTACACAGCTTCAAAAAAAAAACTTTTAAAGTTTACATCTGTCTGTCAAAACCCTATTTATATAAGTAGTCACAACTTTGAAGGAAATTCAAAGGTATTACGTGTATTTGCAAAATGTAAGTTATCACTATAATGACATGTATGATTCCAGTGAATCATTTGCCTGCTGTCTTCACTTAGAGACTATTTTTACAGAAGAGTACAGAAGACTGATAGAAAGCTGAACATTATGATGTCATGGTAAGGTTGACCTTTGACCTTTTGGTCATCACTTCACCATTTTATTCTGCTAGACATTTGTGTGAAATTTTGTGGCCAAAAACGTGTTTAGTGAGGTCACAGTGACTTTGACCTTTGACCACCAAAATCTGATCAGGTCATCCATGAATCAAGTGAATGTACCAAAATTACAGAAATTCCACCTAAGCGTTCGGGGCCAGAGGCAAAATAACTGACTGACAACAATTTGCTGTAGAAATTCTGGTTGTTACTGATAAAACACCACATCATTTTAAGTGTAAGCCCTACTGGTATATATCATGATGTCAATTTTAGATTAAGTTAGATAAGAAACTTCATATGGGTAGAATAACAAGACTGGAATGTCTGTTGGACTAATTCACCAAATTAAATTAAATCAAACTGAGCACAAATCAGGTAACAATCCAATGTTGACATTAATTCTGCTTATTTATTTGCTCACAGACTACAACGACCTTATACATCAAGAGAAATTAGATGGATAATTATCTACAGTATATTTGGTACAAAAATACCTTGGACATGTTGTAATCATATCGTGTAGGGATACAACTAAGTCAGTTAATCTATTTATTAATAATTTTTCATGTAAAACAGCAGGTAATTGTTGCCTAAAAGATGTTATCCAGCCACCCAGCACTAGCCAGCACTGCAGTCCCAGCAGACAGCAGCCCCTCTTTCCCTGTGCTAATACCAGTATGGCTCGGATGTTGTTATCAGCAAAAAGGGACAGATGACAGATTGTAAAACCAGTGTAGTCTGCAGTACATTGATCCAGAAAATAAAAATAACGCTTACATAGGCTGTGTCAGGATAACTGGCATATAACCAATTGACCTGAGCAATGTGTTACCACATTCAACACATACATGAGGACATTAATCACATTCTTCAATTACCTTCTCTCCTTACAGGTTAACAGCTTCAAATGGCTCTTCATACATGCAATATTCTTTTGGACAATGTTTTAACATTCCTACTTCATAAAATTTTTCACATTCCCACTCTAACATTAGAGTGAGAATGCGTGGGGGAGTGTGGGAAACTCTGACTCTAAAGTATTGTGATCCCTCCCCCCTTCTCAAATTGAGTTTTTAAATCACTGAATTAATTTTCTTATATAAATAAATATTGCTTGGTCCATTAGCTCAATGCTGACAAACCAGAAATTAGCATTGCGATTGCAGCAATAGTATTGGATCTATTTTCTTTCACATGCTTGACTTAAAATTATATGTCTGCTCAGACTTTCAGACGTATATTACCTCTGCTCTGTGGAACCAAACTAATAGCTGCTGAGTTCACATTGCTAACTATTACTTTAGCTTCGACACTCCACACTGAGCAGCTACAGCTACCTCAAAGGGTCAGAACTCAAACTCAAAAATAGTTTGAAAGTTCAATGACAGTATCAGGATTTAATTTAAAGGCTTTTTGTGCTATGTACAGTTTTCAGGGGCTCTACTCATTTTGTATATGTTTCATATATTATTTGATTTATTAATGTCTTATTGCACTTGCTTGATGTTAGGAACTGCTAAAGTTTACTTGAGACAGCATTTTATTTGCTACTTTTCTATTCAGTATAGAAATTATGCTGCTGAAATAAAAGTCAAAGACTGACTGACATGAGACTGGTGATACAGTCTTAAGAAATGTATGATGCAAAAACTGCTATAAATCATTATATTAAATATTACAATACTTTTAGAATCGCAATACGTAAAAATTGAATACGTAATAGGCACCCAAGTATTGAGATGGTATCAAATCAGGAGATGGAGGTGTACCATCCAAGCCCTAGAAATCAGTCGACATGAACATCCCTGAGTTGTATATAGTAGTATCACCAAGCTCTAATTGTAATGATGAGAGAATCTCTCCGTTTCCCCATCATATTGAGTTAAGTGGCATGCCAATTCAGCAGATCACAGCAGTATAAGTGTAGATACGCAGAAAGCAATCTGACCCACTCCACCTGCTCAACGGCTGGCGCCGTATTGATTCACTAAGCTGTTTGCGGACAGATTTTGTGCAATTGGCGCTTCGAACCAGACACATTTTATGACCGCCCCACCACTGCTTGTGATAAGAGGAGGTTTCTCTGTTTTGCTGATTGGTTGATAGCAGTGAAGATTGCCTTTCTCCTGAGACTGCAGACCAGAATTTGAGTCTTTTGGCAGTTGATTTTGAGGTGAACTACATATACTAACAGGGGCTTTAACTTGTTTTGTCTCCTGCAGCTGAAGAGGATGAAGAAAACTATCGCTTTCAAGCAGAGTTTTGTTTTCTATGAAGTACTTTGATCTCAGTTTGACCTTCATCTCAGTAACCTCATGATAAAAGACGCCTGAGAACATGAGGAATGAAATACTAACTCAAAAAGAAGTCTTCACTGTCAGCAGCGATACACAACATGACCCCATGTCTGTTTCATGCAGGCTATCTTCCTTGATGTCTTTTGAATAAGTCAGAACTCTTAATGTGTTGTGGCAAATGACCGACAGCCACTGTGAGAGAAATTGGTGCCTGACAATTAGTGGCAAGTTTTAGGGGCAAAAATCAAACATAATGTATCGAAGAGGCTTTAAAGCTGCAGTTGTTTTGTCATAAAAACATGTAGTACGAGCTGTCTCATACCTCCCCAGGGTAAGATGTATTTATAGTAATTAACTCCTTAACATGGATGTAAATACAACTTCAATCTGCATTTCCTCAGCAGCCTGTGTTCATAAATCATTTGAAACTTCTTTCACTTGCTGTTGCCAAATCCATATTTGACATTGAATTTGTCACTAATTCTCTTCCCAGAGTTAAAACCGATTTCCCATGCTTGTAATCCCTGCAGAATGGTCACACTACATATACAATAATCCCAAGATACAAGATGAAAAACATCCATCCTCATGTCTTTTTAGTCTGTGGAGAAGCTCTGAAGAAGACACACTGAAACAATCATAAGTTGTTTTGTGTCATAAAGCATTCAGGTTGGATTGTTCAGGTCACGTAGGATTTAAAAGTCCAGAGAAAGGTCATTTAACTATATGATGGAGTTTTGCTCATCACAGTCACTGGGAATCTACCAGGAGCTTCAACTCAGCCTTTGAGCTGCGTGTACTTCAGGTGGATTATGACTGTAGCTGGTCTTTATTTCTATTTTTTTTTCATTAAATCTTTTATAACTTTGTGTTTTCAGGTAAACAGCCACAACGGAGGGATTTTCTTTCCGGGTTTTGTTTTGTTCTGATTTTTTGCCTGAGGTCACACAGTGTAAACACAGCTCTTTACAGACAAGCCCAACTGCATTTTAACTAAGAATTGCCACAGACTGAGTGAAAATATAGTGCATGCCACTCAGGCCCAAAGTCCCAGCATCCCACATGTACATCTGTTCATGTCCAGCAGCTTCCACAGACTCATTCAGGCCCAAAGGCAACATTGGAAACAACTAAATGTTAATGTGCCGCTACTCTATGTTTTATATAAAACTGCTTATGCCTGTGTCATAAATCACAGATAAATCACAGTATACTGTATGTACTTCATTGTTTTCACAGCTCAAGAGTGACCTGATTTAAATGTTATAGTTCAGAGTGAAGGAGGGGGAGTGTAGGAAAGCCTCAGCAGAATCTTAACAATGCATGTGGGTGATAAGAGCACAGATTAGAAGCACTATTTTCAAATCTTTAAAGTGAAAGTTCAGCAGAACATACCAGCTCAGATGCACTCAAATTAGCAGCTATAGTTGAGCGTGACCAACCATAAGATGCAGCTCAAAGCTGATAATGAAAACTCATTGTACAAAATATGTTTGCATGAGTTGAAAATGGAGCCCCGATTTTAAAGTTGAGGGAAGTATTCTACCTTATAATTTCTGTGTCAAGTTGGTGCCAGTGTCATTGTAATGTCTCCTCCATTTAATATCTTAGCTAACACATTATTTGGGTTTCAAGAATTCAAGGTAGCAAATGTGAAAAGGTTTTGAAATGTAGGTAGGCTGAATCCAACTTTTTATATCAAATCAGAAATGTTTTCTTCTAATTATAGTCATAAAGTCTAAAAGGGGTCTCAAGATACATTTGTGGGAGACATTCAATGTTCCCTTAAAATCAAAATCAATGTTTAAGTGTTTTTAACACATGTATTGGGCTGTATGTCACCTATACACCAGTATCTGGCCCAATAATGACAAAAAAAAAAAAAAAAATCATTTTGTAAATATTCTTGCTTAATTTTGGTGGTATTTCAGAGTGTCCTTTCTTGGAAAGCCATCATCCTGCACTTGGGGGCATATACTAAATTTTCATCCAATTAAACACTTTTATGTATATGATGCTGCTGGCACATGGAAGAGTAATACATTCACGGTCTGGAGCAGAAACCCATCAAAGCATTAAATTTAAGTACCCCTCATAGCATTTTTATGGTATGAACAGAGATTTAAGTCTATGCTGATCCCCTGGCATTATAGGCTTTTGTTTTTTGTACATTAATGCTGCGGTTTGTCAATAAAATGTAAAAAAAAAAAAAAAGAAAAGAAAATCAGTGTTAAGTGTTTTTGGGGGCCGGATCTCGCTGTCCAAAAAGTACAACTTCATTATTTTATTCACTGATTTGGGTGAAACTGGATCACATTTATGCAGAAAATAGTTGTGGTTTCCCCTCTGATGCCTATGACGGCAGCTCAGCTTCAACTCTATGTTATTAAATTACAGAGCTTCCTTAATGGACAGACATAACTTTAGCTTTGTTACTAAAGTAGCTAATCATACTGGTTAGCAGGCAACGGAACTGGGTTCAGCAGCCTCCCAGTGAACACAACTGGTTACCGAGTAGAACACAGGAAAATCTGTATTGAGATCATTTATGGACTTTCATGATGGAAGCTCACTTTACTTTTTGGTACCATAAGTTAGCTAACTGCTGACTGCTGTCTGCTTGGTTAGCAGAGAGAGAAAACCCAGAGAGAAAACCACCTTGGTACTGTGACCTATTCCCTACCCTCAAACTGTTCACTGGGCTCTCTTAGAGCCAACTATTTACGGCTCTCCTTCCTCCATCCATGGACCGGACTTGCTGCAGGGCAGGGGGCGTGCCTCACAGCACTACTGGCTACTGTAAATGTCCATCAGTGTCTGCAGTAGGTCCCTCCCTACTCACCTGTTTTACAGGAAACACATAAGCTATAAGCACTCCACTCGCCATTTCATGGGAACTGTTAAAGATTTAAAAAGCATATGAAAGAAAAAACTTTTTTCTCCAATTTTTACTTCATACTCATTAAGTATTTCATACCTTTCTCCTTCTGCTCTATGAAAACCATTTGAATAAGACAGTTTGAGAAGGAAAAGTCACCCTACCATTAAAATGTTCAAGACTAATGTCTATAATAAGACTATAACCTGTGACAATGGATAGTGAGCACAAATTGTTCTTTTTTAAGGATTGCAGTTCCAAAATGTTGCGAACAACTAAATTAGAATACTTATTCTCACAAGTTTTTAGTTTCAATCCGCATATTTTTTCACTTTCTGTTTTAAATTCAACCTAGCTTATGTCAGATGCATGCTGCTTTGCTCTCTCATTTGTTCCCGATGTATTCAGAGAGCTGCAGTGTGGATGTGAAACCCAGGTGTGATGAGTTCACAGCTGTGCGTTTGCATCTGCTGCTGCCATACAGACTCAGAGGGTGAGAGGCTGCGTTCTACAACAGACACCAACAAACATGCAGCATTAGTGTCATCTGGCAGAGGAGAGAAGACATCTTTCACTGCCTCTATCAATAATCCACATGTGCTGCACTTGAAACTATAATGCTTCCCAGTCAAACATAAAGTCTTCACATTCTCTCGTAAACATCCCTTTAAGCAGCATATAACTGTGAGAAATACGTGTCTTTCTTATTGTTATTTCATTTGAATGTTTGACCTTCACTGTGCAGAATAATGTATGTGTAGAGCTTGACACTAAAAGGCTGTTTTCAAATTCATCTGCTAGTGGTGGAAAGTTTCTCTGTCCACAGATTCTGTGTAATTGGTGCTTCAAACCAGACACATTTTTATGACCTCCCACCACTTCTTGCGATAAGAGGTTTCTATCTTTTGCTGACTGGTTGATGGAGCTGAAGGTTACCTTTCTCCTCAGAGTGCCGACCAGAATTTGAGTGACTTTTAGCACTTGATTTTGAGATGAACTATATATACTGCAACTCTGAGTTTAAACTTATTTTGTTCTTGCAGGCTACCTTCCTTGGTGTCTTGTGAAGAAGTCAGAACTCTTAATGTGTTATTGCTGTGAGAGAAATTGGTGCTTGAGAATTACTAAAAAATTTTAGTTTAACATAATGTATTGAAGAGGCTATAGTAGTATAGTGCTGTCTCATACCTCCCCAGGGTAAGATGTATTTATAGTACTTAACTCTTTAACATGGATGTAAATACAACTTCAATCTGCATTTCCTCAGCAGCCTGTGTTCATAAATCATTTGAAACTTCTTTCACTTGCTGTTGCCAAATCCATATTTGACATTGAATTTGTCACTAATTCTCTTCCCAGAGTTAAAACCGATTTCCCATGCTTGTAATCCCTGCAGAATGGTCACACTACATATACAATAATCCCACGATACAAGATGAAAAATATCCGTCCTCATGTCTTTTCAGTCTGTGAAGAAGCTCTGAAGAAGACACACTGAAACAATCATAAGTTGTTTTGTGTCATAAAGCATTCAGGTTGGATTGTTCAGGTCACGTAGGATTTAAAAGTCCAGAGAAAGGTCATTTAACTATATGATGGAGTTTTGCTCATCACAGTCACTGGGAATCTACCAGGAGCTTCAACTCAGCCTTTGAGCTGCGTGTACTTCAGGTGGATTATGACTGTAGCTGGTCTTTATTTCTATTTTTTTTTCATTAAATCTTTTATAACTTTGTGTTTTCAGGTAAACAGCCACAACGGAGGGATTTTCTTTTCGGGTTTTGTTTTGTTCTGATTTTTTGCCTGAGGTCACACAGTGTAAACACAGCTCTTTACAGACAAGCCCAACTGCATTTTAACTAAGAATTGCCACAGACTGAGTGAAAATATAGTGCATGCCACTCAGGCCCAAAGTCCCAGCATCCCACATGTACATCTGTTCACGTCCAGCAGCTTCCACAGACTCATTCAGGCCCAAAGGCAACATTGGAAACAACTAAATGTTAATGTGCCGCTACTCTATGTTTTAAATAAAATTGCTTGTGCCTGTGTCATAAATCACAGACAAGTATACTGTATGTACTTCATTGTTTTCACAGCTCAAGAGTGACCTGATTTAAATGCAAGGATCTGGTGAAGTTTACCACTTTGTGAAGAACTACATGGGCAATTAGTCCAACTGTTAAAAATCTCAAAATGCAGTGCTGCTCAAGGCGTCACATAAGTTTATAAAGGTACATGAGCTTGGGAACACTTTGAAAAACCATCGTCAGTAAACAAAGTTTGTCGCTGCACCTACAAATGCAAATTAAGACTGTACACCATGCAAAGAGTAAGCCATATATTAACAACATCCAGAAATGCTGCAGACCTCTGTGAGCCCTGAGCTCATTTGAGATGGACTGATGCAAAGTGAAAAAGTGTGCTGTGGTCTAACCAGCCCACGTTTCAGATTGTTTTAAAAAATTATAGATGTACTGGCCTCTGGACTAAAGAGGAAAAGGGCCATTTTTACCAGTGCAAAGATGAAAAGCCATCATCTGTGATGGTATGGGGATGTGCTAGTGCCCATGGCATCATAGATATCTGTCACATCTGTGAAGGCCCCATTAATGCTGAAAGGCTGCCATCCAGACAACGTCTATCAGGGACGTCCCTGTTTATCTCAAGAAGACAATTCCAAGACACTTTTTGCATGTCTTACAACAGTGTGGCTTCTTAGTAAAACAGTTCACATACTAGACTGAGCTGCCTGCAGTCCAGACCTGTGTCCCACTGAAAATCTGTGATGCATTATGAAGCACAAAATACAACAAGAGAGACCCCAGAGTGTCAAGCACCTGAAGTCATATATCAAGCAAGAATGAGAAAATAATTTCACTTTCAAAACTTCAACAATTAGTGTCCTCAGTCCCACATTACAGAGCATCGTTTAAAGAAAAGGTGATGTATCACAGCGGTAAACATTCTCCTGTCCCAACATTTTTGTAATGTGTTGCAAACATCAAATTCAAAAGGAGTGTATAATTACAAAAAATAATCAAGTCAGTGAGAAGATGAAATATCTTGTCTTTGTACTGTATTCAATTTAATAGTTGAGTTGAGTTTAACAATGCTGTGACACTTTTTTAGACAAAAACTATTTTTGTAGATAGTGTACTAATAGAAATGTAGCGGAATATTTAACTGAACAAAGTTTTCAGTTACATTAAAAGTTTTCTAAGCTGTTTCCTAGCTAACTAAAATTATGTCATGGATGTAATAAGGTATTGATCATCCACCTGAAGCCTAATCATTTCATCTCAGTCCCAGTCAATTTATGTATGTACCCTGGAATGCAAAGTATTATCAATAAACCATTAAAATGTTCCAGTTTATAATGGTAAAGAATATCATTTATCTATTTTGTGAATTCATAATATGCAGAGAAGGCATCGGTCAATGTTTTTTCATCTAAATTGTCCCAAGTAATCAATAATATAAATCTGCTGTACTGCCATGATGACCTGACAGTATCGTTTCAACTGAACAAGAGAGAATTGATTAACTACATGAACTCAAGTAACTTGTATCAGTAAAAGAATGCAACCTTTATCGAGCTGAGAGTGAAGGTCTCACTACTCCAGTCATTTCTCCCTCTCTCTCCAGAGTGAGCCTCTCTTTAAATTACAATCACAGCTCCCCTGAGCTGATTCCCTTTTCCTGCAATGAATAAACACTTCCAAACAGGTCTGATCAGTCAACACTGGACTGGATGGTAATCAGTATAATACTGTATTGATTTTAAAGAAAAATTATATAAACTTAAATGTATATATTATATATTAGCAAAAGAATAGGGCTTTTCATACTGAACTCACCCCACAGCAAAAAGCATTATTAAAAACTTTTTAGACTCAGACCTTTGCACGGCAAAAATTCTTTTCAACCAATGCATTGTTTTCACATCAACTGCAGAATTTTGCTGAGTGATACTAATGCTTTTAATTTTTTAGGACTGAGGTCATTTTTGCCAAGATATCGCTTCCTACATGTACACATCTAACCAGTACAACTGGTTGACAATGTCACATTCAGCATAACATAACTTCGTTTTATGTGATAAAGGGAAAAAGGACTACAAAGACAAGATAAGACCTACAGAGAGGACTTATAAAGTAATGTGTGAAAACGAATTGAAAATGACCTTCAGTATGGTGATGGTGTGTACATCAAGCAATTCGTTTTTAGAAGTTTAAGCCCAGGGATAAGAATATGCAGTGTGAAAAGCTCTATTGTATTTTAATGAAACGGCAGAAAAGGCTCAGATCATGACACTAAAATAATGAACACATTATACTTAGAGATGCACCGATTTCAATTTTCTTGGTCGATCCCGATTTTCACTCTAAGAACTATAATTGACAGCATTTACAAACATTTTGGCTAATATTGTATTGCTCTCTGCAGCTTGTTGTCAGGGTGAATTCAAGCTCTGACCGGGCACAGGGGTTCATAACAACACGTCGATGACATCAATTACGTGGACGAATTGCCCCAGCCCTAGCTGCAACTAACAATAATTTACATCATCGATTAATCTGTTGATTATTTTCTTGATTAATTATGTGGTCCAACATCAATCAGTGTTGTCCAAAGGATGTCCTCAGATGTCTACTTTTGTCCACAGTCCAAAGATATTCAGTTTACTGTCATAAAGTAGTAAAGAAACCAGAAAATATTAACATTTAAGTAGCTGAAATCAGAGAATTGTAACTTTTCTCCATGAAAAATGAATCAACCTGACTGACTGTTTGTCCGAAAAAAAATGCTTAATCATTGCAGCTCTAGTTTTGACAACAATTTATCAAATAATTCATTATTAACTGATCATTAAATTAATCAGCAACTAATCACTAATCTGTTTGAGTAATCTTTTTAAGAAAACAGTCAAACCTCTGATTTCTTTGGTCTTTCATAATAATTATCTTTGCTCTGTGGACAAAACAAGGCGTTTGAGGGTGTCATCTTGGGCTTTGGAAAACAGTGATCAAGATTTTTCACGATTTTATAGGCAAACACACACTCATCAAGAAAACAAGTGACCAATCAATTCACTATAAAAAGTCCTAGTTTAGACATTCACATAAACTAAAGAAATTAAGATTTTCCAAATGCTTGTCTCTAGACAATCAAAACATTTACAAAGACCCACCTGGTCCCAAAATGCATCAGATGGTGTTTGGTCATGCAGAAAAATACAATCATCAAGACAAATTCAGGTGTAGCTTTTCAGTTGACAGTACATCAGATAACATTTTACCTGCACTTACAAGACTGCCAGAGAAATGTTTTGCTGCTGAGGTGAAGACTATACCCACAGTGATAAATTTATTTATTCTCGCTGTCAAATCACTGGATTGTAATGTGTTTCTATTTATTTGTTGTAAACAGAACATCTACATTATGTTTTTATTACTCCTGCAGTAAGTGCTATCTATTAAAAGAGTTCAATCAACAGGCAGAAGCCAGGGAACCCTTAAAAGCTGCTAAGAGATTGTTTTCCAAAAATCCAGACTGTTTCTCATGAGAATGCTTGTCTAAAGTTCATCTAAGAGAAACATTTAAAAATACTCCACAGAAAAAGACTTAAAAGTTGACAGCAACTATTACTGCCTGACATGAGCGGATTACACAATCCCTGGATGCTCGGATCAAAGCGCTGGCAGATAGAGATCAAGTGAAAAGCAGTCAGAGGCTTGGATCAGTCTACAGGGCGTACTGAGTGTTCAGCTTCCCTATAGCTAATCAGTACACCAAGTATGTTTAGCAGCACTGAAGAAAGGAGCTTAAACAGACAAGATTAAAGTCTGGGAGGGTTCCAAACTGAAACATTAACCTTATCACCAATCTGTTGTTTCCAAAAATGTATTTTCTGTCCTTTAGGAAAATAACTGACTCTTCAGCTGCTAAATGCTCCCTGCTGTACAGCTGGTCACTAATTTTGTCCCTCTGTTGTTTGGTGCTGCGAAGGTAGTGTACAGTGGACTGCATTTACATAGAACTTTTCTAGTCCACTGACTACTCAAAGCACTTTTACAACTACTAGTCACATTCACCCATCGGCTCACAGATTCACACACTAGTGGAAAAGCAATCTGATGCAATTTGGAGTGTCCTGTCCAAGGACGCTTCGACATTCACACTGGAGGAACTACCAATCCTGTCCTTAGTGGACAACTTGCTCTCCCTCCTGAGCCACAGCCACTCCTCCCCACTGCGTGCTATGGCCAAAAACAACATTCTTTATGCTTCTCACAAAACAAAAATCATATAAATGTATGAATAAATAATAAGTCACAAATATAACCTATTTTTTTATGGTGCAGTGCAGAGGATGAACTGAGTAAGCTCACAGGGTGAAGAAATAACCTGCTGTGTAGTCTGGTGGTACAACAGCAGATACTTCTGTATCTGTAGTCATTTTACGGATAGGAGAACTCCATCATCATGTATAAACACTTAATTTAGATTAAGATGAGCATACACTGTACAATTTTCAGAAATGTTGTTTAAGCAAAATCTCACAATATATCTATCTTCAAGCTACGACCTGAGTACTCGCACTGTACTTGTAAAATATAGAATACAACCATCCGCCTGCCCCTGCAGACCGTTCTGACTAATTGTCAATAAAGATTTGTTTGAAAGCTCAGAGGCAGATAGAAGTTTGTTTGCTAGTAATAATACGAAAAAGAAAGAGAAGTGCTATCTTGATCATGTGACATCCTTTGTGCTGAAACATTTTTAATAAAAAGAAGATGCCAGAGTATACTGACTTGAAGGTGGAAGATGTGGACAGTATGACTTGTTCATCTTGCAGAGAGAATTGGAGGTAAGCTAGCTATGTTTCACTGTGCCTGGTTACCATGACAATTTCAGATGCCACTTTCTGCAGGTGCAGCAAGAAAAATGGCACGTTGGACAATTTGCTTGACGCTCTGTTTCATCTTTATTAGAGTTTATTAGAGAAATTCATCCGAACATCTGACAACAGTTTGGGAACAGTTGATCAGTCCTCGCTACCTGCATATTTTTTCCCCCAAGACTATTCCGCCTAGTCCCACCCTACTGTGCTGTGATTGGCTACTACCACTGAGCTGTGATTGGCTAGTTCTTGTTGCATTGACAATGTGTCCGTTTTTTCCGTAAACCTACTCAAGTAGTTTTCTTGCTTAAACCTAACAAAACAACTGAAAATATTAAGTCAGTAAGTCTGAAAAAAATAGTTAAGTGACATTTAGCTTCACAAAGGACATAAAGACCAGTCTCCTAGGTGAAAGTCCTGTTTGTGATTCAATCATCTCCCTCAACCACCATGCCTAACTTCTCCCAAGAGCCAGTCTACACTCACTCTCACAGCCAATCACAGCACAATAGGGTGGACTGTGACAGAACAGTCTTAGGGAAAAAAAATAATGTTTACTCCCCCTGTACACTGCAGAGAAAATGACTCCCAACAAAGCTGAAATTCGGTCTGGCAATGAGTCATGTGGCTTAAAAATCAGGTCAGAAACGGACCCAAATCGTACCGTGAATGCCCAGAGTCAGGGAAGAATCATGATCACGGTTTAAGAAATCAATGTTGACAGTCAGGAGGGAAATTGGAATTTAACTGTCTTCTCCTGTTAAAGACAGACATTTTGTTGTCCCACCTCCCACCTCCACAGGCTTTGTTGCTCTATAGTGACGTCAAACTACTTCCCCCTTGCTGTCTTTTTTTTTTTTTTTCCCAAAAATCATTTTGAAAAGTTTCAGGAATATCAGCTAATTACATGTGTTTATTCACACATTTTCTACCCAGGGAATGTGTCAGCTTCTGTGAGCACCATCGCAAACATAAAGAGAAGCAAAACACTGTTAGATTTTTAATTGGCCACAGCTGTGCATTAACCACTCAACGCTCTGCCAACACCTACACTGCCAACAATAGATATTCCCCTAAGGTTATTATTTACATGAGCAGGTCTCCTTCTTGTGAATATACTCCTCTTTAACTCTCTAATAAAATCTTTAACAAGTGTGACTTAGGTTAATAACATGAACATTCCTGTTACAGGCTGGAAGATTCACGCTTAAATGTAAATATGAGTTTGAGAGATTAAATTGTTTATATGTTGACCATCAAGTGAACTTTTCTGAAGCAGCTCACTGAGCACTGAAAATGGAACTGAGAAGACAAAGGATGGCAAATCAGATGAAGGGGTTTATTTTGGTGCCATTTTAGAGGGGTTTAGTTTTTCTTAAGTAATGAAGTGCAGAAGATGAAAAATATAGATATTTTTGGAGATGAGCTGTTGTTAAATCTGGCCTGCTGAGGCACTAGGTAATAATAAATTGGCTGATTTGAGAATAATTCAATTGAGTTCAGGAGTTCAGCCCCTGAAGTTATTTAAATCTCATCTATCCAGATAATTTCATCGCCATGAACTCCAGTGCTGCATGAATTTCTGTTAACTGATTTGAGACAACTCTGGAAATATTTATATCCGATCTTTTGGTTTAATCTGAGGTTCAAACTTTACTGTGGCTTGAGAAACTGTAAAGCACCAGTAAGGAACAGAAATGTAACGAAAGCAGAGGATGGTAATCAGAGAACCCGCAGCTTTCAGAGTCTCGTTGGACCTGTTGTGAGCGTGTGTGTCCCTGATAAGGGCTGTGCTGAAAGGTCCCAGCCGTTCACTCCCACCAGCCTGCAAAGCACCTATGACAGACACACAGACCAACAAAACACCAGCACTGACATACAGACATGCCAACATACACCAAACAAACACATCCATCCACTACACAGCTGCTCCAACTGATATTTCTAGTCCACATTAAACATCATTTTAATATGAAATTAAAAAGCTGAAGAGGTTCACAGACCGTTTGCAATTTTCCAATGATAAATAATATCAGCAACTGTTACGATCCCCAGTTACCAGGAGAAAGGAGATAGGGTGGAGCTGTGCGTGTTGGCTGGACAGACGAGTGAGGTGCGGGTGTGTCGGCTTACCGGGGTGGCGGCGATCCACTTAGGCCCTTCGGACTTCCTGCGTGTTGCTCGAGCCGTTGCTTCCTCGGCGAGCCCAAGCCCGACGGTAGCTTCACCACTCCAGTTCCGCGTTCAAGTTTTGTTAGTTTGTTTAAAAAGTCTTTTCGGGGTAGGTGATAAACTCAAAATTATAACGTTACAGGGGAATGCACGACGCCGTCTTAACGCGTCTAACCCCACACTGAATCCCGCACAGGTGTTTTCAGTCCTCCTAATCACCCGTTCACCCACACAAACCCAACCCCTCCTCATCCAGTCCAGCCAATGAATGAGCAGCATGAGAGAAGAGTGTGAGCAGGGATCCATGACTATGCAATGTCTCCCTCCTAACAGGCAGGGCTACTTAAGCATAACATTCCTCACCCCATAAACCAAAAAAAAAAAAAAAAAAACAACAACAAAAAAAAACACACACTTCACCTACTCCCTTTCCCAAATAGTATTACATTTTTTTCCCTTTTTTTTTTTTTTTTTTTTTTTTTTTTTTTTTAAAGAACTCTTAAAACAATCAGCTTCTTCAACCTGGGCTATATTGGGCCCCCCCATACAATGTCAATACAAACAAAGTTCGAACCAAATCACTCAACATGATAACATACATCTTGAGACAATTTCCCTCCAGTAGTATCCCTTGACACTGACACCCTCCAAGTTCCTCATCCTCTTGACAAGCCATCGGCTATAACATTCAGCTTGCCAGGGACATGTCTTATGTCCAGACTGTATGGTTGCAAAATAAGACTCCACCTAAACAACCGTTGGTTCTTCCCCTTGAACTTCTCTATGAACACCAGGGGGTTATGATCAGTGTAGACCAGCAAATCTCCCATGTTACCAGACACATAAAACTCAAAATGCTGAATGGCCAACACTAGGGCCAATGCTTCCTTTTCGATAGTTGAATACCTCTTCTGCTGCTGATTCAGCTTCCTAGAAAAATAGGCTATGGGACGCTCTATCCCCTGCGCATCCGTTTGCAAGAGAACAGCACCCACTCCCCGATCAGAGGCATCTACTGCTAGCTGAAACGGAGCAGAGAAATCTGGCACTCTTAGGACTGGTTCACATGACAAGATGGCTTTTACTTTGTCCAGGGCTTGCTGGCATTCCCCAGTCCACACAAACTTTGCCCCCTTTTTAAGAAGACTTGTCAGAGGAGCAACTACTTTTGCAAAATTGGGCACGAATCTTCGATAAAACCCACTCATGCCAAGAATCCGCATCAGCTGTCTCCTAGTACTTGGCACAGGGAAATCTAAGATAGCCTGCACTTTGGCTTGCCTTGGCTTTACCAGCCCCCGCCCCACCTGATGGCCAAGATAGGTGACCTGTCCCTTACCGAATTCGCACTTAGGCAAATTTACCACCAGTCCTGCAGCTTCTAGCCTCTCAAACAGCTGCTCAATATGGAACACATGGTCGCACCAGGTTGAGCTATGAACAACCACATCATCTATATAAGTCACCACATTTTGTAGCCCTGCAGTTACCTTATTCATTAACCTCTGAAAAGTTGCAGGGGCATTTTTCATTCCGAACGGTAGCACCCTGCACAGATAAAGCGCTTCAGAAGTAACAAAAGCAGAAACAGACTTGGCTCTATCAGTAAGTGGCACTTGCCAATATCCTTTCAGCAAATCAAACTTCGACACAAAAACAGCATTTCCTATTTTATCAATGCAGTCTTCTAACCTCGGTATAGGATAGGCATCCGTCTTGGTCACATTATTCACCTTGCGAAAATCAATACATGGGCGTACTGTATTATCAGGCTTAAGCACAGGCACCAAGGGTGAACTCCAGTCACTGACTCCCAGCTCAATAGCTCCAATCTCCATCATGTAGTCAAGCTCCGCTTTAACCCCAACCCACCTTTGAGGAGGGATTCTGTAGGGATGCTGCTTGATGGGAACAGCATCACCAGTATCAACATCGTGCGAAACAAGGCCAGTCAGACCTGGGGTGTCTCTAAACAGAGTAATATGCTTTTCAACCAACTGCACAATATCCTGAGCTTTCTCTAGTGGTAGGTAATCCAAGTGCTCCCACAAAGTGGCCACCACCTTGGAATTCAAGAGCCTCGCCGGCACCGGCTCCGGCTCCGGCTCCAGTGGCCCAACGTCATCCTCACTTTCACTGAACTCCTCACACTCTGAAGTCATCAAACACACTGACCGAGGCGGACCACGTTCATAGTACGGCTTCAGAAGGTTCACATGGCACAACCTGGTTTTCTGCCTGCGCTCAGGAGTGCCAATCACATAGTTACATTCACTCACCCGCTTAATGATAGGATACGGACCACAGAACTTTACTCCAAGCTTGTCTCTCGCCATTGGTAACAGCACAAGCACCCTGTCACCCACCTCGAAAGTTCGTTTGACGGCTCTTTTATCATAGTTATCTTTCATCTTTCTCTTGGCTGCCTTCAAACTTTCTCTGGCCACCTCACAAGCTGAGTGTAACCGATCTTTAAAGGTGGCCACATACTGTAGCACCCCACTTCGACTTGTGGACTCAAGAAGTTTTTCTTTCGCCATTTTAAGAGGCCCTCTGACCTCATGGCCATAAACCAACTCGAAAGGACTAAAACCAGTGGACTCGTTCACTGCATCTCTAATAGCAAAGAGCAGGAATGGCATTGCCACATCCCAATCCCCAGGGCACCCCACACAGTAGGTCTTAATCATGGTCTTCAGGGTCTGATGATACCGCTCTATTGCACCCTGGGACTGCGGGTGGTAAGCCGAGGACACAACCTGCTTAATTCCAAGCTCATACATCACCTCCTGAAACACTCCTGACGTGAAATTAGTGCCCCTGTCATGCTGGACCTCCGTAGGCAGACCTACCCTTGAAAAAAACTGGAGCAAAGCCTCCACAATGGGTTTAGTTTTTATATTCCTGAGAGGTACAGCTTCAGGAAATCGTGTGGCCACATCCATGATGGTCAGTAAGTATTCACTACCCTTTTTTGTTTTCGGTAAGGGACCTACACAGTCAATCAACACACGTGAGAATGGTTCGTCCATGACAGGAGGAGGACATAGTGGAGCGACTGGAATGTTTTGGTTTGGCTTACCGACAACTTGACATGCATGGCATGACTTACAATATAGTACAATATCTTTGTGCATTTTCGGCCAATAGAAGTGTCTCATGATCCTTTGCTGTGTCTTACGTATGCCCAAATGGCCTGCCCAAGGAGTCTCGTGGGCCAGACGCATCACCTCATCCCTAAAACCCATAGGGAGAACAATCTGCGCCACTACGGACCAACACTCATCCGCGGGGCGGTCAGGGGGCCGCCACTTGCGCATCAAAACATCATCCTGCAGATAGAATCCCTCAGCTATTTCCTGACATTCTTCAGAAGACATGGCTGTAACTCTTAAAGGCGCCACAGAGGGGTCCTTACACTGCTCTGCAATCAACGCTTCACGTGAAAACTGGCTGCCTTCTTCCCCATTGGTTAACTTGGCAAAAAAAGTATTTGCTAGCCCAGTGGAGGGCTCTTCGTTCCCCATCACAGGAGCATCCACCGGCTGGGACATAGAGCGAGTCACCACACATGCTGCAAAGGTTTCTGGGTATTCTGTTTCCAACACTAAAGTGTCAGACACTTCACAAGGCCCTTCTTGTATTATGGGAGTAACCCCAGCAGTATCTACCGCACATACCAAAGAAGAATCACAATCACTGGAGTAAACCCGGGTACCTGCCAAATCGTTACCCAAAAGGAAGGTTACTCCTTCCACTGGAAATGAATCAATTAACCCCACGGCGACTGGCCCACTGACCAAGTCAGTTTTCAAAAAAACACGGCACAGCGGAGCAGGGACAAACTGATTTCCAACACCTCGAACTAATGCAGAGGCATGCAAAAGCGATGTGGAGGGTAAGTCTATAACTCCCTTCAGAAGTAAAGACTGACAAGCCCCGGTGTCCCTAAGCACAGTCACTGGGACTTCCTCAGCATTTTCAGACACAGACACTAGACCAGTTGACACAAACCCCTCATATCCTGGTGGTGCTAATCCTGCCTTTGGGTCCCTAATTTCTGATGGGTTGGGTACTTTTGTTGGGACGCTGACAAAAGCCACAGACTTACTAGCGTCTCTCCCTCTTAATACTGGACACGCGGATTTAATATGACCTGGTTTTTTACAGTAATGACAGATGACCTCACTTCGGGGGCGGTGGTCAAACTTCCTTGGCTCCCTTTGAAACCGGTTTGATATCCTATTGGGAGGAGGAGGAGGAGTGAACCGCACTGGCATGCTACTTTCATCCTCTGCCTTTCTTTCCTGCTTAAAAAGCCTTCCTCTCCCTGGTACATCACGATGGGTCAGCTCATAAGAATCTGCCATTATGGCTGCTTTCTTAAGTTCTGTAACCTCCACATCATTAAAATGGGTTTCAATATAATGTGGTACACTTCTTTTAAATTGTTCCATTAACATTAGCTCTCGAAGCTGTTGGAAAGTGTACACTCCAGTTGACACCAACCACCTATCAAAAACTGTCTCCTGTCTTCTAGCCAAATCAAGAAAGGTTTCGTCACTTCTGCGCCGGAGCGACCGAAAACGTTGCCGATAGGCCTCTGGTACTAACTCATAAGCAGCCAAAACCACCTTCTTCACTGTGTCATATTCCCTGCTTTGGTTGAGATCCAATGCAGCATAAGCTTCCTGTGCCTTTCCTTCAAAAGCACTCTGGATGAGCAAGGTCCACTTTTCCTCAGGCCACTGCAGTTCTCGGGCAATTTTCTCAAATGAATCAAAAAACACACCCACTTCATTATGGTTAAACTTAGGCATTAATCTCAGGCTGCTACTAATATCAAAACGAGTTTCGTGCTTGCGCTGCAGCTGAGAATTTGAGTGTTGTAATTTTTCTTTTTCTAAGGCAATCTGGGCCAACTCCACCTTAAGTTGTTGCTCACGCTGTTTTGCTTCCCTCTCCCTCTGTTGCTCATTAGCAGCATCGGGCAACTTTAATGCAGTAACCAAAGCATCCACAATATCCAATCTTCTTGTTTGGGGATCGATGTCTATTTCAAATGCACTGGCCACCGCCAGTAAGTAATCCTTTTTCAACTTCCTGAGATCACCGCGATCAAAGTCTTGCTGACAAAACTCATCCACATCAAATGTCGCCATTTTTAACTCTTAACAAACTCACTTGCGCACCAGAAAACTACAAAACCACCGTTACTGTAGGGCTACACTACTTAGACTCAGCTATGAATCACCATCACAACAAATAGCACCCAGAAACAACCAATCCGGCATGCAATTCTGAAATTAGTCAGGTCTCACGCCTGGCTAGAAAAGCCAACGTTAACCACATCAAACAAGACTTCGCCAGAACGGCAGCGGAAACAAATCACCCCCTAACACTGTGGGAAGGAACCAGAACACAAACAGTGGCTAACAGTTCTTACACCCGTATCGAATACACAGTACGATTCAGTCTACTTCGCCAACACAGCTATGTTACACAAAACGGCCATCCGCTAAAGTCATTCCACCTACCCATTCTCCTACCTGTATAATTTACTTGGAGATCTTGTACATTTATTTTCTCCCACCCAAACAACTGTTTTAGCGAGAGCTCCAGTACTATGCAACTACTTTGCACCGAGGTCGCAGCCTCTTTGATGAGCTGAATACAACTCGGGTCGCACCATCCCTCTCGCAAACAGTAATGTTTGTGTGTAGCTAGCTAACTGGGCTAACTAGACCCGCTACTCAATTTAGGTTATCTAGAGCCACTGCTGTACAGAGCTAGTTAGTCATTCAGATCCCGGACGAGCCCCCAATAGTTGTTACGATCCCCAGTTACCAGGAGAAAGGAGATAGGGTGGAGCTGTGCGTGTTGGCTGGACAGACGAGTGAGGTGCGGGTGTGTCGGCTTACCGGGGTGGCGGCGATCCACTTAGGCCCTTCGGACTTCCTGCGTGTTGCTCGAGCCGTTGCTTCCTCGGCGAGCCCAAGCCCGACGGTAGCTTCACCACTCCAGTTCCGCGTTCAAGTTTTGTTAGTTTGTTTAAAAAGTCTTTTCGGGGTAGGTGATAAACTCAAAATTATAACGTTACAGGGGAATGCACGACGCCGTCTTAACGCGTCTAACCCCACACTGAATCCCGCACAGGTGTTTTCAGTCCTCCTAATCACCCGTTCACCCACACAAACCCAACCCCTCCTCATCCAGTCCAGCCAATGAATGAGCAGCATGAGAGAAGAGTGTGAGCAGGGATCCATGACTATGCAATGTCTCCCTCCTAACAGGCAGGGCTACTTAAGCATAACACAACCAATATCCTGCAGTGTTTAGTGAGGATTACCCATGAAACGTCAAATCTTTTTGTATCTGGCAGGTATAAAAAAAAAAAACGATCACTGCACATTTACTGACATTGCACTAGATTTGAAAATACACTCAACAAAAATGTAAATGCTATAAACACTTTGGTTTTCATTCCCATTTTTCATGAGTTGAAGTTAAAAAAAAAAAATCTTCTATGCACACAAAAGGTTTATTTCTATTCTTCACAAATTTGTTAAAGTCCATGTTAGTGGGCACTCCATCATAATCAATCCACCTGAAAGGTGTGGTGCACAGATGAGATGCTGATTAAAAGCAGGTGCCTTGAAATAAAAGGACACTCTAAAATGTGCAGTTTTATCTTGAAAAAAAGTAATTTATTAGGGACTGATTAATGGCTATATGGTGAGAGTTCTTGTGTTACAGTCCCCAGACCCCCCCAGCATCTGGGACACAGCAAGGCTGCTCACACTGCAGCCCCTGGGAGTCACACCGCAGCTTGGTCAGATGGCACCATGATCCAGGTACAGTGCAGAGCTGCCCGGACACAGCGAAGCTGCTCACACAACAGCCCCTGGGATTCGTGCCACAGGTGGGGCAGAAAGCACTCCAGCCCACGAGCATCTTGGACAGTGTTTCACACACACCTAACCTTAGCAACACAGATAACAGTGATGTCAGACACGTAATATGAATTAATTTAAAAAAAATTAATTAATAAAACATGAAATCAATATTCTGCTTAAAAATGTCTTTTTCAAAAAAATGCTGTTTTCTCTGTTTTTTGTCTGAAAAGTGGATTTTTTGATGCGACCAAAAAACATTAAAGTGCTTATTTTTTTTAAAAAAAAAAGAATGATTGAAGCTTTTCTGTGTCTGAAAACAGAAGATCTGTTCTTTCTTTTGATAAATTCCATGTCAACATCTTCATAATATTCTGTTGATGTTGAAAAATCAGTAAATTTTGTCAAAAATGCTGGTGCTGGCTGGCAACTAGACTTGCACTGATTTATCAGCAATGCTTGGAATCAGGTCGGTTTTCACGTGACAGGCCCTGACTGGTGACCGGCCGGTCAGCATCACAAATACGATTCTGTGCCGATCATTGTCACACACGTGTTCTGCACGATCGTCACTTCATGCACGCAGTAGACAAACTGTCTGTGATATCACCACAGCGCTGATAACAGTTACACACACTCAGACACATGCTTGCATGAGTTGGTGTCAGCAACAGATTCAAAGAACAGGATAAAGAGAAGACAGACAGTCTACAACGAGACAGAGCAGCTGACAATGTTGCAGAACAGCCATAAACTTTGTAGCTCTTCAGGCTAATGTTAGCTAGCAGCAGACTGCTGTTCACAGAGGGACAGTTAAAATCTCACTTCCTGTTCTGGCTGAAGAATAAACAACCTGTGTTGATGTGTCTCCTCAAGTGTCTCATCCAGACTCGTTTAACTTCTGCGTCTGTTTTTCTCACGGCGAAGTTTTACTGCAGCAAACTGTTGCACCGCGTCTGTCTCCGGTTTGTTTACATCTGCTTCCACAGGAGATCACGTGAAATCGTGTCCCGCAAATATGAATTGGGTGAATGTGATCGTGAAATCCCACGAGATTCCATGATCTCGCAGGATTTCATGATCACGTTCACCCGATTCATATTTTTAATATAAAACTATAATAAGGCCTGGCTGTAACCTGGAGAACTTTGGAGAAAATTTAAATAGTATTTAATGAATATTAAATAGTCAGTATCTTATTATGAACATCCAATTTAATTTTTACAAGAAAAGTTGCAAAAATGTTTGTGAATGCTGTCAATTACAGTTCTTAGAAAGACTGAAAATCGGAATAGGCCAAAATCGGAATCAGTAGGTCAGACTAGGGCTGCACAATATGGCCTAAAACCAATATCTCGATGTTTTTAGGTTATATCGCAATACATGATATATATCTCGATATTTTGATTTCTCCTCTAAATCACTGTATAAATGTTAAGTTCAACCCTTTGATGCATAAAATGACACCAGTATAATGATTCAAGCAGACCCTTCTATTCAAGTTTTTTTTTAATTTGCATGCAAAAAGGGGAAAATCACAGTCAAGTTAAGTTTAGCAAACCTTTTATTTCAAACCAGGCTGCTGCACTCACAAGCTTTTAACAAATAAAAATAAATAATGGCATGGTAGGCCTTTCTACTGTGGCCTAGTTCTCAAAGACCCTTAATAAAAACAGAGCTCAAAGCAACAACAAAAAAATGCATTCAACAAGAATCCCTGAGAAAGACATTTCAAAACTATATACATTAAAGTGCACTTTTTCTGCTTGATCATGTTTGTAACAACTGATCATTTTTCAAAGGTAAAATAAAATTAGCATTGTGAGCAAACCACAGAGGCAGAAGTCCAGCCTGTGACTGTGAAAACCACTCTGAACAATAACAGTCACATAACAGTAGGAGTGGGAACGTGTATTTATGGTTTGTTTGTGTTTGAGACAACCAATCAGTAGTAACAGTTATCTAGAGGTTTTGTGCCAAAAACACAAGCCATTTGGTGTAGGAGGAGATGTGGACATGCAGAGTTTGAGGCATTCTTCGTTTTGTAGTGGATGGCATTTCAGGTGGTGAAATAAATTCGTGGTACTGCTACCTCTGGTGGCAACGATTTTGCAGCATATTTTGCAGATAACCGTATTTTGTTCAGCGTCTTCCTTGCCATACCCGAACCACTGCCAGATGACAGAGCCAGTGCTGTGTTTCTTCGGAACAAAGTCGTCCGTCTCCATCTTCAATTAATGTCTCTTACTTGTAACTCGTAAACTCGCCTGGGCTCCTCACTTTTTTCCGCTCTCTCCATACTCTCTTCCCTCCTCTCCTGATACAAAAACATGCATGCGCACAGGAGAGTTTTCAGGATGGGCAGGGGTGTGTGCTGCTTGCTGTGAGAGGAGCACCAGGAGAGAGTGAAAGAAGCGAAACTCCAAAAAGAATTACATACCGACTTCTTAAAACATTTATGTGACAATTTGTACTCAATGGTCGCAATATAGTAATTTCATACATCTCACGTGGAGCAAGCTGCAATATATTGAGTATATTCGATATATCGCCCACCCCTAGGTCAGACCCTTCAAAAAATCGGAAATCGGCTAAGAAAATTGAAATCGGTGCATCTCTACTGGCAACCTTTTTAAAAATGCTGGTGAGGAAAGAGTTAACAGATTTTGACAAATCTGTGAACAAAGTTTGTGAGAAATAAGCCTTTTGAGCGCAGAGAAAAAGTTTGAGATTTTTTACTTCAACTAATGAAAAAGGGGAGCAAAAATAAATGTTTTGTTGAGTGTATGTTGAAAGCAAATTCAAGCACAGACTTCCCTGAACAACACACTTGTTCAGAGAAGCACATTCCTGTAGTAAAAAGAAGTATTTTTTACCATAAATGATTTCAATGGTGCATTAAAAAGGGATACTCCAAGAGACAGAGTCCTTGAAGCAGTCCTTGAACATCTTTCAACGTTGTACTTTCAGTATCTTTATAAGTGCCTTGTGTCACATGCCACACACCATTAAAAATATGAAACCCACATAAATTTAATCCGAGGCCAATCCTGGTTTGAAAGCATTTTAACAGCTTATAAATGCTGAAATATGAAAATGTTTTACATCTCTCCTCAAGAAAAAAGTAGAAATGTGATATGTATTTCCTCAGATGATATGGTTGAGCTGAGTTTTTGGCAAAGGTGCCTCAATTCCTTCCTTTGCCCCGGGACAGGATTAGTCCATAACAGGATCTCATTTCTGAAAGCTTCCATTCCTCCTTACACACAAGTTAAATCATCATCATTTACAGGAAACATCTCCAAAAAGCATCATTGTTTCTGTTGCACCTACAAGGCTGCAGCCAATGTGAAAAAAGTCATTAAACAGATTTACTTGCGACCATATCCATCATCAGCCTCAGGTGAAATTCAGAGTAATTTCTTATCTGATCAGACAATAAGTCAGTTTTAGCATGAACTGGCAGTTTTGAATATTGGGCAATATCAACTTAATCTCTTCATGGGAAATGCTCTTTAGAAGTCCACTGGGTATGGATAATAGATTAACTGTGTGACAATGTGTATTAGACACAGTCTGGCTTGTAAAACATCATGGAGCTGAAGGCAGCAATGTAAACATTTCTCCCAGGATTTGTGCTCCAACTAAGAATTATTTTCATTATCTGTATGATATCCATTTGATTTTGTTGGTTTTTTGTTTCCTAAATGAAAAATTCCCAACAGAATGTCCACCAGCCCAAAGTGACATACAATTTCTTGCTTTGCTATGTCAACATAAAGACATTCAATTAAAAAAAATCATATTAAACAGAGAAAAACAGCTGGAACCAATTCATGTGTGTCATTCTTTCCTTTACAAATTAAGATTTTTGTTCATTGGCTAAATATTATTAACTATCTGCCATAATGAGTGGTTGTGTCGGTTGCAGGTGAGATCACCTTAAGTCACACAAAAAAGGAACAGATGAGGACATCATATGTTTCAGGGAAAGTAAGGTAAGAGACACTAAAACCTGCCTGTACGACACACTTCATTTGACTGCCTGGGCACAGCACTGTAGGACAGGAAGAGACAATTTCCTATAGTACAATCTGTTTACAATCTGTTTTAAAATGATTTAAATGAATTCCGCATTGTGACAGCGAATGGACACAGCAGAGCAACCTTGTGGGTGTTTTACTTTGCACATTAAAATAAATAAATCAAATCAATGTGTGTCCATGAGTCTGTTAAGAAAACAGTCTTCTTAATTAATTCAGCACCACTTAATACACACCTGAAACCCCTGCATAACCAACTGCATTATCACTTAGCAAAACTAAATATGGACAGAGATGTGTTCTCTGCTTCGAGAGCCTCTCAAATGAGTTTAAAACAGTCTGAACTTAATTACCACTTGAAACAAAAGTACCCTACAGTGAGCAAAAAAAACAATCGACTTTTTTGCATGGAAAACTCTGGGATTCCCTGATCTACTCTACTTTAAATCTCCTCAGAAAACACATCAACAGTATTAATAGCCTTCCCCTACAAATCCCAAATCCCCAGACATTCCCATCCTGCCAAGACAATTCATTTTATTTTATCGACATGTCGCGTTTGTTCAAATCTTTATCCTGGGCCAATATCTGGCAAGAGAACTTCTCAAAAAGGTGACTTTTTCGTTGTTTTAGCCAGTGACAGTGAAGATTGTTACAGATACAGACAGTCTTGGGTACTTTCTAAAGACAGACACAGACATGACAGTAGTACTGATTGAAGAACTACATTTAAGTTCATGAGTTTGGGAATTGCTTCCGTAGTAGGAAAATAGGATTTTTCCCATCTTGGACCTTCAGATAGGGCAATCAGTTGGGATTTCTTTCTGTAATGAGGCCCCCAGCCTAACAAACAACGGCAGCTCATTCCAGAGTTTGGGGGCAACAGCTGTGAAGGCATGATCTCCTCTGTGCTCTGTGCTTCAGCCTAGACCATGAGACTGCAAAGAGTAACTGATCAGCTGACTTTAGTGACCTCGATGAGGTGTACAGTTATAAAAGTTCAAAGATGAGATGCGTTGGGACTAGCCTGCATAATGATATGTGATTTGTAACAATAAAATCTTAAAGCCAGTGAAATGAAAAAAAAAAAGATCTGTTACTCCAAAGAAGCTAAAACCAACACAGAGAATCGTTGGAAAATACTATTTGACCTCCCGTCTGCTCAATAGCTACTGAGGTAGATAAGACAAGACAGGGACTGCTGAAACAACACTATAGGAAGCCGTTAGTGAGGAAAAACATTGACACTCCAGCACCGCTGATCGAAACCTCGGTCATTACTGCTCTTTCTCTGTGAGAAATTACTTCCCATTGTCTGTCGCCCATTCAGAGCTATATTACCTGTGATGAATAACAGATTATGACTAGAGCGTGTTGAAATGTTACAGGAAACATTCACAGTTTCACAAATGCTCCATCTACTTTAGTGTTTTTACAAAGGAAATGTGTTGTGACCTGTGGCATGACCTCATCAGTGGAATATATCCAGATATTGGGGGTTTTTTTAAGCGTGCAGAGAGACATCTTTCTATTTGTTTTTCCTCACCTTTTTTTGTTTCCCTCACAGCACTAACTTTACAGATATTGAGCTGTTTTTTAGCCATAGGTGTAAGCAAACTAATTCAATTAGCAACCAAACTTACCTCCACTGGCTTTAAAGTTACTCTTGAGTGAACATGAGTTCAGGCCATTAAGGACACCTTGAAAACACTCTTACCCACCCCTGCTTTTGTTCTTACTGCTCAGAGTATAAATAACACAGTGACTGTGTTATTTAATGGTTTACAGTCTGCCACCATGGTGATATGAGATACAATAATGTGTGCCAGAGGTGTTTCCATTAGTCAAGATGCATCTGTGGTGAAAAGCTTGATACACTGAGCCCACTTTAGTTGGAGAGGCACGACGCACTTGTCTGTGCTGTACCTTGACCCTCCTTCAAAGGACACTGTGTGAGATATAATGTAATCCTTCAAATAGATCTGAAACAAAAGAGAAAGCCATCACTCTCTCAGCCTGTGGATTTCTAAAGCTCAGCCTGAGTGCAATAATTCACCTTCTCTTTTCATTTACAGAGGCTCAGAGGAGGAACAGTTTTGAACAGAATGCCATAAACAACTTAGAAACTTAAAAAAAAAAAAACATTTCAAAGTCATGGCAGTAATAGGGAGGTAGCAGCACAAATACTTCATCCTAATGGCACCCTTTGAGAGGAACAAGGTTGTGTTTGACTTGTGTGAGGAGAAAATGTGCAAAAATGTGTGTTTAAAAATGTTTCATGTACAGTAAATGAGAGGAAGCCAAGCTATGCACAGGAAAGGTGTTCACTCCTATAACATCCTCTGGTGGATTCAAGCCAGCAGGGGAAAATAACACTTTGGAGGTACAAATCAGAGAAGTTGCCAACAAGCACTGCTGGTACAAAGTCGCAAAGAGGCTGAGATAGGAGCAACAAAGTGGTATGATGTTTACTTCCTGATTTGTGCATGGGAAATATGAAAAGAGTCAACAAAAAGGATTCATTGAATCTCAAATTGCAAGAACTAGACTAATAATTATCAGGGGGAGTTTTTTGTTTTTAATGTATATAAAACAAAACAAAAAACATAAGAGGTCTCTGGAGACTATTTATATTCAAACTGGTAATACACTTGTAATTTTGTGTTTTCAAGGTCTACTCATGTTTTAGTGTTTGTTTCTTTTAAGCTACTGCTTTTCTGGTCGTATTTTTTTTTTTTTTGTGAAGCACATTATTTGTTATACTAAATAAACATTACTTACTTACTTAAACATTCCTATCATTGCTATTTTAAATGCAATTTCTGTAATGTTTTAACTATTTCTTGTCTTGCGTTTAACTTTTGTTTTTAATGACCTCAAACACAATTTTAATGTTCCTTTAATGTTTTATTTAAATGTATTTCTAAATTCTTGTAAAGCACCTTGAATTGCCTTGTGTCTGAATGATGCTATATAAATAAACTTGCCGTGCCTTGCCTTACCATTGGCATTATGAAACCATGCTATCTCCTTTATGTCATATTTATATTTGCACTACTTTATTTCCATTAATTTACAACATTTTGTCTTGTGTTGCATTATGCTTTTATGCGATGGAATAGTGAAAATTTGAGTTCCACAAAAAAGTTGACTGAATTGGCATACGACAATGTCCACAGTAAACTATCATAATCATAATGGATGATGATTCAGTTGTTGGGCTGGGGGAGGCTGTCCCATCACCACCAAAGGGGGCAAGCAGATCAACTCTCACATTCCTGTGCTGGGTTTGAAAGGGTCTTAGTGTCTGCACTACCTGTCCACATGTCCATAACTTTGTTGTGCTTAGCCTTTGAAGCATGAACAAAATTAGCTGGCTAGCTACACTGAGGAAGCTCCACTAAGCGGCTCACAGAAGGGAAACACTGCTGCCACCAATATAACTGAGCATCTTGGGTTCATGTGGAAGTTTTAATAAGTAAAACGAGACAATGAGATATGAACAAGACATGGAGACCGACTTCAACCTTACAGCATCTCTGAGGAGACATACTATCTCAAATACAGAAGGCTTTTAAATCACAATGTTATGATGGTAGAGGGCTCAGTGATTGATGACTGTCAGCCATCAGTGATGGATGACATCAGCTCAACCCTACTGGCAGATGCAGGCATACAGAACAATGCTTTCCAAAATGGACAAATTCAGTGGGCAAAATAAGAAACCTACTGCCGACAGGTTGCTGTCTGTTTCAGGAACCTAAAAAAAACCTCCAAACCACAGAGGTACTTGTGGTGTAACTTGAACATTGCAGGAATATAATTTATTTTATTGCCATAAATGTTGATTTTGGGCCATTATGGTTATTTAATTTTAAAGCCACTATCGGCTGATACTGATGACATGCTGATATTATCATAAATCTCTAATTCATTCTTTGTAAGTGTCCTTGCTGGAGTGCTGTTTCACTCCATCAGACACAGAGCCACTGGTGGCTTGAAGATGTACTGCAACAGTCTATGGTCTATTATTGTACTTTTTCTTCGATGCATTTTGACCTGTTGTGGTAAGAAAGGCATATGCGTTATTAATGAGATACAAAATGGCGCCATTCTATTTTTCCCATTTCCCATTCCATGAAGTGTCCAAGTTTGTCATGACAGCACAGAGTGAGCCAGTATGCACAATACCAGGGCTGTGAAATTGGAGCAGCTAAGTGGAATTCAGCCATCATTAATTTCATTATTCAAAGCCATGATTTAACTACTGTGACATGTCCAAATGTCTTCTGTGAAAAAGGCCCTTTGTCTATGAAGCAATTAACTCCAATGGTCCGACAGCCAGAAGGCTTTAACTGATCTTCTCCATGTACAGGAAGTTGTAAATGATCAAAAGACCCCTTCATCACCTCCACCTCATCAATACTGTGTGATGGACTGGCCAAAATTTGCTTAATTTATCTTCTGCAGCTTTAAAAGTCTGTCTTTTTCTTCACTAAAAGCTAGTTAATGGCATACAGACTTGAAAATGAGGCTGCCTTTTAAAAAGAAGGTGTTGCATTCTGGCATTTTCCTAAAGATCAAATAAAGACCTTTGATTTATGATGAATTATCACACCAAGATGTCTGCTTCATCCACAAGAATCTCAGGAATCTTTGAAAAGTCTGACAAAAAGGGCCTTGTCTCATATGTCTGATCTTTCTTCAAATCATTAGCGGGTGTAGAACAGTGCTGATGAGGTGTTTCTTTTGCTTTAAAACATGCTCCCCCCCTAACCTTGTCTCACTCTGTAGCCTTTCATTAATGAGCAGTGGTCATGTACCACATCTGCCTGTTTGGATCTTTTTATAGTAAACAGGTCGACTAGATGTGAAGATATTGGAAGGTCTGTTTTGGATGTAAATATGCCAAAACTTTTCTGACCTGAATATGGCTGATGAAGCTGGGTCTAGTTGTGGTCTCATGTGTGTAGTTTTCTATGCTTTTCTGTACGATTTGATATCAATTTATAGTGAAAATCATTTCTGTTATCTGGACGTTTTTATTGTGCAGTGTTGGTCTGAGCACAATGTTGTGACAAGGTTTCATTTAATTAACACTGACACAAGTTGAAACAAATTGAATTAACCTTAAAGAACATATTTACTTTAACAGCAAATATTTGGCCTGAAAACAGGTTAATGAGGCCATGGCCTGCACTTAGGGTAAAAGCACATCATCAGGGTGATGCTATGAATATAAAAGAGATAAATATGCTTAAAAGTCACAGATGGATCATATGTGAAGAACAGGTAAAGCTCAACTTAAGCTCAAATGATAAATGGAGGAGCACTTGCCTCTGACTTTATGACAGAAGTTGCAAGGCTCCAACTAATTTTCTGTTCAAATTAATTTTTAAACTGTCCTGAGGCAAATACTGGCAATCCCAATTATAAAATGGCAGTTTATCTAGCGATAAAAAATTTCAATAGTTAAAAGTGATGTGTGGCATAAATAAAACACCATGGAAAGGATTATATTATAAATCAGATTCAAGCACATTTTCTAAAAACGTGTTACATATAGCTTGCAGTACATACTCATTTTTTTTAATCATATCACAAATTTTTCAATGCATAAATCAATTTTTGTAGGATTAGGTTACAATAGTCTTTTTTATATTTGCAAACACTGCCTGTTTTACTGTTGTGGCCACCAGTGACACCAGGGGTGTGCTCAGCCTCGACAAAATTTAATAAAACATGTATTTACATGCTGGGGTGGTGCACTGAATAACCTGTTGTGTTTCACAAGTGCACTGCATTGCACTGTTTTGATACAGCAGGGTTTATATAAGTGTTGCTGCTGATTTGGTAACACCTCTGACACACCCACGTCTTACAACGTTTCTAGGAAACATGTTTTGCAACCCGGAAGCCATGGAAAAATGGTGCACAGCATTTTCAGACTGAACCTGAAAGTGCAAAATCCCATGACAATTTCAGGAAAGCATTTTAATGGCCTAACAACCGCCACAGGTACACTGCTTTCAGATGTCACTGCTGCAGTTCATCTTCTCACTGTGTGTATGTGTGTGTTTGTGATAGCAGTGTTGCAGTTGTATATATTTTCTTAGGCTAGGTCTACCTTCCATGCCATCCCTGGGATGGCAGGACACACTTAAATTAGAGCACTGAAAAGAAAACTCTCTATAGAACCGGCCTCTTGAATAAAAGGTGGGGTACAAATACTTACTGTAATTACTGATATTAGACTCACAGCACTCTGAAAAAGGACCAGAGATTGGATGACTTATTTCTTAAAGAATTCGCAGTAAGACAATTTAAAGATACCTGCTGCTAAAAAATTAGACTAATTTGGGTAAGTAGATATTAGAAAATATGTTTGTTCTGTCACCGGATCATTTTTGTCTCTACAATCACACAAACCATAACAGTTTAAAAACTGACTGAGGTTGTTAAGTCTGATGAGAAGCATTCGTCCTCTCTGACTGGTCACGCTGCTGATATTTTAATTACAGGTTTAAACACCAGCTTTTGTTTGGTCATGCATTTCAAGTATGAGGTACATTATTATTAGCACCAACATAATGGAGGTTAAATGAAACTTGGTATCCCAGGTGTGTGTAATGAGGTCAGCTGAGCGCAGCATCAAAGGATATTAAATCCACATTTTTATGCGCTGAAACACATTTGGGGCTGCAAAATTTAATCTTAAGAAAACACACCTGGTGAGTCATTTCTGCAGTGGGTGACAACAAAGCTGACAGTTACTGGATTTAAAACTTGTTCAGTGAAACGTGAAGTTTCTGCCCAATGTTACTTGCTCATTTTTTAGTTGTTTAGCCATGTACAGATACTGACTATAACATAAAGTGGCTCCAGCAGCAGTTTGTCTTCCAACAAAGAGATACAAGCTTGTGTGCACAAACAGATGGCAGCGTCCCAGGCGATGCACTGCAGAAACACTGCAGCTTGTCTGCAACCTGTTTAGTCGTGTCTCTATAGGGAGACAAATGAGTTTGTGTCATGTAATATTCTTCATGTGGAGCTGTGACACGTTTATTGTGTTTTGTCTGTAACACAACTTGCCCATTTAAAAGTTTTAAATACAACACACTGCACCAGTGGAAGTCTAATGTTTTTATTATTGCAGCTATATTCCTCAGCTGACATTATATGTATTCAAAAAAATATGTTACCTTTATTTTTTTATATGTCAATGCTAGTGACAATCTTTTTAAACAATCTGATCTGAAGACAAGAGAGAATAGCTGAGAGAAAATGATGGAATGGGAATGAAAGGGTTTTGCCACATTCTGCTGTTTATGCCATTCAAAGATATGTGATGGGAAAAGATATGTATATTTTTTGGGAAAAATGATAATCAAAAGATTTCTCTTCAATAAAGTATGCTCTTTTGTTTCTGCTGCTGGGTGCTCTCTCCTAAACCTAAGCAATCTTAAAGATGTAAAATGACAGCTGTTGTAAAAACAATCTCAACTTAAGTTTGACTTCGCTTGTTCTGGAGCTTTCAACTATATCACAAAGTCTTTATCATCATCTGCTGTTTCCAAGACTGAACTATCAACCTCAACTTTTAAGACAACGTCTAAGGAAATTTTCCCTCCGGTTAATAAACTTGTGTCAACATCGGTGTTGCCAGTTACACCAGTTATTATACAAGAAAAGATATGAGCTCAGTGTCTGTAATGTTTGAAGGTTGGTTCATTATTAAGTTTTAATGTCTATCAAACACCTCCCTTACTGACTCCAACTGCAGACATCCACTTTCAGTTGTAAAGTAACACTAACTCTAAGTGTTGGCTGGTTGTTATGTTAGCTCCTTATCAAGGCTAGGTTGTTTTAGCCAACTTAGCCTCAATTTAGACAAATTAGCACCAAAGTGCTTGGTAATGCTAGTTCTCTGTATAATTACCCCTGGCTTACTTCACAGAAAGCCTAGCCAACATGGACGTGAACAGTGTAGGGATTAACAAATAACAAATAAATGTAATTCCACAACTTTTGCCAGTAACTAGATATGTAACTAGGCCTGAGCAATAAAACAAGCAATGTCTATCAGCAATAGACACATCATCAATAGCAATAAGAGAGTATTTCAATAAAATGTTTCATCTGAATGCATTATAAGCACCATAACACCATAACAGCATAAAGCACCATAACAGCATGAAAATAAATGTACCCCAGTTCAACAAACAGCCAGTCATATTCCATGATAACGGAGCAAGCTACATGTGACATGTGAACAGCCATTTAACAGACAGACCCCACGTGTGCTCCCTCCCCAGCTCATAAACAGCCTGTCATATCCCTAGATGCTACAGTGACATGTCAACAGCCAATCGTTACCAGTTGTGTTGTTTATTTGCCCTGTCAACACATGAGATACAGCTCGGAGTTAGACATGAGACAGCAAACACCACAAGTGACAACAGTATGCAAAATGAATGCAGATTAAAAAGAAGGACTGTTCACCTCACCAGTGTGGCAGATATCTATTAGAGTGAGGGGCTCAAATATTTGGAGGGAGCCTGGAGTAGAGGGATGTCATGCTCAGCCACCTACCACTGCAACCCGACCCTTCATAAGGATGAATGAACTATCAGAGCAGTTTGTGTGAACTACAGGAATACTTTCCCAACAAGAACCCATAATATAACAAACTTATTTTATCACCTAAGCCATGGCCACCCTTTTGACTCTTCGTCAGCCATGACCAACATGACTGAAACTGAAACCAATATCAATATGTAATAACCAATAACCAATGTGTGAGCTTGCTTTTCATCAGTTTAATGTAAACCGTTTATCAAATAATTATTTATTAACAACTGTGGCAGCGATTGGTACATATCCTGCATCCTGCGGTTCTTTTACTGAATCCTACTGTCTTTCATCACAGGCAATAAAAGTGTAGCTAACAGGTAGGAATGCTAATTGTTGCTGCTCTCTGGTGGTGAGGAGCAATAATAATGCCTATCAGTGATAATGGCTACAATAATAGATAAGACATCTGACAGTTGTAACTAAAATAAAAAAAACTACACTAAAATAATAAAGCTGAAGTATGTGTACATTAATAAGAGGATTACAGCAGACACTTAAAAGTAAGGCAAAAGTTACTTTCTGAAGTAAGTAATTACTTTTATAATGCAGTAATTGATGAAGTAATTCAACTACAGTTTGACTAAAACTAATTACTAAAAATCAGTAACTTGTCCAACACTAAGCATGAAGTCCTAGTAAAGAGAAGTATCACAGAAACTGCACAATGATCTGTCAACTATAGCAAAGCTGATAAATTGGCCACTAGACAAATGTGTTGAAGCAGGAAATAGAAATTGCAGTAAAGAACTGTCAAATATAGGTTAGAGGGTTATTGAGATACAGGGACAGTGGAGAGATTTGACAAGTTTATTTTCAAAGTGTCCCACTCAGTACGTAAGTGGGTCAAAAATAATAATTCTGGCCTCAAAAACCTGTCGGACTAGACTGTCAATCTAAAACACAGCATTTTGTAAGAAAACAATGTCTCAAAGTGGTCATTGTTCAATGTTTGTACAACACAAAAGCCTGAACCACTCTTTTGTGAGTCAGTCATCAACTGGCAGTGTCGCCTTCTTTCTTCAGTCAAATTCTGTATTTCTTGCTTTTATTCATTTCATATATTTAGAACCAGCATGAACTGAAATTAAACATTTCAAGAAACCCTCAAGTATCAAAATTCAGAAGAATGACTTCAAAGCTAAACTTCAATACCAACAATGAAAGCAACCCATTGTCCAGCAACTGCTGTCTTCAAACAGTTTTTGGAAGCATTGTATTGCTGTCATCAACTTGTCCATGTTGCACTTCTCAGCCAGAACTATTGTTTATGGGCAAAGACTGCTGGGCCCACATTCGCAGTGACTCAGACAGTAAATATATTTATCGTAAATGCCAGTACAGTATAATGTTGTAACATGTCCACATCTATTCATCAGGTGAGATTTTTCATGCATCCATCACACAATAATTGTTTAATTTACGTGATTACCAGTCACCAAACATACAATCCAGACCATCTTCGTTATGTAAACCACCAGTGGCTGAATGACCGATTCAGTTATTTCTTTAATTTGTAATAATTTCACCAAAGAAGAGTTCAGGCAAAGCACACAGTTCAAAGTTGCTGTGTGTGGTCAGACCCTGAAGAGAAATGATGCTTTAACTGACACATTTGAATGTGTCAGTAAATGTTTGAGGCATTTTTCCATTCATGAATGATGAAAAGTGCTTTGTTTGTTTTCTACGTCACAGTAATACCACAGTGAGAGTTTTTCTCTGCAGTCATAATATTTCTAGATTTGAGAGGAAATTTGGGTCCGACAGGGATTCAGAAGATTAAAGACCAAACATGTGGTTTCGAATTGACTGTTGCTTCCGTCTTTTTGGCTTCTTATTGTAGTTACACAGAAACACAGTCTAAACACAGAGCAATTTGAGGAGCGTTTGATAAACAGTTTGAAGCACAATCATATGTATGCATGTAACAGTCGCCAAATGAAGCAAGTGCTGAGGATTTTGAGGATTATAAGCAGTTTGTAAGGACTAGTTTCCTTCCATCTTTTGGATAAAAAAGCTGTAACTCTTGAAAAATCTGACATCATTTTAGAGGAATATTTTCCATCAGTGCTGCAGATGGTCAAACCCTTTGCAGCATACACCTTAGTGCATGGGTCTCTGTGATATAGGTTTCCAGAAATACTTCTACGGACTTTGACAGCACCGTACAGTCAAATGCAAAGGATTAAGAAGGACAGCAGTCTTTTCAGGCATCAAGGTTGACAGCAGTTTATGAATTACCACCAATTCACATCTTTCAGCAGACAAAAAAAGTACTTGGCTGACCAAAACACCTGGCACTTTTAAATGTTTGCACGTGACTACGTTGTGCAATATAAATATTTAACTGATGTTAACTCAAACAGTTTGTGTATGAAAGGCTACTTCTATGTAGGGCATACTAAATCAGGGATTGCCTTGCTGAGCATAAATATGCCATTAGAATTAGGCATCACGATTACCCCATGGCGAGACACTTTAGTGAGTTCCACTATGCTAATGATTCTTTCTTGCACATAAAGGGCATCAAACACATTAAACCCTTGGTTAGGGGGGAAGACAGTATACAGTATCGTAACCAGAGTGAAGCTTTTTGGATCCATTGACTGGACATGTTGAAGTATCCTGGTCTCAGTGAGGATATAGACTTCACATTTTCTGTAATGATTTGTTTTGTTTTTTTTGCTGTATGGGCTTTTCTGTGTTTTTTCAGCCTATGTTTAAACTTATATATGTGTATTTATCATGTACCCAGTGTGACGCTGTAAAATGTAAAACAAACAAAACCAAAAAAAAGAATGCACTGATTTAAAAATCCAGAATGCCAAAATCCACAATTTAATGTCTGTGACCTTTGACCCCTCAGGTGGTACTGCATTAAAAAAGCACATAATAAACAAAGGATACTACATGGCCTCAGGAAAACTTTGGAAAACCATTGTCAGTAAGCAGTTTTTTGCTGCATCTACACATTCAAGTTAAGACTCTACCATGAGAAAGTGAAAGCCATATAGCAACATTCAGAAACTCTACAGATTTCTCTGGGCCCGAGCTCATCTGAGACAAACTGACACAAAGTGGAAAAGTATGCTGTGGTCTGACAACTCCACATTTCAGATTGTTTTTGGAAATCGTCAACATCATGTCCTCCAGGCTGAAGAGGAAAAGAACCATCCAGAAAAATCATCATCTGTGATGGTATGGGTGTGTGTTAGTGCACATGGGTAACTCATGTTACTCATGTCTGTGAAGGCCCCGTTGATGCTGAAAGGTTCACACAGGTTTTGGAGAAACATATGCTGCCATCCAGACAATGTCTTTTTCAGCAAGAAAAGCCAAGACACATTCTGCACATGTTACAACAGTGTGGCTTTGCAGTAAAAGAGTTCAGGTACTTTCAGGTATTTTTTGCAAATCATTATGTTCTGGTTTTACTTACTTTTTACACAACATCCCAACTTGGAATTGATGTGTGAATGTTTTTTTTTCAAGTGTTAAGTGTCTCATGTTATTTTGTTTTATTTGTTTCACCTGTCTGTATCAAGTGTATCACATTTGATTATTAAATCATTTTAAATGACTTAGCTGCTAGAATAAAGATTTTTTTTTTCCCTTCCTTGTTTTTACTTTTACTTTTCTTTTAAGATGTTGGAGTGCTTGGATTGTCTAATTTGAAAATGATCATTAATAAGTGGTCTTTGATATCCTGTGAAATAAACAGCTTAACAGCATGTCATAAACTCTCATTATAGAAGTTCATGTGATTCATGTCTGGTTTTTGCAACAAACAATCACAGAGCTTTGAGCCATGACGCTGTTAACTGCAGGTTTATTGTCTGGTCCAGTTTAGTCTTTAGATCCCTTTGGAGAGATGTCATATTTCTAAAAACAGCCAGCAATTATTCCTGTGTTGTAAAAGTTTATAGTCTAACACATCCTTAATCACAGACACAAGCGATGCAGCTCATAAAAACGCAGCATGCTCTCCTGTGCATAAAAGGAGCTGTTTTATATCAACATCCACAATAAACAGACATGTTACCGCACCTCTACAATATTTATAAAATGGCCTGATTTAAAGGCCCCGCTGTTCATGCGTGACATGCCTCGATGTGAATGTGGATGATGGTCCGGCACAGATAAATATCAGCTAATGAAGACGTATTATTCTCATGGTTAGTGCTGGTCTCTCTCTGTAGCAAGAGCCTCCCTCTGCGGAGAAAATGACTCCCTCCTGTTTGTGTAGCCACATAACCACATCTATCTAAAACACTGCCATATCAAATGATGTATCTTCCCTTTATCTTCCAAGTGTGGAAATGGCTGCCTCTGCAGAGAAGAGTGAATTGCTCTGCAGTTACCTGGTAGCTTGTTTCCCCTCTCTCGCTGGGTTTTTTGTGATTTCAGATGTCTTTGTTGAACAACAGACATTGAGCACAACTCGGAAACAAGATCAAAGCACTTGTGTTTTTCATCTTGTTAATTCACAAGTGAAAATTGTTGTGATCATTTCTTACAATGAAAACAGTATTATAAATGTTCCCTATTTCTGTCATTAGGGTAAAATGTATTCAGGGCTTCAGGCCACTTTTCCTGATATTCACTTACATCTTTTTTCTTGTACACCTATTAAAGGGTGGGATGCACAGTTGGTAAAGCAGCCGTGGCCCGGGTTTAACTGCAACTTGTAACCCTTTGTTGCATGTCACCCCCCCCCCCCCCCCCCCCCAACGTTTTTCTATTTATCCAATAAAATGCAAAACTGTCCAAAAATAATTTAATTTATATCAAAACCTATTACAGGTCTGTGTTTATTTCTAGAGCTGGGGGATATGGCATATATAAAAAACCAGGGCTGAGACAATGACCGCAGCCATGTCACACCTACTGCAGGGTTGAGCTCATTACCGTCATCACTGCAAAGTTTATTTTGAAGGGTCAATCACATGTTATTCAACTGTGCAATGCCTTTGAGATCAGCACATGGATCTATTAATACAACTATAGATCAGTGGTCCCACACCACATGTCAGAAACACAGCCTCACTGAAAGACTCAAATCAAGGCATCGTGGGAGTTCCCGTGGACGGCTAACAACAACAACCATTTTCAAGATGGAAAAATGGATAAATAATCACAGAAGTTTGATCATTAAGGATTTTTTTTTGTAAAGTTAGCATTTCCTGCTCAGCTTATTTTGAGGCTAACCAGCATTTATTAACTACCACAGCTTACCTGGTACTGTACATTTACTCCAAGATTGTCCGCTTTTTGCAAAATTTCTGCTGTGCTTTGAGCAGCACTGTCACGCCTGCCCACTGCGCCTGCTCACTTTCTTTCTCACTTGCATACCACACATCACACACTGCCCTACCCCTTACAAGAGCTTCCCTACTCTTATGACAGTATTCTTCAACAAAGTTTAGTAAAACATGGTTTGGCCATTCGTGGTAAACTGCCATCCTGATCGAATACATGGCTAGTATTTCAGTAATCTATTATTGTGTAATGCATTACTGCCCAACATTGCTGAAAACTGATGGTTATCACACCATGAACATTTGCTTATTTACTGTATTGAAAACTACTGTAATAATGTTATTTTAAAAAATGAATTCTACTGCATTTGCGATATTAAAAAATACAGAACATAATAGTGAAATTAGAATTTTTCTAAGTTTGTTCAACTTATGACACTGTCTGATATCGATTGCAGATCCCTGAGTTGGATCGATTCAAAATTGTATCATAGCAAACTTTGTCATATGGGCAAATATTGAACCGTTGGTCAAAGAATCTACATAACATCATATTGTTATGAAACTTAATTTACACATGATGAACGTGATTTACACCCCTAGTAGGTGAACCTCGAGTTAGATTTAGGGATGCCCTGATCTCTTTCACTGACTGTTTGGAGTTGGAATAGTCTAACACTATATTTTTCTCTCCAGAGGGATATGGGTTAGCTTTGTTTCTCCTGTGTGACAGGTTTTTAAAACTAGAGGCAAACAGCTCAGTCAGTCACAATCAATTGTTGATGTGTGAGTACAAAAGGGTTTTTTATTTCATGTGACAGCAGAGGAGAGCAGCAGTTACACAATGTTTTCCAATGATAATATTTGATTGTTTTTTTGTTTTTTTTTTTTTGTTGTTGTTGTTTTAATTTCTACATCTGATGTTACTCCAGCCAAGGGTACTGATTGACTTCTGCTGTGCTTTCAGTGAAGCTCCAGAGTTTTCATGATAGTGGGGAGTATTTTATTATTTTATTTGACTTTTTAACTCAATTTTAAGGGATAGCTCAGCCAAAATGAAAATTCAGTCATTATCTACTTACCCATATGCCAATTGAAGGTCGGGTTTAGATTTTTAGTCTACAAAACACTGCTGGAGTTTCACAGGGAAACAGTGCTGCTGAATCTCCCAAACACTTGAAGTGAACGGGGACCAGCTTTCAAATGGAAAAAACAACCCCCAAAAAAGAAGCCCATAAAATGCCTTCATACGCTCCTCATGGTGTAATCCACATCTCTTAAAGTATGTAGTGTACACACAACACACACTCAGTTCAGGCAGTGTGCACACGCACGTTAATGTGGCTCCAAGCTAACAATCAGTGAACAGTGAAGATTTAGGCTAAAACATGGTGTAAATGACGTCTTTCAAGTCAACTTGGCATGTTGGGCCTTCAGGAGAATTGGATAACTCCAGGCAAGCAGTATGAAAGCATTTTATGTTTTTTTGTTTGTTCGTTTTTTTTACATTCGATAACTGGTCACAATTCATTTACATTGTTTGGGAGATTATGCAAAGCTGTTTTCCTATAAATCTCCAGCAGTGTTTTGTGGACTAAAAAACTAAACCCGACCTTCAATTGGTTGAGGGTGAGTAGATAATGACTAAATTTAGGTGAACTATCTCTTTAAGGTGGTTGAATAATTGCTTAGATCCCATGCACACTGTGTGTAACTCCTCAAGACCCCACCCAAGTTCTGTGCTTTGATGAAAGCGGCCTGGTCTGAAGTTGAAAATAAGTTTAAACCAAACTCGCTCAAGATGTACAGACTCTTATGTTGGACCAGCTATTCTCATTTCAGTGACAAGCACCTCCTTCAACTTTTGCTCTGCTGTGAATGCAGCAGTTCAGTGTGTTTACTGTGTCTATGAGAATAAATACTACAACTCCTCAAGACTAAAATCCAAAAGTTAGAAATAATTTTGGCACGGGCTTACTTAAGGTGGACTGACCTTTAAGGTGGACCAGGTCAGCTATTATAGAATTTGTGAAATATATAGAGATGCACCGATTCCAATTTTCTTAGGCGATTCCAATTTCCGATTTTTTGAATGGTCTGACCTGCAGATTCCAATTTTGGCCAATTCCGATTTTCAGTCTTTCTAAGAACTGTAATTGACAGCATTCACAAACATTTTTGCAACTTTTCTTGTAAAAATTTAATTGGATGTTCATAATAAGACACTTACTATTAAATATTCATTAATTACTATTTAAATTTTCTCCAAAGCCCTCCAGGTTACAGCCAGGCCTTATTATAGTTTGATATTAAGATTATGAATTGGGTGAACATGATCTCTCTGTTCTGCGACAGCTGTAAACAGCTCTGTCTCGTTGTAGACTGTCTGTCTTCTCTTTATCCTGTTCTTGGAATCTGTCACTAATACCAACTTCATGCAAGCATGTGTCTGAGTGTGTGTCGCTGTGATCATGATATCACGGTCAGTCCGTCTGCTGCGCGCATGAGGTAACCATCGTGCAGAACTCATGTGTGACAGTGACGGGCACAGAATCGGATATGTGACGCTGACCGGCCAGTCACCGGTCAGGGCCGGTCATGCTGAAAACCATCCGGTTCTGGTCTCTGGCCGGTCGATTGGTGCATCCCTAGAAATATATCCATAAATTTGCCGTACTATCAGACTGAAGAGCAAACCTCTTCCCTAAGGCTGTGAGACTGCTCAATTAATTCTCACCACTACTCAACATAAATAGTTTGTTCTATATTTTTACTCATCTCTTCAACCAATCCCAATCAATCAATCAAAGAGGGAACTACAACGTAATCTCAACTTCCAACCCATGTTGTAAATTATACATAAATCGTCTTGTATCCTTGGGATTTTGGAAATATTGCACAATTTCAACATAAAAATTGTCCCCTTTCATAATGAACTTATTTGTAGGGAAAAAGGGATTACTAGGTCTTATGGCATGATTTGGTTAAAGGTTTCCCATTGTAACTATGCACTGCATTCAGCAGTACACTCTTCCATCACATGCACAGATCCTTCATGCCAGCATCCCATTAAATAGGAATTCAATAAAATTACAATCTTGTGCATGCACAGTATATTCTCCAAACACATGAGCAGCCCACACTGCTGCCAACACTACCGCACTCTCTGAGGCTTCAGAGCTGAGACTAATGTTTATTGAAAGTTCAATGTTAAACGAGTCATCTCGTTTAATCGAAGTTCAATTTAACAGTTGTTGGTTTTTTTTTATTTCTAGTAGAGGAGTTTACCATTATGTCTGCTTATGTAAAATGTTTGGTTCTGCAGTTGAGAACTGGTTCCAAACTGTCCTATACATCACAATCACATTCCTCCAAATTTATCAGTTACTTATATTGATGCCTGCATGTTTTTGTCATAGTTGTGCCTTGCAAAACAATGATGCCAAACTCATGTGTCTGCTTTACTAGAAACATGCAATGAAAAGGAATCATGACAAAGAGGAAGAAATGTGCCAAAGCGTGGCTTCATTGAACAAAGATGGCAGCGCTAGTTGCATATATGTGAAATGATGATTTAAGGGTGGAAACACTAACAATATGCTGAAAGATCTTTCTACACAACATGGGCTCAAATTCCAGGAACATCACGTACCTGACCCTCTACGCTTAAGTGCCACTGCCTCCCAGCCGAGCAGGACATCAGTTATCCAGAAAGATTGTTTTATGTTATAATAACATTAACACCACATGGCAAACAGTGGAGCGTCTGCATGCCTGAGTCATAGGGATATTAACTGAGTAGTAGTAGTACCTGAGAGAGAACACAACATGAACCTTATAGCTGTAATACAATTTACATCATCAGTGACTTCTGCAGCAACAATCTTTGTGCACAGTCAATGCAACAGTTCCTAGCTTATGAGTGGGGAAACAGAAACAAAGCCTTAATTTCAAATTAAAATTTAAAGTAAAGGTCTCTCAACATAAACATCTGAATGTCAACATAAAGTATTTTGTTTATAATGGTGGGGGACACTTTGAACCTATATTAATAATAAAAAAAAAGGGGGGTTTAGGGAGAAAAGGACAAACTGATGCATCTCAAGTCATGGCAGTATACCATGCAGACAGAAACAGGTCAATTCCTCTGTTGGATCTCTGTTGGCAATCAATGCTTGGTCCAGTTTATTTCATAAATCCTACATTAATGACATATATAGTCCAGGCAGGGTGACACTAAATAGCAGAGTGTTACCGTGTGCATCTTTACTCAGCAGCTCTGATAGCAACTACTCCTCCCTCTGATACGTAACACTCCCCACTGTGCAATTATGCACCATTTCAGCTTTGGATGAGGCTCTGTCTTAAATTAGCAACTAATGTCTTGCAGTTTGCTCCCCGAGCCTGGACTATAATGGTACACAAAGCCTTGCTGTAAATGAACACAAAAATACCTGAGGCAACAATTGATAGCTAATTTGCTACTTTTTGCCAGTTGCCCACAGAGTGCAGCACTATGCAAAAGCACGGCTCATTATATCCACACTCACCGCCAAATTATTTCAGCTCTCGTCATCATGACTGCTGGTTTTGAAAGCTGTAAACAGATTCCACAGGTGCAGCACATGTTGAATGTGGAGTAGTTAAAAGTGTTTGCCTAGACATGCTAAAACTGCAATTTGCACACAACCCTCTATTTTGTTGTTGTTCTGCTCAGGAGTGGTGCTTAGAGATCTGAAAGTGAATTTCTCAGTCTATTTTTCTGTGAGCAGTTATAGTCAGATTCAGTCTGTAATACTGTGGAAATAACTGTGCTCTGATTTGCCAAGCGTTTGGAGAGAGAGACAGATTGAATGGTCAAAACAGGGCTGATGATTGAAGATGATGGCGATCGTGTTGATGATAATAATAGTGAGGGTGATGATGAGGGTAATTACGGACTGTGTCGGCGGATGAGGAGAAAAGCAACTGTTGACAGTTCAGAGTGAGCCGTCAGCAAAATTGAGTAAAGCTGATTTGATGCCCGTGGACAAGCCCTGAGCGGGAGCATCCAAACTGAAAGCCCCGGCACTGCCGCCTCTCACGGGAGAAATGGGGGCGAGAATAAAAGAACAGTAACTCAGATGACAAAGAATGGATTGAGGAAGAGATCACAAAGACGAAGAGTTTGAAGAAGAGATAAGCAAAGATGACAAAAACACAGACCGGCTGAGAAACTGAGCCACTCAGCCACACACCACTGTGAAAACCACCGCTCGGCCAAAATCCTCCCCTTTGATCCCATTCCACATATATCATCTGTCTATGAAACGATACTCGCCAGGCATCCAGCCTCCGCCCCCCACTCTCCCTTGAGACAACTTTTCCCAAATCCCTGGATGCTGGGGTGAAGGCTTGCACCCCCACCCCCCCCTTCCATCTGAGCTGTGATTATTTGGCTGGGGCTCTGCCATATCAAAGCTCAGCCAGCTAAAGATTCCCCAGAGGAGAAAGAAGAGAGGGAGACAGAAAGAGAGATCTGCACCACCACCCACCTGTGCAGGGCAAAGATAGGAATGAAGCAAATGGCACCCCACTGGATGCTGCCATCTGCTAGTGGACACCCCTCAAAGACACCATCACAGGATTTTTTTTTTTCTTCATAAACTGCAGTGACTCCCCCAAACTGAGAAAAGTGTTGGTTTTTTTCCCCAGACCGATCCTGCTTCTGCAGCCTGCTCTAATCTCTCAGATGAGGTGACCGGCCTCGCCTTATAGGGTACATACAGGGCCGTTTGAAGAAGAGCGGTTGTCATGCTCTGTGTGTGTCGGGGCTGATGAGGTCTGAACAAGGTCCTGAGGACTGCAAGATCAGGAGTTTTCACAGAATCGGCTTAGAAGTGTCGAGCTGCTCACAGGTTTACCTACTATCTCTCATGTCTGTACACTTTAATACACCTTAAGACTGTATAAACTCTTAGTAATAACCTTAAAATGTGAAGGAATGTGAAGAAGAAAAAGTGATCTTTTTCCTCGATTATTAATTTGAATATTTAGGCTTACACTCTCCTTTTCAAATGTAGCCTTGATGAGAATAAATTTTATTAGCTAGATCTATGTTCATACAGAAAGCCTCAGTGCTCATTTTATTTTGCTTTCCTATTCAATGCTGAAAATATCAAAAACCCTTTGAAAAATCATTGTGAATAAGTCTCCTTCAAATAAACCACACAAGATGTCATACACCTGACATTCTTAGCAATTTTATACGTTCTATATCTTTTTTAAATGCAGTGCCTGATTGTTTTGAAATTTGCTTAGTAACTATATGTTCAATCTATTTCACCTGAGTGGATGAATCCTACTGGCATGAATAAATAAAACTTATCCCTGCCATCCAAAAATTTTCAAAGAGAATTTTCAGAGAATTTTCTTGTGATTTTTATCTTTGTACGTCAGCAATAATCTATTTGTAAGGAGTTAAGACAATTACGGTGTATCTTTTGGAAGTTACAATGATCCTTCGTTTGATCCCTTGAAAAAAAGATGTGGGTACGGGAGAGAGAAATAAAACAAAAAAGTTGGATGTGGCAAGCAAACTGAAAACTTTGCTGTGCTTTCATCCACCTCATCAAATTTTAGCAAAGAGGGGCAGCTCATCTTAGGTTTTCTGTCTTCCAGCTCTGTCGAGTTTGTAGTCAGTGTGATGCTAATCTCTCTATATACCATCTCATTTCTAGTTAGCATCCTCTTGTTTCTTTTTCATGCAGCCTGCATAACTAACTCTTTATAAAATTCTCTGTGAGGAATGTCTGGTTCTGTATTGGTAGGTAAGGAACACACAGGATTTGGTGCCCACAGTCTATTTTCTATTTTTCTGATACAATTAATTGGACAATGACATATCCACGTGACTTCACAACACTTTATAATTATGGCCACAGAAGTTATGCTCAACTCAAATCTTATACATGACTAATGAGACTTAATTATAAAACATACTCTGTCTGACATCAGCTTCTGTGCTTCTATGTTAACTGAACAAAGGGAGTTTATTAACACACAAAAGCTGCCAATCTTTCATTTAATCTGATGATTAAATCATTTCTGAAAATTACTAAAAAAAATACCTGTCAAAAGTTGACAGAGCAGAGCCCAAGTTGACATATTGACTTTTTTAGTGCAACTTCATTACAAATGTTAACCTATTCAAATAACAGTGAGTAACAGCAGCAAAACCTCACACTGGAGAAATTAATTATGACTAAGACGAATGAAATCAGCAAATACTAACATTAGAGAACCTTGAAATATATTTTGGCATTTTGCTTAAAAATGACTTGTTGCACTGATTACCTAAATCATTGTCCATTATTTTTTTTATTATACCATGGTCTGAGGAAATACTCCTTTCTGGTTGGCTGGTTGGTGTGCATAAAAACCTAACAAAAAGCTTAATCATTGTTCAAAATTCATCCGAGCACAGCTGTCAAAGCTCACATCACTTCCTAACTGGAGGCATTGCGAGCAAGTGACCAAGTAAGCAAACAGCTGATTGTTTCAGTTTTCCCAGCTGAGAATGTCCTTACCTAAAAATTGCTCGCCCTGGCACTGTTTCGGCAAAGTTTAACAAAACTCAAACCTATTTTATCTGGTTAAAATCGATGTGACATCCTTGACATTTCTGTTTTCCCTCACCAAAGCACTCGAAATGGAGGACGAGAGAACAATAAATGAGATTGAGAAGAAGCAGCACCTTTTATATGATCCACACCAGCCATTTTATAGAAATATCTTCAAAAATGTACATACATAGAAACAATGATGATTTAAGAAAATTACATTAATTATGAATAAATAAATCAGACACCTAATTTATTAAAGTCTCAAGGGTGCTTCTATGACATTGTTCGTGTACATGAATATGTGTCACTCTTTATCAATTGCAGCAAGTAGGTCTGGGGCAATTAGTGGACATAATCGATTATGAAAGTATGTTGATTTGCATATCCGCACGTTGTTATGAACTGCTATGCCTGCTCAGAGCATGGATACACCTGGAGAACAAGCTGCAGAGAACAAGCCTCGCTGCGATTATCTAAAGTGAGGGAGTATTTTAGACAGAGACACAACAGTGTTGCTCTCTTTAGGGCCACAAACTGGACATGACCTCTCTCAGCGGGACAGCTGCTCCACACAAGTGCTGGAAGTGAAGCACCGAGCAACCTATCCTCCTGCAGCTGCAGCAGCAGCAGCAGCATCACCCCATTTACTTTGTGTCAGCACCCAAACACGATATATGAGGATTATCAACACGTAGAACATGTTTCTAGTAGTAGAAGTCACTTTTAAATAGATTTTCTAGAAGTCTCTTCATCACCCGTATGTTAAAAGTGCTGTCTGCACCACTGCTAACCTAATACCATACGTCATCTAATGGTGTTATTCAGCCATTTTGTACTTTCTGTTCATTTTCTCAGCCACTTACACGACAGAAATGGGTAAAACTAACATTACAGACTGTCTGTAATTCTTTTCAGTTGCCAGAAAAACAAGGAAAAGTATTTTCTTTGGCCCAAACTGACACAAAAATACACTGCCAGTGACCAGGCATCTGACATGAAGTCTTTTAGACTAACATTAACATATGCCATGATTAGCATTATTCTAATATTAAAACTTTTGAGATAATTTAGGTAAATTAATTGTTATATAATTGAATAATAAAAAATATCAAGTGCAAAACTTTTGCAAAAAATCTGAGAATGATTTTATTTCATATTCTTGGCAAATAACCATGATATAAACTGGATAATGAACTTGTAGGTGTGTGTTAAAAGTACCACTTCACGGAGGTCTCCACTTCACTTTTGGTAGGTTCATTACCTCCACGTCATGCAAACTGTTTAACGCACACCTACTAATCTATGTAACTGTGTAACTACACACCAACTAATCTATTAAGACTAACTGATATGTGGTTTGCAGTTGGTGTCATGCTGAAAGGCAGATGAATTAACTGAGTAATGAAGTAAATGAATAAGTGATTTTATGCCACAAGTTATTTATACTCAGTAAAGTCATTATAATTTTCTGTTAAAACAAGCAAACCAAATTGTCAGCTGGGTGATATTTTCTGTCAGTTCCCAAAGCAGTGTTACCTTGTTGAAATAACAGACAATATTCTAAAATAATGAGGCATGACATGCTCATTTTTGGTGCCCGAAAACCATAAAAAACATGTTGTTTTCTTCAAGAAAAACAGTCAATTTATCTCACCCCACATTGACAGATTTGACATGTGTTAATAAGAGTGTGGTTGAGATATACAACTTGTTCATTTTAAACAAAAGGAAATAAACTTCCTTGTGAACCATGGGATTAACAGCGTGATGAATATCACTATGTGAGAAGATGTCAGCCTGGAGCTGTCATATTTGAACTCCACTTTTCTCATATTGTCAGTCCGACATCAAGCTCCCTGAGCCTCTGTAAATTATTGTCTGTAAATCCTTCCATCAGGGGCATCATAATATAACAGCAATACTTATTTTTTTCTTTGCCAGACTTTATTCTGCAGTGTCTTGTCAAATCATAGCAGTAGCAAGATTTGTGTGTCAAAGAGTTGTCTGCCAGGCACTTGAAAAAAAAAAAAAAATCAATTTTGACGTAGAAAATAACTAAAGAAAAAAAACTGACAGCACTTCCGACAGATATATCAGCAATGTGTTGGCAGAAGTGGGTAAATGTTGATTCAGCCAGGAATCACAGGCAGTTATCTCATCCGTACATGTCATTCCTGTTGTCCAAGGCAATTCTCTCTGTGGTAACAGTCTGTGTTTAACCTCACCGGGTGATCGAACTCTTCTCATTCAGACCACTTGAAGCAGCCTCCTGGTGCAGAGGGGGATCAATACCAGGAGCATTACATCTAATCAAGCACTGATTACTTTCTTAACGTTGATTGCAATTGGCTAGGATGTCGTTCGGTTTGGTAAAGCGTGTTCGTTTTACATAGATTTAAATGGTCACCCAACAGAAACTGACCTTTATTTTCCAAAAGGTTCATCACTTTCACAGAGACAAATCACATGCACTGTCACAGCCCAGAGCTACTCATTTCGTTAAAATTAACATGATTAGTGTAGCACCTTTGTCAGCTGCTCAGTTTGAATCTTGTTACGCCTGTGTCCTGAACAGCATCTTAATCTTGATTTTCTTTCATGTTACAGCACTGAACATCCACCAGGAACGCCTTATGCAATACTTACTGTGGGGGATTTCTATAACAAGACATGAAGGTCAACTGTGATTTAAGCTTTTTAAAATATCAATCAAACAAGCATGTAATTATTACCGGCATTGGTCTGCATTGTGACATGCTTATGCAGCTTTGTTTTCTTTTAATTTACTGGCTGTGGACAAGGAGAGGTTGAGGGCATGTCAGTACATTCCTCTGTGGTGTAGTAATCACAAACTCTACAGCTCACAGCGCCATCTCTCCAGAGAAAGGAATGTGACGTAATCCAGTTCACATCTAATCCAACAACAGCCACATGACGCCTGTGTTTGTCATTAATGAGACGTCACATGCTGTCACAGTCTGTTGTTCTTGAAGTCAAAAGTCACACAAACACACAGACGCACCCACATACATCATGCATGTATGCGTTATGAGGTATTACATCATAATGTCTGATGAAAAAGACAGATATCCCCAGTGGTCTGACTGGTAATTACTGACACAGTTTAGGTGTTTGACTCAGCAGATGCACAAATAAGCATCCAGTTTTTCCTTACAACAAGCCTGTTTACTTGCATACTGGGGTCCTGAAGTTGTGTCTTATTCTAGTATTGATCATACTGGGGATTAGGGCTAAACAATTAATCAAATTTAACAAAATTCTAATACTGAGGTACAATAATTGTTCAAGGTAAAATATATTAAAATATGATTTTAACTTAAACATTGTTGTGCTGCAGACCTGTCCTGGCTGATAATAAAGACAATGAGAATATTGATGTAAAAATTATAATTCCCTCTTAAAATGCAAATCACACAGCAATTGCATTATCAGTCAAAATAAACACAATTAGATCTTTTTTGAAAATTGTTCAGTCCTACTGGAGACATGGCATTTACATTGAACACAATGATACTAGTTTATTAATTTAAACTAGGGGTGGGACTGGATTAAAAAAAATAATCTAATTAATTAGAGGCTTTGTGATTAATTAATCTCAATTAATCGCATTTTAATGGCATGACAATATTTGCAACAACAAGCAACATTTTTCAATTTAAATGGATTTTGGTATATGACTGAATCACATGATAGATGCATGCATACATTTAAACAAAATATTGTTTATTTTGCATCAGTCAATACTGATGACTTATGGTGCAATACAATGGCACTATAAATCATAATGGTGGCTATATTCAAGCTTTCATAGAATTTTATTTAAACTCAGAAGTGTTTCAGCAGCACAGCGTTTTGCCTGTCTGATTATGTTTACTTGCTCTGATTTTGTTGATTAAGTCCTCTTTCCTTGCTCTTTGTGCTTCTACGATGGATAAGCAGGCTACGTAGTTAAATTGCTTATTTTCTGTCTGTCTTTATGATCATGAGTCTGCACGGGGACTTTTATTTTGAAAATCAACCGGATTCTCCCGTTTTCTGTGCCTGACTTCCTGGCCATTCAACGTGCACTGTGGCAATTGACGCGCCATCCGTCAAAAATAGACTTGCTGCATATTCTCTGCGGAGCAGAGCACCGAGCCACTTCTGGGACACTGCTGAGACGCGCCGCGGCGCTTCTGGTATAAGTTACAGCATTGACTAGAATGGCAGGGTATGCCTTTGAGTGCCGCGGTGCAGCTGTGACGCGGCACAGCCGTGCCTGGTGTAAATTAGGGGTCAGTGTGATCGGCGGAGCAGGGATTCGTGCACTGACAAACGTTGTGTGTTGTCTGGAGTGCAAACTGCGATTAAATGCATACATTTTTTGCTGCATTTTTTAAATTACTTAATCATAATTAACGCGTCAAAGTCCCACCCCTAATTTAAGCACAAAAGTTTTTCTTTTTAACATGTTAACAAATAGCTTTGTTGTTACTGTAACAACTCTAATGGAGTTAAACATTTCCCTCTTTTTCTACTAGTCTTTTTGATAAGCATAGCTAAACACATCAACCATAATAAGATGGAAAAAAGTAAAATGTTGGGACGTGCCTTTCCTTCTTAACTGCTCTGCACATACATGACAGCTAGCACGTCTCAACAATGAGACAGCAAACCTCAGCTCTGTGAAGACAGGGTGATGACACCCAGAGCTGCTATTCTGCTGCGTTAAGACTTCACATCTCTGACCACAAATGTTTGATCTGGCATGTTCGCTTCCAGCTATCACATCTAGGCAGTGGTAGCAATTTCTGTAAATGATGGAATTTTAACCTGCCCCTTTATCTTACACTTTCATTTGACTTTATGCGGCACTATATACATGTACTTATTTCTAATTGCACGTGTTGTCTTTGGTATCTACAAAAAGAAACTGAACTGAATTTCAGAGGATTTGTTTGCAGACGTTAAATGAAAATGCAAGGTATTTTTACCATTTCATCACATGCTTTTCTGCACAAGGTGTCAATTAAACTTCAAGTGTTTGGGGAAAATGTCGTGTGGAGAAGTAAACAAGCTGTTTTGAATTAACCTTGAGAAAATTCAATAAAGCAAACCGTGCCATAAAACCTGCAATAACCTGTGAAAAGTTTGCTTCGAGCTTTGAAATTTATTGCGGTTTTCTCTTGCCTGCATGTCAACCTTTCACAGTAACCTTTTCATCACTTTGCTGCAAATATTTTCTTTTCAACAAATCGTTGCGATAAACTCCTGGTGCCGGGCTCTGAAAGTGTAGCTGTTGGCAGTTGACAGAGTTTGTTCTCTCTGCATCAGACTGAGCAAAATTTAAGGAAACAACTGTTTCCTGGCATGTTCAGACCCCAACTCAGTAGAACAGTCGAATGATTTATTGCCAGCGCCAAGTTCACACCAGGAACATGGGCTGTCTGGCTCGCCTCCTAAATTCCCTGATAAGATTCAGTGTTTGTCAAAATAAGACCGATGTTGCTCCACAGTTGTCCTCATCTTGGGTGTGATGAAAAATTGACTCACTTATACCCAAGCAATTAATACTGAAGTAAAGCATTTTGTTCTTGTAGTCAAACTGAAATTAAAATACATTTTTGCAAATTACTATACATTTCTTTTTGACTTGTGCAATTTAGTCAAAATGCAGTTTCCGAAAAGAAGCTATTAGATTTTATTTTTCAGCAGTGACAGCACTCTCTACGTTGATGTTCTGTCGGAGGGGCATGAATTTTTTGTCAGTACTAATTTAGTATAAGTGGGACAATATCTTTGTGGCCGAGTACTAGAAGTGTCTCAAAAAACAGGGGCAATGTTTTAGTCATTTGAGCACTCCCTATGTTACTCCATGTTGTGACTGGAATCACAGGGTAACTTGCAGAGTGCTGATTTTGCTAGAATACCCACCGCTTTTTGTTTTCACAGTCTGGTAATTTATCATCACATCTGGAATCATAAAAAACACAGCCAAGACTAATTGAGCTTCCTCTTTTCTACAGAAAGCTGAAGCCTCTTTCCCACCAGCTTCTGTAACTCAATACAATCTGTCAAAGTTTCTTTCATCCATTTTTGTGAAAAAAATAAGTGTGTTCCTGAGGTTTGCTTTCCATAATGTAAGACTGCGCCAAGGTTTCGATCCGTTCTCCACAAAGCTGCGTGTTCCAGCAGCTGTTTCAGTAGCAGAGTATTTTCACCACCAAATTACGTTGACTTGCACAGATTTAGTTGATTTGGTTGTCTTTGGTTGCTATTTTGTGCATCTATCATGGATAAGTAGTCGACTTATTTATACTGACATTAAATAGCGTTGTCTTATTCCATTCCTTTATTATTTATATTGACTTGACAACATCATGTTTTGTCTTTGTAATCTCTGCACTCTTCATTTTAACTTATTTTTAGTGTCATGTTTTTCTAGTTTTACTGTTCTTATTTCTTTTACTGTGTTTTACTGTTTTTCTATGTTTTAGTGTCTTTGCTTGTGTCTTGTTTACTCCTGTTTGCCCCTCTGTTGTTATTTTGCTTCCTTTGTATCTTGCTCTTGTGCTCTTTTACTTTGTCTGTCAAAGCACTTTGTAAACTCTGTTTTTAAAGGTGCTATATAAATAAAATTATTATTACCATTATTATTATTACATAGTAAAAGAGTTTCTTGTCTGTTTTTATGATTGCGAGTCTGCATGGGGTCCTTTATTTTGAAAACTGACCGGATTCTCTAAGGTGTTTTTGTGTCTAAGTTGCTGCCTGTTTGATCTGCTCTGTGCAGATTGACACAGCATCTGTCAAAAATAGACTTATTTGAAGAGGGGCGCGTATTTGAGGCAGGGCAGAGTGGAGAGCTGCTTCTGGGACATGCTGCAGGGCTGTTGGTGGAATCAAAAGCATTTTGTAGAATTGCAGCGATCAGCTCCAGTAGACGTGGCGGAGCTGTGCCTGCTGGTATCAAAATGCTAGAAGATGAAAGCTTTGTGATTTAAGCAAAGTTAGAAAATGATTAATTTCATAGCAAACCAAAAACTACAGCTCTCATCATTAAAATTTGCCAGCACAGCAGCAACACAGATATTTTTCCTATTCGGGACATACAAATGTCAGAGTGATTTTTGATGAGGTTTCCTTTCATCTGAGACAGAACCTAGAAGTAGGTCAGCAACTAACAATTATTTGACATCGATTAATCATAATTGCTTCTTTTGTGCAATCAACAGTCCAAAACCCAAAGACCCTTCATTTACTTACATAAATGATATTTAAGAAGGTAGAACCAGCAATTGTTTGACATTTTTGCTTGAAAAATGGCTTAACAATTAATCAATTATCAAATAGTTGACAATTAATTTTCTTTTGATGAACTGACTAATCAACTAATTACTGCAACCCAGAAGTTCTGGTTTAATTGTGGCTCTCCAGGGCTTGTTTTTTACTAGGAGCACAGTGGCCCCTAACTTAAAATTTTAGGAGCGCAAGCAGAACATTTAGGGGCGCACACCGAAATCGACTTGCAAAGTAAATATTCACATTTCCTCTCATTTTCACTGTATTACTGATAAATACTTGAACAATAAATGCAGAAACTATAATGTTTTCCTTGGCAATGAAATAGGCCGTGTTAAACTTTAATATCAATTCAGCCTCCTCGGCGCACTGGTTAGCAGCCTCTTGTCTTCTAAATGCAACTGGGAGTGGAGTTGCACTTTCATTACACAGGTCACGGCACATTTTATGTTTCAGACTGGCACTGTATTTGCTCAAAGTGTCATGTTTTAATTGTGTGGTACCAGTATTATCAGCGAATTTCATGTTCCCCGCATGTTGTGGGTATCGACAGCAGAATTTGCCGTTCATTGAATTCGTCTCCTTGAAATACCTCAGCCAGGTGAACTCGCACAGCCACTCATCGCGAAAACAGAATTTCCTGGCTTTTTTTCGCCACAACTGTTTCCTCGCAATCTGAGTCGGACTCATTATCAGCATTTGTCTCCTCTGGAACACTACGTTTACTGGGGAGAAAGTAAGAACTGATAGTCCTCTTCGCCATTGTTCATTGTTTACAAGAGTTATGTGAAACCTGTGGATTTGCACGATAACCCCATGACCCACCTCTTTTCACACATAAGCCAATCACAGTGGTCATTCGCCCCCTGCTCTCACACACATTGGCCCGCCTTCTTCTTAATTTAGTTAATGTCGGTTGGCAAACCAGCTCATTTGCGCATTACTGTCAACTACTGGGCTGAAGTGTGGGCAAACTTACTGGTCGCACATGCGCGAGTAGATGAAAAATTTTAGTCGCAAAATGCAGCCATTTAGTCGCAGTCTGGAGCCCTGCTCTCTTTAAAAGGGACAGATGGTTTAAATCACTCACAGCTGATAGCCAAGGCTACATAGCTGTGTTGAAAAAGGGGAAAACATCTTTTTAGCAACATGTGCTCTAGTCAGTAGTAGGGTTGAGCTGATTTTTTTATGGCTTACCTTCCTCAGTATAGCCGGCTAATTGTGTCTCAAGCTTAACACAACTAAGTAAAGGACATGTGGTACAGACACAGTGACCCTTTTAAAGCCAGCACAGGGATGTATGTCTGGAGCTCACGTGGCAGGAAGTTTCCTCAACTGAGTCAGACAGCTGGTGGTGGCCATCAGCGGGAAGCAGTGGCAACTATATTGATAAGTTGATAAGCAAGTTGTTTTTTCTGTTATGGGTCAGCCCCCCAAAACAACAATGTCATCATCCATAGGTGATGTTTCAGTGCAGAAATCATAACATACTAATTTAGTATACTTCGCCAAACCCTAGTCAGTAGTACATAAGAGAAGTTCACAGCACATCTACAATTATTAATCCACAATTATGTCTAACTATGGTTTTATTGACTTTTAGAGAAAAAGGAAAAATATGCACAATAGTAACAGCATGAATGTAGTTTTTATTTCCTTGCCCAAATTTCAGTTTGACTTTAAAAGTTCCAATTGTTTCAAATATTTATGCAAAAAATATAAGCATAAAAGAAGTAGTAGTAGTTGATATGTTTTAGGCACTTTTTTCCCACCCTGATCCCCTTAAGAATGCCAGTAACACATAATCAATACAGAAATGAGAAACCAATCCTCATCAACCAAACACTTAACTGAAATGAAGGAGTCATTTCACATGCATTGGTCCTGTTTAGGAGTCAAGTATGAGTGCTGTGGTAGAAGAATGATATCACCGGGCCAGCATTCCTTAATTGAAACCACCAGCTCCTCAAGCTATCCCATTACACCAGGCAGGTTAGGGTTGCCAGGTCAGAGTCTTAAGAAAGCTCCCATGCGTAATTTATGGTGCTCTTACCTCAGATAATCCATACATATAAGCTGTGAGGTTATGAGGCTGCAGACCCCCTACCCATCTGCAGCCAATTTGGCCCCTGCACAATGATCCTTAAATCACACAAAGCTCCCAGACCTTGCTGACTGGACTATAGAGGAGTGAGCAGAGGAGTCCATTTTCATTTGAATTCCCTGCGCATACCCTTCCTGGTAGATTTAAGGGGAATAAAAGAGACCATGGGCATTAACTACCTGAACTAGTGATCCTCCTTAAAAGCCAACACCCTCTGCTTTTTCCTCCCTCAGCAGTAAATTGCAAAGGAATGTGGCCCCAGCACCAGATCAATAAAACTTCTTTGCAATTTAACAAGAACAGATGTTAGCAATCCTGCTAGGTTTGCCCTGCTACATATTAAGTGAGATAGCCATGAATGTTTGTATGTGTGGCAGTTTTAGAAAAGCAAAAGAAAAAAGTTGACTACTTCTTTATCCAACCAGTTATCTCAGGCATCAAAAGTGTGATCCCCTCTATCTGCAAGATTATAGGAGCTTAATCACTGTGAAGATTAACCTTATCAGAAATCACATTTCTTCACACTGTTTCAATTATAAGGACAAACTCTGTGTTGGGGACAGGGAGGTGGAGTAGGGTGACACTGAAGATAGAAAGAGATGATTGGTCCAAGTGAATAGAGAAGCCTGCTGGCTGTTTTCCAGCTGTGTTAACATCTTTATCTGAAAAACATCTTTAAAGGGAAACACTGCTCAGTTGGAGGACTGGGGAACTTTCATCTACATGTTTTGGTGTTGCTCGTGTTGTGCTGATTTATCATCAAAGTCACTATTACTTGGTTACAGCGGGCAAATATTTCACTAAGTGAGAAACACAGCTGTTTAGTATCAGTTTTGCAGTGTTACCCATGGCTGTTATTTACATTCAATAGTTTCTATGGTTGCACTTCTGATACAAATCACCCTGAACACTGCTGCTGCATCTGAAATCACATACTATGCACCACATACCCAAAACCCGTACTACCATTTAACATACTTGTGTCAATAAACAGTTGTATGTATCTTCTCAGATGCTCTGCTCAGCGTCCGTTTGTCACTTCCTGAGAGCATTGTTTCCAGTTGATGACACATAACCCTGGTAACCCTGGTGTGACAACAATGAACTCATTTTAGAAATATATATTACAGCTATATTACACAGAGCCGCCTTGATCGCCATCTGCCTTTGTCTGTTATGCAGTTGTCATCACTGCATTGCATTGTGGGATATATTTGCCAACGTAGTGTCAAACAGAGTCCTGCACAGGCTCAGTTTTGCAAACTCGCCCCTGCCAGCACCCACAAAGCCAAGAACCAGAACCAACCCTTACTTGCAAATATCTCTAAATCACATAGGCACCAGTCCGGAATCATTAATAATAAGCCCCAGGAATTGACTCGCAACCATGATTAAACACACACACTGTGACAGAAACTCAATTGTCACTCACTTGTATTCTCAACTGGCACAGTGTCTGTGCTCATGCAGTGGTCGATGTGTTTCTATAGTGACAATGAGCCGAGCTTGCACATCAATCAAAATCAAAAGTACTTTTAAAATACTTTTGAAACTTTTTATCAGAAGAAAATCCACTGACAACGTTATTCTCAGTTTCTGAGTGCACCAAAATCTGACTTGGCCTTTATAAGTCTTAGCTATCACTATCACCTAGCCTTCATCGCTGTCAGATCAAACAGTGACATCCCAAGGTTAAGGTCAAAGGTTATGTCATGTTACTGTATTGTGCATGCTATCTCACCCACTGCTTGCCTGCAATTTTTCCCCATGCTCGTACCCATGAATTTATATAAAGATATTTTTAACCGTTATACAATGTTTTTGCAGGTCACCCAGCAAGTAGCCAAAGGTACCCAACCTGAGACACGACTCTAGTGTCCAGTGCCTGCATGATGTAATACTTAACCAAAAATAGAATGTACTTTGTGCTTCAGACATACTAAAAAAAATTACACAAAAAAGATTGCACAAAAAGTAGTGCTTTGATATTGGATGTGACTGGGACTGTGAAAAATACAAATTCAATTCCCACAATTCTAGCTGCATTAAAAAAGTATTCAAATTTGATGCATATAGTGGTGTGTTCTTTATTGCATGACTGTTTTCCTATTTAATTGAAACCCCTGCATTTTGGCACATATCATATTGTCAGGGTCCTGCCAATATAAAAGCGTTCTAAAGCTGTTTTTTAACCAACATCATTAAGCTTAGGTTTAGGTGGAAAAAAGATTTTGATAGCTAGGAGGAATAAGTAGGCCTGCCCCCAAAATATCAGTGATTCAAATCAAGGAGACCTTGAGTATCCTTGACTGATGATTTGTATCAGTCTCCTGACTTTAGCTGCTTTATTGAGCAAAGTGCAGAGATCTGGCTAGATTTGTGAGACTAATGCTGCAAGAGCATCAGCATAGCGGGTGGTAAACTGTATAAATCATACCACAAATCACAAAACTGTGATTGAAGCAGAGAGAGGTGAAATGGAGGACAGTGTCACATAGGGCTTAGCATTAATCAATTATTTTTGTTATATTCAAGTATGAATTAATGTGCGATACGGCAAATGGCCATATCATCATATTCAAGCTTTCAGTGTTTCGATTGGTCATTGTTGAGGGGCACTTACTTCAGTTCAATTACTAGTTTACTTCATTCGGTCATAAATTGTGTAGATGAGCTCAGATCACGGTAAATTGGTTACTGAAAGGTTGTGTGTTGTGTTTGCTGCCACAGAAAAGAAATAAGTCCTTGTTTATGTAACGTTACAACAGCATCTTCCTGCACCTTTTATAGCATAGCTGGTCCAAGAAAAGCTAACTTAAAAAAAAAAAAAAAAAATCACACAAGAGAACACAGTCAATCATCTGACCATGTTTTCTACTCTAATCATGGCTTCCAGCTCCAAAAAGTCTGGAAGACCTCTGGTTTTAGGCTAATTTAATTGTCTAGTCATAGGCACAAACTAGCTAAGTCACTTTCACAACAAACCCTTCTAGACCTCAGTCACACACACAGGTTATCCACAAGCCCACATTCCTTAAAGGGGAAGACTCGCCAGTAATACAGTTGCAGTGGGTGTGTCATTCAAGTCCATTACTTCAGCAAAAGTACTAACACCAAACAGATATTATTATTATAAGCCATGTCGCCCAGCTATAGTGTCATGCCAAACAGCATGAGGCAATGTGGTACTACGCCGGTCTGCTGCGCTAATGCTCACTGCTCTGGGGAAGACTATGAATAAAGCCCTCTAAACCACTTTTGAACCAGATGGCGGTACAACCTCCTTTTGTTGCTGTCAACTATGATTCACTGTCAGCAGCCAGGCAGGTGAGATGCTCTGTGGTGCGCTGGGATTTTACAAGTGAAATATGTAGAGATGTACTCATTTCAATTTTCTTGGCGGATTCTGATTTCCACCTTTTTGAAGGCCTGACCTGCCAATTACGATTTTTGGCTAATTCTGATATGAAGTTTTTCTGAGAGCTATAATTGACATCATTCACAACATTTTTGCAATTTTTCTTGTAAAATTAAATTGGCTGTTCATAATAAAACACTAACTATTAAATACTCATTAAATACTACTTCACTTTTTCTCCTTAAGTCCTCCAGGTTACAGGCATGCCTTATTATATTATTATATTAAGATTATCTATTAGAGGGACAAGATCTTGCGGAATCTCGCAGGATTTCACAAGACGTGATTTCCTATGATCTTATGTGGAAGCAGATCAGTGTTTCCCCTACCCTACTTGTCTTGTTCTTCTACCGGTATGACGGTGAAGTTTTGACCGCAGGTCACCTCAGCAGACCCGGGCTAGGCTGCTCTGCCGCTCCGCTACAGGTGCGGCTGGTCTGGACTTCTCCCACCATGTCAGAGCAAATGTGCAAACAAGCGTTATTTGGATAAACTCGTGGCACAATGGGGAACTAAACGGCTACTTTCTCACACAAAAAAGCTTTAAAACCTGATTTTTCCCGGCGCTTTAAGTTAGCTATAGCAAGGGGAGGTTCGCTTCCTGTTTATAAAATAAAAGCGCAAATTCTATCCTTATGGTTTTCTTTATAGTAAAAGACAACGGGTGTTTTATTTTTGTGAAAATGACCAGAAGTGCGTTACTCACTACGGCTGGCTTGGGTAGCGCCGATTTAAAAAGCAAAACTTTAAACAGTTGTTATGTAGGAGTTTGTATGATCCTTGCAAGATAGCAAGTCAGCTGGCTTTGTATTGATGGCAAAACCACAAGGCAATAAATACTATATATTGCAAGGCAATAAATAGTATAAATACTATTTATAAAAATAAATAGTATAAATACTATTTATAAAAATAAATAGTATAAATACTATTTATTGCCTTGTGGTTGGAGGAGTCCCTGAATGATTTTCATAATTTTCGAACATTTCCAGCTGTTTAGTTTACAGCTGTTTAGTTTACAGCTGTTCTGCAACATCATCAGTTGCTCAGTTTTTGCGTCTCCTAGTAGACTCTCTGTCTTCTTTTTATCCTGTTCTTAGAATCTATCGATAACACCGACTTTTATGGTGTTTTGCTCGATCAGTGTCTGCCGTGTGCATGACGTGACGCACGGAATCGGATATGTGACACCCACCAGCCAGTCATGGTCAGGGTCGGTCAGGCTGAAAACTGGCTGGTTTTGGTCTCTGGCCAGACAATCACTGCATCCCTAATCCCAATATGAGCAGTATGCACATTTTCACTTTCTATCAGTGTGTAGAAATCCTATGTTTTCATAACATATGACAAAGAAAGAACTTGACAGAACACATGAGATTCATGTAGGCTGATAAAGGAGTTTAGTGAGGTGCGGAACTGAAAACAAGAGAATGAGTAGTCAAATCTTCGTAATAAATCCAAATCTGAGTCATTTGACCAATGTGATGCTTCGGGTTAAAATAACTACTTAAATAAAAATTCTGTCCATTATTAAAAAGACATCCCCTTTTTCATCCTCATTGAAACAATCATAAATTACAGTGTTCCTGCTATGAATCTGGCCAAGTACCTTTGTTCTGATAAAGGCGTACAATGCCCATGATAAATAAGCAGCTGTATATTGCATCCAAGTCACATGCTTTGTTTACCCAACCCAAGCCCCTTTTTACCGTAACAATAGCAGCCTTGTTTCTTCTCATCTTATATCAGAGAAATTACATCTTGAAGTGATCTGCTTATGAAAGTTAAATTTCCCCATCTTTTATGAAACATACTCAAGTGCATCTATCTATAAAATCTCCTACGAGGTTGAATATTAATAATATAAATCTAAATCATGTTTGAGAAAGCTTATGCATAACATGAGGGCAGCACTAAGACATCTGAAGAGGCTCTACAGGGTAAATCAGTAATTCAATTAGACTCAATGAAAAGCACACAGCATCCCTCACAGGGACTGTTGGATGCCTTCCATCCATTCTTCTATACATTATTAGATCCAGTTGTTGTAAATTAGATTTTCAAATTCTTGCTGTTTGGATTTAAAATGTCCGCACTGGGAATGTTGAAATGTCCTGTAAAAGGGTCAGCAGGCACCCTTCCACCAATGACCTCACTGAGGACAGGTTTGTTGTCCAACTGGATCAGAATTGGCATGCAGCAGCACAGAGCACATTTTAAAGTTAGTGCGTAAACACTATCAAGTGAGGTGAGACAGAGGAATGGGCTCACTAAGCCTTGTCTGACAGCATTATCATGGCCATTGGTAACAGTGGAGGACACTATGTAAACAGCTTTCTCCCAGATGCCAATAAATCCAGAGCCATTACAGGCAGGAGTGAGGTGTCGGTTTGCATTCTAACAGCAAGTTTCTATAGAGAGTCTCATGCATACACAAACGCTCCTGTGTATGCATATGTACACGCACATGCTCATCGTACAAAAGCACACACATTCGCACACACCATGTACATAAACACAGACACACGCATTGTGTGACAGAACAAACAAAGTACGGATATCTGCTTCTGTTGCTAGGATACCAGTTCTTCTGGCTCCTAACTAAATCAGGGTGACTGGTGGCACAGACGGCTGTGAAAAATTAACACAAGCTGTAGTAACAAAGTAAAAGTAACTTCCAACTTAATGCAAAGGGAAACCACATTCCTTCACATGGTTCCAGTTTAAAGGAGAGGTTCACAATGTTTCAAGCGTGCTGTAAAGGTCCAGTGTGTGAGATGTACAGGGATCTGTTGGCAGAATAAGGCAGAAACTAAATATAATATTTATAAGCATGTTTTCATTAGTGTATAATCACCTGAATAAAAATAATATATTTTCATTTCATTTTATTTTCATTACCTTAGACGAGATGTGAGGGCACAGGTCCTCTTGCACGAGAACCAGCATTTTTATACTGCAGCCCAGACTGGACAAACCTCACACCAGCCCTAGAGAGGGCCCTTCACATTTTTCATAAGTTTCACAGCCACCGTAGGTTCTTCCACACCAGTTGTATTCAACTTTTTGTCTCATGACAAACCAGAGGGCAAGCCAAGTTCTCAAAGCACATGCATATTAGTGCAGAATTGTCTCTTGTTATCACTCTCATCGCTCTGTAAAAAAATTTAATTTAATAGCTATATAATATTTCCAAAAGAACAATTCAAGAATTCATTTGAAACTTTGAAAAATTACATAAAAATTACATAAAAGCAGCAACTAAACTAGACAGGTCACAAAACAAAAATTTAAGTAATGGAACTGATCTTCCCACCATCTGGTAACTACATGAATGCCGAAAACTGGAGTTTGCTTTGAAGAAAGATTTTTAAAGGAATTTTTAGGGTATTGAATTTTTTTGGGAAATGTGTGCACACAAAGTACCAATAGAGTAAACTAAAAATTCAGAACTTTTTGTGTATTGTAATAATATTTTAAATAGGGGTGTGCTTCATAGAGACACGCAAATAAACCAATCATAGAATTGTGCCTTGGATTTCTTCCATGGATGGAAATGAAAACATCACTGAAGAGTTTATTAACACATGGTAGCAGTGCAGGACGTCAATTTGTCTCTTGTCTTCCACACACACATGCACGCACACACGCACACACACACACACACACACACACACACACACACACACATTGCATGGCAGAGCAGAGATGCTGCAGGTGAAGACAGCAAAATTTAATGGCTCGATAAAATCTATTCTCATTATTCTGAATTTGTGCAATGAAACTCTCTCAAGTAAAAAGCCAATACTTTATCAATACACCTGATCAACAGGTATTAACGTGTAAACATTTGGAGAGCAATATTGTAATCTGCTCTGCCCACAATCAGTCAACCAATCCATTCTGTGTCAAAGAAGCGCAGTGCGCTGGCTCAGCTAATAGCAAATTTACACAAGCTAAAATATGAGTTGTATGCATGTTGACGAACTGTTTAGCTTAGTTTGCCACATATATTAAGCTTTGTTTAATTGTTGTAAACTTACTGTTGGATGAGACAAACAGCCCCTACTCTCTCTGCAGGCAGAGACCTGCAGGTACTGAATGACCTCAGCACCTGCGGACAGGATGAGGATACTGTCAGCTGTCTGTGTTCTTCATTCTTAATAAACTTCACTCAGTGTTTTGATGTCAGGAATATGATTTGTTTTAAATTCTGTAGAGTAGTGTGGTGCATCCAACTTTTTAAAATTAAAATTTTACATTTGATTCCAGGAGACACTGAGTTTATATAGTGCCTTTGCTTTTATAAACAGCAGTTTACAACTGCTGCTCTAGTTAGGAATAAAATCTCGTCAAAAAGTTACTATGGCCCAAATGGTCTGTTAGTCTTTTTTCTTTTAGGGCAATTTTTAAGAAAAAAAAATTGGCAAATTAAGATCAGTTAGTTACTGTTCAGTAACTTGCAAAATTCTCTTAAAATCAACATGAAAAAGAATCGTGATAAAGTGGAGATTGTGATCCTGCCATGAAAAAAATCCTCATATCTTTTTTGCCATATCGTCCGCAACTAATTGTATGGTTGACACACAATCCCACATGGTACACCTGAACTAGCCTCACACAATCTGGGACCCACTTTTCTACACACTTGGAAGGGGAAGATGAGGTGAGGAGTATTCAACTGAAAGAGGTTTTGCTCGTTATAGTTATTCCTCCTGTTCACACTGAGCATTAAGAGAGCCTTTCTTAATGATCTTAATGTAATCTAAAATTTAACTGAAAATAATACTATATAATTAAGGCCTCAGCAGTCTGAGAAGTCACAAATATTTTAATGTGCAATTCCCTCTTTCTGCTACCATCTTTTCAATTTAGATAAAGTGCCCAGATTGACACAAAAGGAATGTTGTACTAAAAAGACTGAATTTTGTCCCCAATTACTTACTGAGTTTAAGAGAGAGATGTCTTTACGGTCAGTATGACCATGAGGAGTGATTGCCACAAGCAAAACCTGTTTCACTATTCATATGGGCACATGACTACTTTGAAAAAGTGTGAACCAATCTCAGAGAAGTGGTGGTTGTGTTGTAAATGCAAACTGCACCCATACACTGAGCGAATACATGTCACCATGTCTGCTGTGACCCATGTCCCCTCTCCCTGCAGTTCCATCGTCCAACTGTTATTGAGCAATTATGGCCATTGATTTTCTCTCTCTTCTCAGCACACCTCTGTATGACAGCTGGCCTTTGTAAGTGGCCTCAATGGACTCCTAACTGCTGCCCTCTGTGGCCACACTATTTGCTCGAAGATGTGGCCAATTTAACACGTATTCCTGCCCTGTCGCCTCAAGGTGCAGTAAAACTCCTTGCAACACGCACAGCTGCACGCCCTATGTGAGTTTTTATACATCATCCACGCCGTACTGAATATTCCTCTGTTTGCTTCTTTGCTACTAAACTGAGCTCTGACTAATTTTGAAGAAATTGGCGGTGCTGACATTTTCACGTATCCTTAAAATTTCAACCCACCTACATCCTATCACATCAAATGACAACACATGTCAAGACATAAATTATTCAGAGAAGATTCACCTTCAGCTGTTCACAGGATCCTTTTCAGTTTTCAATCAAAATGCCATACTGACTGATATGTTTGACAATCCAAGGCTATAATTCATCTTAGCACAGTCTGCAACACTGCTTTTATGCACAGAAACAGCTTTTTGTTTCATTCAAGTACTATCTTTTGAAAGTGACAGCGAGCTCCCAGAGAAGTGGAGTCTCAGTCAAAACACATCATATAAACATATTGTCTGTGTTGAAGCTGGTAGCCACAAGCTTTACCACTCATATTGTGCAAAAAGTAAGTGGACAGCCTTTTCCTGCGTCTGTCACTTTATTGATTTCTTAGCATGTCCACTCATCTTTATACACTTTTCCCTACATTACTGCATGTAGATACGTTTGTAGCTCAACTCTGAAGTGAGCATCCCACCCTGGCAGTCCCTACTCCAAAACAAACAGCAAGAAAATACTTTGCAATTAACAGCCTGAGACTCATTAATACCAACCAGTGTGAAACAGCTTGATACCATTACCATAAAGTGGAGGTGTTATAACAAAGCAAGCAAGCCTAAAATACTGCTTCTGTCATTGTGTCAGTGTCAGTTATTGGCCACTGGTTAACTGTTCGTGAATGGCATTGTTCTCAGATGCATGGATAAAAAAGTAAATATAAAAATGTTAAATGGGTCATCAAATATACCTCCCCAATGAGTCTTTGATTTCTTAATTATCAGGATTCTTTTTGAATGATTCCTGAATCGATTCTACACATATATAAATAAACAGCGCTTACTCTGTTAGTTCAATGCTAACACATAATGGGAATTACCATTAAAATGCTCATGGAAATTAGCATGGCAATCTTAACAGAAAATTCTTGCATAACAGAAAATGACATCACAGAGCTAACTCAGTCTGTTACTCTGGATTCAATATTCAGGCTACATCAACCTCAAACGGTCAAAACCCAAACTCAAAATTACTAGGTTAAAAAAATACAAACAAGGGCTCTGTTTTTTCTATTTTGGCCTTCCATCCCATTTTATTTACTATTTTATTATGGTACAAGCTTAATGAGCAGAAACAGCATGTAGAAGTTTGCTTCAAAAAGTACTGAAGTGTCATGATAGTCAGCAACCCAGCAATTCCCCTGATAAGCAGTGACAAAGACATGTAATCTATGCAGCAGATGATCCCTGACTTGAACATCTTCTTTTATTTACAAGAACTCAGACAATCTTTTCATGTAAAATGTAGCCTTGTTAGGCATCTCATGACCATCAATTGATGTGCACTGTAAGGTTGTAAATGTGTGTGCTGCAGTGGTTCAGCAGCACAAAGTCCTGAATAGCAGTTAAGATGCTATTATGATAAGAATAATAGTAAAGCAAGCTGTCACATAAACATGTTACCTTGAGAGGAAATATTTCTGCAATGCTTAGCTGAATATTAAGTGTGTGAAGAGTGTGGCATGAGTGAGTTTCCCATGAGCAGAGCTGGGAAATATGTCCAAAATCAATGCGAAAATCACACTGATGCTCAGAGCAATGAAATGTTACAGACAAAACTCTTCACAAATGTGCAACGACTAGGGATGCACTAAAAATATCTGGGCCAATAAATTATCAGCCGACATTGGCCTATCCAGCTATATATTAGGCTAAGCAATATATCAATATTATATCAATATTGTGATATTAGACTAGAAATCGTCTTAGATTCTGGGTATTGTTATACCCTGATAAGAAGCTCAGCACAAGTTCAGTCAAGAAGACTATCTTTACTAGGGATGCACCGATACCACTTTTTTTCAGTCTGAGTGCAAGTACTTGGGTAGTACTGAGTACATTTGGGTCCTTGCCAGTACCGAGTACTGATATGAGTACTGAATAATGCCATTACAGTTCTTGCAATAACTTTAAAAACATGTTTTATTTTCATCAGATGTTCCTCACTTTCTAAATGTAACAAACTGTTGTTTCTGTTTCCTGCTGCTACTGTAGTTACTGTACACATTACATTTTTAGGTTATTTGTAGAAAGTTAATTTACTAATTGTGTTCCTTATTAAGTTGTGCAGTTTACTGTTACAAATGGTGTTAAATATGATAATTATTTCATTATAATTTACAGTACTTTAACTAGTATATTATTTTAAAAAGTATTGAAGGTTCTTCTCCATGTCCCTTTTGTCTAAGAGCTAATTAGCTCCTACCTGCCATTGTTTAAGAGGGACAGGTGTGAGTGTGGTGCCATGTGTGCAACAGTTTTGTTTACCCTGCTGTGAACCCCAGAGAGTGAAGTTAGGTGCAGTGTGCTGTCAGGCCATTTTGGTTAAAAATAACAGCAGAATAAAGAAGAGTACACATAGATAGGTTGCAGCAGCTTATTACCAAGAAAAGAAGGTTACAGACAGGTGGCAGCAGGGTTTTTTGTTGTTGTTGTTCTATTTTATTTTTTTCAAATTAATTAGTCGAGGCATTCAACTAGTTTACGCACGCCAGGACTTATGGCTGGCTGCAGTCCACAGGTATACTCTGTGTGGCTGTTTTCAGTTTTACATGGACTCACATGGAATTTTATGGACAGTCGGCAAAGTCACTGCAGTCATTAATAGATAATGTTGAGGACAACGAGTCTCAAGAAAAGAGGGTAAGCATCAGCAAACTCTTTGAACTCTGCACCAGGCTGGATCTTTAGATCTTTGCTTGTGTTGAGCGGCTATTTGTCATGACGTGGTACTGGGTGTGGGGTATCAGAGTAGTTTTATGAGTACTAGTATGAGTTAGGGATGTTCCTTGCGACTAATTTCCCTGTCGATTAAACGCTAATTTTAATTTAGACTAGTTGACTAGTCTAACACTAAGAAAACACTCAGAAAGCAGTTAAATATATATGTTTAAATATATAATATAATGTTAAAGACTGTCCCAAAAAAATACTGTATGTATTAAGAGTCATTTGAAGCTGTTAATCACAGTCCTCAATCGCCATATCGTACTTTAAATGCAGCTGAAATGTGCGCTACTTTGCACTGTGCAATAAAAGCCTTACACATTAATGTACAAAACATGACAACAACTCACTGAATGCTTCACTTTTTCAGACCAAAGAGGATGACAGTGTCTGCAGGTAAAGGACCCAGAGCTAACATTAGTTGCCAGGCCTGACAAACAGTGCGGCTAACGTTAGCAGTGCTAGCAGCAGCAGCAGCTCTGCTTGCAGGTTTATGTCCGTGTCTGTGCTTAATGTGGGCACGTTTCTCCAGTCGAGTGAATATATATCAGCTTATTCTGTCACAGTCTACATTGAACATTATTTCCATTTTCTAGATTAAAACACTGCCAAACCATGCTGGTTTTACGAGCTGCCATCTGTCCGACTTTGCTGAGATAAACATCCAGGGTTGCCTTGGTGATCGGGGCACACGCGTTAGGAGAAGGGCAGCCGTCTGACAGTGCCGCAGCCCCAACTAGTGGCGGGCGGCTGCATAAAATCTTAGAGGCAACAGATAACTGACATCATGCATGAACAAAATATTGATAAATAGTTTAAACGACTAGCGAGGGTGGGAACGTATAGTCAACCAATCACGTGCATCCCTAGTATAAGTATGTGAGGACAGTATCGGACCGATACCTGAAGCTGGTATTGGTGCATTCCAAATCTTTATGCCTCAGTCATTCACACCTCTCTCTCTTACACTGTTTCCTGCTTATTCTCAATCATCTGATTATGGGTGTTTACTTTTCCGTTAACCAGTCAGATTTAACTGTTATCTCCATCAGCCAATCATTTCATTACGTCAAACTCTAAAATCTGTTCTCCTCTCTGCTGGTGTCAGTTGTCATTTCAGTGTGGAATCGTTGTGACCCCCCTCCACCCCATACACTTTCAGTTCTTCATATCCAGGGCCCAGGTTGAGCTCATCAGAAGTCCACGCCTCGTCACATCCCCATCTTTAGCCATCTCTTCATCACAACCAGTGTCTAGACTCCATCACAGGGTTTCCTACATTAGTCATGGCTTCTTATATTTGATGATTTCAAGATGGGGTCTAATCGCCAAAGACTTTCCATATTTCTCACCTGGACTGTGCACATGTACGGTATGTTATTTAGAGAAAATGTGTATATTGCGATATATATTGTATACTGCAAATAGCCCACAATCTCGAGATATTATTTATGAGCCATATCACCCAGCCCTACATCCATCCCCTATATCCAGCTTCACATCAGTATTGGCATATACAGTATTAGCCAATAAATTCTGGCTATATTTATTAGGGGTGTCCCGATCCGATATTGATATCGGATATCGGTCCGATATCAGCCAAAAAACGAGTATCGGATTTTATCAGACTGCATCTAAAATAAGTGCTCCGATAAGCAGTCCATTTTCTGCTCCAGCACTTCTATCCATAGGTGACTCTGGTTGCTGACTATTGTTCTCTGAGTAACATCACTTGATCAAGCCTTTTCTAACATTCCACGCTACAAAATAAATAATAAAAGTATGTATGATTCGCGCTGGTATCATATCGGATTGATATCGGTATCGGCTAATACTCAAGGCCGCAATATCGGTATCGTATCGGAAGTGAAAAAGTTGTATCGGGACATCCCTAATATTAATATCTGATTCCACAGACTGTCAAAGCATTTAATATCATTTCTTAATTAAAAGCTGTAGGTTGTAGCTCCGAGGTTGTTCTTGTTTCCAGAAAAACTTACTACTACCTTGAAAACGCAGATAACAGACACCATGATGCCGCTTAGAGCAAGCGACCTAACAACTCCGGTCAATCAGACTACCATCCTGAGTCTTTCTCATGTGTGCATAAACTACAGGTTATATGAACTAACTTTTAAATAAAAAAGTGTGAAATTATCTGTTAGCTTATTGGTATTGGCCATGGGAAGCAGGTAATTATCTGTATCCGCTGAAAAAATCCATAACATGCATCCCTTCCCTGCAACTTTGCAAAACTAGATTTTAAATATAATCTCCTTGAAATCATTCATTTGGGTGACACATTTCACATTATGACTGAATTGCCATTAGGGGCTACCAAATCACACTTTTTGAAAAAATAAAAATGTTTGAGAAAACAGCATTATAATGAGGTATTTAGTGCTCAGGAGATGTCCTGGCCTAAAAATTTTGTTTAAAATAAATTAATGACATATTTGTGTGGTATTAACGGCAGCCGGAGGGGGTCGCTACAGTAGTCATGAGCACGATTAGAAAGTGTCTGTCCTCTCCACAGTGTCGTCCATGAGGCGACTCTTGGCAGGTGAATTTATTAGTAAACCTTACATTAGCTTTAGCTGTATCAGGAGTTGTAGTAGATCAAAACTGAGGGCGGGACAGCGGTGATTTAAACACAGCGAAAGTGACGCCATTTTTTCTTCAGTAGAGTGAGGTAATGACCCGCCCTACTCTGATTCTGATTGGCTACTCCTCTATTGCCATGGAGACCGAACGGGACACTAAAGCAGAGAGTAACACTGACGTTAAATGAGCAAAACAATATCATAAAGTCATTGTCAGGTAGCTACAAGACAGTATAGGGTATTAAATATTATCTGTAGAATTTAAAGAAAAATATGGACAGTGTCACGAGGTATAGCCTAAGAGAAAAAAACTGAGAATTATTGTAGAAATACTTTTGAATTATTATAAATTACCAAGAAATTGAAGTAGACCTATGTTGAGTCAAACATCTCTCCTAAATATGTTTTACTTAGGCTGCAACTAACAATTATTTTGATCATTGATTAATCTGTTAATTATTTTATCTATTAATTAATTAGTTGTTTAGTCCTTTAATTGTCATAAAAATGTGAAGTGTTGATCATTGTTTTTCAAAGCCTGTCCTCAAATGTGTTGTTTTGTCCACAACTCAAAGACATTCAGTTTATTGTCATGCAGAAGTATGAAAACAGATAATATTCACATCTGAGAGGCTGAAATCATACAGTTTTGACCTATTGACCTAAAATTATGCACATTACAATCTATCATCAAACATACACGGTTATCTTAACCAGTAATATGTTGTTTTGGATTCATTCTTTATTAATTAATGAAATAGAAAAATACATTGTGTTATGCTTTAGATTTCAGAACATGAGTGGTATTTAAGGGAAAGCAGGGTACAATATGTCAGAAGTGACATCATTCAACTGCATTAATCTATACAGTATTACATAATATATAACTAACATTAGACCAGGTGGCTCACTTTGGCCAGTTTACAATCCAGCCTTAAATATAACCAGTGCTGTAACTATGGATCATTTTAATTATCTTAATTTATCAATTATTTTCTTGATTATTCGGTTAGCTGTTTGGTCCATAAAATGTCAGAAAATGGTGAAAAATGTCCAAGATGACATCCTCAGTAAAAAAAAAAAAAAAAAGTAAAGAAAACAGGAAATATTCACGTTTAAGAAGCTCAAATCAGAGTATTATGACTAAATGACTAATAATAATAATTGATTAATTAATCCTGTCACAATCTTGTCACTTGAAAAAAAAAATAGGTCCAAACATGTGGAGCACACAGACAGACATGTTTGGACCTATTTTTCAAGTCTTTCCTGTCACAGTTATTTTCATTATTGATTAATCTGTCAGTCTTTTTTTCCATTAATCAATCAGTTATTTGGTCTATAAAAAGTCATGAAATGTTGATCAGTGTTTTAAGTCCTCAAATCAGTCATCAAAATAGTTGGTGATTAATTTAATAAATCCATTAATAATTTATTGATTGATTTACTGATTACTTGTTGCGGCTCTAAATACAACACATCCTATTCCACTTTCAGGACAGAGAAATATAATAATAGCAAATGCTGTTGCTGTTGTTGTGTTTATGTCCTTAGAAGACATATGTCTCTATGGAGGTTTGTGATGGTGCAAAGAGCAGCAATTTTATGTGCAAAGCAGCAGTGAAAAGGCGGGTCAGATTCAATACAATTATCTGCATGTTTTGTCCCTCACCTCAGCGACTGACATCATGAACCTCATCACAGTCTAACAGATCTTTACTGAGATACAGGAGCCAGCTTACACAAAGACATTTTCCTGAGGTCAGAGCAGATGGCTGCTCCCTATGGCACATCATGAAAGGCAGTATGCTGTGATAATAATTGTTATACTCAGTCAGTTTCAGCCAGAGGTGGGACCAAGTCAGTCTCAAGTAAGTCTCAAGTATTTGTGCTCAAGTCCTAAGTCAAGACAGACAAGTCTTAAGTCATGCCAGACTCAGAGTACTTGAGTTAGGTTCACTTAAACAAACTGAGTACTTAGATGTTATCCTTTTTTCAGTGGTGAAATGTAACTAAGTACATTACTCTTGTACTTAAGTATCCCACAAATTAGAAGCACTTTACATAAGTGAGAATAAAACATGCTTTTAAAACAAATTGTCTCAAACCATCCTGTTACTGAAAGTAAAATACAGACTCATCTGGCCTCTGTAGATCCTGTTAGTCTTATTTAGATCAGGGCTCCTTAAACTGGAGCGCCCGGACCAAAGTTGGCTCACCATAATGTTTGATTCGGCCCACCAGATGTTTCTAGCTTTAATTGTGAATATAATATATAAATTGTTATTTATGCTGTTTTATTTTTGTCTTGAGTCTCCTCTGTCCCTCTCACTTCTCTAGTCTACCTTCACCTGTCTTGTTCAATAGAGGCAAAACCCCCCCAAATAATCTAAAAAACTCTTTTCATTTCTTCATAATGACTCTGTAAAGTTGCTGATATTGAGTTTGTCATGTGAAGCAAAGGTCTTTTTAAGCAGCGTCCACATTTCAAAGTGACCTATCCCAGATTATCAGGCAGATTTCTTTAATCAATTTACTTCTTTCTTAATTTTCATATAGATTTTATGTTGCCAACTTTAGTTCTGGTCAATAAAAACTAGCCTTTTGGCTAATTTGGGTATATTTATAGTTTATAGTAATGTTTAATAATATGTACTGTCGTCTGAAAATTCATTAGTTTTAATGAATGCAGCCCACACCCCTGTCATCTGTCCATCCAATCACTTACCGTTTTTCAAGTAGTCGGTCCATGTCTCTTCCTTTATAACAGAGCTAAAAGGGAAGTGATGGTGTCTGAAAGACGGCGTGGGAAAAACGCCACGCGAGTCCTCCGAAAAGACCAGTACATAGACCATAATCTCCCTTCATGGCAGGTGAGTTGGTGAATGCCAGGTCTTCATTTCCCCTTTTTTTGCATTTATTTTCTTCTTTCACAAACTTTTGGTGTTTTGATTTTCTGTTTGAACATGGACCAAACAACTGAAACCTGTCCAGAGATCTCTAATCAACTTTGTTGGCAAGTTGATTTACTCTTTTTACTCTTTACTAAACTGAACCTCTAAAACTTTCCCACAGATCTTAATTTGACTTGTTTTGGTGAAGAGGGTTTACTGGGGCCAAATTTTTGAGATGCTGAACAAACTGAGCTCTTTTTGCTGTTTATTGCTGGAGACCTGAAAAGTTGTGTTTTTATGTTGAACTCTGAAGAGTTTCAGGGAATATTTATTTTGGACTTGATTGAAAATGACTTTCTCTCTGTTTCTCTTCTGTCTCTCTGGTTAAATGTGTTTTTTTCATCTTCCAGTCAATACACTGATTTATACTGAACTGACTTGTGCTGCATTGTCACCCTGATTATTTGTGTGCTGTTCTTCTGGTGGCTCATTTTTATGAGAAGTGGATTTATGACAGAGTGTATTCATGCATCCATGTGGGGGAATGACCTTTAAAATTTCAAACAGGAAATTGTGAGATGAACTCTGGCTGGCGCCATTTAAAAACAATGATTAAATATTTTGCTGACAATCAGTGCATCATAGTTATTTTTGCAAAATGTTGACCAAATGGAAGTAATGAATGACAAACTACCACGATCTGAACCTCTTTTCATAGATTAGGCCTCATTTAACAGAGTTTTTCCCACAGTTTGAAATGTAGTTATCCGTCTTTGATAGACATGTTTTCTTATCAGTCCAGTCTACTGACCTACATTTTCTATTCTTTCAGATGATCTGTGCTGCAGACTGTCGTCACTAACATGGAATCGAACGGCTCACTCCAGAATCTGGAGTGGTAGCTTCCATCATATTCTGCCTAAATCTGCAGCTTGCGACTTTGCAGTGACTCACAATTTTCCTTATTGGGTGTAGGGTTGGAAAGATGGCAAAAGATTAACCTGCACTTGACCCACGTGGGCGCAGTTTGACACCAAACACAGCCCTGTAATGACAGTCTTCCCCGCTTTCTTCACAACCACTGGATAAAAGACAGATTTTAGAAAATGTCTGTCCTGCAGTGGTTTGACTTTTGAAAAACGAGAGCCAATCAAAATGTCCTACATGGTTTCAATATGTGGGACATGGGACAAGGGATAAAAATGCTGTGCAGTCCTATAATAAAATGGGACACCTGCTTTTTTTTTTTTTTTTTTTTTTAGCTTTTTAAAGATAATTTGAGACTTTTTAGCCTTCACTTGATAAGACAGCTTTAGACAGACAGGTAATTGGGGAGAGAGTCAGGAGAAGGGCTACACCAAAGAGCCAGAGGCTGGAATCAAACCCATGGTGCTGCAGAGGACTCTTAGCCTCTATATGGGACCTGCACTCTGCCAAGTGAGCTATCAGGGCACCCTGATTTATTTGATTTGCCAAAGTTTTTGTAAGTGAACGGATTTATCTTTGGCATTATTTTTTTTTCCCAACTGGAGCTCAGAAATGTTACTTTTTCATGATTCTCCTCTGCAGCTTGATTGGATGCTGTCAGATTGGTACAAAACAAAGCTTATCTGGGAAATGAAGTGTCAACTTGCTGAGAATGAATAGTGTTATCATTAGGAAATGAATTGATTTATGGCATGCTTTTTAAATAACGTTTTAATCTTTGGGCTTGGGGCAAGTTTTAAAGTTTTTTAAAAGTCAAAAGGCTCAAGTCCAAGTGAAGTGACATTTTACATAGACCAGAATGATAGCCCAGCCTGAATAAAATGCCTCAGTCAGAAGAGACTGGCCCGCTCTGCCAGGATTGGAAGGAATTTTCAGTCATTTTAACAGAAACAGAACAAAACAAGTGCGGTTAATGCTGTAAGAGATGAAATATAGTGTCATTGGTTAAAAAAAAAACAAAAAAAAAACAACAACTTTGGTTTGGATCACATCAGATTCACTGCCCCAGATTCAAATGACAGGTCTGAACTACTTGTAGACTGAGTTTGTACCTGGAAGAAAATTCAAAATAGGAGAAAAGTGGTGAATAGGGGAGGTCCTCCTAAATCACTCATGCAAACTACTTGAGAACAAACCATTTATGTGAGGGGTTCTTGCATTAGGCCCAGTGTTCCCTGGATATGATGTGGGACCATCTTGAAAATTTCCTGACGGAAATACTTCTTCTTTTTCTGTTAGACCTCTGGCAGATTAAATGCTTCACGACGAACGGAACCAGTTTTCACATGTTAGAGAAGTTATATTCTGATCATTGCTTTGGGGCATGTAAACACGTTTAACTGGATGACTTTATTAAGCATCTATGTAAACTGGTTTGTTGGAATTTCCAACCAGAATTTTGTCTTGTAATTTTTTTTGATTTTGTCATGTTGAGTCTGAAGTCATGGCTCAAGTCTGACTGGAATCTAAATTCACTCCTCTGGTTGTAGCATAAAGCAATGAACACACATGAAAACGATGGAGATTGAGAATAAAAACACAATAAACAGGTCAACGTAGGTATATTGATTACTGTGGAGAGCTTCCTGCGGCTGTAAACACAGCCTGTGTGTTTACATGTACTCAGTGGGAGCTGGACCTCACATCATTTTCTCGCACATTGAACAGAAGGTGTTATCTTTAGAGTATTAGTAAGCATATGGAGTTTTCTTTTAATATTAAACCAGTCAAATACAGTAAATACAACAAACATCAGTCTGTATTCAGTACATTCACCATGGCTGAATATCACATTTTAAATGAAGCCACCTTGGAGTGTGTGTTAATTCCTCCATGCTGTTGTTTCATCGTTTTTCAGACAGTAACTGACTGTGTCGTGGCTGCTGTCTGGCTGAGCCCTTTGTTCTCGATGGAACTAATTTATGCAAATAACGCTTAAAAGAGAGAAATAAAAAGCATTCAAATTTCATAATCATATGTTGTTCCACATTTTTTCCACAGATATGCGTTTTACAGGCAATCTCATTTTACTTGAACATCTGCCTCTTGAGTTCAACATCTGCTCCGGCCTCAACCTGACAGGTCAGCTCATGTTTTCAGGTATTTACACTGTACACTTAACCACCTGTAAACACACTTACAGAGAGCCTTAGATCTAATTTTAACACATCCACAAATATCTGCATTCTTTTTGAGTGGACAGTGTCTTTTCCAACACTTTGTAATACTCAACTTGCTTTGCTCGGGGGCCATTTTTGCAAAATAACAGGAGGCAAGAGACAAAATGAAAAAGATTTAAAGACCAATAACCCATCTGTCTCTCACACTCTTTGTTTTTAAATTAACCAACTTATTTTCTTTAATCTATTAACTGAATTAACTGGGTGAAGGATTGATACTATTCACATATGAATGACAGATACATTTAATAGCTGCAGCTGCATTTTAGTTGTAAACATTTAGGTTATATTTGAAAGAGTTATGTAATATTTAGAGCCCCACCAATACTGGATTTGGGTCAATATATTGGTAGATATTCTTTATTTATATTTATATATTTGTATGAAATCCTAAATGACAAAGGTAACTGAAACATTTACAACTAAAATGCAGTTGCAGCTATTAACAGCATTAAAATGTCTGATTTAACTGTCATTCAAATGGGCTAGTGTCAATCCTTGTACCATGTTAATAAAGTGAATAAGTTAAATTGTAAAATCAGGTAAGAATTTCCAAGAAAAATTAGTTATTAGCCTTTTTACCTTTTTATTTTGTTTACAAATAGTTTTCATATTTGTTTCTAGACTGGCCTCTGGCTTCCTGTTATTTTGCAAAAGTGGCCCTCAGGCAAAGCAAGTTGAGTATCCCTGTTTTAGGTTAATATACAGCCTCACAAGTAACAGCCAAGGGGCAATATTGAATATTTACTCATGTATAAACAAACAAAAAATTCCTTCTGTGAATTAATTTGTTTTCATTGCCAATTGGAAAATTGATTAGAGGGACATCCAGCAACCTACCGGTGGCCAGATTTGGTGCAGGTTCAGTATCGCTGGTTCAGTATCACTGCTGGAAACTGTCATTTCATAAAAATGTAGGTTATTGAATCAAAACATTTCCAATATTATCTTGGTAAAAAAAATACAAGGTGTTTTTCCATTTAAACCTTAAAACAAATGATTGTGTTGCTGCAATTACAGCACAAACCTTCACCTTCATGACGGTACATTCTTGCAAGATTTTTGTTTTAATGAACACATAACCTGCTCAATAAACAGAACTAGATATGAAATAAAAAAATGCTTTCACCGCTTTGAAGATCACTAAATGCCCAGATGCTCAGACCTGCTATTTGAATTTCTTTTTTGTTGTTGTTGTTGTTGTTGTTGTGATTGGGGAGCGTTTTAGAATGTGGAGTGGATTTTCCAAAACATTTTTCACACCAAATAACCACTAATCCCTCCTTTTCATATGCTTGAAAACTCAGTTTTAAATAGAAAAAGCAGGCTGATTCAGACCTCATAATAAACCTTGGCCTGACTTTGAGACGAGAGGGGAAGCAGCATAAGTACTGGCAAAAAAAAAAAAAAAAAGTGAGAAGATGAAAAACATTTTTTGAAAAGGCACACACACACACGCACACACAGAAGCACTCACATATTCACACACAAACACATCCAGGCATCCAGTTCCCTTTTTGAGGTGGAGACAGATAGAGGTAAGAGCTGGATGCAGTGTAGTAAAATATTTCAACTGCAGCTGCGTCAGAAGTTTTTCCACTAATCTCCTGAGTTTGGGATCTTTGAGTGGGAAACTAAATATCTGTGTCTGAGGCCTGTCACACAGCGCCACATCACAGGATGATCAAAACCCCCTCTGGCAAGCTTTTACATTGTCTGAGAGAAGGGCCTCTTTTGAGAGACGAAGGATGGGGGAGAGATGGGACTGGCTGGTGGCGGCTGTGCAGGGAGGGCTCCGAGGAAGAGGAGCAAAGAGAGTTGGAAGCAGGGTTAATCCCACACTGTCATTATCCTCACTTCTTAGCCACAGTCTGCGAGCTTCCCCGTAATGAAGGCCATTTCCAAGGATTTGCACCTGGCACACATGCCAAATTCTGCAGTAATTACCAATACAGAGAGATTCCTCTTACCTTTAGCCTTTACTGTGGGTTATAAATAGTAATCCCTCGCTGTTACGCACAACTGTAAACCTGCAGGAAATCTACAGCACTCCAGCTCCTGACTGATAATGATGTTTACTGTTACAGAACAACCCATTCCTCCACGCCTCTGTGCCTAAATGTCGGCAAACAAAGAGGCTTATTTGTTCAACTCATTTCATGATGTATTTGTTTAATTGGTAATGATCTGCCTGAGGGGCTAAAATAATAATGCAGATACTGTGTTATCGCATAAATAAAGTAAACCTGAGTGAAGACACTCTAAGAGCTTTTATGCTGTCTGTTACTTTATTTAAGAACAATCGCAGTGATAGATGAAGTGAAGGGGAAAAAGCTGTCATTATGTTTATTCAAAATGCTTGTCAAAGACAACAAACTAAACCTATAGTTTAATAGACAATATTTATGTCGAGCACGTCAAAGAAGTTTCCCCCATCAACAGTAACACTTCTGGGCTTGTATTCATAAACGTGATGAGAATCCTCTCAGAGAGCTTATAACTTAGCATAAAAAAATTCTGCCGAGGAGTTCTGGTTTGGAGTTGTTTAGAAAAAGTGAGCAGAGAGGAGACAAACTCAGAAGGTGTGATTGACCCTGTTGCAAGGTATGACACATCTTTTAAAGAATGCGCTTGGTTGAACCAAAACAAAAAAGAAAGAAAAGAAAAGTAGCAATAAAAGTGCACTCTTAATGATAATGTACAGTAAAACTGACAGGGTGGGATTAAGTCTGTTGTCAAGCTGTGTGCTGCAACCAAGGAGAAATAACAACCATGTATAGATGCTGCTATGGAGGCTGTTTTAGGTCAAGTGAAGAAAAGTGCGGGGAAATATAGAGTGAGGAGAAGAGAGAAGAAATATAGAAATAAAAATGAAATTAATAAGATTTATTTATTTTTTTTTATCAGTTGCTTCACCAGTTATTGTTCATGATTGATAATAGTTGGGTGGAGGGTGAACTTTTGTCAGTGTCTGAAGGTGGGGACATGCCTGAAAAAGTTTGGGAACCACTAACCAACCCTCACACACTCAATCTCTCACATAAAGACAGTGTTGACTCAAATTGATGTTGGTCTGTAGTGACTGGTTAGGGAGAATTGAATCACTTCTCCCCCAGTGAAATCATTTAGAGTGGAGGCAACGTCAGACTGAATGTGTAACAAGTTGACAGTTCAGTCTGATATCAGGCTAATCTCTATAAAGACCTGGTGTAAATATGAATAGAGGGACGGCATAGCTCAATACATTGTGAGAATTATTAGTTTTGCGATAAAAGCACTAAATTTGGCAGATGTGTTGAAAGGCAAATAGGGAACAAATCTGGATATTGGGCCATCACAATTCCTATTCCTGTTCCATTAGACCCACATGCAATAACAGACATAATGTAGATCCTAGTGTCCCCTTCAGAACCAAATAATATGCTCACTCACAATTCTGTTAACTTTTACTAAACAGTTGTAATTTTAATTGCATTGATCATATATAGAGGCATAAATTAGTGCAAATAGTAGCAATAATTTAATGGGGACATACAGCAAACACTTTTTTTTCAATTTGTTAAAGTACAAACGCATGTAAGTAATGTGCCTATAATTATGTTTATGGGGCAGTATAACCAAACAATTACTAGCATCAAATTTGGCACATTTACAGCTTAATATATTTAGAGGAAATCTGGCTATTGGGCCACTGGAGATTGGCATCCTGATGACCACAGCAGCCATTTTTGAAACACTTTGACCATCCCCAAGCTGCTGTTTCCATAAGGTATAAAAGGTAAAGGTCAACTTTATTGTTACATATACAAACAAAGCACAATGTACTGTGACACCGCAGACAGAAGAATAATAATGGACATCTCATCTGTAAGCTAAACTTCAAAACGAGCCTATAAAATGTTTGAAAACAGCCTCTAATAGGAAGCTGGTTCCTGGTTGTTGCATTTATTTGCTTACATTTATTTACAATGCTGGTAATTTTATAACTTCATATATTTGATATTAATGGGGGAAGTCTGCTGTGTACTTGAATGCTATTTTGTGAGCCAAATATCATAGTGACACTTTCATTTCTGGCATTATAATGTCATTGTTAATAAATATGCAGTATAAAGTCAGTTTATTCATACATACATAACATCTGTAATTAGATCAATTGCAAACATGATCCCTGCATGATCTAATCTATACAGCGTTTATTAACTCATTGTCACTGAGCATCTTTCTGTCATTTTCTCCTCAGCTTAACAGTTTTTTTTTTATCTCTCTTAAGGGCTAAGATGCTTCATGAATAACTTTTATCTTTACCAGGATCTTGTCTTAACTTTAAGGAGGAATTCTTAGAAAACGTCCTAATTCTAGGAATTTTTGTAAGTCACTTGGCACAAACTCTTTGTATGAGGAAGCTTTCTGTTTTCTGGCAGAGTTCACTGTATGATAGCTGTTCTCTGCATGTAAGCAACCCCAGATGAGTCACTGAGAAACACTCCAGTTTGTCATGTAGCACCACTGTTACTTTCCCATGACTTAACGTCACAGTGCATGCCCAGGCATGAGGAGCGAGCTCAAACCTCCTCCACCTCCCCCAAGCTCCCGCTTCATTTTACCAAAGCTGGGAGTTTATGCATTGTGATACATGATGAGACCAGTAAAATTAATTCATTAAACGTCACACAGACTTTTTTGTGTTTTGTTACGACAGTTGAGACTGATAAATGTTACAGTAAGTCTGAGTATGTGTGTTCTTCCGTTTGCATGCAACTGCTTTCTGGAACCAGATCATATGATTTTGATTACTTCATCCTGCTCCCACTGATTTAATTCAGCTGTAATTTTTATTCCTGTTGACCGCTTCCAACCAGCCAGACATCCCAACTGGTTTTCATTCAGTTTTGGAGGTAGGTCTGAATCCAGAATCCTCTTAAGGATATTGGTTAACAGCAACTACAAAGACGTATTTTAGAGGGAAGTTTAACCATCATACTGCACATATATGTAATATATATTTTTGCCAATGTAATTTGAGGACATATCTATGTTGAACACAGCCCAAAAATGTTCATATTGAACTTTCCCCTGCACTTTTGAACATCAGATTTCTTCAGAGAAACAAAGTCCTGAGTGGCTGCAGAGTCACTATCAGACCCAGCTCTAGACAAAAGGGGGCTCCAGGCAAGATTTTCCTTGGGGGCATTCCTGTCCTTACTTTGCCTGGAGCCAAGAACCATGAAATAAAAAATATACTATATATAGTTTAACAATAGATATAATTCAGGGGTGTCACAGTTTTAATCCTAAATCGCAAATCAGTCGAGATGAGCTTTCAATTTCAAAGTCAAAATGAAATCAAAGGGAAGATATGTAATTCTCATAGTATGTTTTACATGCCAACCAGGCACAAGAATAAGTAAACCGAACTCATTGCTGATGGTCTAGTTTGCTTATGTGGGTCATATATACAGGCATAAGAAAGAGACTGTTTCATAACCAGTTAAAACCACTTTGTAGTATTTTAAAACTACCCCTTATTGCATGCATTTTTCTCTGACTGCAGCAACATGCTGCCACTGGGAGAGACTCACTGCCCACAATGTACAACAAACCCTCTTGTCTGTAACACTTCAGGTTACCCACATGGCCACCTTCAATAAAGGGGGGTCACTTACAAACTCGAACAAGTCTAGCAATGATATAGTCGTCATGCTGAAAAAAATGTCAAAAGTCAAATTAAATCATTAATTTGGAGAATTGTAAAACCCCTACTATAACTATGTAAAACTATGCTTTGAGAACAATGTGATAACCCTTTGATATTATACAATCACCTTATTAACCTTGAACTTAACCCTTGCATGACATGAGTTCACAAAAAGTTGGGATGCTGTGTAAAACAAATAAAAACAGAACACAATGATTCGCATGCACTTTACAAATTACAAAGACAAAATATTTAGTGTTCAAACTAATAACATTCATTGTTTTTTGTCAGTGTAAACAAAAAAGTTTGGACAGGAGCCTGTTAACCACTGTGATACATCACCTTTTCTGTTAACAACACTCAGCAAGTGTTTGGGAACTGAGGACACTAATTGTTTAAGTTTTGAAAATGAAATTCGTTCCCATTCTCTCTTGATATACATCTTCAGGAGCTCAACGGTCGTATCTGAACTCTTTTACTATGAAGCCACACTGTTGTAAGACGCACACAATGTGTCTTGCTATTGTCTCTCTGACATAAGCAGGGACGTCCCTGACAAAGATGTTTTCTGGATGGTAGCATATGTTGCTCCAAAACCTGTATATGCCTTAGAGCATCAGTGTCAGTGGGGCCTTTACAGATATGGCAGTTACCCATGATCACAGACACTAACTTTTGAAGTTAAGACTGTTAACAATCTTGATGGTCCTTTTCCTCTTTAGCCCCGAGGTCACAACGCCCATGATTTTCATAAACCATCTGAAATATGGACTCATCTGAATATACACCAGTTTACATTTTTGAATGGTCCAAAGATGTGTTTTTTTGAGCATTCCACAACTTTTCCAGCATGCTATTGCCCCTCTTCCAACTTTTTTGAATCTGTTGCAAGCATCAAATTCAGACTATGTAATAATTGTAATTATAATAATAGAGCCACAAAATGAAGTGCTTACAAACCCAGAATACATGTTAAATGCTCTGTAATTTGTACCAATCTAAGTCTGGGAACAGTCTCTTGAGAGTTGAATTAGTCATTATACAAATGTACGAATGATAGCATGACTCACAAGCGCTCCACAAATCCTTTACGTCATTATCAACTTCTAACACCGACACTCAAGGTATAAAAAAATAACCAGGACAGTGTGTTCACAGCAGCTCCCCTGTTTATTATTCTGAATCATTATATATTTATGAAGGTGAATAAGTGCATGTACAGTATATAATTACAGATTAGACAATCAACACAATCATTAATCAGCTTTCCCTCCACTCAAAGTGATCTATTGATATGTAAGGAAAAAAAGTGGCAGACAAAATGTGGCAAAATGCCCTCTAGAGTGCCCTTCAGAGGACAAATGTCACGGGTGTCAAAATCAAACAAGATAGTGGACCCAAAAATGCAGACCGCAAAGCAAAATCAGTTCAAATTTATTTAATAAACACGACAAAGGAACGAAAGCTCACAAAAACGCAGGAGGGGCAAAACCAGGTTAACACACAAAGGGCAGCAACGAACTGACAAAGAAACAGAGAAACACAGGGACTAAATAGACAAAGAACTAATAAGACATGTGGACAGACAGGTGGAACCAATTACAATCAAAAAGAGCAGGAAAGGGACAACGACAGGAAGTAAAGACGAGACACATGAGGGAGGACCAGGACTACAAAATAAAACAGGCAATAACCAACAGAATTATTGTGATTTCAGCCGTACAGTTCGACTTTTAGGACTTTGTTTCTGTTGCCTTAAGCATGAAAGTTCAACCTGCACCCTGGAAATACCTGTTTGACACAACAACTCAAGGTCAACTTACTAGCTTTTTCAGCAGCTTTCAACAGTAGCAACAGCTGCTGGAGATACAATCTAACTAAACCTAAAACTACTTCATATTTTCATATTAAGAAATCTGTCAGTCGATGGGGAATAAGATTTTAGTTTTTGTCTCCTCACTAAATCTTTTGACAGTTTCCAGTGTTCAACTTCAATTATGTATTTTTCAGACACGTCTACTTGTGAAATGAGCCAGATGCTGCACCTGGGCACTGAAATTGGCTTCACCAGTGTGCCCACTTTTGCTGTAAAACAAAGAAAAATACTCTCTTTATGTTTCTTTAACTGAAACAAGTAAAATAAAGTAGCTGCCTATTTGAAAAACTTTCCACAACAAAGATAATCATGCAATTTGCATGTATTTTTATTGTATCTTCCCATCATGAACATGCCTCTGACACCTCCAGCTTGTAATCAGCTTAATTTTGTCTTATTATTATTTGTCTTGTTTGTCATCGTCTTGTATTACCTCCATAAATAATTGCAATAATGATCCATACAGTGAACCCACTTGAACAAAGTGTTTAATTAAATAGCTATAGAAGGAGCTGGCTGACCTGCAGTGTGCCACTGGTGGGTGTTCGGCGGGTGATGATTCACAGCGCATATAATTAAAGTGTGGAATTAGGCGACAGAAAATAACAGCCATTGAGGAGCAAAACTGTTGTTCCTCCTTAGGTGTTTAGACAATGAACCATAATATATTAAACCTATTTTCACTCCAAGAATATAGAATTAAAAAACTGAGCATCTGAAGCAACTCTAATTTGCAACTCAAGAGTATTCATTTAGAAAATAAAAGGCAAAACAACATTACCATTTGTAGCCTGAAGGTGTAGCTACGCATTGTATCACAAACTAATAAGAAGAAATTGGTTTAGTGGTGAAAGTAGATGAAAAACAATAATATGAACGGAAAAACAATTTTATGTTACAGAGCCTGCAGGAATATAAAAGCTCTGTGACCATGAAAAAGATAATCAGACACCTTCCTAAATAGAAATATTTGATGCACAGAGCCCTCCGTTTCTGTATAATGATGTGTTATACGGTAATAAATTTAGACTAAATATGACTGCAGGTCTGTGTTAGAGAACGGAGATAGTTCAGATTATTTGAAGTGGTACTTATCCATAGTCAGATACCTACAGTAGGTCTGAGTCTGTGGAAGAGGGGATGAGGGCAAACAACTTGCTTTAACCATAGATTATATACAATAAGAATTTAAAAAAAGAGTCATTAATTAATTTGTGAAAGGATGTTCACAAATAATTTCACAGCCTGCAGTTGTATATCACTTTTTGTGTGCATGTGCAAAAAAATTAATGTGCACATAAAAGTTTGTGAATGTGTAATTATGTTTTGCAGCTGTAGAAATATTCTGTACATGTGAAAAATAGTTTTGTGCAATTGGACATAATTTGCACATGTGCAAAAAAATTGCAACTATAGAAATATTTTGTGCATATCTGAAAAAGTTTTGTGTACAGAGATAGAATTGTACAAAGGTTTTATAGTTGTGGAAAAGATTTGTGTATATGTTATTAAAATTTGTGCAGAAATATTTTCAAAAATGAGTCTTCACAAAGTCTGAGAGACAGACACACAAATTTCCCATCTGTTCTTGTGACCCTGAAGTTACAAAGGTACAAGTATGAATTCTGGCCCTGTTTTTACACCTTCCTTGATTGGCTGTATTTAGCCAATCAACACACTGCTCATTGACTAAAATATCATATTCACTGACACCTGCCGCGGATGATCCAAGTAACCAAATGCGCTGCGTTCTGATTGGTTAAATACAGCCGATCAGGGACAGGCTAAAACAGTACTAGTAAATCGTGCCTTGTAGCTTTGTAACTTCAGGTTCACAAAAACAGATGGGAAATTTGAGTATCTGTCTCTTAGACTTTGTGAAGACTCATTTTTGAAAGCATTTCTTTACAAAGGGTACACAAAACTTTTCTGCAACTACAAAACCCATGTACACACGTGCAAATTCTATCTCTATGCACAAAACTTTTTCACACATGCACAGAATATTGCTACAGCTGCAAAATGGAATTACACATTCACAAAGTTTTATATGTGCATTGAATTTTTTGCACATGCACTCAAAAAGTGATATACAATTGCAGGCTGTGAAATCATTTGTGAATATCGTTTCACAAGCTCAAAATATTAATGATTCTTATTTGACTCCATAGATTTCAATCTATTAAATATGCAGTTTTGCATTGCAAATGCAAAAGCTACATATTGCTCCTTTAAAATAAGAAATTAAATATTGTAAATGCAATTATTTGTAATAAAATAAAAAGGGAGATATATATACATATATATATATATATATATATATATATATATATATATATATATATATATATATATATATATATATATATATGAATGATTTATAGTGATTAATTAGGTATCACTAAAATGTTTCTATATGTGCATCATTTCCTCTCTGCAAAGATTCTAATACATGAAGTTGTAGCATCAAAAAAGAAGAGAAATATTGAAATCCTGTAATTCTAAATTCTTTACTAGCACAATAACCCAGAGGAAACTGACTCCTCATACATGTGAGCATATTTATTTTGGACATTAGCAATGTCCATGTCCTCAATGGTAGCTACAGGACTGATCAGACAGCCTTTTCCAACGAGAAACTGACATTATATAAGTCAAATATCCTTCTCTCCAAATTTACCAGATCCCATTGGCAAAATGGTAATTTTACCTCAGTGAGCAAGGCTACTGCTGGGCTACCACTGCCTCAATTGATTAATTTGTTTGTGTTATTGTGTGATTCTGATGAGTCCAAACCAACCATTTAAAAGACAAAGGTCACAACACCAGTATTTTCCCATGTTCTTCAGGGTAAAATTACTGACTTTCCAGTGGACTGAGTGATATTTGTCTTTTAAAACAGAGGGTTTTGCTCAGAAAATGTTCTCTGACGACAAGGTAAAATAGCAGTGAAAATATTCTTAATATAGCATACTCATACAAAATCTAGTTGTTTTGCTGCTGTCCTTTCTTCAGCTGTGCATTAGTTCTCCTTGTTCTTATGCTTCCTACACACATACTCCTGCTGCTTCTCCAAACTTGGAGTGTGCTGACTAACCGACTGCCTATGGATGACTATGTCATGCAATCCCACTTTTAAAAAACCCAAACTATTCCTTAAACAGACAACTGCGCTGTTCATCTGTTTCATCTGTAAATATATGACAGTGTTGTGGCATCAAATATCTTATTATGGGAGTTTACATAAAACACACATTAACAGGTTTGACTGTATTTTCACATGACAGATTGGTATCAGAGCAATGACGTACACAGAGCATTCATATCATATATTTACCCACAATAATCTGTGCACCCATTTAGAATTTGCTAAGCCTGCCAGAACCAGATAAAACCTGTCTTTAATGCCATAAACAGTTGGCACAAGCAAAAAAAAAAATGTTTTCAAGCATGCTGATCATGTCGCAACACTGCAAGATTTGTATGAATTACATCAGAAGTGAAAGTGTGTCGGTGAAATGTTACCCTTGATTTGTCTTTAATGTCATTAAATGTGTTGTTTTGGTGTTTAAAAAGCCTGGGTTTTTTTGCACTTTAAAGATGAAGTATGCAGCAGATGTGAGACCATAAAAGCACAGTTAAGTATTTGTTGTTATTTCATCCTGTTTATAGCTGAGGGTGCAGTGAAGTCACTGAGGTGTCACTGAGGGTATTTATGGTCTGTGAATGTGTGCTATTGTCATGTTAATGTGGTCAGATGCTTCTGATGATCCTCAAAGCAGGATTATATTGTACGAGCCGGCTCCAAGACTCCGCTGAATTCACACTTCTCCTGGAGACACGAAGGCAGAATGTGAGGATTACTAAACTGCATCTAAAAATCAATGTGAGGAAACTCTTGGCCATATCAGCACTCAGACTTTGTACGCTGAATAAGGAAAGCACATACGTTTGCATTCTCTCTGTGAAAAAGGGAGTATTTAAGAAGTGGGGTTGACCTTTTGCTGTGGCACCAAACCTCCTGTGTGTAGCCCCCCAGTATAGGTAGAGCGTTGCTTTAATGTGTATAATGGCCTTCACTAAAATAACTTACACAGCAGAAATTTTCGCAAACATGGGTAAAATGAGAAACATCCATATTCAATTGCAAAGCCCTTAAGCCTTCCATGCTTTCAGCTGAATATCAGCATTGGAAACATGTTATATTTCACACTGTAGTCAATTACAGTTAACAAAAATTTAAATTAAAATAAGTCTTTGCTTGAACATATCATGTAGGCTAAAAGCTGTGGTTCCACTGCAGGAGTTTCCCCCAGGGATGTGGAACTTTTGGAGGACCTCAGTGCTTTTACACCACAGGTCTTCACACCATACAAAGCCAAGGAAAGCAAAGGAAACACAGCTATGGAGTTACTGATGAAAGCATAAGGTGTACACCAGAGCTGTGACAATTAACCGATTAATTGATTATTAAATTATTTTGATAATTGATTAATTGGTTTGAGTAATGAAGTAATAAAAGTAAAAATTAAATAATAATTCCAGCTTCTTAAATGTGTATATTTTCTGGTTTCTTTAGTCTTTTGTCACAGTAAACTGAATATCTGTGGGTTGTGGAAAAAAACAAGACGTTTGACGACATCATCTTGGACTTTGGGAAACTGATTAATATTTTTCACAATTTTTTGACATTTTATAGACCAAATTTTTTTTTAAAAGATTAATTGAAAATGTAAATAGTCGTTAGCTGCAGCCATAATGTGTGGGAAAATCTCCTGCAACAACAATCACATGGGTGGAAATGCAGACAGGCTGCAGGAGCCTTTTAGTTATATGAAAAGTAGTTCCTGGGACTAAATGTTCTGGGTGCTTTAGGTAGAAACGCAGCTTTTGTCCCACTGTCTTCTCATCATATTTCACTGATTTCTCACCATTGTGTCATCCCTGCAGGGTAAAAGAGACTTGAACTGGCAAGGTATTTGACATAAGTGATGTGCCACTTACTCATCCGCTCTGTGAAGTGGCTCAAACTTTCTCACACTGACTGTATATTCAAAAGGTGACTCAGAGGAAATTGCGCAACACCATGCTTTCATTTAATTTATAACCAGTTTAAATCTGCACTTTGGATTGGAGCAATATTTTGGACGTGCCGTTGCTGACAGATCATCTCCAAGTGATAAAAAAAAAAAAGAAATAAATAAAATGCAGCTCAACAGGTGGCGAGCTTGTGCAACTTGGACTCAACGACTACCCACAGATGCACTTGCACTGAGGACAAAGGCAGAGAAGAATGCCAGGGATGAATAACTGGTCTGTCTCTTTCATTGATTTCCCCTGAAAGCGAAGAGTGAAGAGAGGACTCCTGGAGGCTCCTCTGAATAGTCTTTTTCAATCCAAATCCTGAGAAGGCGCAGGCTCTCTATGGGCTACAAATTTCTACAAAGAGCAACTCAGACTGCTTGATTTGAATATTTTGGGGGCTTCTTGGTAAATACCCCTTAATCACAAAAGAACCCGCTGCAAGATCGGAGCAATTTTCTGTCTGTGTGACACATAATCACTGCACGGTTTCTTTTCTCCGCACTTCTCTCTTCTTCTTTGGCCAAATTCCCACACGTGCGACCATGCAGTGTCCCTCCTGCCTCACCTGCTCCAGCTCCTCCTCTCTTATCAGCCCTACCGGCAGCTTTATTCCCGTCAAATACCGTAACATTACAACAACGTGAGTCACGGAGGGGGGGAGTGGTCCTGCAGGCGTAATAATGTAGGCGTAGGCTTCCATACAACAGCTGACACTCAAAAACCGGGAGCACCGTCTGGCTCCGGAACACAAGCACAGAGGAGGCGCTCCGGTGAAGTTGCTCCCCGGTCGGAAGCGACTTTTACGCGCAAGGAAACAGAGACAGAGAGACGGTGCAGAGGTGGATCTTACCGCCGCTGGTTTGGAAGTATCAGAGAGCCTGAAGCTGCACGAAATGAGAGCTTTGTCGAGTGGACGGTTATAGTTAAAAAGGTAAGAGATCCGTGGCGCTCCAGGGGTTTCTTTATCGATGCGAGAGCTTGATAGCGAAGTAGACTGTTTTATCAAAAATATACACTGTAAAAACATCAGTGCAGGCGAAAAACAGGCGGTTCTTCTGTGTTTTCACGTGTAACGTTTAATTGTCCTTTGTCCTGCATTTTAATCTCAAATATTCACCACACCTGCTTATTCCCTGTAGCCTCCTAGAAATACCTCCGAGCTGAGATTCAGTGTTTGACATTTCCTCCTTAACGTGTTTGTTAAGGCAGATACTCACAGTGCTGCATCGCATTTATTGCTTTTATCTTTATGGAAGGTAGTTGAAGAGATTTAAACCAGGTAAACTTTGCTTATGCATATTTTATTTGTTAGAAAGTACACACACTTCAAGGTGATTTGTGCGTCATGAATGCATTGCATGTACTGGATTGTTATAGTTAAATGAATAAAACTGAAACATGTTCGTCTGTAGGACATAGATTCAAGACTAATACAATGCTGACAACATGCACATGATTTTTTTTTTTTTTTTTTTGGTTTAAGTTCAATCACATTAATGACCATAAATTATATCAGGGCTGAAACTAACCTTACTTTCATTGTCAGTCATATTTTTGATGAGTAGGTTGTTTGGTCCATAAAATGTCAGATAATGGAGAGAAATGTTGATTAGGATTTCCCACAGTCTAAGGTGATGTCCTCAAATGTCTTGTCTCGCTCATGACCCAAAGATAATCAGTTAACTCTTACAAAGGACCAAAAAAGAATCCAGAAAATATTCACATTTAAGAAACTAAAATCAAAGAATTTGGATATTTTGCCCTATAAAATGACTCAAAAATAACAAATAAATAATGAATATATCTTCAAAATAGTTGCCAATTAATTAAATAGTCAATTGATAATCTATTTATCTTTGCAGCTCTATTTTATTTATGAGAACACACACAGTTTTTATGTTTTTATGCCATGAATGCATTGCATGTATCGTGTTGTTTTAGTTAAATAAATGACAGTGAAACATGTTGGACATGACATGAATGACGTGGACATGAAGTAAAGACTAATACAGTGCTGATAACATGCACAGGAGTATTTCTTGCAGATTTTACTGTGAGGAGTTTAAAATGTAATCACATCAATAGCCATAAATTATATTAGGCTAATGGTAATGCTTATTTTCATTGTCAGTTAATTTGTTGATCGTTTTCTCAATAAATTGATTAGTTGTTTGGTCCATAAAATGTTGATCAAAGCCCAAGGTGTTGTCCACAATGAATTTCTTTTCTTTATGATTAATCCATTATCAAAATAGCTGCCGATTAATTTAGTAGTTTACTACTAGTCGTTTAATCAACTAGTCGCTGCAGCTCTATACTGTGGTTGTGACATGCACATGATTATTTGTGGTTGCAGATTTTACTGGGAGTTATATTGGGGCTAATTATTAATTAATTATAGCCCCAATTTATTTGATTAGTTTGGTCTATAAAATGTCCAAGCTGATGTCCTTAAATGTCTTATTTTGTCCACAACCCAAAGATATTTAGTTTACTGACTCAGAGGACTTAAGAAAAACCAGAAAATATCCACATTTGAGAAACTGATATCAGAGAATTTGAACATCTCTCCATATAAAGTGTCTTACAATAATTAATTGAGCATAAAAAATAGTTGGTGATTATTTAATGGTTGACAACTAATTGTTTAATCAACTGATTGCTGCAGCTCTGGTATTGTTAAAGTTAAATAAATGACACTGAAACATGTATGTTTTGAAGGACATAAATACGTATGTTTTGAAGGAATTAATAATACTGTGCTGATAACACACGTGTTATGCAAGTTTTTGGTGGTTTGTTACCTTGCAGATATTACAGGGAGGATTTTAAGTTTAATCATGTCAGTAGCCATAAATTTTATCAAATGTTGTTCCTTTAAGCTTTAAGTAATAACACTGTGGTGATCAGGCATGTTGATTATCCTGTTTGTGGGCTGGACTGTGTAGCTGCAGGTATTTTCCAGAGGTGTTTTTCTCTGCCAGGTATCCTCTAATCACAGCTGTTTTCTTCCTCTACAGTTACTGCTGCTGCTGGTGGAGAAGAGGCCGTGTTTTTGCTTCTCAGTTGGACCATTGTCTTGAGGCAGCTACTCTTTCAATGTGGGATACAGTTTTGGAGCTTTCGCCAGGCTGAAATCCTCCAGGGTCAGGACCTCCCTCATGGCAGCCTTGCTCCTCGGGCTGCTGCTCTTTGCAATGCAGTCCCCCCCCATCCCCTCCAGGCCCATGGCTGACGAGGGACCACCTTCGCCCCCCACCTCATCGCCCGCCGACAACGGCACCACCAGCCACCCGAATGGGACGCTGCAACAGCTTCCTCACATTATAATCATCGGCGTGAGGAAGGGGGGGACGCGGGCGCTGATCGAGATGCTCAGCCTGCACAGCTCGGTGGCGGCGGCTCAGAACGAGGTGCACTTTTTCGACTGGGAGAGCCACTTCCAGAAGGGCTTGCCGTGGTACCTCAGCCAGATGCCCTACGCCTTCCCTGACCAGCTGACGGTGGAGAAAACGCCGGCCTACTTCACCTCCAGTAAAGTCCCCAAACGCATCCATCAGATGAACCCTGACATCAAGCTGCTGCTCATCCTCAGAGACCCCACAGAGCGGGTGCTGTCGGACTACACGCAGGTCTTTTACAACCGCCTGCAGAAGCACAAGCGCTACCAGCCCATTGAGTCTGTCCTGGTGAAAGATGGCGAGATCAACCTGGGATACAAGGCGCTCAATCGCAGCCTGTACTATGTTCACATGCAGAACTGGCTGAAATACTTCCCGCTGGAGAGCATTCACGTGGTGGATGGAGACGAGTTGATCAGAGACCCCTTCCCTGAGATGAAAAAGGTAGAGAGGTTCTTAAAGCTGGAGCCGCAGATAAATGCTTCAAATTTTTACTTCAATAAAACGAAAGGATTCTACTGTTTGAGAGACCACGGGCGAGAGCGATGTTTACATGACTCAAAGGGCAGGGCTCACCCTCACGTGGCGCCCGCCATCCTGCAGAAACTCTACCAGTTCTTTCACGAACCCAACAAGAAGTTCTTTGAGCTGGTGGGTCGAACATTCAACTGGAAATGAACGTCTGAGTCTCAGTTGGGGATCATGCCCACAAGCTGTCCTGTTTTCCTCACTAACAATGTAGTTGAAGAGACAAAGCTAATGTAAATTTAAACTAAATCTATTTTTGTACTAGTACGTTTGTTACAGGAGTATACTGGAGCCAAATATCAGGGCAGACTACAGTTAATGACATGCTCTGTCTCAGTCAGTGCATGTCTTGTTTTTTCCTTTTTACTGTCATTTTACCGTCTCTCCCTGCTGTCCTGCTCGTCTGATCAAAACAGACGACTTATTATGACTTCGATAATAACAGTCAGACTTTAGACTGTGTCAGTTAATGTGTTACATAAAGATAAGTACCAGGCAGTTTAATATTTGTCATACCTTCATGTTTCGCTTCATATAATATGACATTATTAACACCTAACTGCATTTAGAGCTCTGAAGGACCTTTACATGCTGCTATGATTTTTCTCAGTCACTTTTTGGCACGAGCCGTATTGAATATGTATTTGTTCTTTTCGTTACTCAAATGTTCCTTTTATGTAAGAGACAGTTATATAAATGCCCTGTGCACATCATATATTTGCCGATCATTACGGTGTGCTGTAAATATTTTTTTTCAAAAAGTGAAGAATTAATACCATAATAAAGATGTATTTTATTTTTAGCATGTGTGATGTTTTCTATTTTTACTCCTCCATTATGCGCCCAGCGTCTGCTGTGCAGCAGTTTGTCTTCAGATCCTAACAAGGGAAGAAAAAGATGAGTCAACTCATGATGTCCACTTAGTTAACAAGCATGAGCATGTGTCTGTGTTCAGTCTGCATCCGTTTCTGTGGATTACTGGATCACACTGTTTTCAGGATGCATTTATGGACAGTAAATTTTCAGTTTTTATCATCACGAAATTGGACGGGGTCATTTATTTCAAAAACTGGCCAAATTCTTCATGGTTTTTCAGATTTCCTGTCTGCTCAATCTTGCCTGGACAGATTGACGAAGTGAATAGATTTGGTTCCAAGTAACACTTGTTTCACATTCACTTGCCACTATTCTTGATTAGATTATTTTATCCAACAATATAGATGCCATGCATTTTGGAGTGGGTTAGCAAGTACCCTAAGTGATACTTTTTAATAATGTTATAATAAGTACTAGCTAATAAAACTCCGAGTGGAGCGGGTCATGACTTCGCCATCCTTGGAAAAAACATAGACTTCGATTTCATGGTGGTGATATTGATATGAAATACTAGTGTTAACAATGAAACTGATTCAGTTACTGTTCCATTCAGTGTAACAGAGCCTGCAGCATCTCTGTTTGACCTGAATATAACAGAATATTAATTAGTATCATGAATAACACATCAGTCATTTTACTTTGCAGAACACTGAAGTTGCTGGTCTTCCACTGCCTCAGTTGGTTAGTTTGTTTGTGTTATTGTGTGACTTTTGCGCATCTGAACTGTGCTTTTACAACATCAGTCACACAGTGACACAAACAAACTAACAGATTGACGCAGCAGTAGGCCAGCAGCTCCCCTGTTCTGCAAGGTAAAATAACTTTTTTTGTCTATGTATTTTGGTTGGTGTGCTGAGAGTGATATTTGGCTTATATAATGGCGGTTTTTGGTTGGAAAAGGCTAAGTAAAGCAAAGTAAAGCCGTGAAAATATTCAAATCATATTAAATATTAAACCATATGCTTCAATTAATATTATTTTCTTTTAGGTGGAACTTTTTAAAGAGACTAAAATATCTGCATCCACCCTCATCCACTGTAACTAATACGCTGACCTCCTACAAGCCCGCTTCAAATAATCCAAACTATCCCTTTAATACATGCTGTCTGTCATGTGCACATAACACAATGATGAAAATCCTGCATAGTATCCCTTTAACTGTGGAATTTCCTGTTTGGTTACCTTCTATCTGCATGAGCAAAGGTGCATCACAGTGCATACGGGTATCTGTAAACAAAAGATTGTGCTTCTACAGAGCTGCTGTCTGACATTATGTCCTCCTCCAACTATTAATACTTGCTTTAATTGTCAGGGTGGGAGAGTAAATTTTACTATGATAAATCAGGATAAGAGAATTGAGAGTGGGCAGATAGGTAAACTCAGTTTCAAGCACAAGCCCAACCATGGGAAATCAAAAGAAGAAGTTGTTTATGCCCAAGGGTGTGATCTTCTTACTCAGTTTTTTTAGAAAGGCAAGGGATTATTTATTCAAATCTTATTGCTACTTTGAAAACATCAGCAGCACCGTCTTAAAGACATTAAGCTCCAAAAAACCTACAGTAGCTGTTTCATATTTGAATGTGGCCTAGATTTACTCAGGGGCTTACTGGGACTCTGCAGACAGGATGTTAACCTCATTGCCCCTCAAACGCAGACCAAAGCAATATTTCTTCCTTATATCTCACATATTATTTCTGCCCTTGGAGTGCAGGAATGCTGTTCCCTGATCCTGAGTTTACATGTGCTTTTTTTTTTTTTATAGTAATAGCATTGAGCAAGACTATCAGTGGCTATCAGCGGGACAGGTTTGTCTGCAGATTAAGGGAGAATGAGGAGGTGTGTTGTGTGACTGGGTGCTGATCTCTGCTGTAAGATTATCAGACATCTGCTTGCGTCATTTGGCGTGCGCAGCAATAACACAGAATTGGCGTGCTCTGCTTTTAGCCTTGTTCTGCAGGTGTCAAGTCTCCAGATGGTCCTTTTAGAGTGATCACATCTGGAGGAACTCACAGGAATGCTGGAATCAAGACTACAGCAGGCGTCAGTGTCAGTGTCACCTCACTCTGGGTCAAACAAGGACTGATGCCATTTCCAGATAAACCTGTTTTCAACTCAACGCCAGATTGACTGCAGAATGTCAATCGTCTGTCAGCGTCAAAAATACACACCCTAGAGTTGCAGTTCAGTTGGAGTCAGACTGCCTGCCTTACTGGAACTCTTATAAACATCTACTCAATCTAAAAGATTATCAAGGAATTCTTACAGCTTCTAAACAGACACTAATTTGGTGAACATTCAGCATTAATTTGAACTCTAATTAACGTGAAACAGGCAAACAAAAACAGTTATTCCAGCCTGGACAATAAATTTCATAGGAGGACACTGTAGCTATAGTTTTGATGTCTGAGAAGCGAAGATCTCAACTTCATATGTTTCCTTAATCTCTGATGACACATTGTGGTAATTTTATGATTTATTGCAGTAAATATATCACAGATTTCTCTTTTAACTTTGAGGTATTTGTACTTTACATTTTCTGATGATTTGACTTGTACATTACAAAAAGCAGTCTTTAAATGTCACATTCCTATTGTCTTTTCTCAACATCTGACAGGAATTTCCCAGTCTGGGATCAACAAAGTGCATCCATCCATCTTTTTAATGACCATTTACATTTCATTTGCACATTCAGTGCTCATTTTCATGGTTCTTACAGTTATAAGTGTAGTGCTGGAGTCATTAGGGAGTCAAACAAAGTAACAGGCACAAAGGTGATATGTAGATGAAATGATAAACAGAATAAAGACCCATCTAAATACAAAAAATACAAGTGAAAATGGATGAGAAAAATTGAACTCTTCTGTTGTTTATGAGTTGTTATCAGTTCCCAGTGCCGCACTATGTGTTAGGCCCTGATCATAGACGTGGGAAGTTTTATAGAAAACATCAATTGATTAACTCAGAGCCTGAGAGAGAGAGCGAGAGAGCGAGAGAGAGAGAGAGAGAGAGAGAGAGAGAGAGAGAGAGAGAGAGAGAGAGAGAGAAGTGTGTGTGAATATGGACAGAAGCGTTTACCTGGCATAAAAACTTTCTTTGATCACATATTTCTCCATAATTCTGCAGTGTATTGGTGAAGTGCATAAACTACACTGCAGGCTGGAGGTTGTTAACAGTGAGAAACTGACAGATAGATCGTCCTCTACGAAATGTCTGTATCTGTGGAAGCCAATTTCTGTCAATATGATGGAAAAAGAAGATCTAGGTCATTACAGTGAGAAACTTTGTCAAAATAATGACTACTTGAAATATACGTGTCATCTTTTGATATGAGAAATATATATGTGAATTAATTAATAATACAACTGGTATATTTTCACCAATAAGGACAAGACTGTAATATTAAATTTCATGCAAGAAGAGTGTTACAATTGCCCTCTGTGAGGGGGCAATAATACTGAAAAAATAAGTCATATTAACCCATTGTGTCTTAAATAAAGGTACACATCAAAGTAATCACATTACTGCTGTAGTATCTAATAATTTTATTGATGTCAGGCACCATATGCTAACAAAGCAAAAGTCTATTTTTGCAGAAGACTATACAACTACTCTAGTGGTACTTAGATTTGAATTATTTGAAATGATTAATAATTGAGTTGAAAGCAATGTTACATTCAATTTTTGTGAAACCTCAAAGCAGTTTCACTTATGGCATCCAGATGTCCAGCAGCAGCTCTGTCAGTTCCACTGAAGAAACATTTCTTCTCTAAAATTCTCAGAGGGTTTCATTTAAATAACTGCAAAACAATATTGAAGAAATTCATCAAATTTAACTGCAGTACACCTCTTAAAAGGCACTAATATGTGTATATTCTTTTACTGAAAGAACAAAATGAAAGCCTGTTAATTCTGCACTTATTTTGTCTCATTTATGAAATAGGCTAAAATGTCTTTTATTGTTTTCCTGATAAAAGGAAATAAAACGATAACTACTTCCTGTTAACTCAGCCTAAATGTATTTATTTCTCATATATAAAGTATTTAACGTGTATGTTTTCAGTACCAAGCATCAAGATAATATAAGAGGGTGTTGAAATGGCACAAAAACCAGCACATTCAAATGTTAATTCATACACAAATTAACTCTTATTGATAAGGACAATTGGGTCATGATGGTTTGTCATTCTGTTTTTATTTACCCTTTACACAGTGTCCCAACTTATTTTAAGTTGGTTTTGAGTTACTTATTTTAAGTTTTGTACGTCAGCGAGGACATATTCTCACTCTGCTGTTTGCCTCTATAGTTTTCTGATTGTTTCTGTCTCTCTCTGCTCAGCTTACACACCACCCAACATCAGAGCAGCATCTATTAAGAGTTCATGAACGCCCCATTAGTCTAGTCAGCTGTGCAGCCCTCTAAAGTTTTACAGTCACAGATTTCCCTTAACATCACCTAATTAATCTCAGCCACATAATTAATTTGCCTCCTCGCCCCACATGCAGTAGGAGCGGTAAACTGAGGCTACAACCAGGATTAATGGTCTCAGCCCCCTCCTGGCGCCTCCTCCCTCCTCTCCCTCCTCCTCAGCTGTAACACTATTTTCTGTGGAACTTTCTGGACTAAGTTGGAGTCAGCCTGTCACCCCCACCTTTCCTCTCCCCGCTGCCAGCCCACACTCGTTGTTCCTGAAGGGCCCCTGTTTCCCCTCAAATCACAATCAGCCAATCTGGGGGTTTTTCAAAGGATGATGTGATCTGATGGAGCACAGCCCCTTCTGCAGTCACCAGGGCTGGAGCTCGGTTTAATTGGAATAGATTGTTTGTCCACTCAATGTGTGAAGCCTGGCAGAAATAACACATGCACCCACTCTGTCTCTCTTTCTTTTCCATACAAATGCAGAAATGAGACAGCGCACACGAACACACTCAGTGTCTATTTGTTAGCCTTGGTTTGACTCACAGAGCTAAGCATTCAGTTTTCCTCAAGATATTTTTCTGGTGATATTTTACAAACTTTATGTTTGACAAGTCTTTTAACAGCAGTTACCACGATTCTAGATACAATTCAGAAATCACCAAGGAGTCTAACTACCTAGATGAACAAATATTCTGTCTGTTGTGCAATAACATTTTAACATGCTTGTCAAGTTGTCTTTCCAAACAATTGTAGTTTTCATATTTTTTCCACAATTTCATTGTAAAAAAAAAACCAAACAAACAAAAAAAACACCTAAAACACTGCAACATGCATCACAATTTTTCAGAAAAGCAGTAAGATAGTCTGTTTACTTTTCTGACAACTACATCAGTGCTTAACTAATAAATCTTCAGACAAGTTTAATATGTGGTTATTTGTGATGCTATGCAACTCTAAGTTGATGTCAGCATTTAGCTAACTTGATGGTGTATGTCTGGATTTGGTTCAGTTATAAGGCACTTACAACAGAGATTTTTTTTTTTTGCAGGCCGTGACATACAGGTGTGGAGACAGCTCTGTGTAACAGCATGCGTTCAGTCGCACACCATAACATAACAACATCAAGCTTGCTCTGGCTCGCGCTCTCTCACACAGTGGTAAACGTTTTGGCTGTGCTGGCTGCCCCAAACGCCATGAAAAGCACTCTGCTGGTATGATCAGTTCATTGGTAGAAATAGGGAATTTTAGAAAACAGAAATAGCCTGGAAACAAAAAATATTTGTCCATACATATCCAGACATGGAAATGACTAAAATCAATTTCCCTGCTTTTCCATACTGCATAGAAATCTAGTTAAAATCTGTGGCAACACTTGGCAACAGTAGTTACAAGGGAATATAGTTATAATTTCAAATGATTAATTAATAATTACCTAATGAAGAGACAAGTGAGGAACAAGTCAGGAATGACTTGATAATTGGTCAGTCATTAATAAGTACCTCCCTCATAATTCTTAATGGAGGACTATATATAGATAATGATACTAGAGTTACAACTATTCACTACTCTCCCCTAAAGTAAAGTGATAAATAATACTGAGTAGTTATTAAGCAGTCCTTCATTAATACATCATTATCTTATGATTGCAAAATAATACACAATACTGAGTAGTTACTAAGTAGTCCCTCAGTATCTTATGATTGCTGACCCTTTTTGTTCCTTGATAGCTACTCAAAAGTTTGTGTACCTTATTATAAAGTGTTACCAAATCTCTTTTATCATACAGCAAACTGAGATACTTTCATAGAGGATTAGAAGAGTTTTTAAGGATTTTGGAAAGATCTTCATGACACCAGTGAGTTTTATTAAATGACCTTCTAGGTATGTTGAGATCACAGGATATTTACTTTTAGGACATGGGAAGGAAACCTTTTTGGCGAAGTAAATTGAAAAGCAGAGTTTGAGTTTTGATGAAAAAAGGAAGAAAAGATAAACAAAATGTTTGACATATGGTATGTCTCTTTCAAATTTGTTTGAATTCTGTCTTCTAAAAGAATATCCTGTGTCCTCATATGTTTCCTGTCAAGTATGACTGGTCAACTTCTACTTGATTCATTACAGGACAACTTACCACGCACTGACTTCTACTCCAGGTACCATCCAGAAGAAACACTGAAAATAACAGATCACACACCCACTGCATCTTCAGGAAGTTTTGATTCAGAGTTGACATGCACTCCAACAACAATAGTACTGAATCTTTACAGCACAGGTAACCTTGAAACCAGGACATACAGGTAAATGATCAGGCATTTTGATTAAACTATGACACAGACAAAAGTGAATCGAAGAGACTATCAATTAATCAAAGTAATTATTCTGTCAATTTAATTCAGCATCAAAAGGCAAACTGACCATATCTGAACTGAATGTGATCGTGAGCAGCTTTGGTCTGAGCTTCTTTTCATCATTAAGAGGTGTATTCATGAGGCCATCTAAAGGCTGTTAACTCTGAATACAGGTGAGTGTGATCATTACCAGCTGACCATTTCGTACTATTCAACACTACACTGGAGTGAAATAGTCACCCAGCATGGCACCACACATTTACTGGTGGCTTTGCGTATGCAAAGGGTAGCTGTACCTTATCTAAACATTGCACAGAGCCAAAGTGTTCAGTTAATTATCTCACCACCGTGTTTGTGTTAATGCCCTATTTATCGAGCTGTGCAGCACTTACAAGGACAAGGGGTCCTTCCCCCCTTAGTTACTGTTGCTATGGTTGTCAAGCTTGAAACCACTTGAACTTCTTACCTATTTTTTAATCACTGAGTCCTTGATTTTAGACAGAACTTGATAAAATGTATTTCTAGCTGGCGACCGTTGCCATGTCAAGAACAAGATGTATTTTCACAGTTATTTTCTCTTTTTCTTCTTATTTTCTCCTTTTTTTACATACAAGATTAAAGCTTACAAGTCACGTAGTTACTAAAACCATTGAATTCAGGTTTTATAAATGTAATATTTTATATTTAAGAGTTGTGTCTTCGTTCGTGAGCTAACATTAGGTAGTATTAGCTAGCTGACTAATCTTATGTAAAAGAACAACTTGCTCTTTCCAACATAAAGCCAATCATAATGTGTCCATCACATCTGTCATGTATAAGGCTGGACCCAGAGCAGATCCAACAGGCAACTGTTCTGTTATGGGCAGTAGTTTGCTAATGAAGCTAACATTAGCTCCATTTGTTGGTGGAAAATGCCCTTTCTTGAAAATGGCAGGTTGGCTTTAGGTCAAAGGCAGGACTTTCACACAGGAGACTGGAATTTGGCTCTTGTGTGAGACAAAAGTAAATGTTGATTATTATTATAGAAATTAGCATTTTTAACCCAAACCACAATTACTGCCTAAACCTAACCAAGGACTTTTGTTGCCTCAACCTGACCAAACTGCAATCCTCACCTGAAAGGTTTCTCAGCAAGCTTTACTTTGAAAGTGTAACTGGATGTTGCATTGCTAGCTTGACGGCAGAATTTGAATGACGGTGGATAATACATTAGAATTCTAGCTAACTGCAGTAAAGTTAGCTTCACTGGTTAAAAATGCTGTCTCCAACTAATATGAATTTGATGGCTACATACATGATTTGATGCTAAAAGACTGAGGCTAAAACTACATGTCCCAGTCAAAAAACTTGGCATCCTCACCCTTAGCCTAATTATATGGAAAACAGTAGAGCTAACATCAGTATTGGAAGCAAGAAAAGAACAAGCCTTGTTTCAATTTTTAAACTGGGATGTAAATTTCTCCACAAACACAATAATTACTAGCTTGCTGTTAATTTTAGCTTAAACTCTGATGAGAACATTTACAGCTTACGTTAGAGCAGATAAACACACAGCTAAATCCATTCCTTACACTTCAGTTCTTCCATTTCTGCAGCTGAAGAAGCTAAAAAAGACACCACCCTACAAACTCTAATACTCTTGTTTTTAGGTATGTTGTTTTGTAGTAATTTTGAACTGTTATCATTTTTCCAAACCCAAGGTTTTTCTTTGACTGAATCCAAGATGTGTGTGGCCTTTCCGTGAGTCCTTGTTCCATTCAGCTGCTTCTCAGAAATTCAGGAGAAGCATTTCCGTAATTAGACTCTTGATCATTTCCACTGAGAAAGGAAAACTCTTCACCCTTAAAAAAAAATCATAATCCTTCAACTGTCAAGATTACCTGTGAAGGAGTTTAAGACGATCCCCATTCCCCCTTCCACAAACAGAAAGTGATTTTGCCAGTACAGATGACAACATTACAGTGAATAAATTGAATCACCTAAATTAAATACCACAGCACAGGATTCAAAGTTATGATTCTCTCTCAGGCGATCACACAAGTCATCAATTTCCCTCCATGCATATTATATCTATGAGCATTTTCATTTTGCAGCTTGACATCGGAACAAATAAGATATTAGATCAGAAAAATGTGGTTCAACCTCTGAGTGAGCTGCTTCTTCAATCCTGTTTACCCTCTCAGAGCTAATGGAACGTAAATATGTACGTCATTAGTGAAAAGGCTAAAGGAGGGACGCCAGAGCTGTACTTCTTTATGATGTATGCGCACATAACGCTGTCATTCCTTCATCTCGGCCAGGGTCTACATTGCTGCTGCTGTGCGAGCCAGTCATCGCCGGGCTCTGTTATCACTCATTTCCTGGCATGGTCTCCTCTGGCAGAGGAATAAGCCTGCATGGCCAATGATAACTCCCACAGCTAACAGACACCTCTGCATGGGTGAAGCATGACTGGGCCCACAGATAGTCCTCACTCCCTCTGAGAGTGTGTGCGCAAGTGTGTGTGTGTGTGTGTAACATGCATGCTGGGCTCATGACTCGCTTTGTGTATTTTTGTGTGCTTGTGTGTGCACACGTGGAAATCTGCAAATGGTCATGCAAGCACATGTGGGATTATGTGTGTGTGTTGTTCCATACACTCTTGAAAATACAGGTTCCAAAAGAGTTGGGCTGAGGTGCTACCCAGAACCATTTGCTTCCATAGAACCCTTTTTTGAATAAAGGGTTTGTCAGTGGTTCCATCCAAAGAACCCTTTTGATTGAAAGAGTTCTTCAAGAATTCCATTAAGAGTTTGTCAAGGGTTTTTGGGGATCATAATTACAAAAGGGTTCTCCATAAAACACCCTGGGTGGATTCAAGATAAAATCTATGGAATATAAAATGGTTCTTTGTTGAAACCAGGAATGGGTTCTAGATAAAACCCTTTGAATACAAAAAAGTTCTAAGTAGAATCCCCTGGCAGGGTTCTAGATAAAAAGGGCTCTCGGTAGAACCTCTTGCATAGGTTCTAGATAAAACCCTTGCAATACAGTATATAAAGGTTCTCAAGTGAACCCCCTGAGCAGGTTCTAGATAAAACCCTTAGAATATAAAAAAGATTCTCTGTCGAACCCCCTCGCTGGGTTCTGGATAAAACTCTTAGAGTATAAAAAGGTTCTCAGTAGAACCCCGTGGCTAGGTTCTACATGAAACCCTTGAAATATAAAAGGGTTCTCTGTGGAGCCCCCTGGGTGGGTTCTAGTTAAAACCCTTGGAATAGGAAAAAGGTTCTCTGTAGAACCCACTGAGTGTGTTCTAGATAAAACCAACTGAACATAAAAGGTTGTCAATAGATTCCCCTGGTCGGGTAAAACCTATGGAATATAAAAGGGTTCTTGGTAGAACCCCTTGAGTGTGTTCTGGATGAAACGCTTGAAATATAAAAAAGTTCTTGGCAGAACCCTGTTGGTGGGTTCTTGTTAGCACCCTTGCGATGTGAAAATGAGAGTTTTGAGGTAACCATTACACCATAGAAGTGTTTTCTGCAGAAACTCTCATGGAGGGTTCTTGGTGGAACCTTTCACAGATAGTTCTATAACCCTCTATGTTGGGTTCTAGGTAGAACTCTCTGTGGGGACAAGCTAAAGAACCTTTCATGGTTCTAGTTAGCACCTTTATTTCTAAGAGTGTGGGGAGCAGTGAAGCGTCTGGATTTTGATACTGAGCAGGATTTTCACACATGGCTTCAGACCCAGATCCTCCCCATAGAGTGAAACCCTAGAATAGCTCTAAATGAGTTCTGTTACTGGGAATAGATTTCCGTTTTTTCTCAAACAGTCCCGTTTGCACGTGATGTCACCGCTGAGCTTGTTTGGATGTTTCTAATGCTCATATTAAATCGCAGTATTACTCTGCTTGTAAGAGGAATAGACCATCTCTTGTGACACAATAACACTGTTCACTCTATTGTCTGTGTACACATTACATATGGTTCAAATCAGAGCTCCACAACATGTGACATCGCTCAAGTATCACATCAAAACATGACTGGATTTTTTTCTGTGTGTTGCCTTGATTAAAGCGGAGCGGCTGCAGATTGGAACCATGTGTTGGCTTGTCTCTGGGTAGCAGTGTCATGCTGCTGAACACACTCCTGTTCCAGGTCAGCGGAAAACAACACACATATTAATGATATTCTAATTAAGAACTAACTCTGGGTCCTTCTTAAGGGAGGTTGACAGAGGTGCCCACCCCCCTCTGGAATCTCACTGACCACCCCTGGTGCCCTAGCTACCACTGTGCAATGGTGATAGGTAGTTGGCTTAGTATCAGAACCTCGGTATGAATTTGTCTGTTAACAGCTCTTGTTGGAAAGCCAATCAAGCAACCACACACAATTGCAAAACAACTGCAAACAGATGTAAAATCACTACAAAGAGACCAAAAAGTGACGCAAAGCAACCACAAAATGTTCACAACATGACGGAACTACAAACAGACATAAAAAGACCACAGAATGACTCATAATGACTGCTGGTCAGGGTATCTTTTTCCTTTACTATTGTCTGAGGATAATGTCAAATAATGTCCATGGCTATAGATGGACGATAGATATTTGGAGTTACAAATAGCACCTAGTGATATCAAGCCCCCTTTTTTTCCCCAAATTGGACCAATCGTTGTTACTTGCCACGAGTTCTACCAATCATAGCAGTCCACCATGCAGACATCATACATGCACATGTCAATGAAGTGAACTCCATGTTCTCTTTGATTTTTCACTATTAATTTGCATTTATATTTTTTCATCTTGTCACGGATGCCGAAAAGAACACAACATTTGTCAATGCTCTGTGCACTCTTATTTTTTAATTTTGTGCTGTTTTGACTGAGTTTGAGCTCCAAAAAGTTTTGCTTCTTTGTGGTGAACTTCTTCATCTACAAATACAGCTGGATTAGAGTTTTAGGTTAAAGTTAAAGCACATCTCAAGAACTAATAAAATGAACATGGTTCAAATAACATGTTTCCACATTTAGAAAACATTTATATCAATATTTTTGTCTGTTTTATTTTGTAAAATTTGATTAAAAAATATATGTATTTTTTAAATTTGTGACAGTTTTAATAGTTTTATCAATTATTATTGACTTATATAACTTTTTACCTTATGTTGCACAGGTTTTGCTGATATGAAGCATTTGTAAATGACATCACAATAAGCAAAAATACTAATGTAGGTACTGGCTGATCATTTCTTCTCAAAGGATCTTTCATTTTACTGATTTCTTTTGAACATTTTCTTTTGCTGTGAGCCTCGTTGGAGAGAACAGGAATTTTATTGCCAACGGCTGCTTCACCATAACAGATGTTCATCTGAGAAATAAAGATCTTAAAATTTATCTTTGCTCCAGTCTGCCTCCACAATTCAAAAGTTTCTAAACCTTTGCCTGGATGTTTCAGAGAGAGATTACAGTTGCTTTACAAATAAAGACTGATTTGATTTGATTTGATTTGACATTTGGCACACTTCAAATATTTCTCCTCATAACACTCCACTAACAGTTATCACAGGAACTGCACTCTCTGAAGCCAAACCACACTGTTGCCACTCTATACAGTTGTTATTTTTTTCTCCAGCATTTCACAAACGTAACTCATACTCCCAAATGTCAACCCAAGAAAACAGAAAACAGGTGGTAAGTGTGCTTGCTGCGTAAAGACAAAATTACATTCAATCAGCGTGCCCAGGGAGGGAAATTTCCATCTGCCTTGTGCCAAGTTCTGCAAATAAAGAGAGAAAAATCAATTGGCTGTTTCATGATTGACCAAATCCCTTCGCCCACGAGTGCTGAAATCCAATGACCTGCACGACTGATATATTGCTTCTTACCTGGAGAATGATAATGCAATCTTTACACTAATTGAAACAGTGCTATTTGAAGTCCCTTCTCATTCTGTGGAGGACCTTTTTGTTGTTTTTGCTTTGTCAACAGCTGAGAAGTCACTGCCATGAATTCATTTCTGTTTTGTTTTTTCGAACATTTTGTTGGTTTTGTACCCAAAGGATCTTTTTTGGGGGAAAGGTGATATTTTTGCAGTTAAGATGACAAATAAACCTAAGCTCTTCGGTTATACTCAGGCTGGATCTGCTTACATCTTACTCATCAGAAAGTAAAACATATTGAAGGCAATATTCAAAATCTGTAGCTTCTTTTAATAAACAAATGTTCTGACACCACATGATGAGGGTTCTCGCCAGCAGCATGTCTCTGGGGATGACAACGTCAGTCCACCAGACTGAAATGTCTCTAAAACTATTACAAGGATTTCCATGAAATTTTGTATAGACACTCCGAGGATGACTCTATAACAAGCTGTACTTTGTATAGAGAAAACCCAGAATATGTGTATTATTATATAATAATATGTTCTTTATTAGACTGTATTAGACCCTTCATTAGACTTTATTGGAAAATAATCAGAGACACATTATGACACATTACAACAGAATCGGAGCGTAACCTAAAGTGAATTCCCTATTGAAAACAACATGTGAACCAGATCTACCAAGTGAAGGCCAAAATTGTAGATGAAGAGGAACATTTGATCTATGAGTGACTGCACAGGCTTATTGTAATACTGTAGACAGAAAATGTGATTTGATCAAAGAAGAAGGCATCAGTCTTGGCTACTCTGCCAATTGTACAGGACCAGCCAAACACAGTGTGTCTCATAGCAGATATGTGATTTGCCTTTAGTGTAAATTCAGCTCTGATGACATGTGTTCCTGATTACTCTCTAATAAAGCCTAATAAGGGTCTAACAGTGGGGAACAGTGCACTTTAGTTTATAGTGCAGTTAGTTTGTAATGCATCCCTAATGACCCTCTGAAAAAAGTCTAATTAGAGTCTAGTAAAAGGTCTAATACTGTCTAATAATTATTTCTAGGTGTTGTCTAATTTGTAATATTTTATTGCCTGTCAAAGTGCAGCAGAGTGAAATCTCTCAGCAGCTGTATAGAATACCGTTAAATTTGGTGAAACTGACGCCTTTATGAACATCAGTGATCACTGCAAGTCTTACATGAACCTTGAGGACAAAATGTAGACTGTGCACAGCTGCTGTTTAAAAAACAAGCTTTCAGAGAGTCAGTCGAGTCTTAATTTGACACATAAAGATTTCTGTTAGATCAAAACGTTGTTGTTGTTTTTTTATTTATCCGGAGTCATTGTTTTCAACAGGTGGCAGAAGTACTGAGATCTTTTACTTAAAGCTATAATATGTAACACTGAAATGTCTAAAAATGTGTATTAACATTATGCCAAATGTGTCCAACAATGTTCAAACACAGAGAAATCCATAATTTATTTAAGGTAACTGTATGTTTCCTCCTTGCTGTTGCTAGCTAGTTGTTATAACATGTGAGAAAACATGGGGTATGTCAAAGTGTGGAAGGAAGTCAGTGACTGAATGTAATATGAATAACAACTTTACTGTAGGGTAGTTAAATCTATAACAATGTATATTCCATTGTTTTATGTATATAATCTTGACTCAAAAGCAACCAGTAACTATAGCTATGAAATAATTGCAGTGGGGTAAAAATACAATATTTTCCTCTGAAATGTAGAGTTTAAAAAAAAATGTACTTAAAACAGTACTTGGGTAAATCACTTTCCCCCAGTGGTTTTCACCTCACTTAACCTGTTTCTGTACTTGGAGAATAAGCACATATTTAAATTAAACAGCATAGTGAACATAAAGATATGATCATAAGAATTTATTGATCAGACAAATGTCTGACTCATCAAACTCCTCTGCTGTGTTCAGCTGCGGTCTGACTTCCAGATTTCTCAGCACAGCAGACATGAAACACTGACATCAGCTTTGTTGTGCCTGTTGTAAGTCAGAGATTTTGACCTGGCACGCTTGTCCTCATAAAATTCAGAACTGCGAATCAACCAGAAGGATTTAATCAGATATTTTCAGCTGCTGACCTTGGTCACAGAACATAAAGGCGGCTCGTCAATAGCTTGAATACAAAATGTCTCTCAGAGCGAGAGGAGCATATGCAGCATCTGTGCAGGATCTTCCACATCACAGAATCTCTCTGTTTCTTACATTCCCTCTGAAGTCAGAGGAGGAGTACAACAGCAGCTGAAATCTTGGCTCGCCATCCTTCAATCTCACAGATCAAACGCACTTACCAACAATCCTGAGGAGTCTTGCAGTTTCTCACACATCTGTCAACGTTTTCAGGTGCTCCCCCGCCTCCCGTTTCCCCAACGAGAACAAGTTTGAGCATTAAAAGTCCCCCAGAGACAGGTGAATGGAGAAAAGAGGGAGAGAGGACATTGATCTGGTTGTGTAACACGGTGCAGTTTGCCATAGGTCAATGAAATTCCATCAGCTTCTTCCCCTTTGGTCAATATCCATCTGAAGAGTCTCTGCAGACATTGTCTTCTCTCAGCCCTCAGCCACTTGTATTCATCTTCAGTCGGCTGTTTTCAGTGAGCAGACAGAATCAGATTGCAACAGGAGAGGTTAAAGAAAGAATAACACTTGATGAGCATGGCACGCTCCCGAGAAACAGCAGACAGTGTGCTTTTTCTAGTTTATAACTGCTTTTAGTGTAGAAATCTCTGATTTAATACCTGTCACAGTGAAGAATTTATACATTAAAGGCTACATTTTGAAATGCCATCAGGATAATTTGATTTGATTCCTGAAACAATAAGCACATTATGAAGCCTTTTGCCCATGCAGAATCTGTAAACTACAGGCAGAGGATGATATAGATTCTGACACCACATCCTCAATACATGCATTTGTTTATTGTTGCTCCCTCTGGTGGTTTCTTAAGTCCCCTTGGCTCTAAGGTGAAACTATATCAATGATAATATCATTTATAGCTTCTTCTAAAAGATTTCTTGCTTTAGCCAAAGAAATCTTCAGATCCTTTGCTGGAGTAAAAGTATCAATACAAAAATGTAAAAAAGTAGCCCTAATCCAGAATTTTACTTCAGTTAATTACAGAGGTATAATAATAATAATAATAATAATAATAATAATAATAATAATAATAATAATAATAATAATAAAGTACTTAAAGTATCACAAGTATGAGTACTCGATATGGAGCAGAATGCTCTGTGTGTGTTTGATATTTATTACAGATTTTTTTTTTCCATTAATGTGATGACATACTTTAATCGTTGATGTATTTAGATTTAGATTAGCCCAAAACCAACACCCTGATCTGGTTAATTATCATTGTGCAATAGGTTGTTTGAGTGCATGTGTTACCAAAGGGGCTGGAGCTCGTCACTTAATACTGGACCCATTACCTAATATTTTTTGTGCACATTTATGACTTTATTCTCAAGGACCTCTTGTGGTTGCAGTGATTCACAATTTGACTGGTCTGCTTTGTACCGACTGCTGAATCTTCAGTCCTCTTATGCTGCCAGTAAGGGCCACAGGTTATCAACAACAACTGCTAAGCTAATGCCAAGGCCTGCCTCGTCTGTTGCAGGGCACATGGTTCAAAAACTGACATTCATTGAAAAGTTTAATTTCATCTTAAACTGGAGTGTCATGGTTTTGGGTTTTTGTAATTCACTTCCTGTTTTATTTTGGTATGTCTTCCCTTGCGTGTCTTTGTTGTCTTTACTTCCTGTCTGTCTATTTTCCTGCATTTGTTTGATAATGTCTGATTGTTTTCACGTGCCCTTGAATGTTTCCACCTGCCCCTGACCACCTCCCCAATGTCTTTTGCATTGGATGCTTTTCATTACGCTGAATTATGCCTCCTCATCTCCCCTCTCCGGAAGTCGCTTCTGGTCCACCATGATGAATCATCTTCCAGTTCTTTAAATGCACCTGGAGGAGAAGAAGAACGAGGAGAGAGGAGACTCCTGGAGGAGCTCAGAGTGAGGATACACCAGTTTGCACAGGGTCTTTTATTCTGAAAATTAACCAGATCCTCCCTGACTTTTCTGTCTGACTTCCTGTCCATTCAATCAGCTCTCTGCATATTGCATGGCATTCATCAAAAATCCAACATCCAACATCATCAAGACCCACATAGAGAAATCAAAGTCCAGTGACTGATGGAAGTTTCAGCAGCACTTTAATTATTCTGATGTGAATATCTATATTTTTTCCTGTCACAAAGATCTCAGAAGAAATAACTGATTATAAACAATATTAGTATTATTAGAGTGCAAATCGCAGCGTGTTCTGAATGTTCTGACACAAACAGGTAGAGACAGGATGAAAAGGAGGTTTTCTGGTACAGTTATGATTCAGAGCTTATTACTGGGATCACTGTCACACACTTTTTAATGGACTGATCAGGGAAAATACCTGCAGTGGCATGCTTACTTTGTAGTGTCATGTATGGGGATCTATAGATTATAAAATAAAACACATTACACAGTGAGAAAGTGATATAATGCACCGTCATGTGTTGGCGTCTAACAATTTATAATAGGATCATTTCATTGCAAAGAGTTGTGGCATCACGCAAAGCAGCAGTTAGTTTGTCTTTTGTTTGTTTTTTATTTTATAATAAAATTGACACACATTCTCACACAGCTGCATGTGTATTATTGTGCAGGTGACAATAATACAAGTAAATAAAGGCATTTGTACTAGTCAGTTTGACAGCTGATACAGCTGTTTTCAACTTGTTACCAGTAACTGTCGTTGCTTCAGACTGACACTTAAAGGAGCCCAGGATTTTTCATTTCACAACTTTGTCTCCTCCATCCCCCATCTCTTCTTGCAGCTCTCTCTCATATCCTCGCTGGGAGGAGCTAAGACGCAAGGAGAGGAAACGAGTGGAGGAGACGAGGAGACGAATTTACCGAATGAAAAGCACCCTTTGTGTCTGTTCCCTCTTCAGTTGCTAGTTCATCTTCATTTTTGTGGTCAAGACTCCCAGTGTTTTTGTTGTGTTTGCCTGTGGTTTTTTGGGTGGTTTGCTGGACCTCTCGCACTTTGGACTTTGTTTGCCTTGTTTCGTCTATTTCCCGGTTTTGTAAGTTTTTTTTTGTGTGTGTGCGTTTTGTATTCCAATTCAAGTTAAGATCTTCACCTCAGGTTGTCTCAGGATGTCTGCATTTATGGCAGGCTCAGTAAAGAAAAACAACAATGGCTGAATTTTATTCTTGTTTATGTCTTTTACAGTGGTATTGAATTAGGTGTCTAGAATCGTGGGTTTTCACTAGTAGTGGTATCAACTACTAAATTTCTGATATTGTGACATCCCTAGTGGCCAGCATACTTGAGTGTTCAAGGACCATGTGTAAATGAGAAATGCAGACTTCGGTACAAAAATCAGCTCCAACTCCCTTAATTCAAAACCGATTTTCATGAAATTTGGTTTGTTAGAAACGTGAGAAATTGAAACATTATAGTGGTTTGATGTTGGAATCAAATTCAGTTAGCGGGAGCGATCTAAGCAGGTTTACATGCCAAAACATGAACCATCTGAATAGCCAAAAATTCCACTGGGACATACAGACTCTGACCTATGAACAGACAACATCAAGGAAATTATTCAGAATTTTAGTTTGTGTGAGTTTCTCCAAAAATGTAGATTTCTTTGATTGCATATATATTATATTGTTGTAAAGCTGTCTGGTTGCTTGTAATGTTCTAAATAGAACACAACATGTTCTAAAAATGTTTAAATTGAGAGGTTTGGACTTATCATCCTGTTGATCGTTTTCTTAGTTCATACAGTTAGATGAACCCAGGATGCTTATATACAAAAACATATAAGCAAACACCGTACTATACAAAAAAATGTATTAAAAGTTTTTCAGATCTCAGGTGCTGCACCTGGCAGTCGTGTCACTGCAGTAGGTGCTTCACCATCTGTTACCTGGCAGAGATCTGCACTCTACTGAGCGACCTCTTCTAGTTTATCTGTGTTTTGTTTCTCAATTTTAATTCAGCTGAAAGATTTACCATACCATGATTTAAAGTTTATCAGTATCATCACATCAAAATGTAGCTCAAAGAACATTTAGTCACATCATCGATCCCTCCTGATGCTTACATGTGTAAAAAATATTTTAAGGTTATAGCTGGTCAAATGGAAGCTAATTTTAACTATTTAATTCATTCTTTAGTAGTTTAATCTATAAAAAATGCATCATATCTTTTAAACTGACTATGTAATTTGTAAAGTCTGAACTACAAAGTATCTCCTATAGCTAGAAGATAAATGTAGGGAGAGAAAAAGTGCAATATTTTATTCTAAGAATAGTAAATGTATACTTTCTTTGTTGTTACTTTATAATGATTGTGTCATGTCAGAGGTTGACAACTGAATGCAAACTATCAGAACACATTTAGCTTTTTGTTTCTATGTTGGATAATTAATATTTTAAAGCAAAGAGACGCAGCAACAGAGTTTATTTCCACTCAGCAGGATTCAGTTCAACTCTCCAGCCTCCATTTTTGAAGGTGGTTCTCATAGTTCAACTTGGGAGTCAATGAGACTGTTTTGCATATTACCTTGGCAACTGCCTTTTTATCATTAGACCACGGTTCAGAATTTCCTTAATAGTAGTTTCATTCTAACCAAGACATTTCGTATGGAAATGTGACTCCTCCCTGCTTTGACAAAATGAGGCTCTCAGCAGAAAGGATTTTGTTTCCAACTCAAAATACAAGACCCAAATTAACATATCAAGGAGCTGGAAAGAAAAAAAGATGTGAGATATTCTAAACATCTTCCCAGTGGACAGCTGACAATAGACGTCTGGTTTTATTTGACTGTTTTATATCATCCATGTGAATTTCACTTAGCTGTAATATTTCACAGCTTTTTTTGTTTGGTGTTCTTCCCCCCAGGAGTTTATTTTAGTTTTCACAACAGTCGCATTCATTAGCTTCATCAGTTTGTTGTTCAAATAAACTCATGTGACAAACTTGAAGCCATAAGTAATTATACACTGATTTAAAGGTAGAATCAGCAGGATTTGTCCAAGCTGTTCGTAAATGCACCAGAAAGACAGTTGATTGTTGAGTCTCATTCCCAGGACATCACATATTTGGTTGATAAAGGATCCCAAGCACAGCAAAAAGCAAAAGAGAGAAAATAAGGAAATACAGGCAGAGGTCAGGGTCGCTGCAGAGAAAGACACCACCACGCACTTCCAGTGCATCATAAGTGATGATTTAAAGGGATTATGTTTAAATGAGTCCATTGTTTTTTAAGGAAAATGTTGCATATTATGCTTTTTAAGACTGCGACTGATAATACTTCTGTGGTGACAGTTTAATGTACTCTGTGACCTTACAGTTTCCTGACATACTGTTAATTGCTCAGAACAGGAAAGAAAACAAATCATTAGGCAAAAATGGAAATTTATCCCCTCTGTTGAAGCCTTTTCAACAGTTCCTGTAGAACTGATAACACATGATAAACAACTCTGGATAGTCACGGCACACAGAGTGCAGACAAACAAAAAGATCAGTAAGAATGGAAAGAAAAACTGGTAAAAGAAAATAAACTAATGAATAAATAAATAAATACAAGTCTATATTATAATAAGAATACTTAGGGAATATTAAGATCACTGGCTGATCCGTCCATCAGGTTTTAATTGGAAGCTAAACTTTAACAAATGACATTGACTTTTTGTTTAACTCTGTCAACTGTAATACATTGCTCTGACCACTAAGCCACACCTCAAAGGTGGACAAAGACTCCTCTTTCCACCTCTGAAGGATAGCTTTTTTCACTAATACCGTACATGATTTAGCTGCCTGGCTGACTGGCATTTATTATTTGCCTGAAAAGAGGTGAAGTCCCCCTCTTCTGGTGGACCACCATGGGACTTAACTTGGAAAAAATATCAACTGTAGTCATTGGCGAGACACAAAGTCACAGTCACATCATGTACTAGCCACCTCAGGGTCGGCTAAAGGCATAGAAGTCACCTTTTCTGCCTCAATGTATCACATAAATGAATAAATAAATAAATATACTTTGCACCAAAAACTTAATCTTGCCTTAGGCACCAAAATGGTTAGAGTTGGTCCTGAGCTGCCTCACTCGTGGTTACAATTATAAACTAGCAAACACTAACAAAAAATAACTTAGTAAAAGTAAAATTAGCATTTTAGAAAATAAAATAGCAAACTTACACACTCAGTAATGCAAAATGGGAAATAAAAAAAAAGCTCTGATATTGGTACAGTATTGATAATAGCAGATATCCAAATTCAGGTATTGGAATCAGATCAGAACTGAAAAAAGGCAGACTGATGCATCTTTAAAAAGAATGATGCAAGGGACGGTTTCACACAAAACTAAACAACAAACAGCAACTTCATTGTCTTGTAAAATTATCTTTCAAACCAACAAACATCAAAAGTGCAATTGTGACGCAATTCAAATGGGTCCTGATTGGCACATTGGAAGGGGAGGAACTTTGCCTCTCTACTTAATGTGGCTCCCTGAATTCCTGCCTGTGCATCTGGTTTCATAATGGCGGCCCAAGTCTCCGACAAGCCTCAGGTTCTTGTATAATGAAGTTTATTGGTCTAACATTTATGGAACATTTATTAATTCTGCCAAGACACTTCTTGTGTTTTTGTCGAATAAAACTTCTGTTTTTGTCCTCGAGCATTTCCATATATAAAGGGAAAAAAAGAAGACAAAACAAACCTCATCTTGCAAAAAGCGGAGCGCTGTGCCATGTGGCTGCATGTGAAGATGTTTACCCTTCTGTCTCTGCAGGTTGAGTCAAACTCGCACAAACAGACGCTCAGAAAACTCGCCTCAGCGTCGTATTTACATTAATGCTGTCAAAGGAGGTCAGCGTGGCTTTTCTGGCGTTTTCAGACGACAAGAAGTGGAGCTGTGGTGCTGCTGGTGTGTGATAGCAGTGTGTGGGGGCTCTAGGGGGTGCATTAGCCGCTGTCTGGCGTCTGAGAGGGTGAAGGGAAGTGGGAGAGAGGCTTAATGTCTGTCTACTTCTATTTCCCTCTTAATTTCACACACTGTTGAGTCAGCCTATTGACTGACTGCTTATGGTGATGCTGGCGGTCCACCAACACTGCAGAGGAGGCAGTGCAACTCCTCCTCACCGCTCCATTTCACCACGTAGGACCTCCACTTATTTAATAAGTTGACGTGAGGCCCATTCTCACCCAGCCGTGCATGTGTGTGTAACCTGCCTCCTACATGGGAGTGCCTGTGTGTCTGTGTGTGTGTATGATGCACTTATCGGGTTGTAGCTGTGGGCATCCCCGCAAGACTGTGTGCACGCTACATCTGTGTGTTAGAGACGAGAAGAGAGTGATCCAACATGCACTCTGAAGGCTCTTAGCACCTTTGTGTCCCATGTGTGCTCAGCCTTCAAATCAATACTCCTTTACTCTTCTTTTCCCCTCAAGTTTCCAAACTTTGCAGATTTCACACAGAGTCACCAGTGGAGAGAAACATCATTTTTCCCACCTGAACAAAGAAGATAGAAGAAACATTGTTCCAGCCATATAAAAAGTCTCTTAATCTAAAGAAAACAAGCTTTGAAGTCTCTAGTCTGAGCCAGTCTATGTAGCTGGATTATAGGTTCAGCAAAAGCTGCTCTACATTATTATTTAAAGGGAACTTCCTGTACTGGCCTTACTCTCTAACATGTGACCATGTCAGAGATCTATGATTCATGATGAACTCACCACATCCATTGGACAGTTTCAAGAAACACCTATTGTCTCTTTGTACAACTGAGAGTAAAACACAGAAACTCTGCCCCCCTGGATTAGCTACTGTAGTGGAATGTGTAAGAATCTGTGGATTAAATGTGAAATGACTCACTGTGAAAGGGGAGGGTAGATGTGATACTTGGTATTTGAAGAGTTAAGGGGATGTTATCTTTTTTTTTTAGCCTTCCCAAAAGCAAAAAATACAACAGGGAAAGTTATCTGATGGAAGCTACAAACATTAGCATGCATGACTAACTTAGGGTGATCATAATTTCAAACCTACAAACCCTAAAGTGAAGGCGACTGCATTTCATGCATATGTATATCTACAAATCTAACCACTGATGATTTAATCAGGACGGGTGGCAGTTTTGAACAACAAACCTCTGCTCTTGCGCTTTGGTATGGCAGCTAACCATTATGATATATGGCTTTAATGTCACAGTGACACCTCAACCCCATTTTGACTTCCTGTATCCCCACAATTCCTGTGCCATGCTGTTAACCAGTTTTTAACCCTACCCTTTTTTCTTACTGTAACATCAACAAAAAGAATGCAGCTTGATGACCCATGTTCGCTGACTCTACACACACTTACTGATGTCAATGAGCACATAAGCAACACCTCACTGGTGACTCGGCAGCAGTGTGGCTGGCCATGTTTGGCCATTTTGTAGCATGTAACCAGTAGTGTGAACATACTGTGACTCATAGACAAGTAACAGCCTCGACAACAACACATTGATTGATTGACAGAGAAATCATTGGTCATTTTGTACCGGGTTAGGTAATCATGAGTGTGACAGAACATGATAAACCTCTATGTAGGCACTAAAAACAAGTATGATATTATCAGTAGTGGACAAAGTCCTCAACCCCAGTACTCGAGTCAAAGTACAGATACTCCTGGTCAAATATTACTCTTACTTACAAGTGAAAGTCAAAATTATACATGAGTTAAAGTACTAGAGTACTTAGTTTTAAAAATACTTAAGTATTCAAAGTACATGTTTTTAAAAATACTTAAGTATTCAAAAGTACAAATTACAAAGTACATTTTCTAATACCAATACATGCTGTATTGTTTTGCTACACAAAGCCTATAGAAACACCTATAAAAACGTCAGCATAGAAATACAATCAAAAACAAAAAGAACATCTATTGTCATTTTCTGATGTAACTGTATTAAAATCACATCATAAAATTAGATTGAAGATAACTGTGAGGAGTTCTCAAAGTCTGTTAAATAACTGAGATTTCTTTCTGTCTTCAGAGGCAGTATATATACATGAATTATGCTGTATTTTTCACCCCGATAAAAACAATCCAACTTTAAAAGCTACCTGGAATAATTAATAATTATAATAACATCTTGAGATTTAATTTTGTCTTTCTCCTACCATCATTATTACTGCTTTTTGTTTGAATGAAAGAGGCAGAGCTTGCTTGTGCTTGTTAGTGCGCCTGGACGTATTTCTGCTTTTACATCAGTCCCATTTGAGAGGAGCTACTGTGATTGGTCTCTTTCTGTGAGGAACACAACATGCGACCAACTGCATTTTAGAAAAGTAAAAACACCAACAACTGACTTCAACGATGCATTCAGTCAAAAAGTAACAACAACCTTCCTACAAATGTAGTCAAGTCAAAAGTACAATATAATTTGTCTTTGAAATGTAGTGGAGTGAAAGTCAGAAGTTTCCAAAAAAACAAATACTCAAGTAAAGTACAGATGCTCAAAAAATGTACTTGAGTACAGTACTTGAGTAAATGTACTTCGTTACTGTCCACCACTGGATATTATTTTGTATCATTTTGGTGAAAAGTGGAATCATTTTCTGGTGAATGTTGAAAAGCAAGACATTTTTGTGTTCCACAGAAATTTGTTGGGACTCGGGACACCCAGCTTGAAAGTGGGACAATAGGGGAGAAACTGGGACATCTGATCATTGTAGGCTAATTAATTTACCAACTTACTAGCTAACATTAGCAGCTCTGTCCTGCTCTTAATTACTGTAGATTTGGGTAAGTTTACACTCCAGAAACCCAAGCCAACGTTACAAAACACTGTTCGAAACTACAAATAAGAAGACTTTATATAATAAGCTAACGAGCCACATAGGATTGTTTTATGGTTGCCAACAGCTAGCACAGTTTCATCTATGTAGCCACCACCTGCATTTAAGGCCTCTTTTACAAGATTCTCATTTTAAAACTAGTCAGCTGGAACAAAAAGTCAGCCAGAGAATATGCTTTTAATCCAGAAGTATGTCAACAGCTTCATTGGTGGACTGATCCCCCCTGTGTTTTGCGATGTGAAACTTTTGCAGTTTGGTTAGGTCTAGGCACAAAAACTAGTTAGTTAGCATTAGTCCCGGTAGCCAAACCTATCCTATTGGTTAGGGTCAGGAAATTAAATTAGTTTGGGTTGAAATAAATGCAGTGATGCCTGCAAGCTAGTTCAGGCAGTCACTCCACACTCTGTAGTCTATACCAAACGCACCCTTCCTTAAACTGCTAAAACCTCCCAACTCTTCCTCTGCCTGTCAGTGCTACCTTGCAACAGCGTCACTGCCTGTTCTTTCAAAGATATGTGTTAATCACTCCTCAATATCTCCATGTAAACATAATCTGTGAGGAGTGAGGAGGTAAGCAAAAGATAGAGTGAAAAAGTCAGTGTTGGGAGATTGATGAGGTGAATGCTTGGGTCAAATACAGGACTTTCCCATGGAAGATTGGGGTTTCTTTCCCAAGATAGATCTAAATACTTGACAACTGTCACTGGAAATTGAAAAATGAATCTACCGTTTGTAGAATCAGTCACTTTGCAAACTTTTGGATAGGTGCAAAAAAGTACAGTTAACATGTTATCACCCTGGACCATGACTGTAACCAAAGATCAAAATCTTTCACAGACATTTCTGTTGGCAAAACTGACAGCTGTCAGCTAGAAACTAGAACCAGCTTTTGTCGACCTCAGTCTGAGATCATGCACTTACTGTTGCAAAAATTACAAAAAAAATTAAATGGCAATTCTGACACCATTGTGATTGTAAACTGCATATGTTCAGAGTGAGAAAGGACAGCTTAAAATGCTAAACAGTCACTGTGGTCATAAAGATTAGAGAGTGAGCAGTTTGTTCAGTTTCGTGTTTTGTTGTCTCATTTCCTTTCCAGACACTAACATGAACAAATCTCCTCTCATTTAGAAAAAAAAATGGTTTCCTTCAACACTGTGAATCTTATCTCCTACAATCTACAAACTAATCTTTTCTAAAATCACAGCAAAGTTGAACAATTCTTGGGAGGGAGATTCAATAAAACACCACAGTGACAGTAAATCAGGTCTGTCTGCGGCGGAATAGCAACGCATGCTGAAATTGGTCTTCTTTTCTAGGTCACAGGAATGAATAAGGTAAATCACCAACTTGTAATCTGGCTGCTGTCACCTTGCTCCACGACTAAAGGCCCCTTATCAGCGGCGACAGTGCCGGAGCCATTTTGTTTGCAGGGTGTAAATAACGTTACACTGGTCATGAAGCGAGATAAGATGTTTCATGAAATGTGAGCCACCTTAACAGATTTTGACAGGTGGCTGATATTCAACTGGAGTTGATTTGGTTGGAGGGAGGAGAACATCGGAAATGAGATACAGGAATATGTGCAGAACCTGTGAGAGATAGCGCAAAAAGGTGCTGTGCATTTTCCCTGATGATGCAGAGGGTGTCATCAGTATTGTGTCATGGATGCGTGAACACCAGGGAGAACAGCAATTTTTTTTTATATATACAGGTCTTCATTCCCTTTTATCACATGGTAATATCATCCCCATGGAGTCATAAGGTTCTGTCTGTGTTCTGAGTGGTTTTCAGATATTGAGGTTTAAAGGTTTTTCATTCCAAATAGCAAAACTAAAAGTCCCTAAATGTACAATATCAAAATCCTAACAAATTTGGATTTTTTTGGGAACAGGTCTAATGCTAAAAACTTTTCTGCTAAAATTATAAGGTTCTGCCTCACAAAATAAGATAAGCAATGGTTTTCTGAGGTTTTGGTTTATACTGCACATACAAATACTGGTTTTATGTATAGGAATACATTTTAAAAGCAACTCTCTCAATCCTGGGAATGTCTCTGTCACATGTTAAACAACATGCAGCTGGTCGTATGTACTGTACATGCAAATAGAGGTGGAGCGCTGCAGGTGTGAAACCAAGCACGTCTTTCCTTCACTCGCACTGTGAGGCCTCACACATTCTCAGGGTCAAAGGTTAGATTTTCCTCCTAGCTATGAGCAAACAGGAATGTGTGCAGGTTGACGGCAGCTACAGTTGTAATATTTCTACCCTGAACATCAGAAGGTTGGAACTGTGGAGCAATGCTGAGAAAGAAAAGAAACCACAGGACCGGCTCTACCTCTGCCCTCCTAATCCTACCACCCTTCTTTTCATCTCTCTTCATCACTGGAATTCCAAATGGGTATGAATGTTTTTCTGCCCGCTTTTCTCAAAGCTGCGTATTAACAATTGCATCGTGCTGCAAATGGCATCTCCAAGGTAGGGGCCGACCTTCATTCCTCTGCAGAGGGCACGCCAGTAAATCCATTTCTCCAGAGATGCGGTTCACTGAATAACAAATCACGGGGGCAGACGTGGCTCTCCCTCCTGTTAAAGAAGCCTATTGCTAGAAGCTTCCTTCACAGAGCCTGTAACACCAGGGGTTTATTATGAAGAGAGGGGAGTGAACAAACACAGGGAATGTGCTGCCATAGGGAACTGTGAAACCTCCTCTTCATTTTCACACCTCTTCTTTCTTGACTTCTTTGCTGGTGACATTTTTGTTACAGTACACATGTTGCCTCTTTAAGGTTCTAAAAAAAAAAACATTTTTGTCAAAATTGAGTAATTCACATTTTCTTATTCTGTGATCTCTTACTAACATTATATGAGGTGTTTTTTAAGTTATATACAGGGCTGGGAGGGTGACTTTAAAAATGTAATCCATACAATTACTAATTAGCTGTTAAAAAAATGTAGTCAGTGACCTAATCCAACTATCGCACAATTAAAGTAACCTGATTACTTTTCATTACCATTACCACAATACCACATATGCTGAAATTGTGTAGCCCGATATAATGTTTTATGTTCATTGTTATGTTGTGATGCACCAGCATCACCACCTAGAGTCACTACTTATTTTTCATTAAAATTAGTATTCACAAGTTAGCTAGCTAACTGGATTTCTTTATCAGCTGATCTGTGTAGTCTCAAAGACACAGAGCAGTTTGAACAACTAAAAAAGGATACCATCACCTACATGGATTGCGTCAACAAGACCTTGTTGCCAGGAAGACTCAAGTTGTGGTGTTTTCAGTTTGGCATACTCCCAAGACTCTTGTGGCCTTTAACTGTGTATGAGATCCCCATCACCAAGGTGGAAAAGCTAAAAAGGGTGATAAGTACACAGCTGAAACAGTGGCTTGGAGTTCCACGTTGCCTAAGTTCCATTGGACTGTATGGAAATGGCAAACTGGAATTACCAATCTCAGGTCTTGTGGAAGAATTCAAATGCACCAAAGCAAGACTAGTCATGACCCTTTCTGAATCTGAGGACACAGTCATTCGAACAGCGGCCCCCCAGGTGACATCAGGAAGGAAGTGGACTCCCTCAGAAGCTGTTCAGAGGGCAAAGTCTGCTCTTCACTTCAGAGATGTGGTTGGCCAAGTCCAGCAAGGGAGAGCGGGTCTTGGGCTTATGCCAAAAACTCCTCTGTGGCACAAAGCAACATCAGTGCAGAAAAGACAGCTTGTAGTAGAGGAAGTCAGGAGGCAGGAGGAGGCGGAGCGTCATGCCAAGGCTGTTTCAATGGCTAGGCAGGGGAGATGGACCAACTGGGAGAACCTGGAGAAGAAAAAGCTCAGCTGGTGTGACATCTGGCAGATGGAGGGAGCGAAGCTGAGTTTTATCATCAGAGCCATGTATGACCTGCTACCCTCCCCCGAAAATCTGAAGCTGTGGTACGGAGAAGATCCCGCTTGTTCCTCATGTCATACACCAGCATCCCTGACGCACATTCTGTCAGGGTGCAGTACAAACACCAAGTCCTATTAGCTTTACTACAGCTGATGTGTGTAGCTGAAGCTAGCAACTGCTCTGTGTAGCTAATAGTTAGTGGCTGGTCTGTGTGACTAACATTGAAAATAAAATCCTCAGCAAGATCTAGAATGAATTTTAAAAAACAAAACTTGCATTTGTAGTGTGTAGTGTGTCCTGCACAACCCAACTGTTACCGTTGAGTTTACACAAAAACAAACTAACTACTAAGGCAATGTTGTTCCTCTTGCAGTTCTTTAAAGAGTCTTAACAATTCTTAATTTTTCTATATATTTTTCAACAAATAATCTACAGTAGATTTGATTGGGTCTGAATCACAACATAAACACTAATTTCATTCACCCATGTTTTTTCTTTCCTTTCCCCCAAAATAAGACATATATTTGGTGTATCAGAATCAACACTTCTGATATTAAACAAAACCTCAAAGGATTAAATTTAACTTTCTCATTTATGTTGACACTCTGCATTTGACCTGTTCCAACAAACTCCACTTCCAAAATTGATAGGATTTTGATTTTGTATATTTTGAATATATTTAGGGTGTCTTTCATTTTCATGTATGAAATAGACTTGATGCACATATCAGTTTTGCTGTTTGGAAGGAAAAAACTATAATCTGTGAATGCAGACAGAACCTTTTATTTCCAAGTGGATGACATTACCATGTGAAAAAAAGGAATGAAGACCTGTGTATAAATAAAGTGTGTTCACACATCCATGACACAATACTGACAACAAAACTCACAGCACCATTTTGTGCTCTCTCTCACAGCCTCTGCACATATACCTGTATCTAAGTGAGAAACAGGTGATGTGATGGTGATGTCTAGAAAGGGAACATTGTAAAAACGAATTGTGTTTTATAAGGTGACAACGCTAGAACTAAAAACACATGGGTATGATTAGGGAAAGAGCATAGTTTGGGTTAAAATCACTTGTGTGAGATCTTTTGCAGGTCTGGGGTTCCCCTCTGGACACGAGAGCCAAAATGGCAGCCACCCAGTTACAGTCTTTCATTTTACAACTAAATAGTCACCAAAATGTGTTTCTGACAATACTTTAAGCAAGATATACATAATGTGGGAACAGAATCTTGATGCCACTTTGAACAGCAGTAGTTTAACAGTTTGAAGTGAGTTGTGTGCAGAACCAGGCCTGACCTCCAAGGAGCCCTAAGTAAAATTCAGCTAACGGGCCCTCTGATCTGACCAGAGGCACAGAAACCCCAGTGCTTCCACTACAACCCCCCCTCCTTTCAAACAGTTTGCTTCTTCTGTCGGTCAAAGAATAAGTAGATCTGTATCTGTGTGAAAGATTCTGGAGTGATGAACTGAGGCCTTTTAACATCCATGTTAGTGACGACAGTCTGCAGCACAGATCAACTGAAAGAACAGAAAATGTAGGTCAGTGGGCTGCAATAATATAAGAAAACATGTCTAAAAAGATCGAAGTGGGTAACTGCATTTCAAATTGTGGCTAAAACTCTGAATGAGGCCGAGTCTATGAAAAGATGTTTAGATCACGGTAGTTTGAGTAGTTGTCATTCATTACTTTCACCTCTGCTCACATGTTGCAAAATCACTGTGATGAATGAGACTGACTGTGATAAATTTTTCATCATTGTTTTTAATAGTGCCAGCCAGAGTTTCTGGCAGTTTCCTGTTTGAGATTTTAAAGGTCATTCCCCCATATGGATGCCGTCATAAACCCACTTTTCATAAAAATGAACCAGACATATACAACACACAGATAATCACAGCAAATAATCAGGCTGACAATGCAGCACAAGTCAGTTCAGTATAAAAATCAGCATATAGACAGTAACTTTTACTATAAATTTATCTAAAGAAGAATATTAAATTATCTCAACTAAAGGTCAGCAGAAGATCTGTAAAAGTTTGAGTTGGGCACAAAACTCAAAAATATATTGCAGTATGTTGTATACCAAATTTCAAAAAAGTGTTAATATTTCATCAACTAAAATATTCATCAAAGACTGTGTCTATGGCTCAGTGTCTTTTCCTCTAAATTGCGATGGTGACTCATCCTCTTGAGGCTCCAGAAGCTATGGCTGCCAAAAAAAGTCTTCAGAGAAAAGAGAGCATTTAATAGTTAAGGCTCCTGACAGATTTTTTCCCCCCCTCTTTTTGGCCAAATATGGCTGTTTTGTTCATCAAGGTTGCAGACCTCTGCCCTGGGCAATTTTTCACAACAATCAACTTCACAAATGATTTGCGAGGTAAGAAACAAACCCTCTTTAAACAAACCCACACGGTCAGTTTAAAATATCAAAACTTGGTCAAGAAAAGAAAGCTGAATAAGAAAATCTACGTAACTTATTAAGTGAAAAAAGTTAAATTTCTTCAGAAAGCCAATATCATATATCAAATATTTAAATTTCTTTATAATTTTATTTTTTAAAATTGAATTAATATTTTATTCTCCTTTATTGCTTTATTTTATTTCTTTATCACTCTGTTTCATTATTTTATTTTTTATTATTCTTTTTCACTTGCAAATATTTTATTTTCTTATTTTATCTGACTGACTCATGAGTCTTCATGATGCACAATTACAAAATAATAGCTTGTTATTTCCAGCTTTTCTCAATCACTTTGGCTCATTTTTTGAAACAGTCTTCATTCTTCAGTCAAATTCTGTAAACCAGGGACACTCAGCTTGTTCTGCCTGAGGACCACTTTTGCAAAATGACAGGAGGCCAGGAGCCAGTTAATAAACACACATTAATAATAATGTTCTTTATCATATAAAATGAAGAAACAAAGGCCCATAACCAGTCACAAACTAAAACACCTTTTTAAACTGTCTTGATACAAAGTGACATAGTTACACAGTTTTATCTTACAATAGTCATATTTACCGTGTTCTGGATTGATGGAGGATTAGAGCTGCTCCAGGACTTCAAACAGGCAGGTTTAACTTGTGCTCACTGCTGTTGGTGAGGGAACATAGACTGTTTGGAATATCTAAATCAGGGGTGGACAAGCTTTTACCCTTCAACAGCCAAAACTGAAACTTACCGTTGGACCATGAGCCAAAAGCACACACCCGATGTGTTGTATAGTTAAGATACAAAATGATACTAAGATCCCAACTTCCTGCACAAATAGTCGCTCTACCCAGTCGCTCAGATTATGAAAAATAATTCATAATTAGAGATCCTATTTAAAGAGTTAGTGACTGGCATTCATAGAAGTTGCATTATGGCTACCTACTGTATATTAATACAAACTATTTACAGTGTTCACCCATGGTGTTCCCATTCATAACATCATTCATTCTATTACCCAGATCCAGCTGTCTGAGTTGGTGTAAACCCCTCCCTGAGCGTAGTGTCTAAATCTTCTCCAGAAACGTCTCCAGTGTTTAGAAATCTCCTGGCAGCATCCAGTACCATCTTAATCCGTTCGGATTTCCCCTGAATTTCAACCCCACAATTTATGACCATGGCAATAAAAGCCAAAAATCCCTTTTTACCCATACACATGTTCTGCTTAGCTCTTTTCTTCCCTGGATCCTCTTGCGCTACCACCATTTTGTTTCCTTCCACTCTCTTTGGAGCTTCAGCACATGACAGACCTTTTGGAGCTCTGATTTATTATATTTTTGATAACAGAACACCTAAAAATCATGACCTGGTTTCTCAAGATAATCCACAGAATTTGGTTTGAGCAGTTTCATGTAGGAACTGTTTTCTTTCTAGTAGAGAGAAAGTAGTCCAGGTAGATTCTACTGCAGAAAGAAATTAGTTTTTGTGTTTTGAGCACCACAAACTGAGTGCCATTTAGTCCCATTATGTTGGAGAGAAGGCAGACATCTCTACAGCTGATATCTCCAAAAGTCTGCATCTCACACCAAAACAATCTAGATGGATAAATAGCAGTACAGGCCAGAGAAAAAGTATGTATTTTTTTATTCTGGAGTGAACTGTCCCTTTAACATTGTAAAAAAATAAATAAATAAGTCTGCTTATTGTGTAAATTGTTCCTATATATTTTTCATATTTCCTTTTGTTTATATTGTTCCTATTTTTTGTATATCCTCCTATTAATATTGCTCAGATACTTTTTACTATTGTTATTATTGATACTTATTCTATTTTGCTATCCATTTGCTGATGTTACACTGTTGATTTCCCCATTGTGAGACTAATAAAGGAATATGTTATCTTATTCAAAAGGAAACTGTGCACATCTATAAATATTTGTCAAAGTCTTGTTTCAAATCAAAGTCCTGCCTCTCTCTAGCCAGTCTTAGTTGAGGATAATGGGATGGGACTTGCAGCGGCGGAGCTTCCCTGCTTTTCCCTGCATTCTGATTGCCCCCCCCCCCCCCCCCCCCCCCCCCCGCCCAATGGTCATTGACTCGTGGTAATGTCAATCATTGTGTAAAGTTCATTACCACTGTAGCATGTTAAAACAAAAGCAAAGCTGAAACCTTGTGTGACTGGACTGTGTTTTGAACTCATGAAGGCTTTTATTTGGGAAAAAGACAAAAGAAGTGGCTCCATGGCTTCACTAATGAACTCATGTAATATCATCAGTCACAGACTTTTCTGCAGCGTAACAACATGATGCACCTGGGTGCACCGGAGTTAAGGTGAGAACAAAGTACCAAGTTTACAAGTAACAAGGTTTAAAACATCACAGAATGTTTTGCAGACTTCTGTTACATTTGGGCCTAATTTGGTTCAGTTTGCATGGGAAACTGTTCTTAAACAACGCTACAGATATGTTTAACTTAAGTTAGCTCTCTGTCTGAATTAACATTAGCTTTAGCATGGACATCTCTCCACTGTTGCAGTAATGTTAGTGTCTCTCATGTGTCTTGCGTTTTGCAACATGAACTAACAGAACAAGGACGTGCACAGGTACGGGTTATTGTGGGTCGGGCTATAGCCCATTTGCCCTCATTGGCTTGGATGTCACATGTGACGGCATCCACCCTCGACAACACAATATCATATCTTTGTTGCTGCTGGTTGTTAGCAAATTGTTGTCTGGCGTGATCAGCCCCAAGTGTAATGGGTTACCTCTGTCTCCTATCACCCAAGTGTCTACTACACAGAACACTGATATGTTCACTGTACAGACGTATAAACATTAATTTCTGACTAAGCCTCTTAATCAACTCTGCACAGCAAACATTCTAGTGTTCTGTGTAGTAAATAAAGAAAATAGTGTAACATATTGTAGTTATTGCTCTCAATTTCATTGTTATAATTTGAGTAATATTTGTTCTGGTTATTCTGCATATATTGATTGACTGTTACACAAAGCACTGACTGCTGGGTAAGAGTATAAGATATGACTGTTGATTGTGAGAATTTATTGTGTTGCTTATTCTGCTAAAATTTCTCGATTACAAGAGTTGATTATTGATTGATTATAATTTTAATGTTGACACTGACAGTTGAAAATGAAAAGGTCATAGGCATCTTCCTTACAAGGTGAAAGATTTAATGCAGCCATCAAAAGCAAGATGAAGACATAAACAGTGTGTAACTGTGCAATCGAAAGAAAGTAGTTGTTTGTACCTAACAGTCAAAATATTGAAGAGAGAGATGTCAGTGGCAGCTTTCTTTTTTGTTACTTTTGGGTGGCCCCCCTAGATTCACTGTGCCCCCCACCAGGAACTACTCTGGACCCGCCTCTGGGGATTTGGGGTGGCCATTCTCTAGGAATACCCCTGATTATCCCATCTCATCTCAGGACAGCAAATGAGATTATTTTCCAAAAAGTTGACCTCTTTCTGTAGAGTTTCTTCCCTCATAAACAAGCAGAAATAAGAGTACGAACGCGCTGATGTCTCAGTTTGATGTAATAATTTCATCGCCTTGCTCAGAGCTCCTTCGAATATGTAGGACAGGGTTTTGCATGGAAAACTTCTCTATGCAGTCAGCTTCAAAAACTTCTTCAGCTTGTCATGTGCAGATGAAGCCATTGTAGCGCTGCCAATGTTTTTTATATGATTGCTGCACTGTTGCTGCACTTTTCCTTCAGTCCCAGGGGAAACAGTTTGGGAGCTCATGAAGTATTAATCCAAGAGAGGTGGAAGATGCAGGAAGTTAATGTTTCTCAAATCGCATGAATGAGTTTCTATTTTCAGAGACGTCAGAGAAACAGATACATCAGTTTAATTTCGGAGTTTCAGCAAAAGAGAAATACACAAAATACCCAGCTGTGGTTCTGTTATCAGATGCGACATTGACATTTTTTAAAGAGACTGTATCTGTGGTGCACGTTTAGCATCTCCTCACCCTCCCATTTCTGTGCTGGTCCATAAATTTTCCCTCCCCCTCCTCCACCACCTCCTGCTCTCTTTACTGAAGCGTTTTCCCCTGGGAAAGAGGTGGCTTAAAGCTATATCCTGATCGATCTTATTGTTTTCTGCCTCCAGGTGTTACCTATCCTTAGTGAAAGAAAGTTCTATTGTATCTATACTGTATGTGAGCAAAATAGCTCTGAGACGTACATTTATCAAGCAGGACAGTTGGTAAACTTTTGACTTTTTGCATGTCCTGATACTTGTCCTAGTGCTCCTGAATACATACTTATATTACACCAAACTCTTTTTAAGAAATGACATATTAACAACGCCTTATGTCTCTGGAAAAACAACTGTCAACTGTCAACAGTCATCTTGTCAATTTGGCATCAATATGATCCACAAAGAAATGGGCCTCATGCAAAATCCATTCATACAAACAGATTTGTTCTTTAAAAAAAAAAAGCAATTATTAATATGAACATAATATTCCCTATCAGTCATCACTTATGACCCACAAGAAGAGTGTAGTGTATCTGCAGAGACCCTGCAGCCCTCTGACTGTATTTTCTTATTTTCTCATTAATAAACAAAATGTCGGTATTTGATGATCAACAAACAATTAACTATGTTTCTGGTGTGTTTATGAACCACTTGGACAAATCCTACTGATTCTACATTTAAGTGTTTTTCATAAGTGATTTAGGAGAACTTGTCACATGTTTTAAATTTTCTTTCAGATACAGATGCTGTTATCACAACTTAAGTTTTTTTTTTTTACTAATGACTGGATATTTCATCAGCCTGAAGAAATTTGGAGTTTGAAAAGTAAATTACACTTCATATCTATGTCGATATTATCCTGTTTGACTGCATTTCAAACTATGATCTAATTCGAAAGTCACACATAAAGCTTACCATCATTCATTTAAATTGGCTGTCAGGTGTATTATTGTCACAATCTTCACACGCAGGTTTATCCAAGTCTCTGTCCGGGAGAAATATCCTCTGTTGCAATGCCTGACGGCAACATCATCTGTTGTGACATGTATTTTGTCCTCCATCTCTATGATGGAGACTTCCCCTTGACCTCCTCCTGCTGTTATATTCATCCATTGCCTTGCTGCAGCGAGACTTTTAAAAAAAAAAAAAAAAAGATTTTCATATCAAACTATTTCTTGTTTATTTCAGTGACCCTCAAATAACATGACATTAACAGCACTTGTTTTTATCATTCCTTGACTTTAGTAAGTTTTAAGTTCAGCTTTCAAGTTTCATTTAATAAAGTTTGACAAGGCAGGGTACAACAGCACAAAAACATAATTTTTAAACATTGAATCCTGAAATACATCAAACATAATAGCAATGAAATTAAGAAAGGAAGGAAGGAAGGAAGCAGCCTTACAAGGTATTATGGCAGAGTAATTATGCTTATTTACAAATTTCATGCACATGTATTCAGGTATGTACGGACAGATCATGTACACAGTTATCTGAAGTTTGGAGTGTTTGCTGAAACTGATGTGCACGTCCATACAAGCCCAAGTTAAGATTCTTGCATGAGGCCAAAGACTGTTTTAATTAAGACGTGCAGTCAGTGACAACAGAATCAGACAGGTGACAGGTCAGTCACAGCTTCTTTCCATCATCGGCTTTCAGTGAATACATTTTTACCACAGGCAGCTTCAGTGAACAAAAAAACTCTAACACTGCAATCTTTCCAATTTAGAAGCACTAGACCTGAAACAACAAACCTGCTTCAAAGTTGACAAATTCTCTCTCTGTCTTTTGAGGCCAGCCATCTCAGTGTGTGTGTGTGTGTGTGTGTGTGTTTGTGTGTGTGTGTGTGTGTGTGTGTGTGTGTGTGTGTGTGTGTGTGTGTGTGTGTGTGTGTGTGTTACTCAGGGTGAGGAAAACCTCATCTGGTCACAGCAGACGAGTTCAAAGATGGCCTCTATACTTATAGGTGAAGGAGTCTCACAGCTGCTCCGTTTCAAAGACGATTTACACACTTTGTCAGTAAAACTCTTTCAATAAAACGTTTTATTGTTCGGTGCTGGATCACCTGGGACCATTGTTGTTTTCTTATTACACCAAGACCACAATAAAAAACAGAAAAAGTATCACTTAGGTTACTTTAACCACAGACATGGTTCACTTTATTCTGTTTTCTTGCATGAACCTGTGTGACAAAATGTGTGGCAAACAAATATCCTCTAACAGTCCTTTGTTTTTCTAACTTGATTGTAATTTGTGAGAACTGGATTTTGACAAGATTTAAATTTTTACTCTTCAATCGTGCTGATGGAAAATCTGACGGTGTTGACATCTTAAGAAGCTGACAAAATCTTTTTTTTTTTTAATTCACTGCATAGTCTTAGTGAGAAGCCACTTAATTTATTTATTTATTTATTTTGTGGTTAAGAGTTTTCTTAATGCTAATCAAAAAACACATTTTTAAACCATGATTATTATTTATTCAACTTGAGTTGACATGTTATGGTTGGGACAAATTTGATAGCAAAATTATGTAATGAATTCGGCAAAAAATACACAGTTCACGAGTGCTTGAGCAGTATTCCTGCCTTTTTTAAACCAGGGAGTGAGACAGAGGTCATAGCTAATCATTTTCATGCCTGATTAAAAAATCTTTTTGTAAAAATCTGGCAGAAATCCGGGACACAACATTAAAGGGCCAACATTTTCACAAATAAATAAGAATTTTATAACATTGATGATTTTATTAGCATAATTTACACCTATGTTATCAGTATTGTTAGTTTAAAGTTTTGAAGGCTTTTAACACATCTTTAAATTGTTTGAAGTTGTGAATTAATCTCTAGAAGTTTAGAAATGAAAAGAAATAAAGAAAATTAAAACATTTCACAAATGAAATATATTTCATATATAGAAATCCTTAAAGAATACATTTCAATAAAGAATTGGAATTAGTGTTAGTTTTTCTTTTTTTTTTCTTTTTTTTTTTTGTGGGACATGATTTATCCCAAGTCTCAAGAATTGGTTTTATATCACACAGTACATTCATTATAAAAGTTGAATTAGTCCACCTCACAACCTTATAACAAAATACTGTTGAATAAATATAAACCAGAGAAATGACAGATGTGTGATTACTGGCACCACCAAGTGGTGACTACAGAAAAGAAAATATCTCATTTACTCTATGAAGGGATTCAGTGAAGTTAACACACCCTCCTGTGCACCAGTATCACTGCGAAACATGCTGCAAGTGAAACAAGCAGCGGTTCAGCTGGTTAAATAGATAATAAGCTGGTGGTCCAGATTTATAAGAGCCAAATTGATCCATACCTCACATTCAGTTTACACAGCAGAGTTTGTGAGATATTTTTGAAAAGTGTCTTGACAGGAGAGTCAGCTTGGTTTCTTGTTTCCTCTGAGACTTCCTCTATAAACTACAACAACCCACAAGCCTACCAAATATACCATGAAGAAATGTAGATAAACAAGCAGGAGGATCATAGCACTGTTCACAGCATCAACCTCCACCACACGGCATGTGAGAAAACCGCTGCTCATATAATTAAATACAGCCCCCTTCAAACTGCTGCTGTAGGTCTGTGAAGATGTTATTTTTTTTAACTAAATAAAGACAAATTAAATCAAACAGATGCTACAGGAAGAGGATGTTGTTTCTCAGTTTCTCAGAAACTCATTCTGAAATAACTTGTTTAAATATTCTAAGAGGAGAATTTAGACATTATACTTTATTTAACAGATATGGGGATATTCTATATTCAGTCACTGTCAACAAATCCTACAAAATCAATAATTAAAGAATCCACCTAACAAGTGTATCTAAAGCCTCATATAACTAATAGCAGATAACAAAACTCATAGTTCAGATTTTTTTTTTTTTTTTAAAAGGGCTTAGACTCAGGGCTAAACTGATCAAGAAAATGTTAATCTGGCTTTGATGATCAACACTGAAGGCTTCTGTGCCAAAGACAGTCAAGTTCCTCTGGAGTCAAAATCAATGTTTAAGTGTTTTTATCACATATATATTGATCTATAGGCCACTTATACACCAGTATTTGTCTCAGCAATGACTAAAGTAGTTTTGCAGGTAATTCGGGGTATTTTAATGATATGTCAGAGTTTGTCTTCTTTCTAGAAAACGATTTGAAATGGTTGATGACGCATCCTTCATTACTAAATTTGTGTCCAATGAAACGCTTGCTAATTGCTAGTTGTTACTAACTTCTGGGAAAACACCAGGGGTAGAAGTAACTAATTCTAAATACTCAAGTTACTGTAATCAAGTAGTTTTTTTGGCTATATCATGAGTAGATTTTCAAGTTTGTACTCGTATTTAAGTAAGCATTACGCTATGTAATCTACTTAGTTACTTTTAAAATCATAATTGAGTACAAATTGAATTAATATCCAAACCTTTCACCCACATTTTTGTAGCCAATAAGGTGATCTGACCACAACCAGGCCAATGATAAAATGATAAAAGTAGCCCACCATGACCCAAGCATTTGCAAGAAATAAATTGTCATGAATCTTTGAAACTCTTTGGCAATGAATGTGTGATTTATGTATGTACAACTGCAAAACAAAAGCAATGGGGCACAGTCAGTAGCAGTTCTTTTATAAAATAAAATAAAAAATAAATAAACTGCACTGACTGATATTCACTCAGGTTATAATTTCATCTCATACTGTGCAATATCAATATTTCCTGTGTGTAACAGTGTGAAGTCAACTGTTGAGTCTGTATCTTCTTTATATTGTATATATTGTCTCTATTTTCCATATTTCCTCTTGTTTATATTGAACCAATTTGTTTATATTTCCTTTTGTTTATACTGCTTGTTTACTCATTTATTATTTTATCCCTTACTTTTTTATTCTTCTTGCTATTTTGCAATCCACTTGCTGCTGTACCAGTGCAAATTTCCCTGTTGACGGACAAACTAAAGGATTATCTGATCTAATACTACGATATTAAACACGTTGTTACATTCCTATCTATCAACTCAAATCAAGTTTATTTAATGCGCATTTAAAAACAACCATAGCTGACTAAAGTGCTGTGAAATGGTAAACAGAAAAAAAAAAACAGTAGAACTAACATATAATCCCGAGCACAATTAAATAAGTAAAGAAACAAATAAAACAATATAAAACAGAATAATTAAAAGTGAATATAAAACTCAAAAGCCTGAGGGAGCATGTGGGTCTTGCCTCAGCAGTGTGAACAGAAGGGGAACGCTCGATTGAAAATGGTATGGTGTTCCAGAGCTTTGGGGCGGCTACAGTGAATAACCCCCTCAGCCTCGATCAAGAGACAGCTAAGAACAGCTGTTCCAAGGATCTGAGAGATCTGAGGTTGAAGAGAGGGCAGAAGAGCTCACGTGTATATTGGGGTGTCGGGCCATGCAGAGCTTTAAAAACAAATAAAAGAACCTTGAATCTGAACGGGTGTGATGCTGTTTATTAGAATTATTATTATTATTACATCCTCAGATTACCAGTATGACAAGCAGCCAATAGATTGTAATGTGAGCATCATATACTGTAATACACTTTTCTGTTAGCAGCAGTGATGAATGTTAATTCCTAATTGGAGCTCACAATCTGCAGATGATATCATGATGGTTTTCACACTCCGGCCGGGATCAAGTCATTATAGTCATCGCACAGTCAATTAACTTCCATTCTCTGCCCGGTCGTGTCCTTTAAACCACTTGAACCTCACGAGCAGGGCACCACACATTGAGATCCATGGATTATATGAATGGAGCGGCTGTCGGACGCAGACGCTGTAGGCAATGAGGATGAAATAGGCTCCACCTGCTCCAAGTTAATGGGGATGGATTGTGTCCTGGGTGATGTAGAGCCACATTTACTGGAGGCCGCAGCCGGGGCGGGGACCTGAACTGTGAGCCCGCTGAACTGCAGCGGCACGGGGAGACTGATGCCTGCTCCCCCTCCCAACAGCCTATTACACATGTGACCGGACTAGAGGTGGCAGGGAAGGTAAGGACCAGGATTCAATGGTCCAGAGGTTGCAGTAATTAGACTTGACCATGCTGCTGCTCATCCATTATTTCTGGTCCCACTGTTGCTCATTTGGAAGAGGCAGAGCAATGCCTCGCTCCCACTTAGTACAGTGTGTGTGTGTGTGTGTGTGTGTGTGTGTGTGTGTGTGCGCGCACGCATACCTACACACATACAATACCTGAGTGGCTCTTTTTAAAAAGTTCAGAGAAGACTCCACAGAGTTTTAGCCCTTTAACTAACTGCTGTAATTTGACCAGAGAAAAGCAGTAATGTGACCGCTCCAGTTTCTGCAAAGTTTTCTGAAGCTGTACCTCATCTTGGCCTGCACTTACCTACACCAGGACTCAGTCTAACATCTGAGGAAAAATATGTTGGTGGCGAACGCAGTATTAAGAATGCACAGATTTATCAGTTGATATTTGCCCTGTTGTCTGTAATCATCCTTTTGGCAAATAAGATGACATCAAAAAGTTCACCCAGAAATGAAAATTAAGTCATTATCTACTCACCCTCATGCTGATTCGGGTCGGGTTTAATTTTTTTAGTCCAGCAAACACTGTTGGAGTTGCACAGGAAAACAGTGTTGCATAATTTCCCAAACGATTGAAGTGAATAGTGACCAGTTTTCAAATGTAAAAAAACAGCTGAATAAAAACACAATGTGTCCATACTGCTCCTCTGGTGCAGTCCAAGTCTCCTAAAACCCCCTAGAGCGCATCCTCGAGGTCAACTTCTCATGCTTTGCCCGCTGAAACTTCACTACCATGTTTAATCATGTTTTTTCCACTGCATGGAAAGGAACTCTAGAGCAGCGTCTCCCAGTCCTGGTCCTTTGGGCCCAACGCCCTGCTTGTTTTAGGTGCATCCCTGCTCCAGCACACCTGATTCAAATGATCAGCTCATCATCACCAAAGAGAAACATGAAAGAAAACCTTCCGAAACTCATTTGTTAGTTTTGGATTAAACAAACACCCAATTGTTGGATGCTTGGTGTTGCTTTTTCAGTATGAGGTTAATATTGTATTAATACTCATAAATTTCCATGACAAACCTAACATAGTCAAATCAAAATACACACAAGTGATTGGAAGGTCTGAGCTGTAGCCACAAGGCAAGAGAATAAAGCCTCACTACTACTTTACGTAAGTTTTATTTTTCAGCATGAAGGTCCAAACGCAGCCTTCTCCACTCTGCCAGGAATAACATTCTGGTGGGAACATACTGACTGCTTTATTGAGTTTTTCTTGGCCTTCAAGTAGTCGAATTTAAACATATTAAGTATCAAAATACTTGAATCAGTCTATAAACTCCCCACCATGTATTCGTGTTTTGGTTGTAGAGCAGAGACCCAAATTCCCAGAATAAATGAAAAAGACATGAATTCTGTGTGCTCTATATTAACTACAACCCTGGGCTGTATTAAGTTGTCCAATTTACTTACATGTAATTACTGATAACTAATAGAATAGACTAAGAACTGACTAATGTCCTGCAAATAATTAAATAACAGAAATGACAGCTGGGAACAAAGCAAGCTACAGTGTGAATGCAAAATCAAAAGAACAGAAGCAAAAAGCAAAATGTCTCATTTTATGGCTACGAAACAGGATTCAGAAAACAGCAGATGTTTTGTAATTTTCAATGAAGAACACTGTGTTTACGTGTTTTATTTTACCATAGAACATGCTGATGATATCAGTGTTTCTCACCACAGGCAGATGGAACAGATGAGAGCTGTTTGCCAGGTGCACCACATCAATAGGAAATGAATGCATGATTCTTGGAAGAATGAGCAGTTGGACTTTCTGCAGCTAAACATGCATGTTTAATACAGAAATGATCAGGAAATGAAATCAAGATGGCTTTTATTTTTAAGTTGTTGGTGGTTTTGAGACTTTTTTTTTTTTTTTTTACTAGTTTCAGATGGCACAGCTTAATAAAATTCTACACAAATTCCTGATAAATTCTGATGAATCTTTTTCTTAGGATTCTTGTAATATTCTATATATATATATATATATTTAATATCTTCGTGACATGTCTTACAAACAACAGTATGATTCATAGATGATGAATCTGCCAGAATACCAGATAATAAGGCAACAAGTGGATATTGGAAAGTAGAATATTACAAAAATAATGGAAGAAGTAAATAAAATAAATTCAATATTATAAAGAATACAGTCTAAACCCACTTTGGTAAGTCTGCTGGGATAACTCTGTTATGATTTGCCACTATACACAGAAAATTGTATTGAACTGAACTGAACTAAATTAAATTGAACACACACATTCTTAACGTCTGCTTATATTATCATTATTCCACCGTGAAGTTAACTCTGGTGCTCAGGATGCTTAGAGACTGATATTAAATAAAATACAAAATCAAAATGAATTAAATAAAGGCTGCAACAAAACTATTCAAGAGACAATATTTTGCATTTAATCTCACTCCCTTAACCAGATACCATCTGTCTGAACCACCGGACTGTGTTTATTGGCTCCAAGATATGTCAAGCTAGACATTAATCTGTGTTAGTTTCCTTGAAATGTGTCAGGAACAGCTCCCTGATTTCTAAGAAGACATCCAGTTTATTGTTTTTATGTCTCTGCACTTTTTTCTGTTGAGTGCTAGATTGCAAATGTTTGCATGCTAACATGCTAAACTAAGATGGTGAGCATGGCAAACATACCTGCTTCACATCTGGACATGAGCATGTTAGTATGCTGTTCTTAGCATTTAGCTCAAAGCAACAATATGAATAAGTACAGCCTCACAGAACTGTATGGATGGCTGTAGACTAGACTGGGTTGCATCAACAAGGATTCATTTTTAAACTCTTTCATTCATTGTCCATAACCACTTATCCTCAATGGGTTGCAGGGGGCTGGAGCCTATCCCAGCTGATACTGGGCAAGAGGCGAGGTTCACCCTGGACAAGGTGCCAGTTCATCGCAGGGCTGACACATAGAGACAGACAACCGCTCACTCTCACATTCACAGCTACGGACAATTTAGAGTCACCAATTAACCTATCATGCTGCATGTCTTTGGACTGTGGGAGGAAGCCAGAGTACCCGGAGAGAACCCATGCAGAGGAGAACATGCAAGCTCCGCACAGAAAGGCGGAGAAACACAAACACCCCAGTCCCCAGCTGGGGGATTTGAATTCAGGACCTTCTTGCTGTGAGGCAGCAGTGTTAACCACTGCACCACCCTAATTTTTCATAATTTAACTTAAAATTCAGCACCAAACTTTCAAAGAAGCTCACAAGTAATAAAGATTAGATTAATTCAGCCAACAAGTAGGTGAAAGGAGGTGAAATTAGAGCTTCTCTGCCAAGCCGTCATGAGTAGGCTTAACAGGCCAGGCCAGAACTTTTAACTAGCAATGTAACATTTTGATAACCTTTAACTTGCCAGCAAACAATGTAATGTTTCATTAGATTTTTAGTGTAGTAGCAAACAATGTAACAATTTCTTAAGTTTTTATTTCATTAATTAATTAACTAATTAATTAAATTAGTTAGTTAGTCAGTTCTATTTGGATAAGAAAGAATCTCCATATTGATTAAATTACAATTAAATTAAATTAGTTAAATTTGTAAATTAGTAAATTAATTTAAATTAAATTTTGTTTTACATCAATAAACTTGGATTTACCAAGTTGAAATGAGTTTTTAATTGAGCAACAGAGCTCTGCTTAACATTAAAGGATTCACTTGTTTCACATCTAGTTTTGCTAAACTCTGATGAGAACTAGTATTAGATTAAATTAATCTTTGTTAGTGCAACCCAGTCGTAGCCTTTTTATCCACGTACCTCATCAGATTTTGAATCACATCTGCAGTATGTTTTGAATCTTTAATAGAGTCACATTGGGTGTTTATACAAGACAGTAAAGACCTCCACATTTGCATTATTGGCTTCAATTGGCCTGAATAAGATGCTGAGCTGCTGATGATTTGAATGTGCCTTCTGAGTGGGGTGAAGCGCGGCTCCATGGCCTGCTAACGACCAGCATGCTAGCTCTCAGCTCATTAGGCCTGGCTCCTTTCTCTCAGACACACATCTTCCTGAGACTCCACACCACAGCAGGGGGAATGACTGGGATAAATAAGGAATAATCAAGGAATCGTTCTGGCTGCGAGTTGACCTCAATACGGGGCTCCTTGCCGTCATTGAGACTCTGCCGACACACTGCTACCAGTATAATGGCTAGAACAGTATATGGAGAGAACTGAGAGACCAACAGTACAATCACACTAATGCCAGAGGAGGAGGAAGAGGAGGAGGAGGAGGAGGAGGAGGATGCTCCTTTGTAGTTGGGTTCATTCGGAGGCTTTTACATGTTGTGGCGTCCACCCACAGTCTATATTTGGAGCTGCTTCATTTGCAAGACAAATAAGTTGAATTTTAGAATTTCATAAAACAGTCAGTAAGTGCGGAGTTGTGGTTGATTGCTGAGGACTTGCTCTCAAAAATAACACAGCCTTGTCCAAATATTCACACTCACGACCGAATTAGTTTCTATGCAGCTGACACGAAAGACATCAGAGAGAACAACCAGCTGAGAGAAACAAAGACAATGAAAATGAACACATTTTACCCTTCAAAGTGTAATTAAAATGAATAATTTGATGATTAATTACAAGTCATACTGCAAATGAGTCATTTTGGAAATTCTTCACATTTTCAAAATGTTCTGATGTGGATAAACTAAAGGTTCCAATAAGAACCCTTTTCATCCAAAGAACCCTTTTTGTTGAAATGCTTGAATCAAGGGTTCTTTGTACCATAATCTCATAAAGGTTCTTAGTAGAACCCCCTGGGTGGGTGCCAGAGGTTTTCAGGAGGACCCCCTGTTTAAACTGTAAATAAAAGCCTTGGAATATAAAAAAGTTAATTGGTAGAACACCCTGGGTGGGTTTTTGATAGCACCCTTAGATTCTGGATAGAACCTCCAGAGAGCATTCTGGGTGGTTCTCTGCAGAACTTCTCTTCACTTCTCAGCTGCATGAGACGTTTCACAGGAAGTTATAGGTATAACCTTTTATGTTGGGTTTTAGGTAAAACTCTCTGAAAGGGGTTCCAACTGGTACCTTCAAAAGGTTCTACCAGGAATCAAAAAGGTTTCTTCTATGGCTGAAGAACCCTTCATGGTTCTAGTTAGCACCTTTATTTCTCAGAGTGTACATGCATCCTCTGCTAATAATAAAAACTCATTCTTCTGTTTCTTTACGCCTCTCATTGTCACAGATTTGCAGCTGATGGACGGCAGCTCCTCACAAAGTTCACAGAGCCTCGACACACTGCTGCAGTATCAGATCAGGTATCTTCCTCAATGAGGATAATATTTCATGTACAGGACATTCGTTTTCTAGTCAACTTTCCGCTGTGAGCCACCGCCGCTCTTTGTCCATCCATCATCTCCTGACCTTCAGCACGGTGCCCTGACGGCCGCCCGGGGCATGGGGAGAGTGACTAATGTCGTCTCAGCCGCCACCTCCCCGCACCAAAGGCCCCTGATATCCGTCCAGTATTATCCGACCCTGGCGTCTACAGATTTCTATCACTGCTCGCAGCTTTAATTATTCACGCTGCTGAATCACACTCTCACTAGAGAGATAGCCAGACTGGCCAGACTGCCTGCCCTCTCTCTCGCTCTGATCTTATCTATCTGGCTGTATGACACTATCTCATCCTTCTCTTTTATACTGTAGATTAGAAAAGACAACTGCTGGGCTCGCCCGTGACCCAGTACACAATGAATAAAGCAGACAGTCTATAACGACACCAAGAGTTGCGTGGTTTCACCTGTGAATGACTTTTGAAGCGAGGTTTAGAAGATGCACAATGAAGTTAGGTGTTTGTCAAGCTAAAAACAAAACAACAACCTGAAAAGAAAGTCTTCATGCAGTAATTGGGCAGGTCTGAAAAGGGGAGAGAAGTTCTGTCTCAAGCTTTCGTTTTTATTCTTCACACTATCACTTCTGTTACAAAATAGTGAAACAGTATAAATGCCTTTGATGAAAATTGTCTTCCATATTTGAACAATTATCAAGTCATAATCCTCTTCATGAGGGCTGGCTTTTCAACCACTTTCACTACTTATATACACTCACTTTTAGTTTCATTGATTGATAATATTGAATCTGCATCCTCACTAAGGAAACAAAGCTGTGACCTTTAATGGCTTTTCTTTGGTTGGTGTTTAATTCTATCATCTTGTCAATTACAAATGTCATATTTTGTTATCCTCCAAAAACGCACAGGAGATGTTATTGTTTATTTACTTATATGTACACACATATAATCAGCACAAAAGACGCACACACGTGTGTGTGTTTTGTGCTGATTAGCAAACGTTAACACGCCCAATTGCCAATACACAGTCTACTCACCAGGGGGTAGCAACAGTGGTTGAAACCATGTTTCATAGCCAGGAAAATGTCAGCAGTGTCACAATTCTCCAAATCCACAATTTGATATGCCTTACAATTTTACGGTCCGATGTGATCTGATTTTTCGATGTGTTTCTTTCTTTCTTTCTTTCTTTCTTTCTTTGTTTTTAGAGCTGCAATAATTAATCCATTAGTAATCGATCAAAATCGTCAACTATTTTGATTCCAGATTCTTCAGTGTGAATATTTTCGCGTTTGTTTACTATTATATGACAACAAAATGAATATCTCTGGGTTGTGGGCAAACCAAGATATTTGAGGACATCATATTGAGCTTTGGAAAACACAAGCAGGCTGCAAGAACGTTGCAGGAGTGCGAGATGAGCACAACATTGTAATTTCACAATAACGCTCCACTGTAACTTGATCAGCTGTTTATAACTGCCAAATATCTGTCAATGTAAAGCTGAACCCAAAACAAAAATGAAAACAAAAGCCCACTGCTCTGAAAATAACACTCTCTGGAGTTGGAGTTCAATGACTGCCTGCCTTCTGCCTGCTAGACTCCATTAACATTTTGCTCAAGTTAACTGTTAAACATCTACTCCCTCTAAAAGATTATTGATGATTATACACTTAGTCATTCTGTGAACATTCAGCATTCATCTGAACTCTGATTAACATGAAACGGGAAAACAAAACCACAAGTTATGGACTGGAATAAAAATTTCATAGAAGAACGCTGCAGGTGTACAGCAGCATTAGTGACAGAGAAGTGAGTATTTCAACTTCATCTCTGATGACATGTCATGGACATTTTAAAAGAGAATTTGTGAAAGTTAGATAGATCTTTTATAGGAAACATCTGCCCACATTTGCTCTCACTTTGTGGTTATTCTGCAAACAGGAGGCCTACAGATACTGGCTACTTCTGCAGCTATTTAATAATCTTCTACTTGATGTGGTTTATCATTGCGATCACATGCATCCTTCCTGTGGAGATGGGAACATCATGACTTTAACTTCACCGAGACGCCTCTGAATGCATGAAGGGTTATATTAACCCTGAATCCTGAAATGTTGGTCACACACACCCTTATGTGCACACACTTCACCCATATTCAACCTCTGTGCTCCTCATCCCCCGGGCTGGGACTCTGGATCCTATTTCTCAGTGACAGGTCCAGGACAGAGGAGGGGAGGACAGCTCATTTTTTGGCTGCTGGGAGGAGGACAGGGGGTGGGGTGGAGGACACAGGATGAGCTGCCAGATTGACAGGCTGATGGGGCTGTCGCTGGGGGCCAAGGTGTAGAGATGTTCAGGGAGTTGGCGTTTGCGGCTCAAAAGATAAGCATCAGTGAGAATATGAGAGGCTAGATGGTAATCTTTCACAGGAAGTCAGGCTATACCATTGCAGAAGAAACCACAGGAGAGAGGCTGACCTTGTGCGCTTGTGCTCAGCTGCATTGCTTTTTGGAGGAGGCCGGGCCTCCAACCCACTGCAGGCAGGAAGATACTCTGACATAGTACTGCTTTGTTTAAAACAAAGGCAGGTCAGGTCTACAGCTTAAGTGCAGATTGCAGAGAAGTCGTCCAAAACTCTTGTTTTGTGGTAGACAGTAAGTACGTTTACTTGAGTAATGTACTTAAGAATGTTTTTCAGTATCTGTACTTTACTTGAGTATTTTTTTTTTTTTTTTTTTTTTTTTGGAAACTTAGGACTTTCACTCCACTACATTTCAAAGGCAAATAATACCGTTGCTTGTATACATGTCCCAGCTGAGAGTACTAGAGGATCTGACTCCTTGTGTGTGTGGAGAGGGCGGGGACTATTTGCATATTCACAGATACCATGAATACTAAATGCAGGCAAGGTGCAGAAGCCATTTTAACATGGAATTTGAACTTATTTCGCAAAATAAAATATGTCAGATCCAATTTATTACTTCTTGCCAAACATTCTATATTGTTTAAAACAGTAATTCCCAAAGACTGGGGTGGGACCCACAGGTGGGCCACAGGAGATTGTATTTGGGTCCCCGAATAAATAAATAAAAAAAAAAGACATGGAAGAAATTCTGTAAATTTAAATGTGTGTATTGTTTTGCTGATGATAGGAAAAAATGAGAACTTAATTTTGTCTAATGTTGTTTAATTTATGAAGGGATAAAAATGTCCTATGTTGTTTTCCTTAGGGAATAAGTTTGGGAATCACTGGTTTAAAACATGACTGGAGGGAGACTTAAAGGCTAGAAGTAACTTTAAGTAACTGTGGTAAGCCTTGCATGTATTGTTTGAGGTCACAGTTTTTTTCACAGTTAGAGAATTAGGTTTGTAAGTAGAACATCACCGATATAATTTCCTGTACTAGCAGGGAGGTTTTAAATGAGAATGCTCACTCGTATCTCTAACTACTGTCAGTGTGTCCTGTTCTCAATGTGCCAATAAAAGCCAGCTTCATGGGCAATGCTGAAAATATTCTCAACAGATTTTTTCTGCCTCATATGAGCTGTTATATAACTACTATTAATAGCTTGAGTTTAATGTCTCTCATTGTCTGAATCTTGCTTTATGAGTCGACCAGCAGAGCGTATAACCATCATGCTGATATTCACCCATAATTGGACATTTATTCACCTGAGTGCTGAAGACATGACCAAAAAGTTTTTCTCCACAGTGTTTTTAAGGTATAAGCTAATTGACAGTAGATTCCTCATTAAGTATTTATGTTATAAGATAAAAAATAATACTCTAAAGTGAAATATGGCTTTAATATGAAAAAGCTAAACAGTTAGCAAAATGTTAAATTGTTACCTGGCTAAAATGGTAACAAAACATTAAATTTTTTACCAGCTTGGTAAAGATTTTACAAAACTTTACACTGTTGTGTTACAAGTGTTACATTGTTTGCTAGCTACATAAACAGTTATCAAAATGTTACAGTCTGCTAGCTAGATAAAAATTCAACAAAACATTACACTGTTTGTTAGTGAAAAAGATAACAAACATTACATAGTTTTCTAGCTAGCGAGAAATATAACAAAACATTAAATTGTTTGCTAGCCAGATAAAAAGTTAACAGAACATTACATTGTTTGCTAGTTAGATGATAAGATAATAAACATTACATTGTTTACTTGCGATTGAAAACAGTAACAAAATATTACATTGTTGTTACATTGCTAAAAATTTAACAGACTTTACATTGTTTGATGGCTATTAGCTGCTAGCTATTGATAGCTTGAGTTTAATGCTTCTCATTGTCTGAATCTTGTTTTGTGAGTCAACCAGCAGAACGTATAACAATCATACTGATATTAACCTACAATTTGACATTCATCCACCTGAGTGCTGAAGACATGACAATAAAGATGGATTTTTGAAGTGTTTTGAAAGTATAACATAATTGGCAGGACGTTCTTAATTAGGTGTTTATGTTATAGGATAAAAATATTACGCTAAAATGAAATATCACTTTGAAAGGTTAAACTGGAATAAAATATCGTTCTAATTTGAATTTGGGTTCACCTTCTTGTTTGATATAAAGATGAAGCCAGATGATGATCTAATGAAAAGAGTAAATGTCACCCTGCTTCCTTTTGCACTTGGCAGAGCAGCTGTTGAAATGTCACTATGTTCCTGCTCAAATTAAGAGAAATACCTGTAGCATTGGCAGATTCATTCAACCCTCATTTACTGAACAAATGATCTGAGTCTGGTTTTCAAAGAGAGTCCAGATAGAGTCTTGCATGTGTACATTTTTGTATGAAATAAATAATCAAACAGCAAGTTATAAAACACTACATGATAAATGCTGACATAGGAAACGTTCAAGCCCTTGATCTAACATCAATAGGTTGATGCAAAATTCAAAACAAGCAAACAAACAAAACATATCACAGACAGTTTCCTTAAAAGGTTTTGTGCATATCCTTACACAATGACCTGTGAAATCAGGGCATCGATGCACAAGAAGAGGCTCCCTCACAAACAAACTTTCTACTGTCTAAAACAACAGCAAAGACCTCCTTGAGTTATAGGCCAGTTACTCACCACACAGGAAGTATTGTCAGATTCCTGCAGTGGGCTGCTTAACGCTGACAGTCACACTTGAAGCAGCCCAGATGTTTTTGTATGTCTACGTGGGGGAAACAGCAGCGAGTCTATTTCTGTAACCACATACATGCAAACAAATAGGCAGAAATTGTTGGACACCTACTGATGCAGGTGTGCTCGCTTTTTCTTCTGAAAAGGTAAGTAACAACTGAACTGTTCTTAACTCTTCAGTGCTGAGCAGCGTGTAGAAAAGTCTGTTTTAAAAATAGATGAAATGACAAGTATAGAAATACAAGGGAGAGACACACTTTGAAATGCAGTATTTTCAGCTAGAGGTGAGAATCAGACCTTGATTAAAGTTCAAGAGCAAGTATTCAGTTGTTCTTAGATTTTACATTTAATGTAATATATAAACTGCCATGTACGGTCATCTCATCTCATACAGAACTTGGGTGTGTGAATTAGGCGGGCATTTCTAGTCAAACGCTGTATATCAGGCTCTCTATAGATGTAGTGTACGTAACATGCAGACTGGCTTGCACCAACAAAGATTAATTTAATCTAAGGTCAATTCTAATCAGAATTCAGCAAAACTAGGTTTAAAATGAGTAAATCCAGACTTAAAATTAAGCAACACTCTGTTGCACAATTATCAACTAATTAATTTAGTAAATCCAAAAATGAACTTAAAATATACTTTAATTAGTATTCTTGCTAACCCAAATTAAATAAAAAAAAAAAAACATAGGTAGTATAGAAGCCTATAATATAGTATAGAAGGGGGTTATGGTTTCAAATTTTGACTCCTTTGTATTCTTTAACAAAATGTTACTTTTTTGCTTGCGAGCGAAGAAATTGTTACACTGTTTGCTAGCAAATTAAAATCTAACAATATGTTACAATATTTGTTAGCTAGTTGAGCATTAAAGCAAATGTTACATTATTTGCTAGCTAGTTGAGCACTTAACAAAATTTTACACTGTTTAATATCTAGCTAAAATGTTAAACATTACGTTATCTGCTATCCAGCAGTTAATTTTATTGTGAGTTGAAAAGTAAACATTATACTGTTTGGTAGCTAAAAAGTTAATTAACCCTATTTAGCCTATCATGATGACTTGAGAGAGAAGTTCTAATTTCTCCTTATTTGAGAAAAACTTGATGACCAAATTATTTGAGTAATATGGTCAAATGATCAAAGATTTAAAAACAGGCACTGCTTGCATGGCAGTTAGGGTGGTACCTACAGTCAAAACACTATAAATTAAGCTGCGACCAAAAGCACAAAGCTCTCTATAGTTATAGTTTACATGATACTTGTACCAGCAATGATTTAATCAAACATTAGCTGTAACTGGAGTTTAGCAAAACTAGGCTTACAAGGCGTAGATCCAGATTTGTGTAACAGAGCTCTGTTGCACAATTATAAACTAATCTAAACTAATCTACTAAATCTAAGTTTAGTAAGTCCAAGTTTATTTATGTAAAATGAAATTACATAGACTTTAATCAGTATGCTTGCTTACCAAAATTAATAAATAAAAATAAATAAACTTGAGTGCTGTCTGGAGTAATAGTAAATATAGTAACCAAAGTGTAAGAGAGGAGGTAAAACTTTTTTCTCCGTTTTGGTAGTGTTCATATTATGGCACTCTGAACTATCCAGAAACTTCCTGAGGAAAGGCTTAGTTGTGCTGCTGTTATTACATTTAACTGTAATCGTCACAGCTGTTTCAGAGCGATGAGACCAGTGATGTGATTGGTGGATAGACTATTTAAGAATCACCACACCTGCTGACCTGCACTCAGCCCTTGTGCATGTTGCGCTCCTGCACATACATGAACCAAAGTGGATGGCGGACATGGAGGCAGCCCGTACATCCTGAATATATTCCCAAATGGTGGCATACACGAACAGCTGTGGACACCGTGGATGTGTGACTTACCACCTTGCACTTGGCATTTATTAATCAAATTTCAACTGCAGGTGCAAAAGATTAAACTGAGGGCGCACTACATGTTTTTGCACGCTTGGAGAACTGGCCCTGGTCAAAGCACAGAAATATGTGGGATTAATAAATGTGATGACAATGTTGTGATTTTTTAGGTCACATTTACTAACTCAGTAATTCCTGGTTTGTTAAACAGAGATCTTAAGCCTGACGATGAAGTAGTTGAATGTCAAAAAGAGGACCGCTGCACTTTGACTTTAACATTAACTCTCAAGATGGATACATGGGTATTTCTCACACATCCTCTCTTTGTGTAACATTTGAGCATTTTAAAACATAATATAGGTTTTAAAATCATGTTTCCAGGAAAAGTGGGAAGAAAAAGAAGACACGGGGTCAGGGCAAATCACTCTGTCTTCGACTGACACGTATTTTATCTTAAAATCTGTTTGGCTGTAAATGAAAACAGTAGGAAACAGGAAAAACACCTACCCAAAATAGAAGAGAGGGCATTTAAGCAAAGCCCAGGGATTGTGGAAATGCCAGGAGACATTTCAGGCTACCAACTGACAGTCCCAAAAGGGAGAATCAAACTCAGTATTTGGATTTGGCACTGTGGTCCGGTACTCAGTGGGGCCGTCTGTCTACTTTGCAGCGCTTACTGGGCCATGGGAAGGGCTGTTGGATGAGATGTATGAGCAGGAAGGAGATTAGATACGTGGAGCTAGCATCTGAGGTTGAGCACTTAGTCTGGAAAATAAACTTCTGCCCCATGAAAATTGGGTGCAGAGGATTTGCGGCAACTCAAACCACCAGGCTGCTTAAGGATTTGTGACCTGGCTTTGCTACGGGCATCAAGAAACTATCAACTGCAGAGGAAGAGAGAGCAGGAGTCTGTGGAGAGAAATCGTATCAACAATGATGAAACCAAGAAATACTGTAGACGTTAGCATTGTTTGTCATAAAATCTCATTCATTATAGCAAATCATTTTTCAGTGTATTTCGTGTCAGGTTTTTATTTTTCAGTTTAGTTCATATTTAGTTTAAATACTCTATAGTTTTTACTCCAAACCTAAATTACGAACACTCAGCCGACTCAACCAAATTGAGTTTTGTGATGCATTTCTTCGCCATCATAAGTAGGCTAACAGGCTAAATGACTTTTTAGCTAGAAATCAATATAGATTAAAGTTTGGTTAACTAATAAACTATGTTATGTCTTGTTAACATTTTATCTTGCTAGCTGCTTTATGTTCAAAAAGGGTGACGCTGGCATTGCTTGCTAGATAGCTAAAAAGATAACAAAATGTTGTGAAATGTGTTGGGAAACACTAGGCCTCATGAAAGATTTTCATATTCTTATCTTAAATTTATTTCACTTTTTTTTTCATTCATAGGGCTTTTACAAATAAGTCTTGTCAGATTCAACAAACATTCAACAACTTCAGTAACTGTGTAAATGATCTGCATGTGCATATTTGAGTGCATGTGCTTGTAAATTAGCATAATTAACACCCAAATAATATCATATGCGGCTGCGCTTTCTGCCCTTTATGTAAGGAAGTGTTCATTCATGAAAATAGCATCGAAGAGTGAAAAGAAGAATTTTATGAGTTTGGAGTTTGACAAAGTTGGTTGAGAGTTGGTTTCAAAGATCCATAAAGAAAAGTCTTTTTTTTTTTTTTTTAATCATTTTAACAGTGTCAGCAGCTTCACCAAAAATTAAAAGATCAGCTAAAGCAAAGAAACAGGAAAGTGAGTGCTGTTAATGGCGTGTTACCAGAGGGTCAGACCGTCACTGAAATAGAGAAGAAATGTCCGGATATGAAAATGACTTCAAAGAAAAAAAAAAAACACCTCGCCGTAGCAAGAGGCGAAAGATGACCGCAAGCAGAAAGGGGCTGAGGGCAAGTTTCCGTCACAGAGAGAAAGGACAGAATGAGTGAGGATGTACCCATCAACAGCAAGTTCATAAAACTGCATGTGAAGCTTTACAGTCAGTACACCTGACAGCAGGTAATAATACATAAATATTATAAGTATATAAGTATAAGTAAAATAAATAGGCTTTTTATATTAATTTACAATTATATTAGAATTTAAAATTCAGTCAAAGAGGATGATGTCAAAATAATTATATAGTCTACAGACTAAGGAAATATACAGTTATCAGTGGAAAAACTGGATAACAGCAGACTGACTGTACATGACCCTACAACAGGTGTGTGTGTGTGTGTGTGTGTGTGTGTGTGTGTGTGTGTGTGTGTGTGTTTGTGTGTGTGTGTGTGTGTGTGTGTGTGTGTGTGTGTGTGTGTGTGTGTGTATGTGTGTGTGTGTCTGAAAGAAAATTAAAAATATGAGAAAACTGGTGAATGCGACAAGTTCTTCTAAGTCATTCGTACAAACCACTTAAGAACAAATAGTTCTTGCATGAGGCCCATTGTTCTTAAATTGTTGTGCTATTTGTTCACATAGTTTTTCACAAAGTGGTGAATCTCGCTCCATCCATGCTTGTGAACAACGATGCCCCTTTAATTCTAAGTCATGATACTGTCGCCTGTTACCTGTTCAATGTTCCAGACAGGTGTTTTTTTAGTTTTCCACAACTCTCCCAGTGTTTTGTTGCTGCTGCCCCAACTTTTGTCTGTTATGTGTTGCAGTCAAATATTTTTTACATAAACAATAAACCTTACTGGTTCAAACGCTAAATATCTTGTCTTCGTACTGTATTCAACTGAGTACAAGTCGAAAAGTTTTTGGCAAATCATCGCATTCTGTTTTTATTTACATTTTACAAAACCCAACTTTTTTGGAATTGAGGTTGTACTCTAAATAAATAGATCTAATTTATATCTGATAACTGATTGTGGCTCAGTGTGATGTTTTAAGATTAACCAAATATGTCTTATTTTTAATTCATATTCCCATATTTAAGCACCATCTACATTTCTCTTTCACAACCCAGATGTTTATCAAATAAATAAATAAATAATACTAAATCCGTCAATGTTTAAATAATGATTTCAATTGTAAATTCAGATATAGTTTCTTTCCAGTGAATGTTAAATAGCTGACTCACGAGGAGGACTTCTGTGAGAACAGCGAGGAGCCACAAACAGCTCTGTTTAGTTGCATATAGAGACATAATTCTGTTTATTTCACTGCTGATAAAGAAAAATCCAAGGACAGAACTGTGTTGGATGGCAACATTCTTTAGCAGAACACCAAACTAATGATGTTTTTCATTTTTTGTTTCACTCCCTCGTTAGCTGCACAGAGAGCGAACAGCCATGAGTCTGCGGTGATAATGGTGAGTTATGGCGCTCGTACCCGCAGCGTTTCCCTGATGGTTCCACATGAATGTTCCCAGGGGAAACTTCAGGAGTCTGCAGCCCCCTGTGTAATTACCTTTTAGCACAGCAATGAGTAAAGAGTGAGTTTCTGCTCTGTCATTGTTAGTGCAGCAAGAACAACACAGAGCAGAGCAGGGCTTTTCTCTGCATTTTTACCACAATTTATTACTGTTGTTTATGGCTGTATTAATCTTCCTTGTGAAGTTAAATTATGAAATATACTTTAATTTATTTAGTCTTATTGAGTAAGACAACAATCATCTTTTAAATTTACTACAGCTCATATACAGTATACTCATACACATACACTGATGAGCACAGGAAGCTACTGTGAGGTGTTGCAACATAACCCGCTGCTTGTGTCAGCTCACTCCTGACAGTCATGCAGACACAAAGACACACACATTTAAGGTAGACTTCTACAGAAAAAAGTGTCAGACTGTGACAGAGTGTAAAACTGTTAAATAATTAACATTGTCTATTTCTGTTTTTAATGGCACATGATGAAGCGCTGTCACTGTGTATTTTTGTGCACCTGCGGCAAAGCTGGAAAAAAGGATGAAATTAGGATGAATACATTATCAGTGGGTGGATCAATCATGGCCAATCAAACCAGCTTCTCTCATTCAATTTAAAAGCTGTGTGCTCCACATCAGAAATGGCTCTTTTGTAATGAAGAGGAGAGTCCAGATTGGCTTTTCCAAAGAGGAAATTGATGTTTTTGTCCAGCAGGTGCGGTGTCACCACCAGGCATTTATCCAACACTGTGAATATTTCACTGAAGGCAGGAAATGTCACTTTTTGAAAGCTCAGGGTCTGTGCTTTTCACGTGTAATGATGAACCCCAAGAGTTTATTTTGAAAGACACTGGTTCATACAATACAACTGCGTATTTGTCTGTATACTAATATACAGACAATCATGCAGCCCGTTCTCATTCAAAGCACGTCAAATCTGGCGATGTGGGTACCAACGTAGCATCACTCCTGTGGCTAAAGCAGTACTTTTACCTCACAGAACTCAGAAGTTGCTGATCTACCGCCGCCTCAGTTGGTTAGTTAGTTTGTGTTATTATGTGACTTCAGTGAATCTCAACCACCCCAAAAAAATTACCAGGCTCACAACGGCTATAATAGATTGAGGGTAGATCGGCAAACAGTATTACATTTTATTAACTGTTTAGCTAGCCAACAATTTCATATTTTGTTTACCAGTTTCCCACCTCATTTATACTCAGTGGTCCTAGCTCAAATTAATTAGTTAATTAATTAATTAATTTAAATAATCTATTATGATTATATATTGACATCTGTTTAATTTTGGTTTACATTACTAAACTTGGTTTGACTAAACAGAGATCGTTATTAACTGTGTAACAGAGCTCTGCGTAATTTTAAATCTGTATTTACTCATTTTAAACTTAGCTTTGCTTGTTTTTATTTTAATTTTGTTTTTAATTTTTTTTCAATTCAGTTTAATTTCAGTTAGTCTCCAGAGGCTTTGCTCATTGCAGTTTAGACTCAGTAGTTTATTATTGTTATTATTATTAATATGGGGGCATGTGTCAGAAACAAGATTAAGGGAGTTCAGAATAAATATTACAGTGTAAACACAACACAAGTTAGATTTGTAAGTACACAATATCATTTAAGTTTTAATTTTTATCCTATTATTTTATTTTATTTCAGTGAACTAAAATGTTTTTTTTATCTCCACAGGATCGCAACAGGCTTGACAGGAACAGAAATCAAAGATGTGGTAACTATGTCAGTGTCGCAGAGCCTGAGTACGACGTGGTGGATGACCAGGAGGAAGTGCAACGTGTGCGCATACTTCCTGCAAGGCCCCTCAGTGATGAGCAAGAGTACGCAGGTAGAGAAGAGAAGAGTGACGCACTTTTCATATGGGGGCTTATGCTTTTCAATACTTCATTTCAATTCCTGTTTAGGTGTCTTAGAATTTAGCGTGGGTTTAGTTTCATTTAGACCCTACGAATGTCAACTTCAATTTAGTCTTGCTTCTGTTTTGTGATTTAAGTAGTTTTAGATTTTTTTTTTTTTTTTAAATGAATCTTTGTTGTATGAAATTTAGTTTTAAAAAGTTTTTGTTTCAATTTTCTGTTTGTATCATTTTACATTTATCTTAATGATGTTGACAGTGAAGCTGAGTGAACAGTAAACCACAAACCTGCTGTCTTGCTCTCTCAGTGGCTTGAAACTCATTCTGTCCACCTGTAGGTGTGAATCTGACCTTTAATGTTACTTACTGCACTCATTATTCCTGTCCATGGTTGGGAAGTAACAAATGACATGTAATCAAGATGACGTAATCAAATTTAAAAAAATAAGTAAATGTAATAGATTATAATACATATGATATAGTATGTCTCTAAAGCTACTACAAGGAACTTTCATAGTTTGTTGATTTTGGAGCCCCCAGTGAAAAAAGTGATAATTTTTTTCCCACCTTAACGGCCACAAAACATAAAGTAAAAACTAAATTATTATGCTGATATCTCCAAAACTCTGCAACTCACATCCAAATGATCTGGATGGATAAATAGCGTTGCAGGTCAGGGGAAAAGTATGTATTTTTGATTTCAGGATAAACTGTCACTATAACTCTGCTTGAAAAAAAAAGACATCTGACATGCTTGGTTTCTCAGACCTGTTGAAACTTAAATATGTGTCTGCATTGATTTTTAAGTAATTCAGAAGTATTTTAGATTAGGTTGCATTTTTTTATTATGTTACTAATTACAAAACAATCCCATAAAAAATCCAAATTGCTTGTCATATCTTAATTTAAGTTTCCAAGACAGGAAAAATCCTCTCTTCCTGCCACAGAAACAATTCCTAAACTTACTGGCTATGTCCTATCTTAGACCTCTTATCTTAATTTAGGAATAGAGCTGTAAACTTAATTATTCCTCTTTACCTGTCCCGTCAGGCCCATCTCCTCTTTTTTAATTTATTTTGAATTTAGGTCAATGCCATCCTAACCTAGAATTCCTAACTGAGGAAATTCTTTAATTATGGCGCTTCTGTAATCACTGAATTCCTATCCTGAGATAAGTAAGGAATAATGTACAGTCCGCAGGTCATTATTGCAAAATAAACCCCAACAGTGCGATGCAGGTCTCAAATCATCCTGAAATGGTTTATTTCACATTTCACATGCCCTGCTAATTGTACATTGTCCTTAATATATGGTCACTTACCAAAAAATGTATAATTTGACCCAAAATATTTTTATAATGAATTTATAGATAATTTTCACAATATTTACCTGCTCACTGTACACTGTATCCTGCTTGGTTATGTACCAAAAAAAAAGCCATAGTTTGACCCAAAATATCCATTTTAAAACGATTGATTTAGCAGTGATTTCATTTGTCCTCCAGTCTATGATCAGAACTATGTCCATAGCAACAGTTTGTTCTTCATAATAACGGTCTGTTATACAGAAGTAACAGACCTTAGAACGCTGTAATTGACCAATCAGAATAGAGTATTTAACAAAGCCACGTAATAAGACAGGATGTTTTCCTAAACGCAGTTAGGAAACATGTCTTTTGTAATGAGGCTCCACATTTAAAATTAATCTGACCTAACCCTCTTCTTGTCCACCTTAAATACATAAAAATAGTGCTCATAAAATTCATAAATAGATTAAATTAACCTATATTCAAAAAACAATCAGAGCTGTAGGTTCCAAACTTAAAGAAGTGATTTGTTTGCATGGTTGACACACTGAGGGTGGTTATATTTCACTTTCCTCTGGTGAAGATAATTAGAATGAAGCTGAATGAAGCGCAGGCATAAAATAACAGCTCCACTGCAAACTGTAGTGAAAATGAAAGCAGTGTGGATCTGACAGAGGGGGGGGGGGGGCTCCTGCTGAGTGAGCATGATCTGCCAGTGGGTCTCCAGGGCCATCTGTTGGCTGAGTCGGACTGCGGGAGATTACAATTATCCAGGAGCCGGAGGAGGGGAGAGGGAAACATGTAGTGTGAATAGACTCCCTTTACACTCCTGCATGGATGTGGCCCACAGCCAGGGGCCTCACAGTGGCATGCCTACAACTTTATACTGTATGTGGCTTTTAAATTTGTTCACACTTGGAGTGTTCTCCCTCTGTAATCAATACAGTCTGCTGCTGCTACTGTGTACTGCTGGGACCAACAACGACTGAGTTACAAGAATGATACGAACTCAAAGAGTGTTTAAACTGTCTGCAGCCACTGAAACTACTATCATTACCGTCACTGATAAGACTGTGAGCATCACTACTGCTTTTGCTTTCAAGACAGGGATCCTCCAAGGTCATCGTCGGCTCCGAGCCTTTCAGCTCTCTCCGCTGTAAGCTTTCTGTTTTTCTATAAGTGAACATCCCGTTACAGCTGGACCAGTGTAAATGTCGGCCTGTACTTTATGTTTTATGGTTTCACTCCATCAGGGGAACTCCAACAACATCCACTTCAGACACATCCCACTTATTCCAGGTATAGTGACATAACTCTCCATAATCTGAATTTCTTTTTTGGTGAGGGGATTATTGTGTTGATGAGAGTCTGTATTTGTGGAGGTTAATGGGATAGTTTAGATTTTGTTAAGTGGGGTTGTATGAGGTACACCCCCAGTTTGGTGAAACAATGTGCTGCTGAGGACAGGATCAGCAGCAAAACATATTTTAACCACTTACTGCAAGCCCATCTTTTAAAAAAATCAATGTAATTTGAAGTTTATCCTATATTTAGAATATTTTCACCGCTTTAAGTTGCTGTCAGACACTTTTTCTAACAGGAAACCACTGTTATATAAGCCAAATATCGCTCTCTCTGAACCAACCTTGGCAAACTCCACTGGCAAAATGATTTTGATGATTTTACCTCGCAGAACAAAGGAGTTGCTGATGTTCTGCTGCCTTGACTGGTTTGTTTGTTTGTGTTATTGTGTGATTTTGCTAAATGAATTTAAAACCCTGAGGTCACTCAATAACACAAACAAACTAACTAGTTGAGGCAGCAATAGACCACAACTCTTGTTTTCTTTGAGATATAATTACTGTTTTTGCCACTGGAGTTTGTTACCTTTGAGAGAGCAATATTTGGCTCATATAACCGCAGTTTCTCGTCAGAAAAGGCTGTTTGACAGCAAAGAAAAGATGTGAAAATACTCCAAATATAGTGTACACTTCAGCTGATATTTATTTTTTTAGGTAGCTAAAATACATTTTGCTGCTGACCCTGTCCACAGCAGTCCATTGCTTAGGTTTCTACACTGTACTCCTCTCTGCCTCTCTAAACTGTGGGTGTGTCAACAAGCATTTTAATCCTTACACTGGATAAGTACCTCATACAACCCCACTTCAAATAATCTGAACTATCCCTTTAAATGCATAAGCAGTACAACACACAGCTGCTCAATTCAATACACTTTGCCTCTACAGCCTTACTTGACCTTGTATCAGTATATGGTGTCTAATATTAGCTAGCGTTTGCAAACTTTAGATAGATGTTCCTGTGTAAAGGCATCAGTGAATCAGATCACTGACTTTATGACTTTTCTCTACTTGGCCACAGGCTCCTGCTCAGCAAAAGTTACACAGGGTCACTTAACCTGCATTATTCAAGACTTGGCCTTAAGTTAAAGGCTCTGTGAATATGAAAGGGTCGCTCAAAGGACTGAAATCACTGAAAATTATCTCCCACAGCTGCAGAGCTTTTTAGCCCATTGTATTGGTTTTACAGCACACTAACCGCATGGTTCAGTCTTTTCAACCTTCGCGGGCAGCTGTTCTCTGATAAGTAATTCTAACAGCTCTCACGTACACTGTCATATTTAATGCTTTTTGAGACCTTACAGGAAATTGTATAGTTTAGTGCTCAGAGAAGCTACACAGTTTGCTGACTAGACTAGACGTAAATTTCCATTTGCAAGAGATGATCCATTCCTTATCCTAAAAAAGCTTCCTTCTCTGTGAGGAGCGAGTTTTGTGGCCAATAACTGTTCCAGAGCGTCTTTAAGTGTAAGCAGCCTGCCCTTAAAGGTGGCACATGTATTTCTTTCAGTAAAAAATAAATTGAATATAACTGTAACATTACATTAACATACAAAAATATAAATATAAGAAGTTAGTATCTAAACTAGTAAACTAGTTTTAGTTTATTTGATATATTAAGACATTATTTTAAGAAAGTTACTCATTATTTTGAAAAAAAAAAATTGAGATACTAAATCATTATTTTAAGGTTTTTCATTATTTTGAGATAGCATCTCATTATTTTGAGAACATTTGTCATTGTTTGAGATATTATTGTAGTTGTTTTTTCATTATTTAGAGATACTAAGTAATTCTGAGAAAGATTCTCATTGTTTTGGGATATAAAGTCATTATTTTGAGACAGTTTGTTTTTATTTTGAGGTCAGTATTTTGAGATACTACATCATTATTTTAAGAGGGTTTTCATAACAAGTAATAATAAGTGTCAAATCTGAGACAGAACATTAAAATTGTGTGATGTTCAAGTAAATGTACAATGGCTATTGGCTACTTAATTTGTGTTCTGCATATTTGTCTAAACATAGGGCCTGTTATAAATAGAGACCTGAAACCTGGCAGAAGAAAGACCAGATTAGGTGAGACAACTTTGAAGAATTAACTTTCCTCACTTTCACCATCTTGACCTCAAAAGAATCTCTAATATTGACATGTTGGTCTTACAGATCGGAGGCCCGCACCTCTTCCGCCAAGAGAGCAGGTAAACACCCATGTGTTATGTCTCTTGGTGTATTACTGGCTCTGTTTTTTTTGCCGATTGAAAATGAGTGATCACTTTTCTCTCTTTCTAATATCACAGCACTCAAACAGGTAATTTACTCAGCTACAACTACTTCAAGACATTCATTGTTTAGGTTGAAATAAATTATGAATGGACTTAGAGCTAAAGTCTGTGTGCTTCCAGGCGTTCTCCATCACCTCCACTAACATTTACTGCAGAGTTAGTGAACCACTTGCCCGGGCTGACCCTACATGAACCCTGCAGGAGAGAGTGAGTACTCTTTTAGTCTCCATCTCTCTCAGGAAGCAAATAGACCAGCACTTGTTCCAGTGTGTGTCTGCAGCTGTTGTCGTTTTATGTTATTACAGTTAAACTTGACTGTAAGTGAGTCTGTGCTCTGTGTGACCGGTGGAAAGTGAAAGGAGGTCCTCTCTGTTTACAGTCTGTACAGTGTAGCAGTGGCACCACCTGCTGGTTAGAGAAATAATGACAGAAAAGGCTTGTGGCTTTCTATGATAACTATAATAATGATTGTGGTGTTTTGTATAAATTATAAATAAATTATAAATTATTGTTCATTTCAGTCGACGCAGAACAACTAGACAGGTAAGTGGTCAAACCTTCATCATTTCAACCATAGAAACAATGTGACAGAAGATTTTTCATTTTACTGTTGACAGTGGCGAATAACTAGAGGTGGCAAAGTGCACACATTCTTTACTCAAGTAGAAATACAGAGTAGAAGTAGAATACATACTTGTGTAAAAAAAAAAAAAAAAAACTCAAAGTATTAAAGTAAAAAGTAGCTCTCTGAAGGACAATACTACTGGCTGTTTCTACGTAAAGCTAACTGGTCCTCAACTCTGTCTGTTACGTGTCGTTACGTCCTTTACGTCATTTTTGTCATTTTTGTCTTGATACATCTTTTATGTCTTAAATGTCATTTTTTACATTTTTTTACGTCTTGTTAAGAAATTCTTGTCTTGTTGCATCCTTTACATTATTTTTGTATTGTTATGTATTGTTACGTTTCATTACGTAATTTCATCTTGTTTTGTTGTTTTCATCTTTTGCGTCTTGCATTAAACGAAAGCAACAAAGTTTAAAAATGTAAGGAGTAGAAAGTGTAGATATTGGTGTTTAAATGTAAGATTTAAAAGTAAAAGGTTGTCGGAAAAATAAAGTACAGTAGCTAAGTATTTGTACTTTCTTACTTCCCGTCATTGTAACTAAGTATGTTCACTCAGCTGTACTTTTACAATTTTCTGGTACTGGTCTCTGTTACTGGATTCTTCTAATTCACTACTTTTTAGAGGCAAATGTCATTTCTCCCACTTTATTTGTGGTCATAATCTGTATTAGATTGGACAAAAACTGGAAATAATATGTTCTTTACTAGTCAGTAATTCTATCCTAATTAGACACTATACACCTAACGGGACACTAATAAGCAGTGGTGGACAAAGTACTCAACCCCAGTACTTGAGTCAAAGTATAGATACTCCTGGTCAAATATTACTCAACTACAAGTGAAAGTCACTCAGTCACAATTTTACTTGAGTTAAAGTACTAGAGTACTTGGTTTTAAAAATACTTAAGTATTCAAAAGTACATGTTTTTAAAAAATACTTAAGTATTCAAAAGTACAAATTACAAAGTACATTTTCTAATATCAATACATGCTGTATTGTTTTCATGATGCATTTACAGAAGCTTGTAACTCTGAAACCATCTAATGATGCACTGATGCTTGTAGAACCACTCTGCTACACAAAGCCTATAGAAACACCTATAAAAACTTCAGCATAGAAATACAATCAAAAACAAAAAGGACAACTGTTGTCATTTTCTGATGTAATTGTATTAAAATCACTGCATAAAATTAGATTGAAGATAACTGTAAGGAGTTCAACAAGTCTGTTAAATAACTGAGATTTGTTTCTGTCTTCAGAGGCAGTATATATACATGAATGATGTGGTATTTTTCACCCCAATAAAACAATCCAACTTTAAAAGCTACCTGGATTAATGAATAATTATAATAACAACTTGAGATTTAATTTTGTCTTTCTCCTGCTGTCACCATTACCGCTTTTTGTTTGAATGAAAGAGGCAGAGCTTGCTTGTTCTTGTTAGTGCGCCTGGACGTATTTCTGCTTTTACATCAGTCCCATTTGAGAGGAGCTACTGTGATTGGTTTCTTTCTGTGAGGAACACAGCATGTGACCAACTGCATTTTAGAAAAGAAAAAACACCAACAGTTGACTTCAACTATGTGCTCAGTCAAAAAGTAACAACAACCTTCCTAGAAATGTAGTGGAGTCAAAAGTACAGTATTTGTCTTTGAAATGTAGTGGAGTGAAAGTCAGAAGTTTCCAAAAAAAAAACAAATACTCAAGTAAAGCACAGATACTCAAAAAATTTACTTAAGTACAGTATTCAAGTAAATGTACTTCGTTACTGTCCACCACTGCTAATAAGATGTAACTAGCTATACTTTGTATCAAATTATACAAAAAACTAGAAATATGTTCTCTATTATTTATTTACTGTAATGAAAAATAAAGTGTGGCCGTTTGAGTTACAGTCATCTTATACAATAATATTCACGCAAAATATAAATCAACTAAAACATTATGATGTATTGTTATAGGTTAAGCTATCCAGCACATGACTCAACAGTAATAACTGCCAGGTTGCCATTGGCAACCATTTTAAGAGATTTGCAACCCCTAGGCCTTTGGTTGCCATCAGTGACAAACACTTTTTAACATATTGTAAATACGGACAGAGGAGATCACTCAGTAGAGTGCAGATCCCTGCCAGGCAACAGATGGTGAAGCACCTACTGCAATGTCACCACAGCTGCCAGATGAAACCAGTGAACATGAAAACATTAATATGACCTCCACATATACTGTCTCCAGTTTTTTGTTATCAGTTGTTTTCATTTCAAAGGGGACAGAACAAATTCATTACAACAGTCAACTTAATAATGTTAATATTACTTATATAATAATATAAGATAATATTCATGTTTAACTACCCCAGTAGCAGTTTCAGCAAGATTTCAAGCAGAAGCAGCTGCGGCCCCCAGCAGCTGGTTAGGAAGAGTGAGAAGTCAGCTGTCAGTGGTCATATAAAACAGAGCAGTCAAAAAATAGAATTAATTCCTCACAGTTTTATATCTCCACCAACACATCAAGTCACAGTTTACATCCACGTCTGTCCAGACTCATATAATGTGTGTAGTTAAATCTTTTAGGGGATTTGATAACAGGTACTACATGTGTTTTTTTTTTTTCAAGTTCTCACTTCACGTGTGATTCCAGTGAATAATTTCCAGTGAGAAACCTGCTGTCTTCACTTAGAGACTAATTATACAGAGGAGGAGGACAGAGGACTGATGGAGAGCCGAACATTATGATGACACAATGAAGTTGACCATAGATCTTTTGGACATAAAATGTCATCACCGAAACATTTTATCTTATTGGATATTAGTGTGCAATTTTGTCATAATTAACGCATGAATTCTTGAGTTACGGGCGACTTTGACAACCAAAATTTCATCAGTTCATCATTGAGTCCAACTGGTCATTTGAGCCAAGTTTGAAGAAATTCTCTCAGTGTGTTCTTGAGATATTGTGTTCACAAGAACCTGGAATCATAATGCCTGTGCCCACAGCTGTCACTGGCGTGGAGCCATAAAAGAAAGTTTTTCAACGCTTTTTGTGTTTTTTAAGAATTCTGGATCACAGAGGTCCTGCATGAATATGCACAAAAAACATTAGGCTGATCAGTCTGAGATTAGCTGTGTGATCACACACGCACAGACGCCATTGACGCAAGTGACTGCATGATTCGTTGGTGGAGATAACAACACGAGATGTGCATCAGTGTATTTGTTTGCGTCCACTCAGATATGTGTTTTGGAGAAAATGACGAGGTAAATTAAGTTGTTTGACTGTGGTGTGAAAGGTTCAAATATGCAATTGGATACTACTGATAAAGAACTGGATGAACCTGAATGAAAAACAAAAAAGGAACTTAACACAACAAGTTACAAAACCACAGGTTACTGTAATAAACCTTTTCTTCTTTATGATACATTTTCATTATTAAGCTGACATATTACTGCGTATTATCTTAATTACTCAAAATGTAAGGTGATTACAAATGGCAACCATATTCCCAATTAAAGCAACCAAAAGCCGATTGCTGCTTACCAGACTGGCAACCACTTTTTATTTTTACTTTTATACCTAAGTAGTGGTATAGGTATATTTTGATGCTAATACTTTTACTTATGTAAGATCTGAACACATTTTCCACCACTGATTGTTGACCAGGTGCTGCTTATTTTTATTTAGTCTATTTATATGATAATATAAATGTGTGTATATATATGTGTATATATGTATGTATGTATATAGATAGATAGATAGATAGATAGATAGATAGATAGATAGATAGATAGATAGATAGATAGATAGATAGATTTAAATTTCCAAACCATCTTTTGTAATAGTGTCTACTCCTGTACCCTACTTGCTGCCATGTCTAAATCCTTTCTTTAAAACACTGTTTCAGCTGTGTTAGTCTCATTAGAATTTTGTAAATTATTATTTTTTTCTCTGCATAATTAAACTTGTAACCTGACTAGAAACAACTCCTTAATTATATTGGCACTTTTTAAAACTAATTGTCTTTGTAATATTTTAAACAGGCAGAATTCAGTCCACATACCAGAGGTAAGAGCTATATAACTATGAATACTAACACTGATTAAAAACACCTTGATAGTTGTAATAATGCTGAATGTGTTTTCAGTTCTACAGAGTGTTGAGAGTGTTTCCGCCCTCCATAACAATCAAAGACACTCTTTGGATCTTGAAACTCATGATCTAGAAAAAAGGTGTGACTTTAATTTCTCAGTATTTTGGGGGAAAATAAGTTGTAATGTCATGTTTGATTTACATGTGCTCTTGTATTCTTTATTTAGGTCACATCAAAATCTAGGTAAGTCATTTTATTGATCATCAGCATCAGCATGATACCGTTATTGAATGAATAAATCAGCATTAACTTCTACTTGTAGAGAGGGTGCCATCAAGACGTCATCATCATGAGTGGCCGCAAACTAAAGAAGACATCGACCAACATGAGTTTGTTCCAGTGGAAAAGCCTCAACAGGTATACTTGCTGCTGCTTTAAGGGACAGTTTGGATTAATATGATGAGGGGGTTAAGTGAGGCACTAATTGATAATCAATGTAGCAGATGGTGGTCAATACACCACCAGCTTGGAGCAGCAGAGAGGAGTACCAGCGAGGGGCGTTCCCAGATTTTTTGATAGGGGTAGCCCAAGTGGGGCATTGACTTAAATGCAGCGTGCACATTAATGCACCATTTCAAATATCTACTTTAATTACAATCATTACAGTATCTTGCAGTGTCTTATTCCGACACCATACAAATAAAATATGAAGTTTCCATTCTTTATTGTTTAAGTCTTCGAAAGAAAATTGTACCTCCATTGTACATTGATCTTCTAAATTCATCTTCCACACTCCATCATTTTATTTTATCATCATTTTATTCATCATCACTTTATTTATTAAGTAGACTAAATTAATCTTGTAAAAAAGGTAAAAGTACATGCAAAAGAAAACTGCACATTTAAAAATACTCATCAAATAGATGGTTAAAACTAAAGTCCCATATCTCTCTGGACAGATAAGCATTCATACTTAGAATAATGGGATGGCACTTGGCGGGGGGAGGGGGGAGCAATTACATTTCAGGGATGGCCAGTGATAAAGGCCAAATAATCCAAACTATCCCTTTGATAAAGTAAAACATGAATAAAAATCGTATATACATGTGTATAATATTTGTTCACTGAACTCTCTGATATTTGGCAGACTTACTGTGAAGAGGACTGGTATGTTGGGGCTTGTAGTCGAGCGGACGCTGAGCACGCTTTACACCTGGTGAACAAGGTATCTGTTCTGATATGAAATCAATCAAAAAAATATCTAAATGTGTCTGAAGCTAAACTGCTCTTCTGTTGTTACTCACATTTACCACATCAGGATGGAGCATTTTTGGTACGAGACTGTTCCGTCAACACCAACAGTGAACCCTTAGTACTGGCTGTGTATCATGAGAAGAAGGTTTACAATGTAAAAATTCGGTTCATTGAGAGCTTGCACAAGTACGCCCTGGGAACAGGACAGCGGTCAAATGATGTAAGTGGACAAATTCAGAAAGATGGTTCGATAAGCACTCTCTTCTGCAATATATTTACTGTAGCTACATGTCTTATTTCTCCTCAGATGTTTGACACTGTGGCAGACATCGTCAAGTTTCACTCCATTTTCCCAATAATACTCATCAGCGGGAGAAACATGCCTGGAAGCAGATACCCAGACAACTGTGTGCTGACATTTCCAGTAACAAAAAGGGATGTTGACCAGCTGCTCCAATAAAACACAATAAAATATGATATCATATTATGTGGATATATACAGATGTCACTCCGATTGCTGCAGTGGTAAACACGCACCACAGTAGCAGGAGGGAAGGGTGCTGATGGACTCAATTTCCATTCCTGTTGCCCCTATGTTCAAAAAAACAGTCAAGTATAGACCACCTATTAATGTTGGAAACAAGCTCTCTCTGCATGGATATTCTGTGCTGAAATGGTGCAAATATTTTAAATTCTTATTTAATATCTATATAATACATTTCTCTTGTTTTGTTTTTTCATATACCTAAGTAGACGTGTAACAAACAAACAAACAAACAAATAAAGGCTACGTCAAATTATTCCAAAGGACATACATCTTTGCTATATTTTCTATCTTGTTAAGGGTCCTATTGGCTGAGAAAAAATGAGGACCCCTCCTCTTCCAGTGGACAAAATGTGGTTAAAATGCCCTTTAAGATGTGTTAATGGAGAAAACAGTGCTATAGGTTACCCTGCAGCTGAGAAAATTAGTTGGCCTCTTCAATAGTTCACATTTACCTGTATGTTTTTATTACAGGGGTGAATTAGTTGTTGCACTTCAAGTCACACAATTAAAAAATAAATATTTTAATTAAATCAACAATTGGAAATGTTTCACTAAAAATGCACCATATTGGTACCCGACATCATGCAACTGGTGCCCTTTTTATTTTCTCGCCCCTCCCCTGAAGACAGCCTGGGTCGAGGTAGCACATGTGAACAGTCCAGACTGCAGCAGTGAACACAGCAGCTGAGAGTGAGCCAGGTCCTGCATTTTTGCACCTCATAAAGTACAGTAACAAGTATTTTGATGTAACAGAGGGGGGATTTAATGTGGGGCGACAGGGGGAGGTAACGCTGTCTGCTAAAAGTTACGTTTCCATTGAACTGTTTTAATTAATGGGATAATTTATAATGCCAGTGTATCTTGTATCACCACTGGGTTTAAAAGAGACAACAGACAAGAGACACTCATCCCCCTATCACAACAGTTTGTGAAACAGTCACAAATGTGGTCAGATTTGTGTATGTGCACAGATATGGCAAACACAGGACTTTCACACAGGAGATCATGGTTTGAATTATTTAATGTTGTTTGTTCTAAAAAAAAAGATGGTTTTGTAAATCAAACCACGATCTGTTCCTAAACCTAAGCAAGTAGTTTTGGTGTCTAAACCTACCCAAGAGCTTTATTTTGAAAGCGTAACTAGACGTTGCATATTTTTTATTGCTAACTTCACCACAGAATGAGAATGACAGATAATACAGTAGTTTAAAAGTAATTGTGATTGTCATGAAAAAAAGAAAAGAAAATCTGAATTCATGTGCCAGGGCCACACTGCCTACCTGAGCGGCGCAGAACCTTTTCCTTTCCAATTCACAACAATCCTTCATCTACAGCGTCTTGCCATCTCGCCTACTTTTAAGAACAGACAGTGAGAATGATGTGCTGATAGTCATATTGACATCATATTAAATATTAAACATTTCACTACAGTTTCATTGCCTTTATCTGTACAATTGGTCAGACCTGAAAAACAAAGGTAGACGTCACACACAGACAGGCAGTGTGGCCTGAGCATAATAGATCAAATTTCGTGGCTGTTTTACAAACTGCTGTGCAACTGTCAGTGTTGGCACATTAAACAACCCCCATTTAAAGGACTCTTTGGTTTCTTCTTCTTCAACAATAATTCTAAGTTATCTCTCCTCCTCGTTCAGCTTCTGTATATTGGGACAGTTTTGTAATTCTATCTTGTCATCATGTTCTTGTTATCAAATAAAACAATGACCCGACATATGATACATTTCCGATTTCAAGCTGTCTACTTTCTTTATTTGATATATGTCGTTACCTAAAGGTAGAATCAGTAGGATTTGTCTGAGCTGTTTGATCAATCATTGATTGAGTCTCATTCCCAGGATTCGCTGGCGAATACCGATGTTTGGGTTTGTAAAATCCAAAGCACAGCAAAATAATGAGAAAATAAGGAAATAGAGGCAGATGACAGGGTCTCCACAGATACAGACATATGTTATGAAACCATCTAGTTAAATTAACATCAGTGCATCATATTGCTAAAAGTAACACTCCTTTACTTCCTTCTTCAGTTTCTCCCAGTGAGAAATCTTGCTCTTTATTTTTCACCCAGTCCTTTTATGTCTGTTTTTTCTTGGCTAATTTATGTTTATTGTTGCTATGTGCTCATGCTTGTAAGCAAAATAAACATTAACAAGGATGTGTGTCCTAAAATGTGATGATCACTACCCATAATGCAATGCACCTTGACAATATAGCTTATTCTCTATTGGCTATGATACAAAGGGCACCAATCTTGCCTATGGCACCAAATTAGTGAGGGCTGACTCTGTGCATATGTGGTCATAAGAGTCTAATGCTGCCACATGATGTCATAATACACAGGGCTGTCTGACTCTGTGTAGATTGCATTGCAGTGAATATCAATATGGGTGCCTGAAAATGTTTGTGTTTTAATGTCAAATCAGCTGTAGGCCTTCATTGTGACAGTGGTGTTGTATAAAACACCAGTTGGGGCTTCCTCATGTTACCATAAAGCTGATTATTTTCTAAGGATATTCACACACGTAAGTGCACTTTATTACACCCCTGAACAAATATGAAGGGATGAAAGAAAGAAAATGATACTATTGTTTTTATTCTGGTAGATTCTGCTGCAGAAAGAAAGTAGTTCCAACATGATACTGTTGGAAACAAGGTCTGTGGATTATCTGGAGTTGCTGGGTCACGATCTCCGAAATGTTTTGGTGCCAAGTGCCATTTAGTCCCATTATACTGGAGAGAAGACAGACATCTCTATGGCTTTTATCTCCAAAACTCAGCAGCTCACACCAAAACTCCCTAAATGACACAAGCACCACAGGCCAGAGGAAAAAATATGTACCATTTATTATTTTAGGGTGAACTGCGCCTTTAAGACGTTTTTCAGTTTGGGCAAACCTTCTTCTTCCTGTAATAGAGATGAGTGGCACCTTCTCTTTAGCTGACCAAAACATACAACTGCTGATGGCAGCTCAGCTCTGCATTTCTCCACAACACTAACACTGTTCATGAGAAACTGTGCATGGTACACTGTGGTACACACACTACCTTGCTTGTGCTCCCCTCACTCTATTCTATTGTCTATACAGTCTTGCACATTAAATAATTTCCAGAAAGTTCTTAAGTGTTAACTGGAACTTCTAACAAAATAAAATAAAATAAAAATGTCTTTCTATATAATTTACATATATTTTGTTTCTATCATATTTGATATGTCAGGCATTTATGAAAATTTGTTGATCTCATTAGTTTTTATTTTAGAAACAAAAACAAATATTGCTCATTGCTTTTGGAAAATTTGGCACATTTCAATTGGTTTTGTTCTTTTTCCCCATCAGGAAGGTTTTTATGTGGCCTTGTGGTGGGCAAAAACAGCTTGGTCAGTATAATCTGAATTGTTCAATATAACACTCAGATGATAATATCCAAGGAAATACTTAAGTGAAAATCAATTAAACAGACAATTATTAGCAAGTGCTCAGTGGATACCACTTGCCTTGCTCTCCTCTGTAGATATAAACAACTCAATTTAAGATAACAAAATCATGATTCTTATTTTCAGGTGGCTGTACACAAATGAATATTCTGCCAATAAATCCCCAAAAATCATACACACCTTTAAGAAGTTATAGAGGTGAGATACATTTTAAGGTGTAGTTTATATTGCTGACTAAACAAGTCATCTTGTTAATGTTTACAGTATGATCATGAGCACTACTAAGAAATGCAATTCTGTTGAACAAAAGGGAATAGGCCTTATGAATTGTGATAATTTACTTTGTTTTAATAGAAAAAAAGAGGAGATACACAATTGTTATTATAAAAACATGGAACACGATAATGACCATGGAGTATGAATTGAACCAAAAACAGTTTTAACTGGAACATGACTAATTCTCACACAAATGAGTGAATGAAAGGCAAAGCAAAACATTCAGAGGGAAATGTCACACCCTTTTAAACACCTTTAAAATAATTATATATAATAAAGACTGCACGGCAGCTTTAGACACTGCAGTGTGAGGAGGGTAAAGCACAACATAACTGCTGTTGCAGAAGAGGCTGAGGAATGTTATCCATTCCCTACTGAGTATGAACACCAGTCATCACGTTTTATATTTATAACTATATACACGATAAAATCTGTGGGTGGCAAAAACATATATACACAATAAAAACTGTGGGCAACCAAAACCTATAAGTTTCATCATAGGTCTAGCACCTCATACATCATGATTACATTATAAACAAGAACACACAGGTGCTGTAATGCTGTCTTAAGAAGAAAAAACAGTTTTTGGATAGAAGATTGCTTATGTCATTTTGATAGTTTTTGAAAAATATACAAGTTTTAACATGTTTTCAAGGGCCCCAGAATCACTGCAGTCACTGAGTATGTACATGGCGATAAGATAAAATAAAAAATACAAGTACGTGGCTTTCTGTTACAGTAATTTACCAGTTTTAGCTGCTTTCATCAAGTCCATTTTGCAGCACTGATTAAGGAGCTCCACCTTCTTCTGCAAAGAGGCTATAGGTATGACATTAAAGGAAAGAAATGTAAAGCACGAGGAGTAACAATGATCCAAGACAATTTTTCAGCACTAACACTTGTTTCTGGGAGTGTAAACTCAAATAAGTTAATCACAAGATGGACACTGAAATTCCATGAAAAGAAACACCTAATGCAGTAAAAATCAGATATTAATCCTAAAATCCAGGTAGCATACACATTCTAACTAATGGTGCATTCAGGCACTCCTTGACAAGTTATTTTTTTTAATCTAAAAACATTCAGGTTCATTAACATGAATGGCCAGAAAAGTGGTGAATACTGGTGGGAGACTGGCACACATTCCTTGATAACACCCACATTTACAGTTTATTTCACACAACACAACACATGAAGGTGAACATAACTTCAATTTCTCTGCAACACCCAGTAACTGGCAACATTTCTAAACTGATAACAACAACAAACGGTGGAGTGTATGCCTAGGCTCAATTATTTACACCAAGTTGGCAGTGTCTTTATCACTGGACCACTTCATTTGACAGATTTACCAGTGACTGATGACCTGATGATCTGGTAAATATCACATAGGCACTCAATCAGAAGTGAGGGAAGTTGGCAATCCTCTTGCTAGCAAAATGACCAAACCGCATCCTTCATGACCTCCATCCTCCTTAACCCGTTATCTCCCGTCTCCATCTCCTAGTACCAGAGAGTGCAGAGGCAAAGGGGTCTGACTCATTGATCCTTTATCTGAATGAAGTTTGTGCAAGTTAGGATCTATGGTCATGACAATATTATTTCAGTATTATTATTAAAAATACTGAGCCAAAAAAAAAAAAAGCTCATGAGTCAGTTTGCCAGTTGCAGGCAAAAGGAACAAAGCAGCTCCATCCTCACTGTTAAAAATTAAATCGCCTACTGCATGCAATGTTTCCCAAATTTAAGAGTTTGCAAAGAGTACCTGAATGCACCATGACACTACTGGCCCACCACACCATGGATAAAAGGAGTGCTGCACGTGTGACACTGGCTGTGAATTCTCAGGCCAATTTCAGAGGCGCTATAAGGTTATCAGTGTTAAAATGTTGACTTTTCTAATGCAGCTACTGAATTGGGATGAAGCAGCAGTGCCTATATAAGTAGCCACCATCACAACAAAAGAAGAAAAGGGGGATCCTGTTGAACAGGCAACACATTTCAGAGTCCTCTAAGTGCTGGAAATGGACAATATTGGAAATTTGTTTTTCCTTGCCTTGGACTGTTCTGTTACTCTGACTATTAACAACAGAAAAAGGGGAATTAGTGCTTGAAAAATACATTTTTCATTGTATTTTTATGCTAAATATGCAATATTGCATGTGAGGTTTGACCCACATGAAATTACATTTTACATAAATAATTGATCATTACATTACACCATCTACAGATTTTTCCATCATTAAAACAGGGAGCTTTCCATGATTTATATCTCGATGCCACTGCTTATATTCTGAGTGGGTTAGCAGATCATGTTGATCATCTCAGGTGTAGTGCAACTAATTCAGACTGTATCTTATAGGGGCCAGATGAACTATTACTGATGCCAACAAAAAATAAATACAGTATGTTATCTTTTGTAAGTAAACAGCATGCACGTTGTGCCTGAATTCTGGGAGATCTTGTGTTTACTCAAACATCTGAAACAGTACTTAACTTGACAGCAATCTACTACAGCAGATGGTCCATGTCTCATGTTTCAAAGCAGCCAAACTGCATTGCACTTGAATATTCCATATCCCATGCCTATATAAACGACATTCGTGTAACGTACAGTAATGCGCAGTGATGCTAAAATGTCCATTTCTTAATCTTATGCCCCCATAAAGAAAATAACTGCCCTAAAATTGTATCTGTTTTTTTAGTCAACATCTTCCCATTGTAATAATACTAGTTATTTCCTTATAAATGTACACTTATGTCCACTGATTAGGTCATGGAGACTCCAACAGTGCACCCCATCACTTCATACTTCTGCCCCATCACTTTGCTCAGCCTCATTTTTAAGATTTGGCACTTTGGAACCCCCTCAGAGGCTCCTGTCTCGGCTAAAGTGTCTGCTCTCGCCCCCTGTATGGACACTCGGGGCTTTGGATGATTGAGCACCACCACAGGCTGATATGGGCCCGGTCGTTTCACTGGTTGGTCCACCTTCAGCGGCATTGGGTAAATGACTGTGTAATCAGTCAGACCGCCCATGGGTACCTGAGTCTTGTATTTGGATATTCTGAGTTTCAGTCCCTTCTTGTTTTTCTTCCACACACCTACTTGTACCCTCTTCAGAGAGACGGTCAGGAACTTGGAGGAGTTGTCCTCCTCAGGTTTGGCGATTTGCTGTAGAGGGTCTTCAGTCCCACATGCATCTACATGTGTGGCAGCGTTAGAAACTGATTCCTCATTTGTTGAAGATTTTAAACATTTGTCTGTTGGCATATGTTTTTCCTCCTTGACATGGGTATGGTTGCGTGTCAGTGCAGGAGGATGCTGAATACCCTTGTGGCGCTCCTCTACTTTTATAGACTCACTGCTGGTCCGGTCTGTCAATAAAAGGTTGTGGTTGACTGAACTTTCTTTCGTGGCCATCTGAGCACAGTACCGTGACATTGGTGCATCCGTCACCTGCTCCGTGTCGTTTATTATCTTAATGTGATCTCTCATTGTACAACCAGAACTGTTATTTTTATCCATTACTATCCCACGCAGAGCCATCACCAGTGGTTGAATGGAGCTTTGCACTTCCTCAGGTTGCTGACTTAATGAAAACACAGAAGAGATGACTGGAAAACCCTCAGGTTCTGGCACATCTCCCTCTCCGGCTCTCTCATGGGATCTAACTTCCTGGTTCCAGGCAGAGACCTTTGAATTTGTGCAGTTAGAAAGCACAGGTGGTTTGAAGGATGAGTGTTCACTCTGAGTCCTGGACACTGGGAAAGATGGATGTGCAACATTATCCTTACAAACTGAAACTGCTGGAAGTCTCACTTGCACAGCTGCAGTTAAGGGAACATTCAAGGGAGGAGAAGCTGATTTCAAACTCTGCTTGTTCAAGCCCAATGTCTCTTTCTTTATTTTTGAAGTAGTGTTGCTCTGGAGGCGGCTCTCCCCGGGTTCCAGCTTAACAGCCATTGACGCATCTCGAGGAATGCTTTTTGTGTCACTTGCCCTTCTCGGTGGGATACTCTTGGAATGCTCTGGAATTAAAGTCTGTCTGTCATCCACCACTCTCTGAGAAATACACGCTCCCATGTTTTCAGGATGCAGGGCACTATTCAACCTGTTGACAACCCTGGTGGAGGTAACAGTGGGTAGAGCAGCATTAAGGTTCACAGGTTCTCTCAGTGTAACTTTAATCCCACTATTTCCCTCTCTTACAGGATTGAGGATACTTTTGGGAACCTTGTTTGGTACGACACTGTGAGATTCCAAGTTAATTATTTCTGGTGATGGTCTTTTCAGTCCACTTTTGTCTTTGCCGATTTGATTCGGGAGGTTTTTGGAAATATTTTGGACAACAGCAGGACGCTCCACATTCACAGTCTTACCTTCATATGGTTTCCTGTTAATTGTGCACATCCCCAGACTCATAGACTTCACTGTGTTTGGGTGATTTAATGTGGATGATAACTGCTTTCCCAGCGCAGTGTTTTGAGAGACCGTGGTCCTTGTGTCTTTTATCACAGACTCATTCTCTTGTTGAGAGATGAGCCTCAGCTTTAGCTCCTTCGTCCCATTGACAGTTTTCACCTCAACAAGTTCAACCAAACAGCCAGCAGGGATTGTAACCTCCTCAGGAAGAGAGACTGTTAAAGCCCTGTTCTGCTGAATGAGTCCGTTTAAAGGGGACACAAGTTCTGCATTACCGTTGGTGACATTTGATACATGTGTATCCAGTGTTTTTCCCCTCTGTTCATCTTTACACAGTCTTAATGCAGGTGCAGTCGGGGTGGGTACTTTCACCCGAACAACTGGTCGAAGTGGTGCTGTATCAGCAGTGGGCACACTTGGTAAGGCACTGGAGACAGGAACATGTGGACTTTTTGTTGTGCCAGGCTTAGCAGGTCCGTAACTGATGCCTTTACTATGCAAGCGTTCAATGTGCTTCACAAGGCACAGCCTCCTCATGTAGCCCTGTCCACAGTGGGGACATTTGAAGGGATACTTTGCAGTGTGTTGTTTGAGGTGAGCATTTAACTCTGCCTCACTAAATGAGACATTGTTGCAATAAAAACAAATAAACCTCGTCCCCATGTGCTCCATCATATGCTTCTTGAACGCCGCCGCATCTGCAGAAGCAAATCCACACTTCTCACAGTACATCACATTTGAAGTGTTTACTACATGATCCAAAGCCAGATGCCCACCGTTCACAGACGATGGCATGCTTGGATAGCTGACAGGCTTCATGTTGAGCAGTGAGGTCCACCGGTCATCTGGAGGCAGGTTCCACAAATTCAAATACTGCTGTTACACAGTGGAGTAAACATCCACTTCCAGCCGATGTCCAGGGTTCATTTCTCAAAAGAGGAACTGACAAATGACACGCCTTCCTCCTGTCAAGAGAATACGGAGAGAAAACAGTTGTATCAGTGTATAAACCTTGCAGGGTTCAGTCAGTGCTGACATTCAGAAAAGGCCTATAAAGCCCCTCCCCCTCCCATACTGAGCTCATGCAGTATTTGCAACGCCTGCAGCCGTTTGTCTTCCCTTCACGTATTACAGGCATGTCAAAGGAATCAAAACGGGCGACTAAACAGAAACTAATTATCACTGTTTATATTTTCCTGCTGTTGTCCTGGGTTGTCTCCCTTTGAACACCAGAAAAAGGCCCTACTGACCACAACAAGAGGTTCGCAGAGACGACGGCCCGTATTTCAGCTGTTTAATGTTTACACCAGGATAAAATCACACACACATACCTTATCAGAGTGTTGTTTTGTAGCGTTTTGGTCTGTTATGAGTTTTTAAGGGAATAAATCCTTTCTGTGGACGTGATAATGACGCTTGTCAACGCGACCAACCGAGCCGCTTTCCGTTAGCTTGGTGTTAGCCATCTGTGGCTAGCTATAGGAATGCCGGAACACGGTTGCTCTCGCCTTCAAAATAAGAGTGTAGGATAAAGTAAAGATACTAAAATAACGTAGTCTATCAAGTTAGTTTTGTTTTATTTGTCGATGATAAACACATATACATTGTATTTCTTTTCGTATGTTCGTTTGTTTGGGGCATGTTGTTATGAGCGAAAAGCATTATTCACCCACTACTAACAATATCATACCTACCTTGCACTATTTAAATTTCAGGTTATATAGCCAATCTTTTAATAATTACACATATACCAGTATCGAATAATTTGGCGTTACCGGTTTCTTACACTTATGTGAAAAAAACATGGCAAAAACATTTGCGTGTCATTTCAGCCCTGTCAGCAGATAATTATTATTTATTTGTCATTTTTATATCTTGAACTGCGCGATATATATAAAATACTGAGATCTATAGAGTATTTCTGATTCTGATTGGCCTATCTAATCTTATTTTGAAAGACTTGTGACCGGAAAGTACGTTTTTATTTTGTTTTTCTTGACAGCTGGCGGATTAGGTGTAGTGTAGGCGCTATTCTCGACACAATACTACGCAAACCTCCTATGTGTTCTGCAAGTATTTACGCCAGAATCGTAAAAAATATGTAACGGTTTGATTGGGCATCTACGTCATTCACGCCCTCAAAATGTGACCGCTTCCACTCTCAGAGTATAAATTTTAAACTCGTCGGTTCTGAATTATTCTTAAATCGTTAATGTCAACATTTTGTACGTGTTTTAGAGACAGAGCGGATGTCTTTTCATCAGACAAGCTGGTACAAATGGGTCTGTGTCGCTGTGGGTTCACCCAGTGACACAGGAAGTGGTTTAAAGCTTTTGTATTTCATGTGATAATAAAGTCCTGCCACCGGCCGAGAGAGCTGAACGACGGGGCGCTGTGGCGTCTGATTAAAATGCCCTAAAACACAGAAAAAAAAACATGTTGTTTATACGAATCTGCAGACTGCTTCCTACTATGTCAGTGTCGCTGGCACTGCCAAGGTGAGTAACACAGTGTTGTTATGACAAACACAGGCTAGACTGAAGGATATTCACTGTTTCAAACTTTTATCAGGATGCCTTCTTGATTGCACTTTATATAATTCAAATTTATAGACTCTCAGCGCTGAGATTAATCAAAATCAGCTTTAAATGATCAAATTCTTGTTGCAGAATTAGCTCTGATTTCTACCTGTTATTGTAGCCCTCATGCTGTAGCTCATGTGAGGATCACCATGACTATTGTGAAAACACTTTCTGGGATTTACACACCATTGTTGTAATTCATAATGACACAGCAGTGGCTTTCACTTGACCCTCCCATTCCCCGTTGGTCCGACACATACGCCCGCGAGCTTCCTGGTTATGGCAATATTAATCCAGCTCACCCGTACGCGAGCTCCCGGCTGTAAACACATTTTCTCGTCTTTACTGTTTCACAGACACGGACTCATCCGCCGAAGCATGGCCTCGGACCCGACATCACCACCAGAAGTAACCCGGTTCGACTTTCTAGTGATCGGCGGCGGGTCTGGAGGTCTGGCCAGCGCTCGGAGGGCGTCGGAGCTCGGAGCAGCCACCGCCGTGATCGAGAGTCACAAACTCGGAGGTACCTGCGTGAGTAAAAAATAACAAAACACTGTTATCCTTCCCGACTACAGTCACTGTACTGTCGCCTCTGCAGCTTTCACGCGCATACATGTCGGTTGCCAGGTTCAATGCGAAGCCTCCCGACTCCTTTTGTGGAAGTTTTTTTGTGTACAACAAACATTGTTGGAAGTTTAAAGCGTCCCAGCCGATAAGCAACTCCCCCCGACAAACTAAAACAAGCATCCAATGTACCAGTCAAGAAAAACACAGTCTTAACATTTACAGTAAGTTGGGAGGGTAACCCTGGTAACAACTTGAAGTTCTGCAGCTTTGAGATGAGTGAAATTTAGTTTGTGCACAAGGGCTTCAAAATGAAGAAGATATGTATTGATTATTATTGCAAGGCTGTTGTACTGGAAAGCATTATTTATGGTAACTGTTGATATTATCGTGTTCGTTATTGTGATCGGGGAAACTGATGAGAAGAGTTTTGTTCCAGATTTGTTTGATTGCATGTAAATGAGGAAATAAGCTCATAGCCAAGTTTTTCACTTACATCTATTTAGCAATAGTTAAATCACCGAACCTGATTTATGCACGTTTTTATTTGCGAAATAGGTGATTGCAATATGCAATATAGTGGCTTCAGCACTGCCTAAAAAAGTAAATAAATTATAGTAAATATTATTTTTTTTTTATAAATATTCATCTGTGTGATTGAAGAGTTGTTGGTCCAACTTAATATTTTAAACTTATTGAACATGTTTTCCTGTGTACAACTAAATTAATATCAGTTTCCCCTATCCTGGTCCTCAGAGGTCACTGCCCTGCATGTTTTAGATGTTTCCCTTCTCAAACACACCTGATTCACGTGATCAGCCTCTCATCAGGCTTCAGGCTGTCAGGCAGAGGCTTCATGATAAGCTGATCATCTGAATCAGGTGAATCAAAAAGAATACCTCTACTTGTCTTTTCATATTTAGTCGAATTAAAATTTTAAGGCTGCCCAGACCCAGCCTTTTTTTTAATTAAACCAAACAGTGTCACTGTAAAATGGATTTTGGTGTAACTTGTTGTAGCTTGTAGCATAAGATATTAAGTTGAGCCAACAAGCTTTTAGTCACACTGACAAACAAAATTTGATTTCCTTTTACATGTTCTCAGTCCAAAGAGCCAGTTCTTCATTTCACACAAAGGTCTTATCAGTTTATCTGTCCCTGTAGGAGCTGTTTTGTTCCACTGTTGGCACAAAGACAATATGTGAAACTGCTTCCAGTAAATTCATTAAATGTTAAGTGTAACAGTGTAGAGACTGAATTCAACTGAAGTGTTTTAGCTTGTGTTGCAGGACTTTCATTAATATGAAAACACACAGCCACAACTTATTTTAAAGTTAGTAACACATGGCAAGTTTTCACCATATTTTGCAATAAAAAAGGTGTGTCTTGGGACAGTTCTGACTCTCAAACAATGCATGCTGGGAAATCTGCTAATGTTGATCATGTTTCTTGAGGAACTTAATTGAATAAGTTGATTGAACTCTGAAAAGAGGTGAGATCAATTTTAAGTTTAATTATCTTGAATAAATAAAAATGTTATGTTTATGTTACAGTTATGTTAGTTGATGAGTAAAGATTAGTTGATTTCACTAAGTTCCTGTTGGGTTTTTTTGTTACAGCAAGGAGATATTGCTACAGATCTGTCCTAAAACCACTTAAACCACATCCTGAAAGAGCCTGACAGTTAGGCATATATCATATCTTTGTAAATATAAACCATATTAGAAGGGATTAAGGATTAGTTAAATTAATCTAACCCAGTTTATACACCTTTTTTATCAGCAGAAAAGGTTATGAAAATGGACTATGTAAATAGAGGCTACTGCACTGTTTAAAATCATCTTCTTCCTAAAATCAGCCTAAAATCATCTTCTTCCTACTTTTTAATTTAACTTGTGCTTGGATGCCATTTGATGAAGCCTACACTGAGTTAATTTGCTCTGTAATGATGTTTTTCAGGTCAATGTTGGCTGTGTCCCTAAGAAGGTACGGTTTTCTCTCCATTCTTGTTGCAATAGGCCAAGTTTTATCTCCGAGACACAATAATTTGTTAATGTACATTAAAATTCACCACATGTTAAATCTGTGAATTCACCTCTCTGCACAGGTTATGTGGAATGCTGCAGTTCATGCCGAGTATCTCCACGATCACAGTGATTACGGCTTTGACGTTGGAAATGTTCGTTTTAGTTGGGAGTAAGTTACAGTACCTGTTGATGCCTGTGTTTCTTGTTTTTTGTGCAGCAACAATGAGCTCTTTTGAAACCTGCTATGCTTCTTCCTGGAACAAATTAGTATCCATTTCATAACGCAACTTTTCAATCTGTTGTGTCTTTTGTTGCTTCACTTTGGCCCACTTCTCTATCTTTGTGCACAGCGAAGTTCAGTTATAGTGATGCTTAAAGATAAGCCTGTGCAGGGAGTGGCCACCCACAACATTAGGTCAGGGATGAAAAACAGTAACGTGCAACTGGCCTGGGCAGTCATTTAAGGTGTGCCTGAATGGATTTATTCAAATATATGTCCGACTGTCGACATGGTGTTACAGTTATGTTTTTTTTTTATTTGATACACTATTCAAACAACTCATTGAAAAAATATGTGGAAACAATGTTACTGAATATGTACAGTCTAATGCAGTGTAACAACATATTATCTTTGCAACAAATGCTGTCTGTGTGAAGCTTCTAATGTTCTCAAAATGTTGATTCAACTCTCTATTGCTTCAATACCACTTTATTTTATTTAAAAAAAAAAAAAAGAAAAAATATTTATCTATATGGTTAGAAGGAATGATAAGTTTTACATCATCATCTTCGTCATTGAAAAAAAATGTTAAATGTTTATGGTGTGGTTTTGTGTAGGCCAGGACCTCTCTGCATTTAAAATCATAATTTGACACACATTGGGCATTTAACAAATATTGCGCCTACTGCAATTTGGAAAGTTCAGGAGGCCATGTTGCGATTTTGATCAATCGATTACTTTTTCAGCCATTGTCTGTAGTTTGTGGTGTGTGTACTGTAATGTGCTCATCCAGCTTAGGTCGTAGCAGTAGGATGGTCCAAAACAGATGATCAAATATCTGCATACCACTAAAACAAAATAATATATTTTGATATGATATCTTCATGTTATTAGTGAAATACTGAATGTGAGTATGAAGCAGTACTGTGTAGTACTGCAGTATATGTGTGCTTAAGTCTGCAAATGGCAACAGAAGTATTTTATAATATCAGCAGTGTTTATAATAATGCTGGGTGTTGTTTATAAATGCAGGAAATTCTTTGGCTGCAGTCAGACTGAGCTGATGATTAACAGTCTGAAACTCTTTTCAAGACTAGCCTATGGAAAAATGGAGGCAGTTGTACACTTTTAATGTCAAACTTTGATCTAACCTCACCACTTGATCTATCTTTTGTTATCCAGAATAGTTGAATGTCAGCATTTATATCTGCACATGTATTTTTTTAAAATTCAGTTTTTTCTTTTCTGTGCACTTGGACCTGCTGTATCTGTGTCCTGGTTGAACACTTTAAATTGACCTCTAATATGCTCAAACGTAGGCCCGATCACTGAAACATCAAAAGTACTGCTTGGATGGTGGGTTTTTTGTTTTTTTTTGGTTTTTTTTGGTTTTTTATTTGCTTTGTTGGCTCTCCACCTTAAGAAATGAATTGGCTTCATCCATCTGTTGAACATAGTTCAGTGCCAAACCCTCCTCAAGTAAATGTAGATGAAAAAAAACAAACCTCTAATCTTTGATCTTTTCCTTTATTTGCAGAACTCTCAAGACCAAAAGGGACGCTTATGTTAGTCACCTAAACCGCATTTATCGCAACAATCTTGATAAAGTAAGTTCTTATGTACAGTTAACTTTCTGCTTTTTTCCTGACATACATACATACATACATACATACATACATACATACATATACACACATATACAGTTGGCACAATGTCTGTATAATCTTTTCTAAGCGTCTTCAAAGTAATTCTTCGACATGTTTTTGTTTGTTTATATTACTTTCTCAAGAAGGCAAAAAAGTAACTGGATGGAGAAATAATGACATCTTCCTCATTTCAGGCTAAAATCCAAACAATTCAAGGTCATGCCAGGTTTACAAACGATCCTGAACCTACTGTGGAGGTCAGCGGAAAAAAGTACACAGCTCCTCACATCCTCATTGCCACTGGAGGGCAGCCCTCTGTTTTGAGTGACTCTGAAGTTCCAGGTACTGTAGCTTTACTTGGAAATGGTAATCATCTTTGTGTGCCTGAACAGTTGTTGACTTTTTATAAAATTACTGAATTGTGCAAAAAAAAAAGTTTTTTGATTTTTTTTTTTTTTTTTCAGGAGCCAGTCTGGGCATTACCAGTGATGGCTTTTTTGAACTTGAAACTCTGCCGAGGTAAGTTTGTCTTAGAATCTCCTCAGTGTTTACACCATATTTGAACACCTGTGTGTATAGTGGCAGATACAGAGAAATTGATATCCTGCATATACAGTGTTCTCCATAACATTAAGACTTCTTCGTCTGAATGGGAGGATGAGATGGTTCAACAAATCTCAATAGATACATGGGACAAAAGTTTACAGTATATTCACACTTTACAGTTTAAAGTGCTGCATGGATTATTCCAGGAGTCTGCAACCTTTAAATTTCTGGCCAAAAAAAAAAACAAGTTAAACTTTAGAGACTACTTCTCAGAAACACGTTGTCTTCTATGGGCTAATAGCAGCTAAAAAACTTAAATTCAGGTAAAAAGTTCCCCCAATGAAGCTGATGATCACAGAATTAACTGAGGTTGCATCTAAAGAGAATTAGGTTTATCTTAAATAGTAGACGGAAGTATTTTTTTTACAAATATGGTCGCCATTTATTTTGTTTTATGAACAATATACAAACTGAACACAACCTCAAGAATTACAGCTAATACTGGGTTTGAGGGTGAACGTTGGGGTGAGACTGATATTTCCTCCTTTCTGTTTCCTGTTTCATGTCTCCTTTTCTCTCTCCTTAGTTTATGTCATGTTTGTGAAATATTGTACACATCGTAGCAGTTCCCTTTTCTGCGGAAATGTCAAACTTTTTGCACAAATGCCAATATTTGTATCTTAAATTAAAGGTTTTGTCTTGTCCAACAGGCGCAGTGTGATTGTGGGTGCAGGTTATATTGCAGTGGAGATGGCAGGCATCCTTTCCACCCTGGGGTCTAAAACATCCCTCATTATTCGACAGTCAGGAGTAAGAATCATTACATAAATAATACACAATTTTGATTGTCAAAAGTGTGCAGCTATGTAGTAATGCTCTCATATTCTCTCTGTAGGTTTTGAGGAACTTTGACAGCCTCATAAGCACAAACTGCACCAAAGAACTGCAAAACTCTGGTGTGGACTTGTGGAAGAATTCTCAGGTGAAGTCTGTGTGTAAAACGGACAGAGGACTGGTGGTGACGCTTGTCACCAAAGACCCAGAGAAGAAGAATGACGAGGAGAAGACCAGAACCATCCAGGAAGTGGACTGCCTTCTGTGGGCCATCGGCAGGCAGCCGAACACCTCTGGGCTGAACATCGGAGAGATGGTAACAGTCTGCTGTGCTCATGAAAACTGTCTTCATGGTGCTTCCTATAAACTGGAAGCTGAAATGTGGGTAACACTTTATAACAACCATCATTAATAAATGGTTAATTAATAGTTAATGACATTTTAGTTAATAGTTATTTTACTGCTAATAAAAAGTTAGAAAATTCTAACTTTATATGCACCTAATAAAAATATTATGAAACAATTGTTAAGCTTTATAATGGCCCTCAAGATAATATTTATAGTTGCATTGAACAGTAATTATTAACCATACACTCACTCCCAACTTTGGCAGCTTGGTCAGTGGTCCTACACTTTAAAATATGATGCTGCAGGTAAACTTCTAGCATCAGTTTTGCACATGCAGAGCTCTGCAGTTCGTAGCAAGGGTTGCAGTCAAGTTATCATAACTCAATATGCAACGTCTAAGTAGACTTTCAAAATAAAGGCACAAAAACTACTCTGTTAGGTTTAGGAAACAAATTTACATGGGTAGGTTAAAGAAAAGGTCATGCTTTGAGTTAAAATAAATATTTTATCAACGTAAGTTTAAATACGTAACATGAACATACACAAGTTATGAAGGCAGGGTTTTAGAATCATTTGTTACAACTTTATACTAGCCATCTAAAATATTTATAGAGTTTATAAACTAATAATTAACCATTAACAAAGGTTATTGTTTCTTGAAGGTTTACACATCCTTTTTTAATTATCGGTAAATACTTAAAAGAGAAATATGCTAGATCCTTGCGTTCTGAAATGAGTACTGCAGTCCAAATAATGAATCTGAGCCAAAGATGGTACATGAAATAGGTTGAATCCCTATTTAATAATTGATCTATGGTTGAAGCGAGGTGTTGCCCCCTGCCCCCTCCTCTCCAGACTCGAGGAAGCTCACACAGGTGGCAATGAGAAGTGACAACAAGTCCTACACTGTAAGTTGATCAGCTGTTTATAACTCTCGGTTGTTTGTCAATGTAAAGTTAAGCCTGTTATCCTGAAAACAAAAGCCCACTGCTCTGAAAATACACACTCTGGACAATGGAGGTAAGTGACTGCCTGTCTCACTGCCCGCCAGACTCCATTAACAAATTGCATGATTTAAGATTTATAAACATCTGTTTCTTCAACAAGATTATTAATGATTTGTTGTGACCCATAAACAGACACTGACCCGTTCAGTGAACATTCGGCATTAATTTTAACATTAAACGGACAAACAATGAGGAGTTATGGGTCAGAATAGAAACTTCAAAGGAGAACATGCTGGCTGTGGTGTTGTTATCAGAGTAGTTAGTATTTTAGCTAAGCATGTTTCCTTAATCTCTGATGACATATCATGGTCATTTTAAGATTTAGCACACTAAATATATTATATAATTCTCCTTTAATATTGTTTTTTTAACAGTAAGATAACTATTAACTAAAATTTAATTATCTACCATTTATTAATGATGGTTATTATAAAGTGTCACCAAAATAGGCAGTGGTAATGACATATAACATCTATGATTACTGGGAAAATAGGCAGATGTTCCTAGACAGACAAAATAAAACATACATCATCATACATATGCAGCGTCCATCAATAAAATAGTAACAGTGCATTAAGGCAAATGACTACAGCTTATCAGCACTGTCTGTCTACAGAGGGAATTAATTAGTGTTTGGCTCCATGCAGGATCCCCTGTGTCACCTTCACCCTGCTTAATTGTCCCTGTAGACTACAGCAACACTACATATAAATATTAAATTATTCAAATCAAGCAAAGCTTTGTGAAAAAACTAAAGCCAATAACACACCCAATAATACTACTGGATGTAACCTTTTATGTAAAAAAGAGCCCAAAATAAACGCGGCATGGGATCATGTTGAGTCACTGATTGGGGATAATCTGGGAACAAGACAAGAGGACTGTCACATAACAGTCTTTGTTATGTTTGTTACAGGTGAAGGGTGAAGTGCTGGCACATGTGAAATGCTTTTGTTAGCTTGGGGTCATAAAGCAAAAACGGATTAAAGGGGCACTCATGGAACAGAACTATGAAGGAAAAGTGGTGTGATCTGTTCCTCTTGGTGACATTCATGTCTGGTTTGACAGGATTCACAGAGATTAGTCTTTGCTGACACACGTCCATGTTAAACATTACTACACTTCCCAGGGAGTTCTTTGTTTACATTGAAGGCTCAGAGCCTCCGCAGTAGGATGAGTCAATGTTATTTCTTGCTGTACACAGAAACAAAACTTTCCTGCTCACTCCTTGTTTGAAATCTTGTGATTGAGAAACATTTGAACTGCTCTGATAAGCTTTAAAGTTTTGCTGGGACAAACAACATGTATGTTTATAAGGAAGTAGGAGAAACACTGCAGAGCTAAAATGTGATGTTTAAACTAATTGACTATAACCATGATGTAAGAGTTTTCTCTGTGTTTGCAGTGTGTTGATACAGATGAGAGAGGTCACATCATTGTGGATGAGTTTCAGAACACCAGCCGAGCAGGGATCTACGCTGTTGGGGACGTTTGTGGCAAAGCTCTTCTCACACCTGGTAACTCACATATACTCAAATCATTTTCTGAATGTTTTTCAAAAACTACATTGTCACATTAACATTCAAGCTTAACCAGTATGAGAGCTTGATGACTGATAATGTTTTCAAGACTAAAGACTTGAGTAATATTTACATCCATATTTGATTTATGAGCATATGGTTTGATGAAAAGGTGTTTACGGGTGCTTTCACAAAAGACATGTTCAGAGTTTTTTAGTTAAACTTTGTTACAACAGGTAAGAACTTTAGTTTTATTTGTTGTAGGTTTTCACTGACAACATGTTGTTTTAATTCCAAGAAACATATGTTGTTGTCAGGTTGCTCTTGTGTACAGTCTCAAGTGTCCAACAAGATGATATTTTAATAAGAAAACTGCCAAAATAAAACATTTTGACAGGTGACAAAACAATATAACAACATATATAATACTTTTTTTTAAAGAAAATGGATCAAATATGCTTAAAATGCTAGCTATAAAACTAAAAACCCCAATCTACAATTTTTTTTTTTGTAAAAAAAAAAAAGAGTTTTCATATCAGACAACATACACAAATAGATCAATATGGCAGTGATCAGCAGTATTTTTCTTCTTTTGTCAACTTATGTCTATGCCATTGTTATGGTATATTATGTTGTGCTGCTATGCTATCCAGTCTTGATTTGTAAAGATCAACAGATCATTTGTTTTATGTCCTGACAACTGCCATTTACATTTTCCTCTTTTAAAAAAAGAGTGTCTACATGATATCAAGTGTGACAGAACTGCCTGTAAGCCCCGCTGTGTTGTCTTTGAAGTGTTGTTCTTTTTCTTCAGACGTGCATAAATGGGTGTGGGTGGGGAAGAAAAATATTGGGAGACTCGCTGATTCTGCCTTTCAATTCGATTATTGAAAATGAAAGCTCATTTCAATCGAAGTTCAGTTGTAGTTCAATTGCAATTGTAATTTTGACACCGCTAGATAATACCATGATATCAAGCCCATGCTACATTATTGATCATGATATTAAGAAACAAAGAAAAACAATGACTTGGAAAAAAATGTCCTTTATCAAATAATAAATCTGGTGTGATGTTTTTATTCACATAAAGATTGTTTTTCCTTTTAACTTAATGTGCTTCTGCTTTCCTTCTTTAATGAGATAAAATAAAAGTAGCCAGCTATGACCTCAGCGTGTCCAATACATTGCCATGAATCAGCAGTAAATGTTTGAATTATTCATGTACAGTTGCACAACAAAAGCAATGCTGTAGAGCCTGACCGATATATATTGGTCAAACAATATTATCAGCCCAATATTGGCCTATCACAGCTATATCATCTATATTGGTAACAGCATATATGTTGTCCAATATGTGCTGATATAAAAACTCTTTTTAAAACAAAACAAAAAGTTGATTTTTTTGTTAGCTTTTGTGCAATGTTTTAGTAAGTGTTAATCACTTTTGAAGGATCATTGCAAAAATGTGCAGCTGTTTGTAATAAATAAATGAAAAATAAATAGATAAGTCTTAAAATTAAATACTTATTGATGTAATATTGCTGTAGATATCATCACACAGTATTGAAATATTTCTTTATCACAATATCTGATGTTGTTACATCCTGACTATAAATAAAAATCTTTTTAGCTTTAAACAGGCATGTCTCTTTCAATAATAAGTGAGCAGGAGGAAATACTAAATCATTGCTAAAAAGGTGTAATTTTTCTGCACAACTCTTAGGTGCAGCCCCCATGTAGTGATAACTATCTATTATATATCGTCTTTGCAGTTACATGCAACAACAAATAAATATAAGTCAGTGATATAAATAAGACATTTGCTTTTTCAGTCTGAATCATTTTGGTATCACAGTAAAGTTGTTCTTTATGCAAGTGTTGGACAAATACTGCAACAGTAGTGTTGCTTTGTACTCGTTTTCCTGGTTATGGAGTCAAATGTTTATCCTGCGGTGTTCTCTTAAGACATGTACTGTTATTCAGAGTTGCACTCATGTTATTTTGCATGTTGGGGCAGTTGCCATTGCTGCAGGCAGGAAGCTGGCACACAGACTGTTTGAGGGCAAGAAGGACTCCAAGTTGGATTACTCTACCATCCCCACAGTGGTGTTCAGCCACCCACCCATCGGGACGGTGGGCCTCACAGAAGGTCAGTTAGAGGTAGTTTCATAAACACAGATAAACTTTCCTGTGATTGAAATTGCCCGGATGTCCTTACATGTCCAGCTTTACCTCATAGATTTAAAATGATGACGTTCCTGTAACTTACTTGTTTCAGCTAATGTAAACACTGTATTAATTCCAGTTTTACTCGATCAGACTATAATTGATTGCTTAACCTTTTGTGTCTCTTGTGTGTGTCACAGAGGAGGCCATTAGAGCCAGAGGAAAAGAGAATGTGAAGATCTATAAGACTTCTTTCACTCCGATGTATCACGCCATCACGAGCAGGAAGAGTCAGTGCATCATGAAGCTGGTGTGTGTGGGGAAAGAGGAGAAGGTAAGAGTCATCTGTTCTTAAGATTACAGCTGTTTAAACTGGTGAAAAAAAAACTACCAAAAATGTGTACATCAGAAATTATATTTTACTTTTCTAAAATTTGCACTGAAGCCAGTTCAATTTTTGCAACATTGTAATAATTATTAATCAGAAAGCATTACAGTCAGTGTCTTGAGGTACACGTCATTAGACTTATCTCTAAGTGGTCTGTAAGATCGTGAAAATCTGAAATCTGAAATCCACGACTATTTATTTAATATGGAGTGGGTTTGATATGATGAAAGACAGAGGAACCTCATCAGCCCGGATTTGAAAAGTCACACGTCAAGCTCATGAAATTCAGATCTAATTGTCAAACTAGGCAGTGCTGATCAAGCTTATCAATTCCTGCATGTTTTTCTGACAGTTGTGCATTGCAGGATGCTACAGCTTCTACACCATGTCCAGACTCAGAGACAATAAAACAGTTGTGTTGAAGCAGAAAACCTTTGTAGGCCTACTTTTTTTCAATAAGGCAATCAATTAAGAGTCAGACTGATAATAAGAATTGGTAAGAGCATTGGTATCAATAAAATCAGGCTGCCATTTTTAATTTCTTTTCTATTCCAATATACAGTATAACCTTTATGTGTTTGACTCTTGTAAACAGCAGTGGTGATTTTCAAAGCCTTACTTGTCTCTGTTCCCCAGGTGGTGGGCCTGCACATGCAGGGCCTGGGCTGTGATGAGATGCTGCAGGGCTTCGCTGTGGCTATCAAAATGGGTGCTACCAAAGCAGACTTTGACAAGACTATCGCCATTCACCCCACCTCATCTGAGGAGTTTGTCACGATGCGTTAATGCAGACACAAGCTCCCCCCCTTGTTTCCCTATACGATCAGAAACCCAGACCAGCATACCAGGACAGAGTCACTTCTCTGTACGACTCTCGCATCAGCTTGACGACTTGCTTTCTAAAACTACATACTTCCATTTGCTTTCATTTAAGCGACCTTATTTGTGCGCAGTGTTTTCCTTTTTTCTAATTTTTACCTAAATGGACCAAGACCGAGTTATGGCCTTCTTAAACTGTACTGTGGGTCTTGATTATTGATTGAATATTCCGGATTCCATTTTAATGATTGTGAAAAAGAAGTGATGGATCTGCAGGTATTATTGTCAAGTGATTGCATGGGAAGTCAAAAGACCTCTCTCCTAGTGTATGTGTTTGATTTGTCAGTCATTTGTCAGATGAATATTATATTCAAACACTGCTGCTCCTTAAGGTACCTATTTACTACCAATGCAAGGTCATAACATATCTACTGTACTGTTCTAAAGATTCAATAAACCTGCAGGTTTTTTCTTAACTGCTGTGAGTCATTTCTCCTCATTCTGTTATGTTAGCACTCCTCCATGCCCTTCCCTTCCCTTTGTTTATAATTGACATGGGTTGGGCAATGAATGAATGAAGTACTCCTCATATTTAGACAGAGGGAGCTGTATGCCTGCTTATAGCCAAAAGATACTTCTCTGCCAGAGAAAAATGTGTCATAATGACGTGGCATTTAAGACAAGTCCTGGCACATTCTATGGTGAGTGAACGTGATCAAGAGTAATTCAACTGAATGTTGTTTTTAGTAGTAGACTGCCTCATCATTGGAAAAATTCTGGATAATTACCTTGCTTGGATGGTTCAATTTATAGAAATTTATATACTAGAGACTAAGTAGCTAAATGCATCAATTAGCCAAGTCCTACTGAAAAAAGTACTGTAACAATACCAAAGACTCATAGTACAATAATACCACCATAAAAACAAATCGATTGCATCATTAAAAAAACAAAAAAATATATATTTATTTACAATTATTAAATAAAAAATATGTGTACAGGATTTTGTTTGTATAAAAAAATAAACAATATAAAAATAATAATATAAAAATCATATATATATATATATATATATATATATATATATATATATATATATATATATATACATGTTTTTTTTTTTTTATGTAAACAAATAATAAAATAAAAGTAGCCAGCCATGATCTAAGCATGTGCAAAAAATTGGTCTGAATTGTCTTTGGCAATGAATGGTTGAATTATGTTTATACAATTACAAAACAAAAACGATGCAGCAGTCAGTTGCTGTCCATAAAATGAACCTAATAAAATTAAATAATTAACCATGTTATATCACAGTAGATATCATCACATCAGTATTGAGAAATTTGTTTTAATCGCGATACATTACATTATTAAATTATTACAATATTTGATATATTGTTGTATCTCTAATAAGTATTGCGTTACAGAGCAAGCACAGTTTTAAGGTACTTGTGCTTTACTTTGATTTTCTAATCATTTTTCTTAATACTGTATCTTTTACTCAGCTACATTTGTTGACAGCAAATTTGTACTCGATATTTCACAGTTTATGATTTTATAAAATTGGACAAAATATACACACTGTTTAATAAATTATGCATTATTATATATTAACTTAAACAATGAGCTGTAAAGTAATAAAATGTACTCTGTCAATCAATTACACAACTTTAAAATGCTGTTTAGAAGTTATAAATGAATGTTAATTATTCAGTTATATTTTGGACATACTATGTAATAGACATTTACAGGGGCCATTTCGCTGCATCATGAATATTATTACTTTTGACAATTAATGTGTTGACAGTACTTCTGTACTTTTTTTTTTTACTACAGTAAGGTCTATAATGTAAGACTCATTTAATTGATTTTTTTATTTTTTTTTTTAAATTAGATTATATATTCTTGTCATTTTACCCTATAAAAACCTTTCCCTTAACTGTATATGGTATAGTTTGATACAAACAGTGGCACAAGATGACCTTGTTTGTACAATAGTTAGGATATCGCGATACCAGTGGCCATAACATTACACCTTATTACCATATCGCGAGAAGACCGTGGCGTCACTCATGTGTCACCGGTCACGTGTGTGTGTTTGTAGGTTAGCAGTAACCATACGTCCACAGCGGCGCTACAATTAGTTTGGTCATAGATTCTCAAAATGGACACAGATTATGCAGAACAAACTTCGCCATAGAAAGGTACTGGCTCTTCTGAATAACCGTATCTGTACTCAGTAGTCAGTTGCAGTTGACATTTAGTAAATTAAAAATTTTACACTGCACTTGTTATTGGCGGTGGATAACGATGTTAGCTTGCTGCTAGCTTGCTAGCCAGCTAGCTAACTGCTAGGTTAGCCAAGTTAGTAGCAGCGTTACAGCGTTAGCCGGCCGGCAAAGGCATTAGTTCACAGCTAAGTGATTATCAATGACAGCCATTTCAGCTAGACACCACTGTCAGCTGTGTTAAAGATGTGAGTTTGTTTGTAGCCAGGCTAACATTACTGCTGGATGAAATAGTCCTGAGAGGCGGTGTCTTGGCGTCAGTCTGTCTGAATTGGGTTAGATTGACAAAATAAAACATAACAGTGACCTGTCGGGCTGTCTGTGACTCCACATAGCAAGTTCCTGCACTTCAGTACCGAGCCCCGCTACAGCGAGGAGGATGTTCCCCAGCCTGGTTCACAGACCATGGCATGTCTTCTGCAGGGTGTCCCTGCAGCACAGGGCGCCGCTGTCTCAACGGTCCCCGAGGTTCCCCCAGCTGTGCTACGGTGAGCAGTGTCCGGGTTCTGTTGGGCGTAAGCTACAGCTATAGCTTTACATTTCTTTATGTTGAGCCGTAGTGATCGTTACTCTTCAGTAGAACAGGAGAAACAAACGATTATCACACATTGTTTTGCACAGGGTGGCAGAATGGAGGCATACATAGCTTGTGGTTCAGCCTTCCAGACTGCCGTGTTGCCTCTCTAAGGCTGGGCAAGGTGCAGTATTACTCTACCTCTGGAAACAGCAAAGATGGTCCTCCAAAATCAACATCAGGTGACGCTCCATCAGCAGAGAAGGTCTTGTCTGCTGCTGCGAAAGCCACCACAGCTGCATCAGGTGACAAACTTTAATGTTCCTGCTTACTGCACGTTGCTAGTTGTTGACATGTTTGACGACTGTCTGTTCTTGGCATTTCGTGTGGCATTGTATTGTACATTAAAGGGGTAGTGTGGATTATTTGAAGAGAGGTTATATAAGATACTTATCCATAGGCAAAGTATTACCCACAGTAGATGGCGGTCAGTGTGGTTCCAGTTTGGAAAAGCAGAGAGGAGTACCGGCACGGAAGTTAAGCAGTGAGGTGTTGTGGTCAGGGTCAACACTCTAAAATACAATGTCTGTTTAAGTTAACATTGTATTTAGAATACTTTTTCTACTTTAACTTTCCATCAGACAGCCTTATCCAATGGGAAACTGCCATTATGTAAGCCAAATATCACTCTTTGTTACTCAACCAAACCTCTGGCCCAAACAGTTGTTTACCACTGTCTTGATCTGCTAGTTTGTTTGTAGCATTGTGTGGCTTTGGCTCATATAACAGTGGTTTTCCATCAGAGAAGTCTGTCTGATGACAAGTTAAAGCAGGGAGAATATTCTAAATATTGAATGCACTTACGCTGAAATTGCTTCTGTTTTTTGAGGTGGTTAAAGTACAGTTTGTGGCTGACCCGGTCCACATCAGTACATAGGGGTGCCATATCGTGTAGTTTAAGATATATCATTCTAATTTTTTCATGTTAAAAAAATTATATCGATATATTGTGATAATGGAAAGTCTCCAACTTAAGTTGTGTAAAAGTGGTTTGGTTACAAAAGATCAGATGAGAAGACATGCAAGAAGACTAACAAAAAAAGGAGGAAGTAATAATAACAAACTAATTTTACTTTCTCAAACTGAAGTACCCAGCTGAGTATGAGGAGAGGCAAAAATCCTATGAGCAGAGCTTCACAACATTTATGTTCTATAACAATTTTTTAAATATGTATTGGCATATTGTCAGCATGATATTTTAGGGTTATATTGCTCATCCCTAGTGGTACATTGCTTTTGCTTCTCCAAACGGGGGCGTGCAGACCACCATCTACTCTGGTAATACACTGAGCATCGATCAGTAATTAATACAACCCCACTTCAAATAATCCAAAATATCACTTCAGTGTTTACTGATTTACTCACCCTTTTAAACCTTTTGTCTTATTACATGCCCTGCCATCAGAAGCACCAGGAAATAGTTCTGGTAAGTTGAGATGTTGAGTGAAATGCAGTCTTCTAGAAGAATTTCACCTTTGATTACTCCTCTGATTAAATTTTATTATTTGCTTTCATAGAGTCAACACCTCAGGGACTGACTAAAGCAGAGACAATTCAAGTGAAGGGTAATGATCAACGTTTGTGCATGCTTCACATAAAACTGATTTTAGATAAAACAATTCTCAATCTTCCTCATATATTTAGTATCCTCAGAATGTGGGAGTGATTTGGTGGCTGAATGGAGTGATGTAAATCCTGTATCTTTATTTCCTGCTGTTGCCATGCAAAGTTCGGGCAGTCCTGAAGAAAAGGGAATATGGAGCCAAGTACACTCAGAACAACTTTATCACTGCAGTCAGAGCCATGAATGAGTTCTGTCTCAAACCAAGGTAACTTCTGTTCCCCAAACTAACTCTGTTATGCTGTTATTCAATATGTACTGCAACATTAAACTGTTGGTGTTGAATATTTATCCGTCTGTTCAGTGTAACCATGTTCAGTGCTTGTTGAGATGCTGGCAGACTACACCACAAATTCCTTTCAGTTAATAAGTAAACATGCTGTTGTGATTAGCAGATATTAGACTGCCTAACATTGTTTAACGCAAGTCTTTTTCTCACCATCCTCCCTCATGTGTTCACAGTGATCTGGAGCAGCTTCGAAAGATCAGAAGACGCAGCCCCCACGATGACACAGAGGCTTTCACTGTGTTTTTGCGATCAGATGTGGAGGCCAAGTTAGTTTTGCTTTATACATAAAGAAATGTTAAGAGTACAACAGAATAAGTCCCTTAACAAATTATTGTGCCAACCACCAGTTTGAATTGATGTGTTTTGTTGGTTAATTTATTTCTCTCTGTGACTGTTAGAGCATTAGATGTATGGGGAAGCCATGAAGCTCTAGCCCGAGAGAGAAATCTCAGGAAGGAGGTGGAGAGAGAGTACCAAGAGAGTAGGTTTATATTTTTATCTGGCTGGATGTGAATCTTTGTGTACATGTAATAATACTCAGCATTTTGGGATAAAGGATTTTTTCACTTTCTGTTAGAGAGTTTGATGAGAAGATCGATACCACTGTCACATTTGTTTATTAAATATGAAGCTAAATATGAACCATGTTTGCTTAGCACAAAAACTGGAAACAGGGAACCGTTTGTCTGACTGTCAACTGTTAACAAAATACATCTATGATCACCTCTAAAGTTCGCTAATTAAGAAATGTTGCTTTTTCATGTTTCTGCATTGGCAACAGCTGTGGCTGGAGGCATTATGTTTTCAGGCTTTATGTACCATTGTCATGAATGCGATATCTCAAGATTGGTTGAGTTTCTTCAGACTTGGTACAAATGTACTCTTGTACTCAAGGTTGAACTTATTAAATTTTGGTAGCTAAAGGTCAAGGTTAGGGTGACCTCGCCACACATATTTTTGGCTGTAACTCATATGCTAAATATGACAACATTTGACAGTGATGGCATTTTATATCAAAAGGTCAAAGGTCAACTTCACTGTGACATCATATTGTTCAGCTCTCTATCAGTCTTTTGTACTCCTCTGTAAAAATAATCTCTAAGTGAAGACAACATGTTTCTCACTGGAAACTATTCGCTGGAATCATGCATCAGTATAGTGATGACTTCTGTTTTGCCAAAAAAAAAAAAAATACACTTAAGACTTTTTTTTAAATAACATATTTTCAAAGTCTTCACTACATGCATCACATGAGTCTGGATGGACAAGGGTGTAAACTGCAACTTGACTTGACTCGGAGGCATACGCCTGCGAGGAAGGTAATTCTAGTTTGTTATGTGTTGGACTATTTCTCGGCTCTGAACAGTTGCTAGGCAACCAGGGGAGAGTCCAGTCAGGTACTGGTAATGGCCAGAAAATATTTTGACACATGCCCTTCCATAAGACTAAGAATTGTCTTTTTTACGGTTTGTTTTTAGCACAGATTAAACAAGTAAAATATAATATGTTAATCAGGTGGCTTTAGAGGTGCTGGCAGGGTGATTTTTTTTTTTTTTAACCTTCACACTAGCTGTGTCCCCCTGTTTCTATTCATTTTGCTAACTGTCTGCTGGTTTTATATCTAATGTTCAAAAATGAGATTGGTAATGATCAGCTCATCGAATTCTCCGCCTGAAAGCAAATAAGCATTTTGCACAAAATGTCAGACTTTTCTGTGCATGTTATAACCTGAGCTCAAGTCAGATTTTGACAGTCGTAGAGATTTTGTCAACATTTGCAGCTGATTTTTAACAGCTATAATTATTGTTTTGGTCTGTGAACTGTCAACTGACTGTTTTATTTGTATCTCGTTTGCTGTCCTTCAGATATTTTTCGGAATCAGCAGTTGTTGAAGGAATACAAAGACTTTTGGGGAAACACAAAGGTGAGCACTTTTTTCTGGCTGCCATTTTGAAGATAATATGATTGGTGCTCCAGAGGAGTCGTCGATAATGTAATTGACACACAGACATTCCTGTCAACATGCCCAATTTGCCCTAATAACACCCAGTGATGTACCTGTCCTGACCTCTGTCCCTGTTACAGAGCTCACTGCATCTATATGACAGTGTCATTATGTGCTGTCATTCAGCCCCCCCCCTCTTTACTGTAGGGTACGGATGTTATTTCAATGACTGTACTGTTGCACACTGCTCTGGTATGTCATGGTATATTCTATATGCTGCTGGATCGGATAACATTAACAGTATAAGTTATTGTTATACACAGTAAGCAGGGCAGGAAAGTCCCAACTCTGTGTCTATTAACCTGTGGAAGGCCATTTGTTTAAAGGAGAAATCTGTAATATATTAACTAATAAATCATAAAATGACCATTATATGTCATCAGCGACATATAATGATGTTAGGTTGAAATACTCGCTTCCCTGACAACAACGCTACAATCACAATGTCCTCCTTTGAAATTTCACTTTCATGTTAATTAGAGTTCAAATTAACACAGAATGTCTGCCAAGTAGGTCTGTTTTGTGAGTTGTAAGAAATTAGTACGAATCTTTTAGAAGGAGCACGTGTGTTACAGTTAAACTAAGCAAAATGTTAGTGGAGTCTGGCAGGCAGTGAGACAGGCAGTGTGTATTTTCGGAGCAGTGGACTTGACAGACAATTGCCAGTTATAAATAGTTGATCAATGTACAGTGTAGGACTCACCTTCGCTTGTTATAGTCAGGTTAAAATGTTGTGCTCATTTTGCTCATTTTTCCTGCATCCTGCCTGAGCTTCCTTGAGTCTGGGGATGAGTGGGTGGAGGAAACAACTTGCTCCAACCATAGATTGTACATTGAATAGGATTTCAACCTAGTCTGTCTCCAGCTATTGCTCCTTTAAAGCCACTGGAAAACCAAATCCTCAACAGCATTCTAACCATGTAATTTAGAGTCCTATGTACATATTAGTAGGCATCTCAAAAGTATTAGAAATTAGTTTTAATTCAAATTTGAAATATTTTTTCCTAACGTTGAGTTTGAACAGACTGGTTGCACAGCAGACATTTTGACATGTCATACTGGAAAACTTACAGGCATATTAATGATAGCTGCATTCCACTTAAGTTAAGTCCTTCTATTGTGGATGCTGGCTCATTGTCACTGTTACTGGAACACCTAATGGAACTGAGCCATAATTAGCATTATTAAGCCTGTGTTTTTCCTGCTCTGACAAGTCAAAATATCTGCTGTGCAACCAGTACATTGCACACGGTTATGCTCGGACAATTATTACGAAAAATCCCACAATTAATTCTGCGAACCTATCATAACCCATCATAAAAAAGTGCAGGTCAGTTGTCCCAAAACCTCTTTCTGCTCTTTGAATCTTAGTCAACTTAACAATGGTGAAGTGAAGCTGTTATATTGCTCCAGACAAAAACGGCAATATTGCATTGCAGAACACTAGAGTTGCTCGTCTACCACTGCCTCAATCCACAGTAAGTAACACTAGTTCAGACCGGGCACCAACTTGTCAAAAGAAAAAACGCAATGCTACAAACAAACAAACTAATTGAGGCAGTGGTAATCTAGTAACTCTCGTGTTCTATGAGGTAAAATTACTGTTTTTATCAAATAATAATTCTGGTGGCTTTTAGGAGAGCATAGATGGCAGCTTCAGTTACCAGACATAAAGGGCTGTTTAACATCAAAGTAAATCACTGAAAATATTCTAAATAAAGCACAGTTTTAAACTGATAATGATTTTTTTTTCTTGTTAGCTTAAATTTGTTTTGCTGCCGCCCACGTCCACAGCAGTACATTGCTCAGTGCTTCTGGGGAGATGTTAATCAAAATGTGATCTGCCAGGCCTACACAGTCAATTCAATTTCAGTTGGCTTTATTGGCATGATATTTACATGTGTTGCCAGAGCACAGTAACAATATTAAAAACAATTCAGGATGGAATTTAACAATAATAATGTAAATGGCAATAGTTGATAGAATAAAATATCTCACAGTCATGACAAGTCGTCTAAACAGCAGAATGAGCTGTTTTTTGAACTATGTTTACCAATAGGCCTGAAAGTTTATTTCACTCAAGTTCTTTTGGATACTTAATAAGAGGCATAACTTCGATATATATGCATTTTGTTTACTATTTTTAGCCAATTTTTCAGACGCTTTAACCACTTTAATTTACCGTGAATATAACTGTACATTGCACCATTGCAGGCTATTCATATTCCAAATACTGTGTACCTTTTCAAATGAATTTTTCTTTGTTTCATAAAGCCTCGATCAGGCAAGAGGACAACTTTCCTACAAGGGCCAGGGAAAGTGGTCATGGTCGCTATTTGCATGTAAGTTTTATCTGTGAATACTTCAAAGTCTTTCTGCACTCACTGACTTTACTGAGTTGTTTCACAGCAGTAGGTATTGAGTTAGAGAGTCTGTTCTCAGCAGGGTTATGAGATACAGTGTGTCAGAGAAGTATGAAAGTGTAACATTTGGGAAAACTGAACAGAAATAGATAAATCCTGTTGTAAAATTCTAAATAGACAGCAGACCTACAATTAATTGTGTTCTTTTTATCTGAATAAATACCATGCATTGTAGAGTTTTGACTTCACTCACTAGTGAATATTCTAAAATATGTGAACATTTGTGTTGGGAAATGCATGGGACCCTGTCTCACATGAGGTCCTATTGGATTAGGATGATTGTGTTAAAGGACATGTGCAGTCACATGAACAGCAAAACGTTTCCTTCACTGCGTTTTCACAAAGACGCACAGGACTCAATTAGTGAAGTGCTCAGTGCAGGAAAGGTCCAGCCTGGGTGTAAAGTCTGTCATTCGGGAGCATCCAAACAAAAAAGCTGAAATACTTTTCAAACAGAAAACAGCTGAGTGAAAAAGTAACTTAAACCTCCAGCCAGATTTGTTTGTCTGCACTTAAAAACCACATTGGCATCAAGCAATCTATATTTTTAACTTATAAAACCGTAGACCACCTCAGACAGAATTGCTTTAAATTGTTAAACTTTGTTTTAGATGATAAACTGTCATTGCCTTAGTGCCTCATCTAATTCACATGTCAAACTCAAGGCTCGAGGGTCGAATCCGGCTTGATACCTAATTTTATGTGGCTCCTCAAGGGCATGCAAAGACTGTAATTTGCACAATACAAGTCTATGCAGGTCTATTGTTCCAGAAATACAGCATCCATAAACTACATATCCCAGAATACATCCCAATTTCGTCTGGCACTTGATGTCATTATACAGTAGATGGCGTGCAAATACCATTACCAATACCATTTTAGTAAATACAGTTACATAGTCTTTTATTTACTGGCTGTTTGGGGGCAGCTATAATGCTGATGTGGCCCAGGATGACATTGAGTTTGACACCCCTGATCTACTTTTGATGTTTCTCCTCAGCAATGGACTGAATTTCTTCTTCAAACTCCTGGCTTGGGTCTACACTGGATCGGCGAGCATGTTCTCTGAGGCGATCCACTCTCTGGCCGACACCTGCAACCAGGCTCTGCTCGCCCTGGGGATCAGCCAGTCTGTCCGCAACCCTGACCCTGGACACCCGTAAGCAACTGCACCTTCACATACGGTTAAAGAAAGAAGTTGATGAGAGGAACGTGAGCTGTCCTCAAAGGAAAACTGGGACATTATGGCACCAAAGAGTGTTAAAGAGTTAATCCCTTGCAAGCTGCATTTGTGCAGAGTTTAGATGTGCGTTTTGTCAGCTGAAATCAAGACCCTGTGTCTTTTTCAGGTATGGCTTCTCCAACATGCGCTACATCGCCTCCCTCATCAGTGGCGTGGGCATTTTTATGATGGGAGCAGGCCTCTCGTGGTACCATGGCATTATGGGATTGCTGCACCCAGAACCTATCGAATCTTTGTTATGGGTGAGTGTCTCTGTAAACCCGTAAATAATTGATAGTTTTTCACAGTTTCACAGTTTTTGCGCCTCATTTGACATTGTTTTGTCTGGTGGAGGCATTTGTTGGAAACTTAAACTTCAAATGAGAAAAAAATGAGGAAAGAAATGAGAAAAACATTTAAATTAAGGGAAAAAAAAATAGAGCATTTTGTATGTAATGATTAATTAATTGTTAGCATTTTCAACTATCAGTTAAGGAAAATTTCCAAAAAATTAATTTAATAATTTTTAATTACTTGTGATTATTTTCTGTTCAGTACTGAAGTTTGCTGCAGGAGCTGAATTAAACAATGACTTGCAAAACGACAATAATATCCATATCTGGTTAAGTGGCGCTATCCACAGTACTGAGGGGCATGTTGGGGGATTTCATTCTGGCATGTAAAATTAACATTTAACTGGGGCTGCACAATTAATTGGAAATATTAAACTGAAACAACAAGTGCTATATCAAACTGCAGAACCTTTTTGATAAAGGAAAAATGTGTGATAAAACAGAATTATATTGAAATACTGTAGTGTTGCAGAGATGTCATGAACTACAGAACTACATGTTTGTTTGTTTGGTACAGACCCAAACAAATGTAACGTCGTCATGATTTTAGTGTTTTTTTCTGTGAAAATGAAAATTGTGACACAAATAAGATCATTCCTAGTCCCAATGATCATATTGCAATCTCAGTACTTTCAAAGTAATTTTTCTTTGTTTTTTTTTTTGTTTGTTTTGTTTATGTTTACATCTCGTATGAATCTGGATGATGAATGGACAAAGAAATGAACTTGGCATTATAGGTGTAGTGCTGCCAGAGAACACCAGAACAACGCTCCACTTCTTTTAGTTGTCACACTGACATTAAATTGATGAGAAAAGTGTGATGAATACTGGCTGGCGCAGCATAGAGAGAGAACGCTCATGGACTGACAGCTGTGTAATATTCTCAACATGATAAAACTAGTCATAAATCAGTCAAATGTTTTATTGTGTGGTCAGTTATAGTTGACTAATGTATGTAAGTTTGTCACCATAGGTGGTTAAGTAGCCTAAATTCAAGTGTGTGTGTTCAGTACTTGAACAAATAGCCCTCCACCTCTGCTATTATGTGGCTATTTAAATTATATGTCTGATAGTTGTTCTGTATGGCTGGAATTCTGGAATATTAACATCAAACTGTGCATGTTGACTCTCGTCTGTAATTCAGTGTTCATAAGGATATTAATGATTATTCATGTCACGTTTCTGTCCTGCAGGCGTACTGTATTTTGGCAGGCTCTCTGGTGTCTGAAGGAGGTAGGTAAAAAAATTATTAAAAAGGTAAAAAAAAGAAAAAAGTTGTGAATCTTTGATGACATTTTGACATAGACTGTTCATTTTGTACTGAAACATATTTTTCTGTTTTCGTTTCTCAGCCACATTACTAGTAGCTGTCAATGAGATAAAGAAGAGCGCCCGCCAGAACGGACTTTCTTTTTATGAATATGGTCTGTACCGCTGAAATCTTTACATCATTGATTGATGAAAATTCTTTGTGTGATAAGTGCATTGGATGCCATTTACACCTGACATTACAATGAATGTATAGTGATCAGATAGAAGTTTACTGCCCTTATCAACATAAAACTGCAGGTAAAAAGTCCTGAAGATGCAGGGGAGAGGAGCCACATATGCTGTCATTATACACAGACAGTGTCAGGCAGGCCAAGCTGATTTGTGTATTTTTTAGATTAGATTAGCCTTTATTGTCTACCTTAGGAGAAATTTGACTTGGACATTCGAGAAAATACTGGCGACATGGCCACTCACATGTGCAGTCAAACTACAGTTAACATAAAGGATTACACCCAGATCCATGCAGACCAAGAGTACTGCACAGTGCCTGAAACTAAAGTGTTGCACAGATGCCTGCACAAAATTATTTACCTTATTATGAAGAAAAGTAGGATTTCAGATACCCATTTAGTTGCTAAAGACATATTTCTGACAACAAATACAGATGTTATGTGGATAAATCTCAAATTGGTGTAATGTGAATCCAGGCTTGAAATTAACTTTTTTTTTCTTGCATCCATCCTGAGTTCTACTCTCTACTTTTTTCAGTACATATAATAAATGTAGTTTAAAGTCCATCTACAGTCATGCTACAGTCTCAGAGACTAGTCTTAGAGTCTGACAGGCAAGAACTGATGAAGCCTCCTGGATGAGAGGCGAAAGAAGACATATAAACAAGTCCAGTTGCCTTTTCTTGAGCTCTACATCTTTCCCTCACTTAGTATTGAAGGCCACATGAATATGCAACTGTTACATACAACAATTAAGATTATATATGTGTATATATATATACATATATATATATATATACATATATATATATATATGTATATATATATATATATATATATATATATATATATATATATATATATATATATATATATATATATATATATATGTATATATATGTATATATATATATATATATATATATATATATATGTATATATACATATATATATATATATATATATTCCATGATGAATAAATGCAATAAATTCATTTGTAATGACGCGTCTCACTTGTCCCGGAAAACAATATCTTTATGCCTAAGGCACTCTTATTGTTCCTGGGACAACAGGACATCCTTAAAGCACATAGGAGTCCAGACTTCAAGTGTTAAACGTGGTTCTCTGTTTTGTGTTGTGCAGTAATGCAGAGTCGAGACCCCAGCACTAATGTAGTGCTGCTGGAGGACGCTGCTGCAGTTTTAGGAGTCATCTTGGCTGCTGGCTGCATGGGGCTCACCTCCCTCACAGGTAAACAACGACACATGGAGACATTGTTCATATGCTTCCATTCAACATCTGCAGCCAAGTCATTCTGCCTCATTCTATTATCTGTCTATCTAAACCATGCAATTAATGATTAATTCTTCTTTTATTGCTATGCTAAATTACTGTCAGGATAATCTTTCTCTGGTGTTTGTGTACTTTGGTCTCTAATTTCAGTGCTGGCAGAGACCCAGTTTTCTGAAGTTTCTCTTTCCATTTCTCTTCCTCTGTACCTGTACGCCTGTGTTGTCCAGGTAACCCACACTATGACAGCTTGGGTTCTCTTGGTGTGGGCACGTTGCTGGGCACCGTCTCAGCCTTCCTCATCTACACTAACACAGAGGCCCTGCTGGGACGCTCCATACAGGCCGAACGTGTGCAGAAGCTTACAGAGTTCCTGGAGAACGACCCAGCTGTAAGGTCAGCTAACGAGCAGACACACAATGGTGTATACGCACACACACCTCTAAGGCTGTGAAACATGAACCAGGTCTGTAGTCAGACGTGTGAAATCCAGTCTAATGCTTCAGTCACAACATGAACATGCAAGAGTGAGCAACAAACCTTTCTTAAAGAAAATAAAAATTTTGGTCTTGTAATCACTTTTATTGTACATTTCATTCTAACACACTGTTCACAAACAATCAGAATGGAGTGCTGCTCTGGTGTGGGGAAAAAATTGTCCCTCTGATGCGTTTCATTTTGGGGGTCCAAAGTTTGAACTTGTTGAAGAAATCTGAGGCACTCAGGAGGTAACACTGTAAAAAGGTTTTATTATCTTTTTTTGATTATTTTATATAATTTATGATTATTCTTAGATGCATCAAGATTCTCTCTTGAAAGATTTAGAATTGATGCACAGAAGCCAATAATCTGACATTTAAAACCCAGTTCTCGACATTATGATCACCTGTAACAGTTTTTAACACCAAGCTGTACGTTCCCTACAGCCACACCAAGTGGATGCAGAAACATAACTGACATAAACATAGGTATCACTGCTCTGTTTGTGCTTTAAACTAGGCTACTTCTTGTTTTAAAAGTAGCAAGTAGTCATGCGGTGAGAAAAAATAAATCATGTATAAAAGTAAAAAAAATTGATGCATTGAGATGCATTAATAACCGTTTTATAATTGCATCATAGTCCTTTGAATCGGAATTGAATCGGAATTGTCAAAACTCAGCAACAGGTGTAAACAGATTAAAAAGGCTTTGTGATTGTTTTGTGTAATTATTTTTGCTTGTTGTCTTAGGCATCCAGGTTCATTGAAAAACATCCAACATCTTTTGCTGAACAGTTACTTGTTGGCTGCAGTTGTGTGACTATTTCCTGGTCCATACAGATCATGTGACTACTTGCCAACCTGTATTACAAACAGCCCATAGCAGAGCATTTTGTACCTGCTGTGATGAACACATAGGCATTTTTTTTTTAATTGCTAAAAGATCCAGTTAAGTTAATAAAGACTTTTTAAATTATCTCCTGAGTGTCGCTGGTGTCTTCAACATTACAAACATGTTTTGTGTAGTAATGTAAATCTACTGTAGTATCCAGTATTGATGTTTTTCTCCCTGTCTAACCTGAAGTCTTCCTGATGTGTTTTATGTTGCTGTGCACAGGGCCATCCATGACGTGAAGGCCACTGATATGGGACTGAGTAAAGTGCGCTTCAAGGCTGAAGTTGACTTTGATGGTCGAGTGGTGACAAGGTCTTATCTGGAAAAACAAGACATTGACCAAATCCTCAATGTAAGTTATTTATCTGCAACTTTAAATTTTAAATTTCCCCACTTTTATTGTTGTGATGTGGGGTAGACGATACACATTTGATTTATGAGCATTTGAAATACATTATGAATTGTTCTGACTGTGCGTGTTGCTTACAAATCACTGCCAAGGAGGCATACATGCAGCAATTCACCAAATCACAGATGCATTTAAAACAGATTTTTCCGTCACTAACAGACTTTTTTAAAATGATCTTGTTTATGCATTGCAATTATGATAAGTAAAAAAAACTAAATATTGTCATTTTCCTGACTATAACTTTTTATGTACATCTTGATTGCTGGAGGCAGTACTGCACATTACACAAGGAAACTTTTTAACATAAAAGCCCTCTGTGCACCACAGTTAACACAGTGACACACAGTTCATATGCATTACAAAAAGTCTGGAATTTGATATGAGTAATTTACAGGTCTGGATACATATGGAAAAATGTTAAGTGTGTATAGAAAAAATGTGTTTCCAGACAACTGCCCCTTTTTGGTTTTCTAAAATATGAAATTCAGGATTTCTCATATTAAGTCAATCATACATGCAGTGTTTGTCAATGAATTTGGAGCTTGCAGCCAGTGCAGCCAACATTCAGTGATGTGTTATCACTGTGTTAGAGAGTGCAGGCAGAGCAAGCTTGATGTCGTCAAAATCAAGGCAAGACGTACGGTGTAAGACTGAAATCACGCTGTTTTGCAGAGCTGCCTATACACCTTTACCTCACAGTCTGCAACACAGCTCTGCCCTAAGTGTCTTATAACTATACCGAATCTTGATATCCAGAGTCTGGATAAACCCAAATATGATTTATGTTGTTTGAGCTATATGGTTAGTACAGGTGCTGGAAATCCTGGAGTTTTAATTTAATGTGTAATTTCAAGGTTTAAAAAGTGCTTGGATTTTTGTGAAAGTGCTTGAAACTGCATTTGCATTATTGCATTATTTTTATTTTTATTTTTTTATTTAGATTTTTATTATGTTTTTTTTTCCTGTAGTATTGTCAGTGTTTTTAAAGACAAAGGCGGGCCCTGCGTGCCTCAGTAACTCAGTTGGTGGAGTATACATTATCTCATGAGGCTGTCAGTCCTCTGCAGTGGCCGTGGGTTCAATTCCAGCCTTTGGCCCTTTGCTGCATGTCATTCCCTCTCTCTCCCCCCTTTCCTGACCTCACTTCAGCTGTCAGTGTCAAAATGAAAGGCCAAAAATATACTTAAAAAAATAGCAACAAAAAAGACAAAAGGGAGGTCCTGGCCAAAAGCAAATGAGGCCTTGGTATGGAAAGTTTGGGAACCCCTGGTTTATAACACAGTAACATCTGATTTAATGTGATGAAGTGAAATAATTATTTTGAGTTTATATAAAAATATAATTTACCACAGTGAGGTGAAAATGCACCTTTAAATTAGTTTGAATTTGACTTTGGAACAGTTGTAGGAACCCTGGAGTTGTTTTAACTCGAACAACAGAAATCATTTGTAACAGCAAAAGTCATCAGTGATATTTTTAGCCTTTGCTGTATTGGTATTCCTCCCCTTTATCTTTACTAACAAAGTTTTATGACCACTTGTTTCTCTCTGCAGGACATTCAGCAGGTGAAGACCCCCGAGGAGTTAGAAAACTTCATGCTGAAACACGGGGAGAACATCATTGACACTCTGGGGGCCGAGGTGGACCGCTTAGAGAAAGAACTCAAGGTAATAAAAACATCAAATTTGTCCAAATCGCTCCGGCTGCAGTACACCAATCTTGGGGATTGTTAAAAAAAAAAGTTAAAAAATTGTTAAAAACTTGGGATGCTTTTCATTTATTGTAATTTATCTACAAGGCAAAGCATTTACTGAATTTTCTTCATCCGTAGCAACGTAACCCAGAGGTCCGTCATGTAGACCTGGAGATTCTATAATACCTACCAGGTCTCTGCTGAGGGAACATCCTGCTGTAACAAGAAGAACCTACAAGATGAAAAGGTGAAAGGAGGGCCAAGCCTGCCTCCACACTCTGCCTCCCATCCTGACCACCGCAAGACAAACCTCCACCTCTCTCTCTGCTTCAAGTCATCAAGTCTTACTGTAGAGTAGTTCACATACAACCACACACGAGGACAGTGTTTGAGCAACTATCATGCTTTTCTTTGTGTTGCTTGAGCTCCAGTTAGGTGTGCTGAGAATTCAACCTTACAGAGATCCACTGAAGACTCAACACTTACTCGTCTCCTTGAATTTCAAGAGACATTAAAATCTCTGTTACAGTTCTCTCTCTTACGCACACACACACACACACACACACACACACACACACACACACACTATGACAGTTAAGTCTTATGGTTGTTGGCTTGAAGTCACATTCCTGCTTGAATGTGTTCTGACTGGGTTTCATCATGACTTGCTTAAAAAAAAAACAAACACAAACAGGACCAGTATCATTCACTAGACTTGTACTTTACTTTAATGTGATAGAGTTTCCTTCATTAGTTCAAAGGAAATCTCAGAGCTACATATTCAACTGAGACTTATTTAACTGCTAGATGATAATACTAGATTTTTTTTTCTTTTAATGTAAAAACTGAGGAACTGAAGGTGGTCTGACAAAGACAGAATTTATGATAAGTAGATTTTATTGCTGTTGCAGAAAAATATGCAAATCAAAAACTGTTAAGACTTTTCATTTGATTTGTGTAATAGAGTTGAAGAGTGAATTGATGTTTAAATACAGTAGCATTTAATGAGCCCCTGGAGCTATAAGCTATTGGACAAGTTAAAGGGATAGTTCAGGTTATTTGAAGTGGGGTTGGATGAGGTTATTTAACGTTAATCAGTGTATTACCCACAGTAGATGGTGGTCGACATGCCACCAGTTCGGAGAAGCAGAGGAGTACCAGCACAGAAGCTAAGCAATGTACTGCTGTTGACTAACCCGACACTCCAGATGGTTTGTTACACAAAACCATCTGGGAAGCTGTCCGTAGAAACTGTTTGGAAAACGGCAGGCACTTTCAAAAAATAACTTCAACTTCAACCAATCAGATACTGGACTGAAGCCGAAGCCAGCTGGGAAAAGATCAAAAACATCTTTTCCATCAGTAAAAGTAGTCAGTGCCGTTCTTTGCTCTCCTTTCAATGACGAAATACTCTCCAGTTGTGATTTAACTGATGCTATCACAAATCTACGCTAACCTCTTCCATGAGCTGCCATTGCCATCTGTAAAAAGTACGCATTTGTAAAAATACACACTATGAAAAATACACAGTTTAGCTACCTAAAAAAATCTAAATTAGTTTAAGTGTATGGTGTATTTAGACTACTTTCACTGCTTTACCAATGCTGCAGACAACCTTCTCTGATGGAAAACTGCTGTTATGAGCCACATATCACTCTTTTCAAACCAGCCAAACTCCATTGGTAAAATCAGTAATTTTACCTCACAGAATACAGGAGTTGCTGGTTTACTGTTGTTTTGATTGGTTAGTTTGTTTGTGTTATTGTGTCACTTCAGTATTTAATAGGTTAGTTCACATTCACAGAAGTGACACAATAACACAAACAAGTGATAGATCAGTAGATCAGTAACTCCTGCATTCTGCAAGGTAAAATTACTGATTTCAGCTATGGAGTTTGGTTGAGATAAATGCTGATTCCCATCAGAAGAGGGTATCTGACAGAAATGTTAAGTGGTGAAGCACATCATACACTTAAACCAGTAGTGTCAAACTGGATTTAAGCTTGGGCCACATCAGGTTGATGGTTGCCCTTAGAGGACCAGTAGAACACCTTAGTATAAATAACTTGTTCTAAAAGCAGAAATCTAGGAAAAATAATAGCAAGCAGATATTCTTGTATTTAACTATTACCCAAGTTCTGAAAAAAATAAATGATATATACAAACTTCTATGCATTAATTAAGTAAAAGAATAAGGGTTGTTGTAGCCTACAAGCAAAGTTTAAAATCTGAAATGTATGTTTGCTAGTATTTTTAGGTGTACTACACTAATTATGGGTAGGTACCTCGTATAACCTCTAATAGTCTGAACTATCTCTTTAATATTTACACAAGCCAAGAAATTACATTAATGGCAGTGGTGTGTGTCTTTTTCACTTCATTTCTCTTTACCACCTTGCAAACTCTAAACTTTGATGGTTTAGTAACTTGTTCTTTGCGTTTGATAGCAGATCAGACTGATTGTACTGTTCCAAAGATGAAGATCTGGAGGGAAGCAAATGTCCCTTTTCCACCCGGTGTAAATAAGTTGGTTTGTAATGAAAAACTGCGACCAGTCCCAAATCAAACAGCTGTCAACATAAAAAATGTCATTGTTTAAATCATTCAGGATGTCGCCCTGTACAGTGCGTGTACCAAATAACCTGCTAAATAATCACCTACTCTGTGTTTCTGATGAATAATCTCTATAAAAACATGCCGTGACTGTGCTTTTACTTTTCATTCTGCATCTACTGTCACAGCTGCAGCACGGGACACACCTGCCCGCTAAACATCTTACTCTGCTTCAGGAGGTGGGCCGAGTTATTTCATCTTTGTTGGAGGGGGATGGATATATATTTTTGAAGGTGTTAATAGTGTAATAATATTTTCCCTTTGGTTATAACTATGTTGCCACTGCTGAAGGAGTTGGAATAAATTTGAAATAATTTATTAAATTATTTTGCTTTCTGTTTCTGTCATGTGGTTGGGTTTCATTTTAATTTTCAGTGGTGCAATAAGACAATACTGCTTCATTATTATTCATGAAAGGGGCTCAAAAATACATATTTTTTATATTTTTCCTGTAGTGCTATTTATCTATTTAGATACTTTTGGTGTGAGTTGCAGAATTTTGGAGATGTCGGCCATAGAGATGTCTGCCTTCTCTTGAGTAGAATGGAATTAGATGGCACTCAGCTTGTAGAGTTTTTTTTTTTTTTTTTTTTTTAATTGTTATCCAAATTAAAGCCGCCAATTGGCTCACTGTGCAGAAGGATTCAGCTCAGCTCAGTTTTATATATATAGCACCATTCATACACCCATGCAGCCCAAAGGGCTCCATGTGAAAATATTTAAAACAGACAAAAAAATAAATAAATAAATTTTTGAAAACTGCATGAGAAAAATTGCAATGAAACCATAATATTAAAAAAATCAGTTAAAGTCAGTAGAAATTAACTTAAAGAAACATGATGGAAAAAGAAATGTAAAAGCCAGTGATTGAAGTTTAAGGGTTATAACTGCTCACAAAAAAAAAAAAAAAATTAAAAGCCAAATCAAAAAGATGAAGAAATACTGAGAGAACTTTCCATTCTAATATTCAGAGGCAGTGAGTTTTGCAGTTAAGTTTCATCACCATTCACTGACATTGTTTGGGAGATTCTGCAATTCTGTTTTCCTGTGAAACTCCAGCAGCGTTTTGTGGAGTAAAAAAAACTAAACCCGATCTTCAATCGGCATGAGGGTGAGTAGACACTGACTGAATTTTCAATTTTGGGTGAACTATCCCTTTAAGTTTTAAGCATCTTAACCTTTGCAGCTCACAGCAAAACAGCCTGGAGCAGTGGATCACAAACTTCTCTGTCATGTTCCACTTCAGAAGTCAAAAAACGTGACTTCTAGTGAAATAGAGTCAGCACCAACAAACTCTTGTTTATTTCCCCTACATAATTAATGTTAATTCAGCCTAGTTTCACTCCATATTTTATCCTGGTCATCCACCTGCAGTGACTATATGTCCGACTAGTGGGGCCCAACCCACAGTTTGAGAGCCACTGATTTACATGGATAAACAGCATTGTATTTTTGATTTTGGGGTGAACTGTTCCTTTAACAGTTTGGATTGACATTACTACCTCTCCTCAGCTTTTCAAGATGTTGGGGGTCTTTATGGAGCTCCAAGCTTCCTTCCTGCACAGGAACCCCGCTGAGTGATCCGTGTAGGTTCAGGAGAAACCTCCACTGGACGCACTAAACATCTGCACACATCTGTGACGGTGCAGATCTGCATGTTCGAGCCCTGCCGTTTGAACTGGAGACCTGTTTCCTGTTTAAAGCTGCGCTGTTTGACTGGAATGTAAACCCAGGTCCATTAGATGGTGCAGTTGTAGGATCAGAGAGGAGGGGGGTGGGGGTGGGGGGACTCGGCTGTACGCTGACGTCAATAAAAACAGTCATTTCCAACCAGTCTGCGCATTGACCGACCATTCAAAACATTACGCACGGCACCGCTGCGACTGGACCACGCTATAGACTACTCGACTGAAATAATTTTATCACCGATCAGCGGAGAGCAGAGCGGAGAGACAATGCGGACGATCTCCAGTGCAGGTTTTTTCACCATTCAGTGTTGTCTTCCCATGTTGGGTGTTGCGCGCATATCAGTGTCATGTCTCGTCATATCATCCCCAAGTCAGCTGTGCCACTGCCCATCGTGTCTCCTTTTATGTGTCCCTTCAGAGGAGGACAGCTCGCTTCTCGTGCACGTTGATTAAGACAATAAGCAGGTGCTCCTCGGGCTCATTTGGCTCGTTATTAAGAAGGAAACATGCGTCGAGACGCACCGCCTGTCACCAAACACATCCTCAACCATCCGGTACATCACATCCTCACTCTCACTTTCATCGTTTGTTTATTCTGTACGCGGATTTTTTTTTTTTAAATGTGTCTCCTTTTGTGATATTTTTCGATGCATCCTGTTTTTTTCTCCTCCAGTATTTTCGTTCCCAGCAGCCCACAGATGGGGGCGCAGTAAACCTGCACAGTTGGGGTCTCAGATTTTCATGCAACCTCCCCTCCATCATCACCACAAGCCTGCGGTTACAAAATCCCAAACCCCATCACTCCTCGGTGCGAGATTGAATTAAAGAAACGAGATTTTGTACAGCTGTGTAATCACCTCCCAGTATCCACGCTGAAAACCTTTTTCTTTTTTGCTTTACGCACCGTTTTTTTTTTTTTTTTTTTACTAAACAATCGATTTTGTTGCTGTTTCCATCACAGGTGAAGCACGAAGTGTGAAGGCTGGAAAGTCTTCATGGCGGATGATCATCACCATCATCTTCATCACCCTGCTCTACGCTTTTAGCCTCTTTACAGTGCTGCCTTGTCTAATCATGTTCAAGCAGCATTGTACAGGGCTATGACAGCATAGAGAGCTGAGCTGCGTTTCTCTGACCCCCTGGATGGCAGCCAACAAATGACATCATCCGTTCAAAACGCACTAAACGCGGAGGACTGCGTGCGATCCCGCACCGACTGTTGACAATAGAGAGACCTGTCTTTTCCATTTCATGCTGATGTGTTCAAAAACTGAAATGCACCGCCTTGTTTAAGGTTAAAGAAAACTGGAACACGGAGTTTCTCCTCGGGTTGAATTATTCAATGCAAACCTAAATCCCTGTGCAGCCAATGCATTATTGAACCAATTAGTAACAGTGTATTGTGCCGCTGCTGCTGCTGGATCAACCCGTTTGTGCATCTCCTGTGTTACCTTTAAACATTCACAGTCTCAGAGCTAAAAAAAAAAATAATAATAATAAATCCCCAGAATCTTTGAAATAATATATCAAATAATAAATATCATTTAACAACATTTACAGCTCTTCTGGAGGTAGGAATATGTTTGTAGGGGAGACTGGGGGCAATTTCCACATAACTCACAGACCACTGGAAATACACCAGTGGTCTGTGTATATGTGTGTGCATAACTAGCACCTGATTCCTTAGCTCAATGCTAACACATAATGGGAATTCCCATTAATGTGCTAATTGAAATTAGCGGCACTGTCATATTAAAAATTTTGCTTACTTTTACACATGCTTAAATTAAAACTACACGTGTGCTCATACTTCCATGCATATATTTCCTCTGGATTGTGGAAATAAACTAATATGTGCTGATTTCCACATTTCTCCCTTATTCTGCTGCTCTGGCATCAACACTCCACACTGACCAGCTACAGCAAACGCACATTATTGCATTGAGTTGCATGCACTTTCTGGCAGAAAGGTGTCTTTTCTTATACATTTATACTTACCAAACGATGCATATGGATGTTGTTTTCACAATCATCTTTGCAAATTGATAAAATTGCAGTGAAGCAGATTAAAGATTACCTGTTGAAAAATGTAGTCAGTAATGTAATCTAGGAATCACAGTATTAATGTAATATAACTGGATTACTTTCAGTCATGTTTGCTTTACCTTAATATAAAATATGATGAAATCGTTTAGTGTAATGTAGTGTTTTTAGGGCCACAACTGATGATTATTTTCATAATCGATTAACTGGTTATTGTTGATTATTTTCTCAATTAATTGATTAATTGTTTTACGTAATTTCTTAATAAAAAGTTTAAAATTCTCTGATTTCAGCTTCTTCAGTGTGAATGTTTTCTGGTTTCTTTACTCCTCCCTGACAGGAAACTGAACATTTTTGAGTTGTGGATAAAACAAGACATTTGAGGACATCATCTTGAGCTTTGATCTACATTAAAAAAAAAAAAAAAAAAACATAAATTGATGTGCTCCACATGTTTGGACCTATTTTTCAAGTCTTTCCTATAATGATTATTTTAATTATCAATTAATTTGTCAACCATTTTCTCCATTAATCAACTAGTTATTTGGTCCATAATATATCAGAAAGTGATGAAACATGTTGTCCTGTGTTTCCCAAAGTGTGCAAGTGTAACTTTGAGGGAATTTAATTAAGTGTATTTTAGTGAAATGAAAGTTTTCTGGAGATTATTTTCACAGAGGAGGACAGAGGGCTGACAGAGAGCAGAAGATTATGATGTCACAGTGAAGTTGATCTTTGACCTTTTTGGATATGAAATGTCATCACCTCATCATTTTATCCTTTTAGATATTTGTGTGTAATTTTGTCATAAGTAGCATATTAAACCTTGAGTTATGGCCAAAAATGTGTTTAGTGAGGTCACTGTTACATTGACCTTTGACCTTTGACCACTGAAATTTAATCAGTTCCAGTCCAAGTGAATCTTTGTGTCAATTTTGAAGAAATGACAAGATGTGCTGTGACCATAAATCCCCAAGTGGACAATGTGGTGGTAGCAGGTGATTGTCTTCCCTCCACTACTCAGGCATATGTAATGACAATTACTGACCTCAAGGTAATGTTACAAAATAAAGTTTTAGCAATTATCCCCAAAATGGCTTATAGCCAAAATGTTTCGGAAAGTTAATCTTTGAAGTCATCAGCGTCTGGTCTTCTGATCTGAAAAATGTCTTTTGCACAGTCTGCTTGAACTCCGTTAAAACCTGCTTGCAGGTTCTATTCCTTTATTTCTCTATTCACTAAAGGTTTTCATGCAGCAAAAATTGTATGATGAAAACAAAATTGGCAGGCAGGTTGCAAATTCCACCCACTACTGAGACAACAAAGATGACACTCAGTGACCTCAAGTTTGAATGAGGTCTGTTGCTCCACTGTGAACAAAGGTCCAGTTTCATGCCCTCTGCTGGCTACAAATTGAGCCGTTGACTTTCCCTCTCTGTCCTGTGGCCTTAACTCTGTCTGATATGGGATTAGTAATGGGAGCACTGTCAATGGAGGAGCCTCCTCACTAATTAAATAACACGCTTACGTTTACCAGGGGTGAAACTAGTTCATGATGTGTTTAGTGACCCAGACAGAAACCATGCAAGGAGAAATTTAAAAGATGCCTGCTGTTATTCTTAACGATTTAGAGCACTGATATCTGGGTTCTTCATGATTTTTTGTCATTAGTATTAGGCATTATACATGTTTTTTGTGTTAATTTAGTCTTTTTTTATTATTATTTCTGGCATTTATCTGGGTTCTTAGTCATTTTCAGCATTGATATCTGAGTTCTTCAACATTTCTTTGCATTGATACCTGGTTTCTTGACTATTTTTAGCATTGAAATTAAGGTTTTTTTTTTAGGATTTTTTTTTATTGATATCAGGGTTCTTCACAATTCTGGCGTTGATATTGAGGTTCTTAGTTCTTAGCATTTATCTGAGTTCTTCAACATTTTTTGCATTGATATCTAGGTTCTTGAGGACTTTAAGTGTTTATATTGAGGTTTTTGCTTTTATCAAGAAGAAGAATAATTGCACATTTGCACCAACACATTCTTATCATGAATGACACAGAGATTGAGCAACTACACCACCACCTCCACAAATTCACAGATTTTATTAGAAATTCACGTGTTCTTTACTAACAATGGCCATGGAAGAAGAGTCCTGCTGTGTTTCATGTGTTTCCCTGCCTGTGTTGCAGTTCAGTTGAAGCTCCTGTATGTTTAAGGTCTCGGAGAAGGATGTTGGGTCAGGCACTAAACATCCTCATCCTCACTGACTGCAGCTCACACATTGCTGCAGGCCGTTCTCGTTGCAGGAAGTGCACTTGAGGGCTTTGAAGGAATCCGTGAAGCAGTTGCGAAACACGGACATCTTGCTGCCATGGCACATCGGGCAGGGGATGAAGGCGAAGCCCCCACAGGTCTGGCACGTCTGGGGCTGCTGCACCCTCTAGAGAAATGGATACCAGATAAGATATCCAATGTTACATACTGACATTGACAATATCTATATTTCACAACAGAAATATAGAAAATATTCTATATGCTATAGTCTATATTTCAACAGAACTTTTATTTATCTTCCTAAAACCTACATTTCCTGAGATTTTAAGGTTTTAAGTGAATTAATTTGGTACAAATAAGTACCTTAAAAGTTTAAAGAAATAATCTGACATTTTTGGATAGATCTCCTTTTGCTTTTTGTCAAGAGTTAGATGAGAGGATCAACACCACTCACTGCCAAGATAGAAAAATCTAACTGATTAATTAACATGCTACGTCTCATTTGTTTAATCTGCACAAACAAACAAGAACAAAAAAAACCCCTAAAAACTAAAAACAACAAAGCTGGTTTTACAGGGAGTAATGTGCCAGGCAATCACGTAATATAATTTATACTAGGGCTTCACAATTGATATAAATATGACTGAAATTGCAATATGGCTAAGTGCAATATATATTTAAAAACATGTTTATATGGTACAGACCCCAACAAATGTCACATCAGCATGATTTCTTAAGTTTTTTTCACTGAAAATTTCTTCTAATCATGAATCATATTGCAACTGCAATATCTGTATAAATAATTGTAATATGTTTTTTCCCATATCGTGCAGCCCTAATTTAGACCATTATTAGAATTAAAAACTTAGTCAGAGAAACTGGTCATGGCAGCCTCAAAGTTGTGATTCTGATTAGAATTTCTTTGGAATTTCTTACAATGACGATATCTCCCACTTAGTGAAAACCTGTTCAAAGGTGAGTGTCAACAAACTGTCAGCAAATGGCTGCAAAATCACCATTACTGCCAGTTCCATGTATATAAAATGCCATATCAACATTAATACAAAAGATTTAGCTATTTCAAATCATGGTATACACAGCTTGTTATTTGGTTTCCTCGTTTTCAACCTTAAGGAGTTTAATCGACCATCTCCTGTCATCTCCTCCCATACAATGAGACTGGTACCAATCTTGTCTTCTAAATTTCAGCAAGAAAGTAGATAAGTGAATATAAATGTTTAACTACTCCTTTACTCACACCTTCAGTTAGTTTTTGAGACTGGTTTGGATTTTTGTCGGCCTTGACTCTGCAGATATAAAGACATAATAAAGCCGTGTTGCTGTGCAGTTCTGGACTGATTAGTGTATGCATGACCTTTCAGAGCTGCACACTTTTTTTTTAATAGCCTGCAGTGACGGGAATGCATGACTTAAATGTCATAACACTGCTCTGTATTCACTTATGAAGACGTTTGTTGGAACTGAACTCCAGATTACAGCCGAGGCTGAGAAAAGGCCAGCGCTCTGTGACTGACGTTGCTGCTGCAGCTCAGAAACAGCTTACACGATCTCGGTTTGTACAACTGAGCGATGAGCTCTGCATCGGTGTGTTTGAACGAATGTGTTGGAAGCAAAATCAATAACGAGCCCTCCATTATTGATGGTTATTTATTGATGTGCATGCGTCTTTTACACTGCAGTTTAGCTGATGTTTTATTGATGATATGACTAGTGAGAGGAAATGACTGCTCCTGTTTGCACCGTGTCTATGTCAATGACTCTGGAGAGACACAAAGCGTTAATTTATTAGGACTTTATAATTACCTCAAGCTTTAATATTATATGTGCTACAAAGCATATCATTGCTCTGTAAATCTAATATGAAGGTCATGAAAAAATAAATATCAATATGTGTCAAAGCAAGTGGTTATTTCACAGGAAAATCACCCATTTGACCAGCATGTATTATTTATAATGTAATTTCCAAGGCAAACACTGAAAACCAACCTCGATTTTTGTCAGAAGATCTTGAAGCTCTCCTGATTCATTCATGCCAAGTATTTTTTCAGCACCCTGCAAAACAAGTTCAAAGCCATGATTCAGTGTTTCATGAACTCTGCGTGGATGTACAAGACATCATCATAAGAGAGGAGTAACGAGAGCTGACCCCGAGGTAATGTCCGTCAATGAACACCACGGGTAATGAAGGAGGTTCTCCCACACGTTTGCACCTCTCCTCCAGCTCCTTCCCGTACTCGCAGTCCAGGGCGATGTTCTTCTCCACAAACTTCACCCTGTGGTTCTGGAAGATCTTCCGCACCAGCTCACAGCGCTCGAACGTCGTCCTCACCACGCGGAAACTTGTGGTGTAGATCACTATCCGCCCAAATTCAAGGGTTAACTCCATCTAAGAGGGAGCAAAAATACTTGTAGTTGTATGTAGTCGCATGATAAAGTTTTTTTTTTCTGTAAGGTTGAACTATGAACTATGAAGGGATTCATGGGATAGTTTTGATTTTTTAAGTTTATTTTATGAGGTACTTATACATATTCAGTGTATTACATACAGTAGATGGTGATTGGTACATCCCAAGTTGCAGATTTAGGAGTACAGTGTACTGCTGTGGACAGGATCAGCAGCAAAACTTATTTTAGCCACCTAAAAAAAAAGGCCCGCCTAAAAATAATCAATATCAGTGTACAAGTGTATGTTATATTATATTGCTTTACATATATATATAGGGAGTATAGTGAGGTAAAATTACTGATTTTGCCAATAGAGTCTGAATGAGCAAGAGAGAGCTTATGAATAGTTGTAAAATAATCCATTGTAGCTCACCAGAGTGTCTGTACACATGGGCCAGTTTATCTTATCTTACTGTATCTTTATCTTGCTAATAATACACTGGATTCATCTTAAAGGAACATTTCAACCAAAATTAATAAGTGCTTATTTTCTCCTGAGCCTGTAGTGCTATTTATCCTTAAATAGATCTGTAAAAATCATCACCTGGTTACTAGTAGAAAAAGTAGTTAAGGTAGATTCTATGGTAGAAAGAAAGTAGTTCCTACATGAAACTATTCACAACTCAGTCTGTGGATCCCGAACACAGGAAATAAGAAACTACAGGCAGATACAGACACTGCCACACACTTCTACTGGGTCATAAGTGATGACTGAAAATATACATACAGTCCACACATTTTTTTAAAATCCTGCTTATTTTGCCTTTAAGATTATCTAGATAGATAATTATCATGTATTTTTTACATTTTTCTTTGTCAAAGTTATGTTTTTATTGAAAGTTAGTACAGGTGAAAGTATAGACTGAGTTGCAAAGTCAGCACAGCATGATAAATATATTATTTTAAAGCTACAAAATGACACAACATGAAATGAAACACTCTATGAGACATACATTGTATATTTTGTTGAGTTGCATGCTTACATTATCTCATCTGTTTCAAACAATGGTCAAACCTAGAGAGATCTGTAATTTATTCAAGGTAATGGTGCATTTCTTGCTGGCCACTAGTTGCTCTAACTTCCGGGGAAACAAGAGAAGAAGAAAGTCAGTGACCATGGCTGAACATAATATGAATACAAATTTAAAAATATTACTTCTTCCATGAACATGATTTCTGCCTGAGACATGTTAGAGAGATTGAAATCTTAAATAGTTGCTTAACAACAAAGACAACCACTTCCATGATCCCACAGAACTTCACAACATGATCAAACTACATCTTTTGTTATCATTTTAATGTGACACCTCTAGCAGCAGAACTTACATACTGTGCCTTTAAACATTCATTGTCACTGAACAAGGATGCCAAGCAAGTAAGACAATCACATTCAAAGTTCTGGCTTGGTGTAAAATCAGAGGTGACAACAGAACACACACTCTGTTGTCGAGTAGAAGTACAGATATTTGTGTGAAAAAGATTCGAGACTGATTCAACTTCTTTACTCAAGTAAAAGTGAAACAGCACAGGCTGTGAAATGCACTCAGTGTATAAAAGTAAAAAGTGGCTCCACGTCTTTTATGTTGTTTTTCTGCTTATTATGTCTGTTTTGTCATTTATAATGTTTTTTCTTGTTATGTCTGTGTTAAGCTTGTTACATCTTCTACATCATTTTACATTTTCTTCCACCATCATCATCTTGTTACTTTTTACCTCTTGTTATGTGTCTTGTTACATCTTTTATATCTTGTTACCTCTTTTAAGTCTTTTTTTTTACATCTATTTTCTATCTTGTTGTGTTTGTTGTGTGTGATATGCACTGATAGATACACCAGGTAATTATCATTTCTATGTGTTATTTTCCCATCCATTTAGGTGGAAAACAGTCTTGATGTTGGGAAGCCGGTGCACATATAGTCAATAAATCCCCTCAAATACATTAAAACTAAAGTAACAAGCCTGTTTTGAAAATGAAAGTAGAGTAAAAATGCTGGGGGTAAAAGTAAAAAGTTGCCATAAAAATAAATACTCAAGTACTGACCTGAAAACTCTACTTATGTACAGTACTTGTACTTCCCACCTCTCCTTAAAACATTATCAGAAATACTGTAACATGCATGTCATTTTCTCTTTGATAAAACATGTAAATACACCTGTATTTTTCTTTTTAAATAAGACTAGACCTTGATAAGCATTTAAACTCCACCCTAAGTGAAAGATAATCTTATTTAATCATGATGAGAAGCAGCTTTATCTCGCCTACAGTGACGCTGTTAATGCTGCTTCGTAGAGGAATAGTTTCTTCGGTGTGACCTTGTATATCACCTTTGCATCAGCACATGGGCCAAGAGTTACCTCAGAATAACAAGCACTTCTTCTTGGTGAGGGGATACTAGAAAGCGAAGTGCAGAGAATTCATTAACCTGATTAGTTTCTCCTGAAACACTTAACGAAATGCATCATTAAACTTTAATTGCTCTGTGACCTTGTCTTCTATTGTGAGCTTTTATCCTAGTCATACACCTACATGTAGCTCCTACCTGTAACTAGACTTCAGGGACTTGAGGACAACACTGGTGGGAACTGAAGTAATAATGGGAAATTATCAATCAGATTGTAATAAATAATAAGATAAAACTCTACTTACACTGTTGGAATTGGGCAGGTTTTCAAACAGCGTCTGACCTGCGCTGACTTTGTGCTTGACCCCTCTGACAGTCCCGTTTTTACTGAGTATGTTGACCCTCTTGGTGGTGAACATCCAGTCCTTGGTGCCCCCTGCGTACATGAGCAGATCATCAGGTTCGCACTCGCTGTCGTCCAGCTCGGAGCCCAGGTATGCATACAGGTGTCCTTGAGCATCCCCACTTGTTGAGGGGGTGCTGGCCCGCTCGGCGTCAGAGCTGCTGGTGCAGTCTGAATCCAGGGAGTCTGAAGGCCCCTCATCCTTGAACATCTCCTTCAGCACCCGGCCGCTGTTTCCCGAAGCCACGCGGAACCTCACCCGCTTCTGTGGCTTCTCCTGTCCTGCCGTCAGCATTGTCCCCTCCATTGAAAGCCCTCTGCCACATTACATGGTCCACGACACTGCAGCGTAACTCCTTGCGTCTCATTCGGAGGTAGACGTGCAGCTCAGACACACTATTTGTCTGCCATGGATTACTACCACGTTTAATCCTCGCTGTTTGAACAGATCTAAAAACGACCGAGAGCCTGTAAGCTGCCTTACAGTCAGTCTCACACTGCCAGTAAATAATACATGCATTTCTACCATGGCAACCTAGCAAGCTAATCTCAAGTAAAATGATAGTTGTCTTTGAATTATTCATCACAGTTTACACAGTTTTCACCAAAGCTTTGACAGAAGACTTTTAATGGCCTGACTTGATGTGCTTTAATCAAACAAACAAACATTTGTGTCTCTGTGGATGAGATGACAGCTGACGCCGAGGGGCACTTCAGCATCAGCTACACTTCAACATTCACTACAGTTACATTTTTACTTTCCCTACATGTTGTAATTTATTTAAAACATGAATAATGATTAGATAAGTGTCAGACTGCTAAAACTCCACACACACACACCTTATATATATGTATACACACACATATATACATATATATTTATATAAGTATATATATATATATATAAATGCAAAAAAGTGCATAGCAAAGGTGACTCCTTACAGTTTGTACAAAGGGCATGGAGAAAACTTGTACAGACAAGTGAAAGACGCCAACATTAAAAATTAGAGTTATTCAATCTGTTTTGCATAAGGGAAGAAACATTTTCTCAGAGCATGTGGTCGAGAATTTAAAAGAATGATAACATCTGCCTGAGGGAAGAGGAACAAAAAGCAGGATGACATGAGGGGTCACTGATAATGCCAGTGGCACAAGACAAGAGCCTGGAACAGTGGGAATCCTGTAGCGCTGGCAGGCTGGCAACTGTTATCTTATAGAGTCGGCGCACAATTCTGTTCAAGGATTCAAACCCTTGAATGCATGACGTAAGTGGATATTACAGTGTTACACCCACAGCGGGGGTGCAGGTGTTCACTGGGCATCCTCACAGAGCAGAAGTGACCATATAATGTATCACAGAGACACAATATAACAGCGTGTCCACAGAGACGCCTCGCTCGGCCAGTTTTTTTGTGTCACAGGTGATGAAGCGGGTCCCTGGAGATGTGACACGTCAGCTTGCAGCGGTGACAGCACCACTCTGTTTGAGTGCTGCAGTTTGGCCCCTGAGGTAAGAGCTGCACACACACACACACACACACACACACACAGCATGTCATCACCTGTTCGTGTCTTCTCCTGCTGATCATTAGAGAAAATCCATCTGGGAAAGTGTAATGCTTCAACCTAAGATTTAGTGACATCCTGAAGCTGTAGTGGTGGTATTATGAGTCTGGCTGTGGTTCCAAGTCTTATTGATCCAAAGTGACCCTGCTCTCTCTTTTATTGTAAGGACATCACAACAGCCATTACAATATGGCCTGTAAAGGCTTGTTGTATATTATTGCTGCTAATAGCCAAAGTTAGATGCCATTAGGGTGTCTAGACTTTAAAATTACTGCCTGAGGAGCTGAAGTAGTTTAATCAGTTTTATCTTTTAAATACCATCACAGAAATGTATTTTATTCAGCTGTGTTTCTTTGAATTTAATTATCTTTAACTGTCCTTGACTCTGGTCTTTAAAGTCCCTTAAAGCCTATTTTCTCACTTAGCTTATTGCTGTGAATGATGAGCGTCCCTCATGAACACACATATTTCTGCCCAAGTTAGACCAGTTTTGTATATTTCATATGAGGGATTTCTGTCAGTGTGGTTTGTCACTGGTCTGGGTGTGAGGGAAAAACGTGATGTCATGTATCTTGGTGCACTAATCAGGATTTAGCAATATTTGATTCAAAAGGTCTGACAGTTGTTTGGTTGTTTGCCAGGTTACTGTCAGTTAAAGCAATATTATGTAATTGTTCTACCTGCCAGCTTTAAAAATCATTTTGAAGGGACATTGATTAGTAATAGGGAGAATGGTGCCTCTTCCGTTTTCAGCCTTTGCTCCGTATGCCTGTTCTTGCCCCGCGTAACTTGGAGTGTGGGATACAGTCCCCTGCGAAGTTACAGCTGTTCATGCCTCAACTCTTGGTGATTTACAGTTTCCTCATAGACAGCTAAATATACATAGTGCAGGTAGAGTAGTTGCACTGGGACCCAGTGGGTTTGGGGGTGGCCCGCCAACAATGTGATGGACAGAGAACAGGCCCTTGCAGGTGACAGATCTATTTATTTATTGTTTTTCTATTTTATCTTATTTATATTTATTCATGCCATCCTTTGGTGGCCACAATTTTCACCCTAAGAGGCTGGTATTTGGCATGGATAACCAGTCAGCCCTGTACACACACTACGGAAGTTGCGTAGGGCCCTGCGAGGTACGCAAGGTACCCGCCTCTTTCTCATGTCAAAGCGGGTGTCAGTGTTTACAACTTTGACGAGAAGATGAAGCAGGACTATTACTACTACTATAACATGGAGAGTGAACGGGGTGAACAGTAATCAGGTAAACTTGTGTTTCCTCTCCAAGTTTGATATCATTCATTCACAGTAACATTAAGTTGATGCTCCTCCTCACATGCATGTGCACACTTTACAGTAGCAGCCTCTATGGAGACCAGGCTGTCTGTCTGTCTGTCTGTCTGTCCAGACAAGATATGGACATGATGTTTGGAAATATTCGGATGCAAAAGTACAAATATCACACAGTAAAAATATTGCACTACGACAAAACTTTTACTAGAGTAAATGTATGGAAGTATTATCAGATAAATATACTTAAAGTAAACGTGTTCATGTTGCAGTAAAATGTTCCCTGTTCCCCTGAGAACCATGTATTCTTAGATCTTGTTCTTTGACAGACAGATGGAGCAAACTGGGGAGGAGGACTAGAAGCACTGGGGTGTGATTGTGTGTATGTGTGTGTGTTGGTGTGCTAGCTTGCTTCATTTAGCGGTGTGTGACAATATATCTGTGTGTGGCTTGTTTTTTCTCTTACTAGAAACCGTGAGGCGTGAGGACCAAGTGCTGAAGCGGGTCAGGTCACCACAAATCTCCAAAAGGTAAGACAATACAAGCTTTCACATCGATGGTGGACTTTCACTGAGTGATACTGGGGCTTTTATTTTTTCAGACCAAGGTTGACTTTTAGAGTCATGTCTGGAGGGGAACCCCAGACCCGCAAATTATCTCAAACCTTAAAGGGATAGTTCACCCAAAAAATGAAAATTCTAATTTCTAGACACCCTCATGTTGATTAAAGGTCAGGTTTTTTGTCCACAAAACACTGCTGGAGTTTCACATGAAGACACCGTTGCAGAATCTCCCAAACAATGGAAGTGACAATTGTTTTATGGACTAACAAAATAACCCTGACTCTCAGTTGTCATGAAGGTGAGTAGATAATGACTTAATTTTAATTTTTGGGTGAACTATCCCTTTAACAATGATCTATGGAGAGTTTAGCAGATCAAAGGTTCCCCTCTGGACATGAGCAGGAGGTCAGTCGTAGTGAGTTTCTATGGTTACAGTGATGCTCTCGCTCTGAAACTTTCTGTGGGTTTGATCTTCTCAAAGTGTGAGTGAGCTTCTCTCACTCTTTCTGTCCAGATCTCCAGATCGAGATGTTTTTAAAAAGAATATGTAAAGTCTGAGCTCCTCTCTCACTCTCTCTCCTGATCTCGGCCTCAGTGTGTTCATAAAATAATAAGAAAAGTATAATTATAAATAGTGAGTTTGATCTCTTAAGTATTTAAATCGTTTGAACTAATAATTCATTTCTCTAAAAGCTGTCTGATTAACACACAAATTAAATTTACACTGCACGTCTATATATCAATGTATTTAGCCAAAACACTTCATTTGATTTTTTTGGGGGAAAATGTTCTATCCTTAAGTTTCATTATGAACTGTACTATCAAAAATAAACATTTTCAGAGTCAGAGCTGCTGTTTTTGTTGTCATATAGTGATGAGTCAAAACTTCAAATCACTGATCTTTGCTCACTACGTCTTATTTCCCTCAGCTGTCTATAAACTACAGGTTATACTTTATGTAGGGATGCATGAGATTGATTTTTTTTTAGCCAATGCAATAATTACCTCCTTCACATGGCTGATACTGTTAAGATAACCAATGATTTCATATGTTTATATTTTTTAAAGAAGTGGCACATGTGGCCGTAAAGTAGCTTTGTCATTTACTTTGAGTTAATTAGCTTATTGACACTTATGTTATAACAATGCCCCTGATATGAACAAATAGCAAAACCAGGTAAGTTGAACATGGCCCTTTGCTGCGTGTCATTCCCCTACTCTCTCTCCCCATTTCCTGTCATGTCTTCAGCTGTCCTGTCATTAAAGGCATAAAATGCCCAAAACATTGTTTTAAAAAAAAATGGAAGGCATGACAGTAGAGTAGCCTATAACAATGCATGATGTCTAAATGAATTACTGTAACATGACCAAACTAGTGAAGTGTTTATGATAGAATCTTGTGGGAGGCATCATTAGTGGAGTTCCTTTTTCATTTCTGACTTATGCCATGCTCCCTTTCATAAATCATGACTCCTAAATGGATTGTTGTAGCAGGACCAGACTAATGAACTGTTTGCCATAGATGCTTACAGGAGGCAACACTGGACTCAGCTATAAACAGCTCATTCTAAGGTAAGGAAAACACAGTGATTCTAATTTTCGTTGGATTATACAGTAAAGAAAACATGTTGTATTCCAATTCTTGCATATTCTACCAATAAATTCCAGTAAATCTTTCACATTGAACCCTTATGTCAAACTCTTAATAAATAAAAATGTGAATAAGGATATTTTAAACTGTTTCCATGATTTTATGTAATATTAATATTTAATGTCAGAGAGAAATACTAGTAGTAATAATAATAATAGGTTATATAGGCAACTGTCAAGTGCAGTAGGTCATGCTGGTTTAAGAGCCACAAACCTCTGTGTGTTTCAGTGGAGAGTTTTAGTCTGATATGATTTATACTGTTTCTGCTTTGGATTCTGATAGGAGTCAAAATCTGAGGGAAAAGAATATCTTTTGTTCATGAAATTGCTCAAAATTGCAGATACTGAAGCCTGATATAACACAGGGTTTCATAAACTCATAACAACTTATATTATATTATATTATATTATATTATATTATATTATATTATATTATATTATATTATATTATATCATGGAGTCTTCAAGGATTACAGATCTTACATTTTGGATCTGGCAGTCAGTGTCTGGATAAACCTGCTTATGTCACTCTGCCTGCCAGAACATACTGTTCTTATAATTGGAATAAATCAGTCATGGTCTTTACATATCATTTTCATTTTAATTAGGTTTTTTTAATATCATGGATACCACTAGAGTGAATAAATTAAGATAAAACAAACACAAACACAGCTCACCATGTTTGGCCTCCTGTAAAGACTTATGGGACATGCTTATCTAGAGTTCAGTGAGACCACCCACGTCATGTCGAGTCAAACAGCCATTTTATCTCACTTTAGCACATTTAGAGAAGAGACCACAGAAACGGTGATAGTCTGTTCAACCTGAAGAGCTCATCTCTCATCCCTGCTCATCAGCAGTGCTAATGTGGCCTCGCCAGTCACCTCGGCTGCTATTAAAAAAGCAATTTAAAAAGATGAATACTTTAACGCTCTTTAATTTCACCGCTGTTTGTCGGTTCAGCTGTGACTGAGTGGGAAAAGTCAAACTGTACAGCGTGATAGATGGTTTAAATTTTGTGCAGAGTGAATAAATAGATGACTTCATAGATTGCCAGCTTTTATTTTATGTTAACTGCATGATATGACTAAGTTGCAGTACATTTTTGAGTTCTTGTAATAATATAGGATCAGATTGATCAACACATCTGGAGATCAAGATAAACATGTATTTAAAACGGTATTTAAAGGCTTTATAAGTAACATTTTCCTTAAAACACAATGTGTAGACTCATGCACTGCTGGACTCGAGGGGTGGACATTAAATGACCACTGGCACTCTAGAGGGCGCTCTATCAAGTTTTCTCCACTAGAAAGTCATTCTAGAGGGCCCTTCATCATGTTTTGGCCATTGGAAGGGCACTTTAGGGAGCACTTCATCATGATGTCTTTGGCATCGGGGCCACTCTAGATGGCATTTATCATGTTTTATCAACAACAGTGGCCTCCAGGAGGGCACTTCTGCTGCGTTTTTTCATACATGGGGGCACCAGGGTGGTCAGTCGTTCCCCTTGCCCCCCACTGCCACCAGTGCTCTAGGGTGTCCTTCCAGTATGAAAAAAGTGGTAAAATACCCTCTTGAGTGCCATTCCAATCCAGAAAACATGATGCAGTGCCTTATTATTTTAATCTAAACCAGGGATTGGAACTATTTTACCATAACTGCACCATGTCTTTCCCTGCACTGGTGTCCTGTTGAATACAGCATGCCGTTTTTTTTGTTTTTGTTTTGTTTTGTTTTTTTGCCCCTGCCCCATACAGCCTGAATCATATATCAACACAACCCTTATCAGACATAATTTATGACCCACTAGAAGTGTGTGGTTGGGGCTGTATCTGCAGAAACCTTGCCCTCTGCCTGTGTTTCCTTATTTTCTCATCATTTTGCTGTCCTGCACTTGCCCAAAATGTTGGTATTTTGTCTTTCTGGAGTATTTACATACACTTCAGACAAATCCCACCAATTCTACCTTTAACTACCTCATGAAGTATTGTTTTGTGTAAGTTTGACAAGATCTGTGCACATTAATCAGCTATTGTGGAAAGGATTTCAGTAAATGACTCTGCAGTGACTCATCATTTGTGATTAGCTGGCCGTCACACCACCTCACCCTCCCTGACTGCAGATCACCATCCACAAGAGGGCAGAATGCAGTTCAATTACAGCTAAATGTCACATTGACCAATTACTCCCTTAAGAGCTGTAGGCAACAAATGAAGAATGCAACTGTAGGCCCAATGGCTGCATCCACCAGCTTGATTTGATCAGTCTGTAGAGGATGATTAATGATAAAATCAATAACATCGTTATTTAATCCAAGTGAAAAGAAGCAAGATTAATGCATCCTGAAGAGATTAAGGCCACAACTTTCAGCCTAAATATTCCACCCATTCTAATACTGTTATTCCATTTTTTGTTGTAAACGTGTTCTTTAAATATTCATTTATATGAAACATATGTAAATTATGAAATGTTTTGTTCTGCTTTATTTTTTTTTCTAAACCTGCTCGGTGTTACAAAATACTCTTGTCCCAGACAAGAATTCACAACTTTGAACAACTAAAAATGTCTTTCAGATCTTACTGATATCATAGGTATAAAAATGTTCTATTATAATCATCCTTGTTTGAAATAATTTTTTTATGCATGTTGGCCCTCTAAAGTTGTGTCCCAGATTTCTGTCAACGCCGTCAGATTTTTACACAAGCATGCTTTAACCAGGCATAAAAAGGTCTTCTAGTCCTTCTTGATCAAGGCTAAATAACAATTATGGTTTTAAAATGTGTATTTTGATTAACATAAAAAAATGGATATTCCCTATGATTATGTTGTGAAATGGGAAAAAAGTAACATTTTGTCAACTTAAATTAACAAATAAAAGAGAGTCGGTGTTCCACTTGGGCCTCCCGGTCAAAAAAGCTTCGGCACACCCCATCAGCTTGGTCATAGAGAAGTTTTTTCTGTTCTTTGTGTAACAAAATTCAAGACCTTAGCTGCAAATAATGTTTGTTGTGTCTTTTGAAATATATATTAAAGGTATGTATTTATCATTATCATGACATATTTTCCCAGCATAATTGAAGAGTAAAAATCAAAACTCTGAACTTCAGAGAGATTACAGCCACAGGTGTGGAGAAGACATTTATGTTTTTTGAGAATATAAAAGCTGTTCCTGCATCTAAAAGCGATAAAAATGAGAAATAGACTCATTCCATCTTTGTTTTTACAGCTTAAGTGCTGTCTCAGTGATGTAGTGAGTATAAAAGCCAAATTAAAGTGTCCCTAAAACACAATGAATGTGTGAATCATAATTTTTGTAATGATTTTACTTTTAAAAAAGCAACGATTCTAAATTACAATAAAATTGTTGAGCACAGTCTAGTTTACACACATGAGAGCAGTTTTCAGTACTATGAGAAACTGCAGGCACTTCATCCTCTATAGTCAACTGGATACCATTTTAAAAGCATCTGGGACAGGGTCCAGTAAAGCTGTTGCAGGGTTTAAACAGCACCACTTCTCTCCTCAATATTTCCTCTTTCTACAGCAGCAAAGTGGCTCAGAGTATTTTCCTGCAGAGGCAAAGGGTTCCCATGCAGACAGGAGCTTACAAACATCATCATTCACAGGCTGGTTATTCACTCAGAGATTTGCTTGCTCTCTGAAGGACACTGCAAACTCATCATAGTTTGATGTAGAGAAGGACTTTAAAAGTGGTTCAATGAGGCTGTTTGTAGCTTACAAGAGGTTCAAGGGTGATGCTCATTTTCCATTTTTCAGGCACTTCTGATTGTTTGAAGTTATAGGTACTAGGAGACTTTACTCTATTGAGCACTTTTAGTGAGACACATCTCACACCCTGTTTCTGCACATTTGCTGCTAAATAAATTTTTGTGTCTCCAAATTGTTTGTAGAATTGTACTACAACTTTGTGATCAGCCAGAGAGAAATCTTCTAAAAGATAATTGCCTTTGTGTATGCCAAAGACCAGGTCAATTTTTAAGAGCAACAACAAACAAGACTCTGTAAAAGAGGAAAATTTTGCTTCTCACAATAGTCTTTTCTTTGTTTTGTGAGAAATAAATCAGATTCTTATTTGCTGCTTAGTGACTTCTCACCATTTTCTCCTAAATCCCCCTTGAGGAGAAATAAGAAACAAAAGAATGAATCAATCTGAGAAAATCCTGTCCAGTTCGAGAACAACATTAGAAACACAAGAAAAGCAGTACTTCCTTTGCTGTGCTCATGTATTTCTCAGAGTATATGAGCCTCTCCTGGATGTACTTATGGAGCAATAAATAAATAAAAATAAGAGAAAGGGGCTTGCATGATTCAGATCTCAGTATTGTCTAACAGTATGTCTCATAAATAGCTTGGAGGCAATAATTTAAGGAACATGTGAGAATGTATGGAGCCATGCTAGCAGCTCTGTGAGGCTGTACTTAGGCTTTGAGCTAAACACAAGCACCCACATCAGAGATATGGACAGTCAGACTCAAGTCACAAATTTTAGACTCAACTTGACAAAATCAAAAGAAGACTTGCAACTTCAGTTGAATGCCAGTGACTCATGACTTCACTTGGCCTTGACTGTTTTGACTTAAAAATACTTGAAACCTTTCCCCAAGCCCGAAGATTACGAAGTTATTTAAAAAGTGTGCCATGAATCAGTTAAATTCCCCTCATTTCCTGAATAATCGTTAATGCTATTCATTCCCAGCAAGTCGACATTTAATTCCCCAGATCCACTTTGTTTTGAAACAGTCTGCATCCCTTCAAGTGGCAGGAGAGAAGCATGAAGCTCTGGTTGGAAAAAATGATCCCAAAGATATATTTTTTTTTTTCATGTAGAAAATCTATGTGGTGGTCAACAAAAGAACAAATTGCAGAATGCAAAATGTGCAAGTTGAAAATTACAGATGCAAACAACAATTTCCAACTTCATATGTCACTTGAAATGGCAGAATGAACAGTAAGGCAAGGCAAATATTATCATAGTTAGTGAGCTAATGCTTAGCTAATATTAGCTTGAAAGCTACGTGACTTTGTAAATCAGTGAGGATGGAAAGTTTAGGGCTTGGGACTTGCAAAACACTTGATCCCACCTCTGGCCAACAAGCTCAAAGTAACAATACTACAGTATCATGCATTATCAGGTATAATGTGTACCATGTTCACAAACTTAGTTTAGCAAGTTTGTCTGCTAATATTTGCTAATTGGCAAACATTACTTTTTTTCCCCAAGATTGTTCTGCCTAGTCCTGTCTTACCGTGCTCTGATTGGCTATTATTACTGTACTCTGTTTGGCTGTGATTGTGAGTACAGATGTCGGTAGCTGGGAGAAATTCCAAGGAGGTTGTGTGGATAAATGGATTTGCCCAGGAGGCTGGGATTCATGTCCCATGTGAAACTAAATGCCACTGTTAACTTCTTTCTGTTTGACTTATTATTTTCCTTTTTGTTTTTTGTTTAGTTTTCAGTCACAGTTTGAGTAGGTTTAGGCACAGACACTACTTGGTCTTAACAAATGTTTTAAATGGTTCCCGTCACAGCACAGTAGGAGTAGCGCAGGTGGGACTAAGTGGGGCAGTCTTTGGGAAAAAATAACACCATTTGCACAATTTTAATTTTGTGATAATGCTAGAAGAAAGATTAAGGGATCACACTTAAGTCGTTAAAGCATTTATTCTGCGGGAGACATGAATGCCTGTGCAGAATTTCATGTCAGTCCATTCAGTGGTTGTGGAGACATTTCACCCGAACCAAAACCTCATCGTCTGGGAACCATAGATATCTGAACCAAATTACATGTCAGTCCATCCAATAACTGTTTAGATGTTTCAGTCTGGACCAAAGTGGTGGACTTCCCATTCAATTAAAGCTACTACAAAGACCAATCACATTTTGTTGATTTTGGAGTCCCCTGTGGACAAGAGTGGCAGTGTTTCCAATGTAATAGCCATAATACATAATAACAAAAGTAAAATTATGTAAATAAAAATCTCCTCCTGCTTCTTTTCATCTGGCTAACATACTAATGACTGTAAATCTGCCTGGAAAAGACAGGTTCATTTCATCTGCCTGGTGGAGGCCATCTAGAATATATATAGAAACTCCTCTCACTGATTTGTGTGATGATGGTAGTTTATTGGATTTTTAGTCTGACCTAAAAATGCATACACTTTTATGGCACTGAACTCAAACAAATATATTTCTTTTTTCTTTATTTCTTTTCTTTCTTTTTCTTCCATTTTTTCTTTTTTTTCTTTTAAATTCTAGGTCACCAGGACACTTCATATACAAACTACGGAACAAAAAATTTGAATAATAAATTGTTATTTTTATCAATAGCTAATCTGAACTGCAGACAAAATGTAATTAAAAGGACCTGATTATAAAGACATGTCGTTAATTTGTGCCAAAGACTAGCTGGATCTTTTATTTGCATTTGAATCACAGCCTGCCAAAATGTATATTTACACTGCAGCAGGGTTGTCAAAGAAAAGAGGTGTATGAAGGGAGTATCAGTGAAATCTTTTTGGGTCAGTCTGTTAAAGATAAAAATAAACTGATAACAACATTTGTGCCGTTTGTAATTGACACAGATTCTCACAGTGGTAGAAAATTGGATGGCTGGTTGAATGACTCATTGTTTGCACTGGATATTCTATAAAACACAAAACCAGCATGCGCACACACACACACACACACACACACACACACACACACACACACACACACACACACACACACACACACACACACACACAATCGAAGAGACAGGCTTCTTGTCACTGTTGCTTAGCAACCGTGGGAGCTACAGAGCCAAATCCCCGTGGTGGCAAGCTGATGTTGAATTAGGCGGAGTGGGGGGAAAGAAAGAAAGGAAATCTTTGGGAGAGATGTGTCTCTAGTAGGCACAGGAGGAGGCGTAAGATGTTCAGGTGTTCGTTTCTTATTTTTGGATGTTCCTATGTAACACAATCCCACTGTGTTGTTGTTTTTGCTTTTCTTTGCTATTGAGAATAGGACTTGCAGTTGCATTTAATATTTTAAAACATGCATGAAAAAAATTATTGCTATGAATACACCTAAATCTTAAGTTACTGAATCCTTTTGTTTAAATATATGTGAACACAGATAGATTGTTACAGATATTTGCCACCATCAAGTACCTGCACTGCTCACACACATTCCCCACTCATTGTTTTGTGTTTTAAAAGCAGAAACATAATCTCATCTCCCTCTAATCCCCACAACAGTCAACAAATCTTAATTTTAAAGGGAATATGGGTCAAAATAGCAGCATAATCTTCTCCTGCTAACGAAGAGCATCATATTACATGAAAATATGCAAGGAGTCTGCAGCAATAGCTAGGGAACATCTCTGTGCACATAAGCAGGACACTCAGCATTATGAACATACTGCCGGTGCAATATATATATACACACACACCAGATGACTGTAGTGTGTCTGCAGTTCTCGCAGGCAACTGCAGTGGTGCTGCTGCTGTACAAATGCTGTCTCCTGTGTGATTTGCATTTCAACTGCAGTGAGAATGAGAACACACTTTGATATGCTGTATGTACAGCAGGCGGGCGGGCAGTCTCAGCAGCAGAAATGTTATTGTTGGTGCTTTTTTGCTGTTGTATTTGCATTTATGTTTATTTTTTTGTTTTTGGCAACTGAGTGCCCATATTTGTTGAGCATGTTCAGGATAGGAGAGTGACACACTGGTGAGGGATATGGAGTAAGTCACCCTGGATTAGATCTCTAACTGAGCTTCTCTACAGACAATAATCACATAATAACCCAGTGACGGATACCAGCGTCTGCTTACAACTGTATGATTCTATCAGTTGATGTCCAGGCCTGTTTATGACTTTAGTTTTCCCAGGACATGAACTACATTTTGATGGATATGATCAGTGAGATAGATAAGAGATCAATAGATAGGTTGATTGCAAGGAAAATTTAGGCATCAAGTAGCTACACAACACATACTGTACAAAAAATACCAATACACACGAAAATAAAAGATTAAAAATTAAAAACGTAGCAGTGAAGTGATAGTCTAGCCAGCAGAACTACAATAAGGAGCTGTGAGTATGATAGAGCATGTTGTTCATGGAGGTAGTGTCAAGTAAGGTACTTGAAATTAAACTGTGCAGGCACACCTATGAAAATAAATATCAAGACAAGTAAACATAAAAAACAAAACAAAATAAACAAGTGCAATTATAAGAACGTTGTGTATGAAGCTAACATTGCCAGTAACTGACAGGCCAGGAGTCTAGAGACAGAATGAAGATGAGCATTTGATTAATTAGTGTCTGAGTTTCCAGGTAATGAGAGAAACTGCTGTGTATTGTGACAGTTTGCGTCTCTGCGACAGATGATATTAGAGTCGGCAGCAACATGACCTGTCAAATTGTCCATGTACTGCAGATCAGTGGCTCTCAACCTGGCTGTAGAGAATAAAGTAAAATATTGTGGCAAACTGCAAGAATAAGAGCCAGGAAGCAGCTCTCAGTGATGTCAGCCAAGTAATGACATTGGACAAAAGGGACAAGCATTCAAAAATATGCAAAATACAGCTGGTGTCAAAAAATGTAACAGCTATGTAATAGTTAAGAATATAAACCATCATTAAAATTACAATTATGAACATAAACCGCCATGTTCTTAAGAAACACACACACTAACAAAAGGTTACATGAGCATGATTTTTGGTGTTTGCTCTACATATGATGCTCTTTTAAGGGCAAAACTTTAAATGTGACAGACCTATTTCATAAGAAGCGGCCCTAGAGCTGCATCTGATGGACAGACATCTAATCAAGTCCAGTGGCTCAAAGTGAGGCTGCTCATATTGGACATTTTTTCAGCTCCAGTATGAACAAAAGTCAGGTGGTTCTTCCATTATTGTGGCAAGTATACTGGAGTCCACCTGTGCCCAGCCTTTGTTCAGTACAGTTGGTGAAACATGTCTAGTCTCTGTTTTCTTTATTGGTATTTAACAGGGACAATGCACATTAATGAACATGGCTGTAAATGCACCAGAATTAGTCAAAAGGTTATTTTTCATATGTAGTCCCACAATAGTTGTTACAAAGTCATCCTAAAAACACAGAGTATTCAAATTACAACAATATTCATCATTTGTAATTTATTTAATAATATACTTAATAACTTATTATATTATCTAAACATAATTGGACTGGTTGTAGCTACATTCAATTATATGTAATAATTCTGCATTTGTTTGTTTTTTGATTAAATAAAAAAAACATATTATACAACATTTCATTTTTTATTGTTTGGATGTGGACTTGTAAGTTTGTACATGTACCTTAGTCCACACAGCTCTTAATATTTAATATTTTTTATTATATATTCTTAATATTATTATATTTATATACAGTATGATATGTTATATTATTTCATTATAGGTACCGTATATTTGTTCATATTTTGTCCATTGTATTCCAATATACAGTGTGTACATATATATTGTTGATTTTTTTTAATGGACATTTGTGGACTGTATGTGCAATATGAACATTCCCTTTGTGCAGTGGTGTGAATTCAACTGTTGAGTCAGTTTATATTTAAATACTGTTCATATTTTTATGTTTCCCTTGTTTGTATTGTTCCTATTTTTATGCTTCCTCTCTCTTTATATTTTTGCTATCCACTTTGCTGTTGTAACACTGACAATTTCCCTGGTGTGGGACTAATAAAGGAATGTCTTGTCATATCTTATCTTATTTTATCTTATGTATAATATTATTACATTATATTTACAATATATTTGTTCATATTTTATCAACAAGCCTCAAGTTTCTTGTCTACACGAGCTTTTAAGCCTTTCTACTGTACTGTGTATGTACTTGTGCATGCGGTCATGTGCGTATGCATGAATGTACTTGTAGTCTACTGCAGTGTACAAATGTGGGAAATCACTTTTGACCAAAATATTGTGCTCATTTTGACTTGAATCTAAGTAAATCTCTTTTACACCATGTTAAAATCGGCTAAATATGAATTATTACCTTTAAAAGCCTTTTTCTCAAAATAGGTCTCTGGATCAAAGTGACTGAAAAAGATGCAGGAGGCCACATATAAGTATGATGAACAATAATGAAAAAAATAGCATATTAATGTTAACAGAAACATCATTAAGAGCACTCTTGAACTACAATGTCAAGTACCATTTAAAACATGCAACACAGAGACTCATAAAACAAAACAACCAACCAAATACAGACAGCGGCAGCTATCTTTTGTTCATCTTTGTTTACCAAGTATGTGCTACTGTTTGCACTGCTTGCATGACTCCTTCTCCATCTTACCTCAGTGCAGATGTTAGCAGATTTTTTACTCTGTGTAGGCTATCATGACATATTATCAACAAATGTAAATGACACTCTGTGATCACTTTGGTTGTGTCTAGTCTATAGTATCTCTATGAATTTTCTTTGTCCTTTTTCTGCAATGTGTGAACATCTTTTGGAAGCCTGTATGAAATGAAACACTGAGAACAAAAAGTAAACCATATATACAGCAGCAAAAATAAAACAACAAATAATAAGCAAAAGTATTTTTAGGGGTTAACATGAAGGTATCAGACAAAGTTTAAAAAATGTCCTTCCTTTCAAAGGCCAAAATCTGATATTATTTCAATGTATAGAGGTATTTCATTATTTGTGTCAGTTAAATACAATCTAGCGTGTTATGAAATACATAAAAAATACAAATGTTTCAAAATACAAATGTGTTGCTTTAAAAAAAACATGCATTGGAAAATGCATTCCTGTGTTCCATTACGCATAGACATAGCATGAATTATAAAAAGGACATTTTAAAAATAGGTGGGATATTTTATTCTTATAGAAAGACAGTATGTCAATATGTTGGAATGTCTTGCAAAATACAGTAGAAACATATAACTTTTATGTCTGGGACTAAATTAATGTATGCTAGGGTTTGTTAAGAGGTGGCTATTGTCATTTGCTGACACTGCAATAACTATAAATACATAAATAACTATATTTTCCACAAAAACACGACTCTATTGTGATATGCCAACTCCCACCCAGTGTACTATTGTTGTGTCTTCAACCTGTGAACAACATCTACTGCAGAGGGGGGAGGCGTTCACACCAACGAACAATTTCTTTGCCAATTTTAAAAACTTGTTCCTGTTCTAAACACCATAAGTCCTGCCGACTAAAACCGAACACTTTGTCTTTTTTATGTCGTCGTAAAAATACATTTTTCATGAGTTATACTTTCTCGACGCGGTGAAATGACAATTATGTTCAGTCACCCCCCTCCTGCTGCGGCGTAATTTGGTACGGTCCATAATGTGAAGCGGCACCGTCCCCCTCACGTCAGTTTATGGTAAGTCCGTGTCCACTCCTGCTATACCGAAAGCGTCTATCGGCTTTATAATCCGCCGTGTGAACCGGGATGCTGCTGGGAGATCCATGAAGCCGTGGGCTCCTGGGCACGGTTCTGTCACCACCAGGAAATGATAGTTGTTTATAGCGCGTCTGTATCTCTCATTAGCAGTAAACACGCAGCAGTAGTGTTCGCATGAGAGAGGCTCCTCTGTTTAATTTTAGCCGTTTTTTTGAAATTCTTTGACGGTTGAGAAGCAGCAGCCACAGGGAGCAGAACTAACAAGCCGCGGCCGCTTGACAGGTGCCGTCGCCCGGCTCTGCGTGGAGAGATGCCGCCCGTCCAGAGAACGATGTCTGATCTTCGTACCCGGGCGGAGGGTATGTAAAAGCAATTTTATTTAATTTTGTGTGTGAGAAATGTTTGAAACGACTGTTTTCTTGTTACTGTTAAGGAGGGCCGGTCGGTTGCTGTGTGGAAGTACAGTACAATAACTTGCTAGCCAGAGCTGTGATTAACGGTGCCCCCAGCAGGGGTCAAGGAAACCCCGGGGGCCTTGAGAGTTTTTTAAAGGAGTCTCCAGAAGTCCTCCAGTTTTAATGCAGCTTATTTCAATAAAAGTTATTCCAAAGAGGAAATCTGCTGTTATCTCCATATCCGCAGAAAAAAACAGGGATTTCCCAGACAAGTGCTCTATCAAATGAGTGTCTGGTGTCTGCATGAGGCTTCTAAAAGTGAAACTAGTGCAGGGTACACCTGACTCAGAAAACCTAGCAGCACCCATTCAGACTGGGGCACTTTCAGCTGTGTCCTGCCCACCATCATGTCAGAAACCAGAAGTGACTAAGTGTCAGAGGTGGACGTGCAGTTTACATGTATCTGTAGTAGGGTTGCAAATTTTGTGCATTTTCCTTAATGGATGGTTTGAAAACACTAACAATAGGTTAATTAATTAACCATGAATAATTTATAAGATACAAAACGCATTCATCATTTTAATTCTTCTTATTTTTTTCTGTTTGTTTAAAGGGATAGTTCATTCAAAAATGACATGCTGATTGAAAGTTGTGTTTACTTTTTTAATCCACAAAACACTGCTAGAGTTTCACAGGGAAACAGCGTTGTAGAATCTCTCATACAGTGTAAGTGAATGGTGACCAATTTTCACATGTAAAAACACAACTGAAAAAGAAACATAAAATGTATCCATTTGGCTTGTCTGATCCGAATCTCCTAATGCCCCGACATGTCAGGTTGACTTGGCAGATGTTATTTACACCTTGTTTTTATCCTAATTCTAACTGTAGATTCTTTGCTTGGAGCCATATTCATAGACGCATGCACACTGTCTGAACTAGGTGTGTGTGTGTGTGTGTGTGTGTTTTTTGTTTTTTTTTTAATTTTTTTTATTTTAATTTTTTTTTTTTTATTTTAGGGGGACTGTATGTAATGACTGAATTTTCATTTTTGGGTCAACTGTCCCTTTAAGTTTAAGTTTCCTTATTCAGCAATTCGGGAAGGTTTTCCTTCCTCTTTCCAGGGTCTACAGGACCTGTTGAAAAGGCAGCTACCAAAGAAGATAACTAACTAACTATCAGTATCTCGTGTCAGTTTATTGCCATCTTATAACCATATATCCACCATATATCAATATCAATTTATCATTTGATCAGCATCTTTCTGATTAACGTTTGAACAGCTGCCATGTCCTTCTGTGGTGGTAAGAGGGTTTGACATAAAAAATGTCTGTTCGCAATGATTGGATGAACAAAGATTTGTGCTCATTAAATATTCATAACTTGACTTAGCCACCATGGGAAAACAAATATAACCTACAGGACAGAGGGTGCCACACACTGTACAGATCGTAAAGCCCCTTGATTGGTCTTGTTTTGAACAAATGTCTACACCAGAAAAAACAATGGCAAATGAGGTGCAAATACTGGCATTTCAAGATTACTTATTAAATATCATTGATGCATTTTTAAACAGTTAAATTCTTAAAACCAATTAATTAATTAATGACTAATCGTTAACTTCCATAATCTGTACTTTACTTGAGTATTTATTTCTCCATTTTAGTACTTTTTACCAAGGTTATCAAAAGTATCAAAGCATTGATACTTTTAATGCTATGTATTTAAAACAATACAATATCGCTGTTCTATCAGTTCAGTCTTTATTGAAGAAATTTAGTCTGTGTTCAATGACATTTTCTGTGCCTATGACTTTTCTTTTTGCTGTGGTATGGAAAGGTATTATTATAGTATAATTTAATATAATATATATATGTGTATATATATATATATATATATATATATATATATATATATATATATATATATATATATACATATATTTTAATACTAGTATTGTATTAAAGTGTTAAATTCTAGTATCGTGACAACTACTTTCTCTCCTTACATTTTCAAAACAGACTTGTTACTTTAGTTTACAGCAGATGGGGGGAATTATCAGTTATTTTTTATTTTACATCAATGTGACTGTGAATGTACATCAAGACTGTTTTCAACTGAACTGAATGGGACAATAACACACAGACAAGACAATTTCTTGTATCACGCACAACAGATGTAACTAGGTGAAAAACAACAGAAAAGACAAAACAGAGAGGGAGACTTGACCGTGGAGAAAAGGTGAGGTTAGGGCCACATGATATGGTAAAAAAAATCATATTGTGCTTACTTGTGCAGATATTGTAATTTTGATATGGTTCACGATAAGTTGGAATCATCATTTTTGCATTACAATTTTTATTTTCACTGAAAAAAACTATTGAAATCATAATGATATGACATTTGTTGGGGTTTGTACCAAACAAACATCTGCAGAACAAGATGTGTAGACCAGGGTGCCTCTACAGCAGTATATTCCTTCCATATAATGTTGTTTTGTCAGACATTTTTACTTTATCAAAAATAGCTGCTTCTGCCATATTGTGATTTGGATAACATTTTGATTAATTTTGTGATTTTAAAAGGTATTTGAGGGCATTTATTGTTTATTTTTATTGCGCATCAGTTCACACCACCTTCCCAACAGTAGGACCAATTTCACTTGAAACGGATGGGACAGTGACACAGAGCATATCACACATGACAGACATAACAAAGTGAAAAACAATGTTAAAGACACAACAGATCAGGGAGGGAGACTTGACTATGTACAAAAGGTGAGGTTCAGTTAGCTTTACACAGAAACAGCAGGTAGAAATGTGCTTCAGAGGACTACTTTTTACTTTTAGAGTTTTAATTCATGTCAGAGCCTGTTCTTGTTCAGTTTTACTTGAGTAAAGAAGTTGAAGCAGTATGTACAGGTATACCAGAGGTGTTGTACTTCTACTTGAGTAAAGCATGGAACATTGGCAAGGAGCATTGGAAATTGATGCTTGGTCACAGTAGCCACAAGTCTAACAGCACAATAACAAGTGTTCAGCAAATGGCATCTACATAAGTGTGGGTCTAATAATACAGCCATTGTGATTCGGTTTGGACCCTCACTCCTTCACTACACCAGTAAGTTTCCACTGGATCTGTTGCATTTTTCTAGGGAAAGAAGATGTGCATGCATAGGCCTACACATTACACAGGTGATTTGAGTGCTTATGAAGAGATCTGTTTACTCTAGGTCTCCATAGGCTGCTTAGCAGGTTGGGTATTAAGGTTTGTTTGTTTATCCGGGAGAACACTAATGGCTGGACACATAGCCTACAGGCTTATTACTGGCTGCAGATGCACAGTCCGGTTGGGTTTCTTTATGAAGTCTTTAAATTCCTTCCATCACTTCTTTGTGGCAGACCCTGACCATTGACCTCTCTGGACTGAAGCAGATTTATCTGCAGGGATCAATAACATATCGTATTGTTATTATTTATGGTACTTCCTGCAGTTTGTTTTTCTCTTACCATCGTTTGATTTCAGCTTGCTTAGGTTTGATTTATAACTGTAGGCTCAGGCTAATATCTCAATCTGAGTTATTACTGTTGAGTATATTTTTTGGCTGCTTAAGCGAGCAGCCTGGCCTCTTAAAGTGAATTAGAATGAACCTCTCATCTGTATTTTATATACTTCTAGATATGTTTTTTCATCAAAACATGGGGGATACGGGCAAATTAGTGTGCATACCTAATATTTGCTTCTCATTAGGTCAAGTAATAAAATGTCAACAATAATTCAGTGTGCCATCTGATTTATCCTTAGTAATGCAGTACCTTCACTATATGAGATTGTTTAATTGTAGAACATGTGTTCATACAGGATGTATTCCTGAACTGAGCCCTACATCCAAGTAACTAGGACTGTAGGAAATGCATTTTTAAAGAGACATGCGACTTCATATAAAAATTCAGTATTTCTGGGCAAGAAGGTCTGTCTGAAAGCTGTAGAGGAGCACAAAACTAAGACCAACCTCAAATTGTTGTGCATCACATATTGGTCAGTTTATATTACTTACATATCCATGATATACCATTGATTCATTTGTTAACTACAATGTAATTTATTTAAGCCAGAATTCACTGCTTTTCCTAAAATACGACAATTTTTTAGCCAGCTCTGAATGTATAAAATTTGCCTATACCCAAGTTTGTGTGGATTACTAAAAATGTTCAAGATGATTGATGGGAGCTGTTCATTTTTTATATTTGCAAAATTTTGGTGTTACTTAACATAATAACATTGCTGTTTGCATTTTACAGAAAAGATATGGGATTTATCTGCTATAGAAAAAAAAAACAAAAACGAGGAAAATAGAGAGGGCATAATATTGCAGCAGAATAAATAATACTATAATAATATTATTTCCGAAGGATTTCTGAATATTTAAATATTAAGTATACATTCTACTGCTCCATAATAGGGATGCTAATGATTAATCATTTATTGATTAATGACAGTTACAAATTTAACTGATTAATAATGGATAATGGATAATAAATTAATAGTCTAGTATAAATTAAGTGTAACTGGTGGAAATTGTGGCTCATTTGACATTAGGGCTTGGGTGATTCGTTGACATTGATTACAAAAAAAATGTTGATTTGCAAATTGTGTGTCGACGCGTTGTTTTGAACTGCTGTGCCCAGTCAGGCCACAGATTCACCCAGAGAACAAGCTGCAGAGAGCAAGCCTCGCCACAATCATCTAAAGTGTGGGAGTATTTTAGACAGAGATGCAGCAGTTTGTCTCTCTATAAGCTCCATAAACTGAATAGGAGAAATTATCACAGTGGGACAACTGCTTCGCACAAGCACATGAAGTGAAGCAGCAGCGAGACAGCAACATCGTCCTGTTTACTTTGTATCAGCACCCAAGCTTGATATATCAGGATTATTAACATGTGGAACATGTTTCTGTTAGTTGAAGTTACTTAAGATAAATTTTCTAGATGTTTCTTCATCACCCCCATGCTAAAAATTCTGTCTGCACCACTGTTGTTAACTTTACAACATGCGTCATCTAAAGGTGGTTTTCAGCCATTTTATACTTTCTATTAACTTTATCAGCCATGGATAAGTCAGAAATGGCTAAAACCCATGTTAAATTGTTGGTAATTAATTTCAATTATTGTCTTTGCTCCATGGTGATGCAAAAATACACTGCCAGTGATCATCTTACCTGCATATGACTCTAGTGATGAAACAACTTCATGTCATAACTAGTTTAAGTTTTAAGTCAAAATACTGTGAAGTGAAGTGTGTGTGTGTGCATCACAGCTCATTTTAAATTTGAGGTCCAGTATTTTTCTGATCAGGCATCTGACATTGAGTCTATTAAACAAGTGATTGATCTTGATTATTATTGAATAAAATATTGAAATATCAATGAGAGAAGTTTTTGATATTTATAGTAGGTAAAAAAAACTAAGAAAATAATAATTTAGTGCAACCCTATTTGCTTTGTTTTGTCTGGTGGAGCCATTTGTTGAATAAGAAAACTTGAACTAAAAATAAGAAAAAAAATGAAAATGACTAAAAGCATGCATTTTGTATTTTATAGACTGAAGTATTTTCAACTATTGGTTAAGGAAAATGCTGTTTTTGATGAGTTAGAGAATGTGTCTAACTCATAAATAACGTATTTCCAATTTAAACCAAAAACATCCACATTGTGAATAGTGTCATACCTGCATAAATCCATATTCCTAACAGGTGGCCTTTATGTCACAATTTCTTATTCTTTCAATCATTTGAAGTACAGCAGTATGTTTTATGTGACAGAACAAATTATGATGTGGTAAAACTGTCTTTCTGATGAACGGCTGTAGGACAGACAGCTATCAATGATCAGTAATGATGAACTAATATCTGTTTAGAATGTGGAAAATAAAAGCTAACTATTAAAATTAAGTGGTTTCCCCAAATTTCAAAGATAAAAATATATACATACAAATGTGCCAGTAAAACCAATATCTGTGCAGTTTAAATGAGTTTCCACAGAAATTAATTCCTTTATTTACAAGAATGGTGTGAGCAGGTTGTATCTCACACCATTTCACATCATCTTGCTGTAAATGGTTGTGTTTGGTCATAGTTTTGTGACTTGGTTGTAAAATGTTATGGAAGAGGTGGCAATTATAAAGCAATTTGTCATCCTGTACACCACAACAGAAATTATAGTTAGCCACAGAAGGCTCCATGTATCCTATTGGTAGACACCTAAATAATTAAATACTAATTTAGATTCCATTGAAAATTGTTGACCAATGCAGCTGCTGCAGTCACAAGAGCAAACACATGAATTATGCAACAGCTATTGCCGTCACCCACCAACCACTGCAGACTGCCTTTTTAAGTTACAAAGAGTAAATGATTTTGCTGTTTTTCACTTGGGTCCATAGTACTAAGTGTACACTATCATTCCCCCACCTCAGTGAAAACAGTATCCTGTTTTCTTTGCAAGCATCTGTCTGAATGATGGATTTGATCACCTCTACTGTGCCAGGTTGATGACCAAGTTGCAGCTCCAACATCAACATTTCTGGCCTCATGGCTCCATATCTTGTAAACCATTTTGCTCAATCATGCCTCTGTTCTGCAACACTTCTTTTGGCTGCTTTTATGAGAGCTTAAGCACACTCCCTACTCTTCAGTTTTATTTTTTAATCACCACAGTGCATCAGGCAGCCTTCCATCTAGAAAGGGCTGCCCTCTGCCAGGCTTACCACCTAATCCATCAGCGGCCTGTCCGTCAGCTCATGTTGCACACTCCCCAGTCTTGCCCACCACGTGCTGCTCCACTCCTTGTCACTCTCCTCCGCTGAGCTGTGGAAACATCCAGTGTTGCTGCCAGTCTATGCCCGCATGTGTTGCCAAAATAACCTTATCTGAGACACGTACGGTACAGGTGACGTCAGAAGCTATCAGCGTGTTTAATGTGTGATCCTACGTTGACAGGCGGGCACCTTTAGAGGTTGTTCTCTCCAATACAAATTTCTATGATAGGCAGAAAGGCGCTTAATACCTGCTTTCACTGTCTAGATGGAAAAGCTGATCGACGGAAGCCATGCAAGTTAAGGCTAGACAGATGGCAACAAGCATCCTGTTTGCCGTCTTAGCTTGCATGCTTATCTGCAGACAGGCCAAATCCCCTCTCGCAATTGACAGTAAAGGTGGAGATAGACAGGTAAGCCTGTCCTGTGAGGATGAATCTATCAAAAGACCCTAATGCTTGTCTTTTGGTGTCAGCTGATTCACATGATAGAGGGTGCTCTCCAGTGTCTGATTGCCCACATGCTAGCTTTGAATGACACAAAGAAGTCCGTTTCCTCTTCAGGCATTATATCTCTACCTTTCTGCCATTCTCAAGATTTTTTTCCATGTGTAAGTGAAGCAGGATGTTCCCCCGTAGCATTTCAATAACACCAGCTAAGCCTCAGTCTGTCTGAATAGTGGTTACAGCGTGGGGAGGGAGACTGGAGGGGGATAGACTGCTCCCTTCAGAAGGGATCGAGAGCTGCCCATGTGCCTGGCGGATCACTGGCTGATAATAATGTGGCACAAAAGCCCAACACGCCACTAAATCCCCTGTCTGGGGCCGCTGGTGTGTCATATCAAGTCCCCTCGGGCCTCCCTACTCTGTCTATGTGCCGGCATGGGACATCTCCGCTCCTTTCCATTTTCCACTTAATGGGCTGCCTCCATCACTAACCTGCAGCCACTCTAATATATGTTTCTTCAGATACTCAATTTCCCTCACCTCAGTGGTTCTCCTCTGTCTGTAAAGCAAAGTGGATGTGGCAGATCATTGTGAGGAAGGGAAGATATTGAAATGCTCATGTGCACATGTCCACACAGAGATGGATGCAGAGACAAAACCTATTCCCATGTTTGCTCATGCATATCCTTATATTGACCTGAGACAAGGAAGATCCATGAGTTGATCAGTGAGAACCTTGCAGACAGTATTACAAGGATTTTTCAAGAATTCTCTCTATGTAATAGTGATAGACTTTCTTCAAATTACATCTTAAGAACAGTTAATATTTTTGCTTTCCTCCTAATTCAAAGCCTTATTGTTCATTTCATTTTATACATTTATACATTTTTTAATCTTGGAAAAATTGAAATGAGGACTGAAATTCATTCAGTCAGTCAGTCAGTCAGTCAGTCAGTCAGTCAGTCAGTCAGTTACAATAATAAGACGATCCTTCAGCTAGGGAAGTTAGCTAAGCTCAGAAAAGTATATGATTATCTACAGTCTACTGCTGCTTTTACAGCCTGGACAAACAAAAAAACAGTAAAAAAAAACTGTAAACAAAATCTCACAGCATATAGTCACATTTTACCGTACTGGTCTAATATCAGTGTATCTTTCAGCCCCTTTACTTTCATACCTTGGCAATTTGAAGTAGTCTAAAAAAATATTTCAAGATTGTGAAAATAAATTTGAGACTAATTGGGCAGCCCTCAACTCAAATACAGTAATGTCTCAATGTCCTGCCTGGTTCAAGAGTCCTTGAACTATCAATTTTCTGGAATTGATTAGATCCTCTGATGTGCAGGTCAGCTGGAGATCCTCAGTAATGTTGCTTGGATCGAACTTTATTTACGAGCGACTGAAAAGCTGCGTTGCAAATATATATGCTCACAGGGAGATAAATCTTCCATACTCTCAACGTACCCATCAGCTCATAAGATGTACAGTAACTCTACTCTTACCTCCTGTTCCTAAATGTCAAATAATTCATGAAAGCAGCTTTCTGAAATAGAAGGCCCTAAACTGTATTTGCAATCATAATATTTTTTTGCTGGTGAGCAGAAGCTGTGGTTCTCACCGGTGTGATGCATAGACATGCATGAACAGCAGGAAAATGCACCAAGCCCACACGTGCCAGGAGACAGTCAATGTGATCGTGTCACAGCGGGATGACAAGGTCAGATGGAGAGGTGTCGGCAGGCACTCCACAGGGAAGCGACACCATCAATGGTTTGGAAGATGAAAATCTTGCTGCCCTTGACCCCTAAGATCTTAAGCATTTTATGACCCTGTTCCCATTTCAACTTCATGTTCAGCTAGGCCACAGTGTTTCTTCAACATATAAATACATGGTTGTTTTTTCTAAAAATGCACATGGAGGACTTCCATATTTTACAGTGGTATTTATACTGGTTTATAATAAGTTAACATAGCACCCTTATAGGATTACTGTCTCATGTACTGTCTACTTGAGAGTTCTGGTCCTAATTAGGTGGATATTGGTAATTTGGGACTTGTAGACATCTATTTAGATTACTGTCATCCTAAAGGACTTGTCAAGGCAGCAGCTACAACATAAAGTTGTAGCTTAATCTATATTTGTGTGCTGTGTACTTCTTTACATCCTACTGATTAACTATTTACTAATGTTGTAATGTTTGATATATATAGGTCATACTTTTTACATGATTGTGCTAACAGAACAATAATGCTTTCATCACATTCATGAATGCCTGTGCGCCTGCAATAAAAGCAGTCGTATAACTGATCCTGCTATTAATAGATGGGCCCGAATCAATAGTAGACCTAGATGGCTACCATATTATTATTTCCTTGGGTTAATGTTCTTGCTGTGCACATGTGTTATTAATGGAGGTGCCAGTTTTGCCTTTTTAGCTAACACATTACTAACATGTCAATCAGGTCAATGAGCATCACTGAAACACTGAGATGGATTAATTGTCACTGCTCAGCCACGTGGATATTACAGATATTTTTGGAGAACATATGAGAGAAAGTGTGGTTGTCCTCATCAGGAATTTGCCCCATCTCAGATTTTCCCTGATGTTTAATATTGATTATTTGTCCTTATTAGTAAGTATCTCAGTGAAGTTTTGTTGGTTATTTAGATTTCCCTACCAAATGCAATTGCACATTGTGGCCTGCAGGTGCATAACTGGATAGGAAGATGTGCAGCATGAATCAGCTGCTAAAAATGTTGATTTACAACAATTTTCTAAATGGTCACCATTTTTGTTTAGAAACTATTCTGAAAATGCATAACATTAGATCTTAAAGTCTTGCATTGTCACAGTACATTTGCACCTTGCAAATATTGCAAGAGGAAGGGCACAGTGGAAGAATGAGGTGCAACACTTCAAAACTGTACTTACAATTTGTCAGGATTCAGAAGGACAAAATGGAGTATGCAGGCGCATCCAAATGTCTAATGGAGCAGTGTTGCTTGTAACATCACCACTTTGGTGCCCTGCAGTGTGTATGCCGTTCATTTGAATATTTCAAAAGCTGTACAGACAAGTTTAGGGCAGCAACTTCTGATCATTTTCATTGTTGATTAATCTGGTCATTTTCTCGCTTAAACTTTTTTGACAGTGTCAGAAAATAGTAAGAAATCCCCCTAACAGGGTTCCATAGTGCAAAGTGATGTCTTCAAATTGTTTGTTTTTTGATTTGATTTGTCATATAAAAGAGAGAGATACTATTGAGAGTCCAGAAAAAAAAAGTCATTTGCCAAGCCATTTTTAGCAGCGCTAACTGTGGTACTATAGAGATGCCAATGTCACTCTGTGATTGGTCTGACTCCCATTAAATTTTGTACAGACATTCATAGTCCTCAAAGGATGAATCCCTCTGACTCTGGTGGTGGCCTAATTTTACATCTAGCATCATCAGCAGGTTGACATGTTTGACTTTTAGTGAAGTATCTCAACTATTTTATGGATTGCTATAAGATTTGCTACAGGCATTCATTTATTCATTTTTCTCTGAATGATTTCTAATAACTTTGGTCATTCTTTAACATTTCATGTAGCACCATCACCAGGTCAAAATCTCAATTTGGCCAGTGCATTTGTTTTTGACAAAAAACCTACAAAACTAATGCTTTGTGTTAAGCTCTATTTAGCAATAGGAGTATAAAAAAATATCGATACCCTTGAGTATCACAATAATATGTTTTGTGATACTAAATTGATTCTCAGAAACACTGAACCGTTTAACTCTGATTTTTTCTGCATTTGGTGGAGCGTTCTTTATACTTGGACAGTTTTCCTAAAATTAGGTAAAAATTAGCAATTTATCCCTAATGCAGTATATTGAATCATAACACCTGGATCATGATATGGATTGTATTGCCAGATTATTGCCAATACATGGCCCTAGTTCTTAGTATGCTAAGAAGCACAGCTAAGATGGTGAACATGATAAATTAGGGCTGGGCAATATACCAGTATTATATCATATCATGATATGAGGCTAGATATTGTGATAGATTTTGGACATTGTTATATTGTGATAGGGCATGTGTTTTTTTCCTGGTTTTAAAGGCTGCATTATGGTAAAGTGATGTCATTTTCTCAACTTAACAGATTGTTCTGCTGTTCTGTTATTTACCTTTACCCACTTGGTCATTATATCCATTACTGATGATTATTTATCAAAAAATCTCATTGGGTTAATATTTTGTGAAAGTACCAATAGTTATCCCTACAATATTGTTATAATATTGAGGTTTTTGGTCAAAAATATTGTGATATTTACTTATTTGATCACCTCAGTCGCTTCCACTCCTTGGAGAACACAACATGGTCAATAATTATTGATATCAACCAATATGAAATTTAATTGTTGTGATAGGTTTTTCAATAATATTGCCTAGGCCTATGATAAACATACATATTTCAGCATGTTCATATTCACATCTAGCTGAAGCACAGCCTCATAGTGCTGCTGGCTCTTAGACTCTTTGGTCTTGTTGCTTGTTGAGTAACCTTAATGATTAATTGATTAACACATTTGTTGTTCATTAGTTTTCTGTCAGCTGACTAGTGGATTAATTGAACATTTTCTTTCAGCACTACTGAGGTTGTTTCCTTAACAGCTGTGAAGGAATCTCAAGCAGGTTGTTCACATGCTGTTTGTTGTTTTGTTTATAACAATAGAACATACTGATTAGAGTATGAATGTGGGTTTGATGAAGACGAGAACCAGTAGTTTGAGGTCTTGCACAACAACAATACTATGACTGAATGACTGGAATTTGCAAGGTCTGTTTCCTGGTTCCAGACCTTTGAATTACGCAACATATGTTCTTCCCTTCTACCATTCATGAAGTTGCACACAGTGGAAAGGTTTCCGTTTTCACAGATCCCTCTCTAAGCTGAGCCACGCCAGGCCAGCCCTGTGATGTCACAGCAAGCCCCAGCTGCCTCATGTTGTCCCTGGACTGTCCGTCCCACTGTGGCCCGCCTGAGCCTATGGGGAGCCAGACAGAGCCGAACGGGGAGGGGGATTAATTCTGCAGCTGCCCTGTTGTTGTTGTGAGTGCTGGTTACAGCATTGTGATCTGATAAGCGACTTATGGATGTTACTGTTGCTTAGATTGAGGCAGTATCTACCCCCCCCCCCCATCCCATTCACAAATGGTTGGAGATGGGGGGGGGGGCTTTCATCTCTGGGACTTTGATTGCCATCTGGCATAAATGAATCATGTACTGATCTTTCTTTGTTGGTTATGAACAGATATAAATGGTATGTTAGGCTCACTGGGTTGTGAGATTGAAACAAAACAAAAATGACCCCAATCACTGTGGTAAATAACCTCAGGTTAAGGTGAGCAATATGTAATCTGACAATGCTCCACAACAAGAGTTTTGGAGACACAACTCCATATTACATCTCACCCTTCTGTTTTACTTCTTTTTAGGTCATGTGTACGTTATATGTTTTTACTGGAGCCAAGTAACTCATCATTCCTCTGTGTTTTTCTTCTCAGCAATTTATTTGATGCTGTTTTTCCTCACAAAGCCTCTTGACTGTGGTTTGGCTGCCATTCATTTGTCCGTGTTAGATCAATGTCAGTAGCCCCAAGCTGCCTAGCCCACACCCACCCTGGTATTATTGAATGGATCGTGTGGGAGCCTAGCTGTGGCCAGGTCACGTGCCTGCTCTTTATTGACCAGCCTACAACTCTCTCAAGCTCATTAGCGCTTGTTCAGTATCTCAACAGTCAGATTCGACTCCGTCTGGACCTGTTTCTGGAAGAAAGGAAAGCCTTTTTACTTTTTTTGTCTCTAGATGGATGATTTACCCCCAGGTATTGACTCATGGAATTTTCTAAGGAATCCTAGGGCCTTAGTCTGCCTTCTGAATCATCAGTGTGTAATCATAGAAATAGTAAGTGCTGACCATAAGAAGTTGCAAAAGGATATAAAAGCTTTATTTGAGTTGTAGTGTGAATAACCAGAAAAGATATGTTTGCTAAAAATATCTCGATTGTAACAACAGTTGATCCTCTTATTGTAAAAACGAGGATTAGTGCTCTTACTGTTACTGACAACAGGGAGCCAATATGTAGTTTGAAGTTGTACGGCCAGTGGTTTATTGTGTTCTTTAATATTTAACCCTCAGTGTCATGACATGCAGGTACAGTTAGACACTTGAGTGTCAGGTTGTTATTGTTCTTGTCATTACTGCCATTAGATGTATTTAATCTTGCTAGTGTTGACAGTCATGGCAGCAATAATTTTCCACCCCTACCACTTCTGCCTGACCTGAGCCAATACTTAACTACCCAGGATATCATAAATCTAGAATGGATGATATGCTCTTTGAGCTGTTTTTTATCCAGGAACCTTATATCATGAGACTCATATGATGCTCATATGAAGGACAGCGGGTTCTTGCTTTAAATTCCAGAGTAAATGTGATTTATCTCAAATTACAGAGTAAGTTTGAGAATGTGGTTGAACTATTGTAACTGTGATTTCCAGTGGTTATTAAGAGACCTAGCTTGCCATGTGTAGACAGTAGAGCAAGACAACTCCCAAGAAAATGCTCCTGTCCCATCCCTATCCCATGACAGAGTAAAAAAATCCTGTCTGGTCCAAATTCTGGAAGAATAGCTCCCATCCTATCCCATTCTCATCAATTCATAGTGAAGTGTGTATACTTATTGTTACGATTCCTACACACTTTTTTTTTTCCCAGTCCTGTGATCAGTAGTGAAATTGACTCCCATGGGATGGAAAGGATGGGAGTTCCTGAGAAAATATCTGCCTCTAGTAGACATACAAAAATCAACATTGATATAGAAAAAACTCTTCTAATTTGATTGGCATACTTAAAAGCTACTACAAGAAACTTTAATATCGTGTTGATTCTGTAGGCCCCTTTGGACAAAAGCAGCAGCTTTTCCACAGTAATGACCACAAAATATATTGTCAAAAATAAAATTATTTAAAGAAAAACAACTTTTTTTCCTTCTCCCATTGTATATGAAACTGCTCACAACAATGTCTGTGGATTATTTTGAGTAATCCAGTCATGATTTCTATGCTGTTGGCACTTTGAGCACCACAAACCGAGTGCCATCTAGTTCCATTATTTTGGAGAGAACCCAGACATCTCTATGGCCGAGACTCGTGATCTGACACCAAAACAATCTAGATGGATAACCAGCACTACATGTCAGAGAAGGAATATGAAATTTTGATTTCGGGGTGAATTGTCCCTTTAAGAACAATTATACAGAAATACCCAATCTTCTTGAGGATGGTCTTGTTTACTTAAGTAGATCATATTGAGGCATCTGTATTATATTGAGACTGTTTCATAACTAGTTAAAAACTCCTTGTAGTAGTTTTAAAAATCTTTCAGGTCTCATAGAGGGGATTTCCCATGCTCATTGGTTTCAGAGTGACTCTGTAACCTCCAATACTCAGCCAGGGATAAAAAAAAAAAAACAGACCAGGGAAGACCGGCATGCCTTGGCCAATGCCAAGCTGTGCTGGGCCCAATTTTTTTTCCCACTGGGCACCCTCTCTAAAATACGTGCCTCCTTGTGACTATTGTTCCACCCGTCTGTCTGTTGGCTGACACAAGCAATAATCCTGACATCTGGCTTGCATCCAAACTCATTACGACACTTGATGGCATTGATCCTTCCTCTAGAGGTTTCCCCTCCAGAGCTGTGTGCTCCTGCTCTCTACTCCTTCTGAGCTTTATTTGGCTCCTTGGTACTCTTTTCTTTCTTCTTTTTCTATGCTGCTTACATTGTTTTTTACACAGCCATCCAGCATGGGTAATATGGTGGCCCCATTAATAGATGAAAGGTGTTGTTATGAAGCCTAATATAACACAGATTAAGAATTATATTAACAGTAAGTATCCGCCCAGTTTCCCATTCTTGCTCTCTTTATTGATGTCAGGGTAGTTGAGCTGTAACATGCCTGCAGTTAATAAAATTAGTGCTGAGAAAATGCACAGTGTCCACCAGGGAATATTAAGAGCAGTTCCCACTGAGACATCTGTGGCAGTGGCTGAGTACATTATCCACACAGTGTGCTAGAAACTGAGGAAAGGAGCGAGATATGAGTCAGGGTTATTCATGTTCATAGAGTCGGCACCGAGGTAAGGGTATTTTAGTGAACAAACCTCCTCCACCTTTCACCCCCAGCTTTCAACTGTAGTGTTTGCTTGTCACAGTTGTAATTGTTTGCTACTTTTAAATTTGGTTGATGACGTCACTGTTAGAGTTCACATGAATCTCAAGCTGAGAATCAAAATCAGGTTTAGTGCCAAGTAAGTTTACACATATGGGTGGATATGAGTCAAAGTGAAGTTACTGCTGATGAAAACCCAACATTTCCTTATTTTGCTGCTTCATAATAAAAACTCGCCAATAACAAAATAATTAGGGACTTTTCTTGTGAAGAATTCATAGGAAATGACATCTTAACTTATGACAAGTGTGTATACACGTTCAAGCGGGTGCAAACTCTGCTGTTCTCGGCTGATGGAATGAGTCAAGCCAAGCAGCATGTGTATGAAAAAATGAGCTAAAGAATTGCTGAAGTTACAGAAGCAACAAGCCTTCATTACCACTACTGAAAAGGGGTGAAAATTAGCATGTCGACCCAGGTGTCATGTTTGCATCACTGCAGATTTGCACAGTGTTAGTTATGTCATTGGTGTTGGTGTGTTTTTTGTCCAGTGAAAAAGAGGCTATAGTAAAAAAGATAAAACAGCAAGTACAATTAGAAAATAGGAAAAAGAAAATTGACAATAAGATAATTAAAAATATTATTTTAAAAATTAAAATATGTTATTTAAATGAAAGGATAGTAAGGAGAGGAAAGTATAGTTTTGTGCAGGAATGTGCAATGTGTTCACCAAAGAATGCAAAATTTCACAGCATGCAGTATAAGATAGGGATGTCCCAATACAACTTTTTCACTTCCGATACGATACCGATATTGCAGCCTTGAGTATTGGCCGATATCGAAATTGATCTGATACGATATCAGCACGAATCATAAATACTTTTATTACTTATTTTGTAGTGTGGAATGTTAGAAAAGGCTTGATCAAGTGATGTTACTCAAACAGAGAACAATGGTCAGCAACCAGAGTCACCTATGGATAGAAGTGCTGGAGCGGAAAATGGACTGCTTATCAGAGCGCTTATATCGGAGATTTTAGATGCAGTCCGATAAAATCTGATACTCGTTTTTTGTTTGATATTGGACCGATACCCGATATCAATATCGGATTGGGACACCCCTAGTATAAGAATATTTGAAATGTGCAAGGGATTAATCCAAAAAAAAAAAAAAAAAAAGTAGTCCAAAAAGAATGTGTGTTAATGTAAGACAAATACTGAGTTTTGGTAAGCCACTTGTAACAGTTCTGCATATAAACACAAAGCTGTACTGATATTTGTTGTTACTTCAAAATAATAATGCTTTTATTTATCCTGTTCAAAAGAAATTGTGGTATTGATGGATCAGAGCACTAAATGTGTTTTTCTGGAAACTCCTCAAGCGCAGCTGACCACTTTTGAGCTCCAGCTCTACTTTGGTCCTAATCCAATTAAGTGTTCAATATGTAGCCTTTAGCTGGATCAGGTGTGCGAGAATAGTAGCTGTAGAAAAAACCTGGAGATCAGGTAGCTCTCAAAGACTTGAGAAGCACAATTCTTAAAGTCAACTCCAGTTGCATTCTTTTCCAGGTTATTCAAAATAAAATGCCCACTCAGCTGCAGTGAACTGCTGTAAAAAGCAGTGACATAGGTTAGAGAGCTGATCTCTTCCCTTCCCCTCCCCTTCCTCAACCTAAGAGGTTTATATGTAGGGACATCATCATGCAGAAATCTGCCTCAGGTCATGTGGGAAATGTTTTAGGAGAGTTGATAGATGATGGAAAATAGCATTTGGATGCTAAAACATAAGTAATTTGACCAAAATCTGAATGTTTGTATTTGCATGCTCAAGGAACACTTCTAGGAGGCTACAGAATATAGATAGATAGATAATAGATAATAGATACAAAAACCTCAAAAAACAAAAACTAATGGCTGTGCCCTTTAAATCGTAAACACTCAATAATTAATTTATTTATAATTATTAGTAATTAAACACAGTGGCTCATAAAGTATAACCTTTCCTGTATAAAAATATATTACATCTGTCAGAGATAAAGTGTTGCATTATGGGATTTTTAGCATAAAATGCGTGTGTTATTTCACTGTGGGAATTTTTTAGGGCACCACCCCCAACTCCTCTGTCCTGAATTTCACCCATTCTCGCCTGGTCACCCTATATACATATGTTAAATTTCTGAATACTTGCATGTTTGATATAATCAGTTTCTGTTGTCTGCAGCTTTTACTTAAATCTTGTATACAACCTCTTGTGTGAAAGCTGCTAAGCAGAGAGAGCACAGGGACTAAGTTAAGCAGTAGCAGTACCAGCTGCAACTGGTGCATTGCAGCACCTGGCCTATACCAGCACACAGGCTCCTGCTGCGAAGGCTCATTCAGAACACAGAGACACAACATCAATCACAGCTGCTCAGCCAGCTCCTCTGGCCTGCTATTTCACACAGGCTGTGTGCTGCAGTCACCACGAATATCAGCCCCCTTTTTTATATGTCATTGTAGACACTAATTCTTTGATCGCCCAAGGCTTTTAAAGATTCAGCCTCTTGACTTATTTTGTTTGCTGGCTTTGTTCCTTGATGTGTTCAAGCTGAGAACTGTCTTTGAAATATAATTGATTGTTACTGATGTTTAATTGAACAGGACACTGGCCGTGCTGCTAAAAGAATCTCGTTCAAGACTGAAATTATGACTTTCTCTCATGACTTTTGGAGAATTCCTTTTGGGGTTATTGTATGCTTTTATTAGACAGTGTACAGCAGAACAATGACAGGAAACGAGAGAGAGAGATGTGGACTGACATGCAGTGGGGTTCAGCGGCCCGACACTTAAAAGCTGTGATGCTGCAATTCTTGGCAGGCGCCTTGACCCCAAGGCCACCAGACCACCCCAAGGAAAAACACTTAGAATAAAAATAGTGCCAGAAATATTTTCTATTTCTGTGATGTTGATACTGAATTTTGTGGTGTTACTCATTAATGCTGCGTCTGTGGCACAGTATTGCTCGCAGAATATCTGCTGTACTTAAATTGCCTGATCCAGTCCAGACACAGCGAGGCAGCATGCCTTTGAGTCAATGTCCTTTCCCTCACCTTTACTCAGTGCTGTTACTCATTCCCAACCACCTGTCTTCCCAGTGTTAGCAGGTGAGTTCTTGGCTGCAAAGTCTCCTTTAATTTTAGATGGAGGGGACTAAGGGCTGGATTATACTCACTCTGCTTTCCAAAGGTATGTTTGATCTTGCAATTTCTGATTGCGACTGTGAAGCAAAAGTTAACATATTGCCTCAGAAGTGTCACATTAATGAAAACACTGTTTTCTTCTACATTTTCTCAAATTCTGGAACAAGTCACACCAGTGAAAACTAAATGGATATGTAGGCCCCAAAAATCATTATCTAATTTCCAGTCCATAAATTCTCACGAGCTAAGTGAAGATCTGTAGTGGCTGCAAGCAGTCACAACAAATTGGGTCTATGTATATGTCCACACAGTGCTTAAGCATACACCCTCTGATGACAGGTGGACACTTGTGCACTCATGGAAAGTATAGTAGCATCTTAAGCCTACTTACAAGCAAAGAGGGGGGAAGTTACCTCCTCTAGAGGAGGGACCTCCCACCGACAAGGTGATCGAGGATCAGTGGATCAACTCTTCAGGAATATTATACAATGTTATGGTGCTTCTTAGATTAATGAGGTCATGTTTCTGTAAATCTTCACCTGGTCTGAAAGTCCTTTTATACTTCTCCCAGGGAAAAATGTAGATCTCATAAACATACCACTATTCAAAAATGCAATGTCTCTCTGTGTCCTTTTATGTGTGTAATAAAACCCCTGTCGAAATGTGTTTGCATTGTTCTGATGAAGTGTTTTCCGAATCATTTATAGTGAATTTCAGGAGAACAATTCTTGCATCTCCCTTATTTCTTAAATATTTTTCAAATCCATAAACAACTAACTTCTCTTGCTTTGTAGACCGGTGTTTTTCAAATTCTTTCTGTGCAAGGCACACCAAAGGGAGTCAATCAATGGAAAATTAGCCACTTAACCTCTATAACCAACCAAACCAACGGGAGCAACTAGTAATAGTCAGTCAGAGGCACAGTTTCCAAGGTGTGGGTGGGAACAACAATAAGGTGTCTCTCATACTCTTATTAATTCCTACCACCTGGCAACTGTGCAAATGGCAAAAAGTGGGGCTCGCTTTGATGGAAGATATTTAAAGGATTTTTTTAGCCTATAGAATATGCCTCTGTGTTGGGAAATGAGTGCATACGAAGTACTCATATACTAAATTGAAAATTAATTCATAACTTTTTGTATAATTGCAATAATAAGTTATGGTTGTTGCAAAATCCCAAGGCCGACCTCACGTCACACCAGTGTGTCACAGCGTTTGGCACCACTCTTCTAGACAACCCTTTTTGCCTCTGTATATGAAAAGCAGAACATTCATTAACTTCAGCAGCAGTCATTAACTTAATCTCAAGTTTACTACATTATATTGTGGACACTTTGCATCTCTAGGCTATATTAGTCCTTTACCTAAACAGATCATGTGATAATCATAGGCATCATGGAAGTTTCACTACTTAAGCAGTAGGCACTACTCTATAATCTCCTGTTGCTCCCTTGATCCACACACCCCTTTTGCTACTGCTCTAATCCAATAAACCACCTATGCTGATCTGACGTCTTGCATAACGGTACTCGGATAGTCTAACCACCCCCCCCCCCATCCCCCAGTGACCAAATGACTACAGGGGGCCAGTTATTTTTAGCCCAAGAGCACATGCTAAGGAGAGAAACTATCAGGAGATGATGGTGGGAAGAAGGAAGGTTTGACAGTCACTCCACAGTAATCCTCAGTGCTAAGCCAAGTGGATCATTAAAATAACAAGAGCTGTAATTTAAGATTCAGGGTTTGTGTAACATGAGTGAGAAAGTGCTGAAAGTAAGGTGAGAATAAGAGAGGGCGAAAAGAAGCGGAGAAAGTTGCAAGTGTGACTTTGAAGACTGCGTCAGCCATCTTCTTTGTTTCCTCTTGTCTTGACATGACATGAAAGAAATACTGTAGGCAGATGGGGGGAGGAGAAGGGGGTATATCCGGCAGGGGCTCTGGTTACAGTACCTCATGACATTGCATTTTGTTGTTGTTGATGTTTCAAGCTGCCAGTTTCCCTCACTGGTGTCCTCCTCCCTCCATTCCTCAGAATGTCCCATCTTTCCATTTTTAAACTCTAGGGTTTATCTGTCATTGTGGAAGCTGTTGCCATGCCTGCCCTTACCTCATAACCCCTGATACCACTACTACTGTGTGCTAGGGAAGGCCATAGAGCACCCACTGGATCACATGCATGCAACTTGAGAGGCTGGAAATACTGTTGACTTATGAGTTTTACAGTAGTGCTCTCGTGGCAGTGCTGAGGGCACTAATCTAGACATATCAATTAAAACACGAGAATGAGGAAATGTGAACCTCTGTAAACTTTTTTATTACCTCTCATCTTACCAACACGATGGTCCCTGTCAATACTGTGTCAGATATTTCAGCTTCAAATTGTACTTCAGTTTGGTAGAACATTTGTTTTCCAGCCATTACAAAATGGTGCAGTGAACCTTTCAGTTAGGGCTGCAACTAATGATTATTTTCGTCACTGATTAATTGTAGGGCTGCCCCCTCAAAGTTGAAGATTCAAGTAATCAGTTGCAGACCCCTCAGTTGTCTGAGATTATTCAAGTTTTTTTTCCTTTGCCAATCAGTGTGCATTACAATAACTGGATAAAACAGATAGAAACTTAGAAAAATGGACCAGAAGAACATTTCAATGAAGACTTGTAAACAAGGGGAATGCAGTTTAATATTAGCTGGTTTACTGAAGAGAGAAGGTAAAACAAGTGGTTGGTAAACAAGTTTCAACTCTTGTTTTTTAGCTGTGTCATTGTACATAAAGCAATACAGCGTCATGACAGGTTGTAAACTTTACTTTCTCACTGTGAAGCTCAAAACTAACTGTGAGAGAAGTGGAAAAAAGTGATGGGAGCAGCACAGGTGATGCAGACACTTCACCCTGGCAGTCCATGGCGTGTGCAGGGCAGTGTGATGCTGGACAGCGACCTCAGCAGAGAAGGCACACACTTCTACTTTCTCTGTGTGAAAATCTGATGTTTTTACATCACAGGTGACAAAGAAAGATGTTAACACACAAGTCTTACTGGTAAAACATTCTCATGTTAGCTGATATAAGAGTTTAGTGTGGTGCACTGAACTGACAAAAAAGAACAAATTGTTGAATATTTGTATTGTATGACCAAATCTGATTTGATTGAAAAAAAAAATCTTAGTTGGGGACAGCCCTAATTAATTGATTAATTTTTAATTTAACTTTTTTCCAGTATTTTCAGAATTATTGTTTTAATCATGTGTTATTGAACCTCACCAAGGGATGTCTTCAAATGTCTTGTTTTGTCTGACCAAAAGTCCAAAACTTTCCTTGTATTATATATGAGAAAGGGTAGCAGCAAATGTTGCCATTTCACAACCTGGAAGCTGAGAACATGGAGAATTTTTTCTTTTATTTTTGCCTGAAAAAATGACTTAAATAATTTATTGATTATCAAGCTAGGTGCTGATTATTTTCTATTGATTGACTAATCAGTTATTTGACTAATTGTCTCAGCTCTATATTTAGTTTCAATAATCGCAAACTGGCAAAGTTATTTCCTGAGCAGTTAGTGCAAAGACTGATCCTATTGCCTGACTATATTGCCAAATGACAAATGTGAATATTGCGAATGCGAATGTTATACCAAGTTATTATTTCACTATCTGATGTTACTCTTTCTATGTCATCTGTAGTGTCTGTAGTGTCATTTTTTGGTTTATAAATAGCTTCATGGCATAATGATTAAACCATGATTTTGTATAAATTGAACTGAATTGATTTGAACTTACACCCTTTACCTCCACTTTTGTCCTTGTACATCTTTGTGCATTTCTGGCAGTCACTCTTATGTTCAAAAGAGATATTCTTTGGTGTGTTTCCTTTTTGCCATCCTGCACTGCAGCAAACAGCTTCAAGCTAGAGGCTTGAGATATTCTCACAACATCCCTAGACATCCTTTTTTCATGACGCAGCACCAGTCTCCAGCATGGAAAGACACAGGACATGTTGTCCATCTGTGTTGTTTTAGACCTTGCCTACAGAGGCAGTCTGAGACACAGAAATGCTTCATGCCAATCAAAGAGTAAAAAATATTTGTGTGTGGTTTTTAAAAAGAGAGGGAAAAATGCAACCCACATACGGCCCTCATTTGATGTGTTGATTTAGCCAACATAGCACCATCCCACTTGGTTGAACTTAGTGGGAGCAGAACAGTGCTGCCTCTTCTAGAGATGGAGAGAAAAGGCATGTTATCTATCCAAGGAGAAGGTTTCTTTATTTTATTTTCAACAGTGAATGCTGGCCTCTGTCAGTTAAACATTTTTTTTCATTTAATGATTAGAATAAGGCATAATATTTGAGCAAGGAATGAATGGTTCTCCAAGCTGTTCATTTGCATTTGGCTTGGACCTTAAACCATAATAGGACTGGGTATCAGTTTTTAGGCTCAGCTCATATTCTTGAATATTTTGTAGTACTCCAGTAAAAACAAATAATTAAAAGTACAGTTGGATCAAAGCCTGTAGCAAAGCATGTACAGTACCTCTGTCTGTCACCACATGCTGAAGCTGATCCAGATAACAGATAGGTCCAATCTTCTCTTGCCAGCAGGATTTCCCTCTTGACAGGAAATTCCCAGCTCTAATCACAATGCATTTCCTGCAACAAATGGAAAATTTCCAGAGATAGTTGTTGAAATGTGAGCTTTCTCCTAACAAATCAGACTATAGACCTGCAGGAATGAGTCCTAAAACCTGAAAATGGGTTGGCATATTTGCTCCTCTGGTTCCCTCTCACTGTCAGTGGGTTGTTTGAATGGGCAAAGTCTGTGGTTAACACAAACTTAAGAGATTTTCATGTTTTATGCTACAACATAAAATTTACCTGAATGCAATATCTCAAGAAAGTCTTGAGGGAATTTCTATAAACTTGGCACAAATGTCCATTTGGACTCGATGAACTGATTAGATTTTGGTGGTCAAAGGTCACCATGACTTCAAGTCCATCCAAGTCTTGTGAATACAGTATCTCAGGATCTCGTTGAGAGAGTTTCTTCTTTCTTTGGCACAAATATTGTCTTGCTTTACTGTGACATCATAATGTTCAGCTCTCTATCAGTCCTCTGTCCTCCTCTGTAAAAAATAGTCTCAAAGTGAAGACAGCATGTTTCTCAGTGGAAATTATTCACTGGAATCAGATATGTTAATATAGTGATAACTTCCATTTGGCCAAAAGTACATTTAATACTTTTTACCAAATTCCTTCAAAATCTTCAATTCATAAATAATATGAGTCTGGACAGACATGGATGAAAATGGCAACTTGACTGGCTCGTGGTGGCATACAACTGTGAGGGGGTGATTCTAGTTTTGTGATGATAACACATTTAATAGGCAAAATGTGGCCTATATCTATGTACAGACAACTTGAAGAATATCAGAATTGTTGCCTTCCTCCATAGATGTGTGTTACTTTCTATGAGTCAGGCTATGAACTTAATGCATGTGATTCCTTGTATTATCATAAAACAGGGTCTTTCTCTAAGTTGGCATTTTACTGTGGAGGTGGTAATAAGAGTTGTATCGTCAGTGTCATTTGGCAAACCCACTGTTACAGTTCCAAAGCACCTTTTCACTCCATTAAGATAATAATTTGAACATTATACTGCTATCAGATTATGGCTCCTGATCTGAGGCAAGTGCATAACACAGATAATCATAAATGTATCCTGAATGTATTGTGTAGGCTGCAGTGATTGTAGCCTACTAGCATTACTAATACATTGTGTACTCCATCTTATGCTGTATCCATTAAAAAAAGGCTTTGTAATGTAGTTGAATGCACTTTTTCAGCATGACATATTCTTAAGAAAAAAAAAATCAGAATGAGAGTTTTTTTTACAATGCTACCTCTAGCCGTCACAGCACCAAAAATGACCAAAACACTTACCTACTTATTACTCCAAAATTACCCAAATATTGAGATAGAGAAAAAAAAAATACATTTAAACATTTAAGGCTCCTAAAGCACCAAGGTCAACCTGCTGTCTCTATAGTTTTTACTCACAGTGTTGATACTACTGACTTGCCTTATACAGACTTTAAAGTCTCCTTTGGGGACTTTTTGACACGCACCAACTCAAAAACTTCAAAACACCTTTTCATCTCACTTTTGTTTCTGTTCAAAGCAGATTCTCTTTCTTATAAAAACTTCTTTTCTCCCATGCTGCAGGATATGAAAAAACAGAGGACACGTCAGAAAAGACATCCTTAGCTGACCAAGAAGATGCCAGATTGATACATCTCAACCAGCCGCAGTTTACCAAGTTTTGCAGCAACCGAGTCAGGTAAGGAGATGTTAAATTTATGGAAATGTAGTGGATATGATGGGAAATATTTATTAACTGGATGAAGAATTTGTGATTAAAACAGTGTGATTTTTGTATGTGATCATAATGAAGGTATTATTTATTTATGGATGGTGTAGCAACGTAACCAACAGGAAAATGTTAGTGCAAGCTCTATTGCAGAGGTCCCCAAATTCTCTCTGATGAACAACCAAAAATTAATCTGAATGGAGGGCTGTGGGCCAAAAATAAATGTTGATGTTATGTGAAATTACATTAAATTAAAATGTATTATATTTTATGGAAAATTTACACTTTAAATCTCAAATAATTTTAAATTGCTTAACAGTAATTTTCATTGGCAGAGATGATAAAAAAAAAACACCCACATATTTTTTAGAGCATAAATTGAACTTCAGCTTGAAAGTTCCACTTGAGTATCATAGTGACAACACTGAATACTAATCTTAGATCTAAAGTTTACATTGAGCAGGTTAGACACCATCACAAAATGCTTCCATATCACAGATCTTGAATTACATGCCTTGTACAGTCATTTATATCAGTGGGAGTTCAGTTTGATAAGACTTTCAAATAGAATTTAATTGGAAAGCTCAACAGCACTGTGCTGTATATTGTGGTAAATGTCAGATTATGTACTTTGTTTCTGCACAAAATATATGTTTAATTGTCATTACTGTAAGGATTTTAGAATACTCTCAAAATAGGGAAAATAAAGGCCTGAGCTTGTGGGCCAAAACAAAGGAAGCTAAAACAAGCCAGTGGATCCTAAATTGGGCAGGTCTGCTCTAGTGCTGGCAAGAGCCTCACACAAGGCAGCTGTAACCCTATTTTGAGTCTACATGGGGCATTACCACTGCTTGGGTGGTATTTTATTTGAAATTTGGGTTGCAAATATTGATGGTTAATCGGAAATAGCACAGCACATCAGAGAAATTTGAGGAAATGAATGACTGAATGGCTTTGAGATGGTCATGGTTTCCTAGACAAATTTTGCAAGTGTGGTTGGGGCAGTTTAAAAACATTTCCTTTTCCCAAGGAATTTATTTTTACTTTTGAAACATTCTGTAGTATTAAATCAGCTTTTTCCAAGTCTGTTTTCTTTTTTCAGTGTGTCGGTGGTGATTAAGTGTCACATGTCCACATTGATTTGCAGCCCATGTAGTAAAGTTTATGTAGTCCACATTTATAGCTTCACTAGATCAACCTTAGAGTACCACCCAGGCAGCGGTAATGCTAGAAGGCTGGAGGTCTGTGGTGGTGGGCTGAGTGTATTCCCTCAGTTCTCCGTTCAAAGTAAAATGTGTAGCTGCTTGTCATCTTGAACGCCTCTTCTCTGGGCATTCAGGTGGGCATTGTGCTCTTTGTTGCATTTTTGTGTGCTGAGGAACAAAATTCTGCCTACTCTCAATGCTGCCACAATAGTGCCAAAAAATAGAATTACACAATAATCTACTACACTATGTCCACATACTTCCATTTTCATTTTGAGTGTGTTTGTTTGAGTCTTTAGTTTTAAGTTAGTATTTACTAGTTTTGATATTTTTTGTACTTTTTCATTGTTCTGTGGGGGGTGTTTGTCAGGGATTTAGGTTCAAAATGGAGAATACAATACAAACAAAAAATTTTAAAGGCAAGTAACTCACAGTCATGGAGACATCCCAATCTCAATAAACATATGCACCTGTGCTTCCTCATGCTTGTTGTGTTTGCAAATTTAAAACTTCAGACTCTTCCTGTAGCCTATATATTTTCATCTCATTTTAGATAGTTTTGTAAGCACACAGTATTGTTTCAGTTAGTTTTAGTTTCTTTCTAAAGTCAAGTTTTTATTTTTATTTCCGTTAACTAAAATGTTTTTCACACCTGATTTTAGTTTAGTTTTAGTTAACTATAATAAGCTTTGCATGAACAAACTCAGTACTTTTCCTCACTAAGCTGAGGAAGCAACAACCTTAAAGCAGCCCCATCGTCAGAAAAAAAAGTGTGAACTGAAGATGATGAAAACATATACAACGTGTGGAGGTTTAATGCACAGCTAATGAGTATAGGCACCTATCTCTGTTAGCCATGAAACCACAACTTCATACCAGTCCCACAAGGTTGACCTCTATCACTTACCATCCAGCTTTTCCATTGTAATTGTGTAAAGGGAAGATGCTTTTTCCAATGTCACTTAAAATTAAATTTTATCCCAGCTGCTTTAAAAATTCACGCTCGAAGTTGTATTCTCTCAAGGATTTGGCTGTTTGTGTGAATCGCTGCTATTTTTGACTTGGTAATGGCAACCCAGAGACCATCAGTGCTTTTCATGGTGACCTGCAGCATAACTTGCCTTTGCCTTTAACCCTACATTAACCTTCAGAGTCACAAGCCAAACAGTTGAATTAAAGCATGCCCAGACTGCATAGCTGCTACTTAAATGTCAGCCTGGGGAGAATTTCCTGATAGCAAGCAGCCTTGGAAAGTCTGAATCCATTTTGAGGGCCTTTTGAGCATATGTTGTGCAAAATTTGTCTTGAAGACAAAAGATTTAAGATGTAAACTCTGTCTCTCTCTGGTTTGACTGCAAAGCAGTAAACTAACAGCAGACTGATCTACAATATATTTTACCTTTAAAATCTTGTCTTTAACCTTCTTCAGATGACTTTTGAATACAGGCCTCAGATAAAACTGTGTACAGTGAAGTGGTTTTGATGTGAGGTCATGACAGCACCCTCAGACATATGATATTTGAGAAATACCTGCTAGATTTATATCACCAGCGGCGCCTTAGTCCAGATACACCAGACTGGGCCTCTTTATCTAGTTGTCCTCTTGGAGGAGTGCAGTGCTTTTGCATTAAAGGTCAGGCTTGTTGGGTCAGGCCGTCCTCTGTCAAGGAATATTACTGTTAGCATTTCTGCTGCATGAGCAGCTCGAGATATGTATGCGCTTACATAGACACAGCTATAAACCAAATAGAAAATGTAAATTAAAAAAGCAGGCGTGGTTTTGTTTATGCCATTTGTTAGGTCAGCTTCATGTATTGACCTTACAAATAACAGATGCAAGCAGCTAAGAAGACTGCAGAATGTCTTTCTCCAGTATGTTTCCTTAAATTACTCAAATGTAATAAAGTGTATGCTGATTCTACTTTATTTTATTTTTTCTTTTTCCGAAGCTTCTTTTTCATAGATATTACATTAGTATTACCTATTATTTTCTGATTTTTACTTTTAGTTGGTTATTAATTATTAATAAACCCAGGTCAATTTGCGTTATTGACCTGTTAGTACCAGATGATGGATGCATATGTAGTCCGTTGTATATATTGGTCAACGGATATATTAGTCCAGTATTGGTCTGTCGCAGCTATATCAACCTATATCGGTACTTTGTCCGATATGTAGATTTATAGGTAGCATTTTATGTATATTTGATACTTTTTCCTAATTCCAGTTTATTTAGCTCTGTTTGTATTTTTCTCATGTTTAGTTGTTTCTAATAATTAAAAATATTGCTGAAAACATTAATGCCCTGATGTCATTTTGGATGCAAAAGTTTATTTTTAAATGTATAATATGCTGCTTCCATTACATGTCTTTGTCACAAGTGTTAAGCATTCATTGCTAAAAATGTGTGTATTTGTAGAGAGAATATTGTGTGACATATTGTTAGTGTAATGTTTTTATTTCCTAATATTTGTTTCAGCATTAAAGCCCCAGAAATGCAGTATCTGTCAGGCCCTAGTTCATGGTTGCCATGGTTTATGTAATATGGCCTTTGTTGTGAAAGAGCACCTCTGCATATTTTTAAAACAAAAGTGTACACAATTTTTGTGACCTTACCACAGGCAGTCATTAATTCACTAGGTGGCCTGTCTGCCCTCACTGAAACAAAAGAAAAATATCACTTACGTTCCAGTCAGCAGAAGCTGACGTTAACACACAAACACTATAAAAAAAAAAATAGGGCCTATAAATAATCAAGAATGAATAATTAATATAATCTTTCAAATATTCAGCTTATCTGAATATTGCAGCATGAGTTTGATTATAGTTGTCTACCTCCCAGTTTGATAATATCACTTAGCTTATATATCACTGACATTCAGTTCAGTACTGATACTGAACTAGGGCTGCCCCCGACTGAAGATTTTCCTTGTTGACCAGTAATCATCATTTCATGCCATTAGTTGTGTAGTCATTGCATGTTTAATCTAATCATTTAAATATATATTTTTGGGGCACAAAGCAAGCCGCCTGTTAAATGCTAAAGCAGTAATGAGTCTGAATATGTCAGAACAACCAGCAAGGAGACGCAACATTTAGTTACTTAACAAAACCCAGGAATAAATTAGGGATGCACCGATCAACTGGCCGAAGACTGGAACTGGCCCGTTTTCAGCATGACCGGCCCTGGTCGGTGACCGGCTGGTCAGTATCACATATCCGATTCTGTGCCTGCTATTGTCTCGCACGAGTTCTGCACGATGGTCACGTCATGCGCGCAGTAGACAAAACTGACCGTGATATCACACCCACCACTGCACTAATCACAGCTACACACACTCTTTGAACACAACTTGCAGATGACTTGGCTTTTGTGGAGTTCTTCTTTGTCCTTGTGGTGTTAGAATTCCCAAGCATTCACCTGAAGTCTGGAAGGCACATTAGGCTTTAGGCTTCTCTAAAGTTCTAATTTGTTCAAAAAGGATTGGTTGCTGTCTCAAAGTGACCTGTGGAGACACTTACGCACAGGAGCAGGGTCTGTGATAAATGGTGAATCTAATCTTACAAGCAGACAGAAAGCTCTCACAGGTTTCTCCTATTCTCCCTGTACAGCATTACTGCCTGCAGAACATGTCACTGCTCTGTGCACACATGTGACTCCTGTCTCATAACAAACAGCCAACCTGTTTTCACTGTTATGGGTGAGGTTTGTTGTGGGCTGTTTATTCAGCTGGTTTTATGGCAGATCTGTTTGTAATGTGAAGGAGTTTAATCACTGAGATATTGACAACTTATCCTATCACACACAGGAGTGGCTGTACAAAGCATTTTAATGTTGTGTATCCCCCAAATGCTGGTATTTTATGTATTAAGACATGCATAGACAGCCAGCCATGGACACAAACACACAATGACACACTGCACATGGAATAAGTATACTTGTCTGAGCAGAATCCCTTAATTTGCCTTACTTACCTGACCACATGAACTACACCTTTCAATAAGTGGTATTAATACACCCTTCTTATTGGGTGGCTTTTTAAATCTTTGTTACCAAGCTTTTCATTTCAACTTATTCATTTTTCATTTTTCATTTTAATTAAATACTAAACTGTGCTCATGACACACACCACATCATAAAATTTACCATCACAGTTGACTGGTGAATTGTGGTGCTACATATTATCACGATGACAGACATAGGTACACCTCAAAGAACATTAAACAGGAAGTTACTCATCCATGATGTTTACTGGACCAACCAGTTCTTTGACTTTATGCAAGTGCATGCAGTTGTGTTTGCTTACAAAATTAGACAGGGAGAATTGGACATGGATATCTAACCACCTGTCCAACCATAGTATCACCACTCTGTGTATATTTTTAAACCACAGAGAGGACATAAACAGTATTCTGAAAATAAACTGTATGAGTTGACTGTGATTGTATAACTTTGGGTGGCTAGCTGATGGCTTTGGTTGATTTGATTATATCTTTTGTGGTTGAATTATGCTGGTGACACCTGCTGGCCTTCAGCTGGCAGACACTGCATAGTTATATTCCTTTTGTAATGGAAAAATTATATGCTGAACTAGTCACTGTTGTTCCTCATAGTTACTTCTCATGTTTTGTCAGGCACTAACTGGTTACTTGTCCTGGAATACACAGCTGTTCTCCCTTCATCCTGACCCTTCTGATAAGCACTTCAGGTCCACCCTGACCCAACCTCCTTCATCTCCTAACCCTATAAGACAGATTTACATTCTTGACTCATTATCAGTTCCTTTTACACTTTCTGTGTGACTGTGTACTGATCCTTTGCAAAGCTCTATTAAAACACCACAAAGACAATCTCGGTCATGGTGTCTGTCTTTATTTTCAGATTTTCTACCACACTTAACTTATCTTAGTTTTATTCCATTGATTTTTATGGAATTAAAATTTCAATCTGAAAGTGTTTTGAAGATGAACTTCTTCAATTTACAGCTAAAAGAAAGAAAGTGTATTGAGACTAAAAGTGTTTTCTTGAATGCTCTACTCTGGCAACCCAAACTGAATATGTTTGGGTTTTGTCCTGACACAACAACACATTTAAAGACATCATTTTGGACTTTGAGAAACTGAAATGGACATTTTTGACTAATTTTCTGACATTTTATAGACATTGTGGACCAGGATTAAACATGACAGTTAACTTTAGTCTTTGTTGTTATTTGGTAATCGCTAATAAATGAAATAACTTGTACAGGGGCAAGTAAAAATTGACTTTGTGCAAGTAGATATCTAACTCACTTGCTGGAGCAGGTCAGTGGGGAAAAAGTTGAACATTGAACCCCCAGCACATACAATGTTTTTAAAAACATTTCAAAAGGACTCCCAAATTCCAAAACAATCAAAACAGATTTTGATATAAAACTGTGTTGCAGCAGTAAAACAGCTTTTCAAATACATAACATTTAGAGTTGAGCCGGAACAACAAATCATCTTAATTTAGCAGAGATTTGAGGACAGGCAGGGAGGTTCCAAGTTTAATACTATGATAGTCTTCCTCTGGCAACAGCTGGTTAACATTTGTTTCTATTTGTGGCCCCTGGCAGCTCATTCAGAGCCAGCCATGGCCCATCGGCAGGTTATGACCCATTCATTTAAACAACATAATCTGCTGTCATTACCAATCATGGAAGTTTTGCTAGTCATGGTGCAGAACACCTGTTGGCTCTTCTCCTGGTTTTTCTGTGTTAATGTGATGTAAGGGACCATCACCTGTGGAGTTATGGAGAAAAAAAGAAACCTAATCTGCAGTAAGATTTTGTTAGAGTTAGCTGCATTTAAATTCAACTAAATGTTTGAATCCTCTGGAGAAAGATTGTTGTTTAAAGCAGTGTTGTCCTAGGAACAGTCAAAGTAGTGTCCCGGACAATTCTGGGACACTAAAGGAAGTTAACATTACAAATATGAGTCAAGGAATAGACATCGTTTTAATTCAGGTGTTCAAATTTGAAAAATGTAAGGTGGCAACTGCACAACTTTATGCTTCATCACACGCAGTCTTCCATGGCCATGGTGTTTAAATTGTGTGTATTGATCAAACAGAAACAACAAGAAACAGTAACTCAGCCAATGACAAAACAATTAATGGAAAACTGATCATGGAGTATGACCATTTCTAGGGCTGCAGCTAAGGATTATTTTCATCATCGATTAATCTGCTGATTATCATTATTATTTGCTTCATAATTTATTCTATAAAATGTCAAAATATTGTGAAAAATGCTCATCACAATTTCCCAGAGCTCAAAGTGACAACTCAGCTCAAATTGCCTCTGTTGTTCAACCAACAGTCCAAAAACCAAAGACTCTTCATTTACTGTCAAAGAAAAGCACATTTAAAAAGCTAGAACCAGCAAATGTTTGACATTCTTGTTTAATTAATTACTGAAACTGTTATTTGATTATCAATGGTTGTTAAGTCTGGGACAGTTGAAAGTAGAATTGGGGACACTGAGGAAGAAAGTTAATTTCGAGCTCTGGTTTCAAGTACTTTTTGGATGTTTGAGAAAAGATGTTGACGTGTCAACAAAAGGTGGCTGCATGATGAAGACTATCCAAACACTCAGTGTTTGTTTGTCAAATGTTTACAGTTGATTGTTATTTAACTTGCACTAATGTATTTTTAACTTAAGACAAACCAAAACAGACATCCATAATGACTTCCTGTACCGTCAAACCTTTCTGCTGTGTTGGAAACACTTATAGATGACATTCTTCAGATGTTCTGTGATCAGTGCTCTGTGTTTTGATCCTTAAGTTGCTGTCATGAGCTAAAATGTAAGATCCATAATAATCCATTAAGTAGGGTGTTAGGGTGTACGGTGTTATGTTGGCCTGTGTCAGTGGAGGAAGTAAAACAGTGTAAAGAAGTAACTAGAGAGTAATACACTACATTTTTTACAGGACTGCCTCATGACATCAGAAATTAGTGAAGAAAGTAAAGAGAGAGGCTTTTAGGCTTAAGCCTCATTAGAGCTCCACCAGCCAGTATTTCTTTGTATCTCAAGGGACGGACTGAGCCGGTAACTACAATATGCATTAGCACAACCAGACACTAACTGTCTAATACCCAGTGGGCTCACCAGTACTTAACATGAATGCACTCATGTTATTGTTATGGGCTGTCAATGATGTGACAAAGTACTTCACAACAGTTGTGGGCCTGTGTATTTAAATGGTGACTTTACTGAATATTAAAATGATCAATGTCTCTCACTAACTAGCACCCGATCCCTAACTAGCACCCGATCCCGATCCGATATTGATATCGAATATCGGTCTGATATCAGCCAAAAATCGAGTATTGGATTTTATCGGACTGCATCTAAAATCTCCGATATAAGCACTCCTATAAGCAGTCCATTTTCCGCTCCAGCACTTCTATCCATAGGTGACTCTGGTTGCTGACTATTGTTCTCTGTTTGAGTAACATCACTTGATCAAGCCTTTTCTAACATTCCACACTACAAAATAAGTAATAAAAGTATGTATGATTCGTGCTGATATCGTATCGGATCAATATCGGTATCGGCCAATACTCAAGGCTGCAATATCGGTATCATATCGGAAGTGAAAAAGTTGTATCGGGACATCCCTAGTTTTTTTTTTGCTTTAAAGAGACAGTTCTCCCCCAAATCAAAAAGACATTTTTTTTCTTACCCGTTGTGCTATTTATTCACCTAGATTTTGGTGCGAGTAGCTGAGTTTTGGAGATATCAGCTGTAAAGATTTCTGGCTTCTCTACAATATGATGGAACTGGATAGCGCTTGGCCTTTTGTGCTCAATAGAGATGATAACACTTAATTGATGATCAATTAATCATCATCAGTCATTAAGAATGTTATCAATTAAGTAAAATTTAATTGATCTACTATCAAATAAAGATCTGAAATATAACATTATTTTTATGAGTGGCCTTCACATTTTTACGTGTTTCATTTTCTCTACTAATGCTGTTAGAGAATATGCACTATGGAAATAAAGCTTTGATTGAGGGGGAAGAAAACACATTTTGTTTTGTTTAGTATAAGCATTTTTTTTTTTGTCTAGTTACAATTCTGTGTTACCAGTGATCAATTTAAGAAGTAGTTCTGGTGGATTCAACTGCAGAAAGAAAGTAGTAACTGCATGAAACTCCTCACAACAAGGTCTGGATTATCTGGTGTAACAGGGTGATGATTTTTGGAAAAAGACATTGCTGTTGAGTTTTTCAGTTGTATTTTTTTTGGCACTCAGAGTACTAGGGTTAAAACAGCGTGAAAAAATACAGCTTTTTTGGTGCTTTGAACCTAGTGAGCCAAATGCCCTTTAGTCCCATTATATTTCAGAGAAGGCAGACAGCTCTTTAGCTGATATCTCCAAAACCCAGAAACTCGCACCAAAAAAACTTTAGACGGATAAAAGCACTACAGGCCAGGGAAAAATATGTACTTGTGATTTTGGGGCGAACTGTCTGTTTGATCATCTGTACACATTCCACTTTCTGGTATTTGTATATCTCACTCATCTTTTCCATTAGCTTTTCAGTTAATAATGGCTGACTTTGAGCTTTGTATTTCCTCCTGGACTACAATGATTTACACATCATAATATCTACTGCTTACATGACTTCTTGTTGCCTGTATGTCTGTATATGCATCCAGTAGTAAATGATTTAATCTTGTATCACACTTCTTTTGCTAACAGAATAGAAAAGAATAGAAAAAAACTTGCACTTTGCATGCAAAAGGCAGAAAATTGTCTTAGCTGATATGCAGAAAACTACTATTAAGTTCATTAAAACATTGAATACATATTATGCACATAGGTATGAAAACACATTTACTACAAACACAATACGTGCTACCTTAAAGGGAGCGCTAGGTACTCAACTGTGAAGACTGAGTCACTGTTGAGGTAGTTGCTGCCTTCAAAAAGTGGCTGCCCTTACTGATTAAGATATTTTATGGCAACACTTTGCACTTCGAACTCTGACGATTTGCCCTGAGGACAGTAGCTGAGAGAGGTGATTAATGACGGTTAAGGTCATCTGAGATATAGCCACTTAATAAATGATAGGACAGTTAGCCTTGTTTGCAGTGTTTCCTTTCCATGTCACGGGGTTTGTCTTTAAAATCAAAGACTTGTCAAATGCTCATAAGACCTGTAAAAATATGCAAACAGATTCTGATCCATCAGTAAGTCCTTTGTTTGTCTTAAAATTAGAATCTAAAGATCACTGTGAAATCGTATATCCACCGTAAGACAAGCCACTTAACACCTGATGTCAATATACTCCTGAATTCAAAGAATTGTATTATTTGGTTGAATTTTCCTTGATTACATTTCAAGTGGTGCAGTTTCAAAAGCAAGTGGCTGAAACTGGAGTGAGGAAATTCAGACATCGGAATTCAAGATGAACAAGTCTGAATGGTCGATCAGACTCCTGTCGTATCAGGTTTTGTTTGTCATAGAATGCAATTTTGTGAACCTCAGAGAACATTTCAAATTATTTTGTAGTATGCTTTGCTTCCGATTATTCTGCTCTCTCAGCAGTAGGACTGGGTACAGAACTTCGATAATTTTATAGCACAGATTGAATTGCAGTAGTATTGAGTATCGAAAAATGCCTTGTCATTCGATACCAAATTTCAGTACCTACAGATTTTTGGCAGTCATTTATATTTTTATATAGTCCAATACTGTCAGCTATTCCATCACTTTCGTCATTTTAGCCCAGTCGTCCTGGTTGAATAATTTTACCATAATATGTTATCTTCTTTTGTCTTTTTTTTGCTGTTATTTATTTTATTTTGGTATTGTTAAGGAACAGGTATTGAAGCCAAGATACTGATTCTGATACTGGTACTGATATAAAAATTTTTTGAATGAACCAACCCCAGTCAGCAGTAATGATTTAGCATAAATATCTTTTTTTTTACATGGTTCAGTAAATGTTAATCAATCTTTGTAATTTTTTAAGCCGATCCAGAAATAATGATATTTCCTTTCACAGAAACTGGAATAACAACAGTAGACTTGACTAAAGACTAGACTATTGAATGAAACAAAGCTGGTCTTCTCTGGTCTGGCTCTTCATCAGGCTCCTCTGTGAGGCTGGTATTACATTGTACTGCTGTCAGAACAATGCCTTGCTCATACTCACTTGCCTTCACTCTGTCCCTGTAACTCACTCAGCACGAGTAGCTTCAATGTACCAGGCAGCCAGGAATGACAGTGAATATAAAACTCTTTTTTCTTTGTTTAACTTAATTCAATTGTAGCCTATTTTTACATAACCATACATCATGCTTGTGGACATTCTACGAGGGAGAAATGCTGAAAATGCTTGTCAGATATGATTCAGTCTAACAGGAATAAAACGGTGCTATCGCGGAAGTTAACCTCCATATGCTCAGCCCCCTTTAGATGAGTTAGAGGCTACACTCTCTGCTATTCTACTTGTGTATTTGCGATGGCTTTTGTGCATGTGTGTGTGAGTAAGCAAAGCATTGCCAGTGGCTTGGCATACATCATGGCATATATGTTCTCCCAAAGTGGCTGTTCTGACTGGCCCATTAACGCAGCTGTAAATCAGACTGCTGGAGGTCTGACTCGCAGGCTGTTGAGAGCTCCACCAGCTTCAATATACCACCATCACCATCATCAACCCCCCCCCCCCCAACACACACACACACACACACACACACACAACCCCACTGCAACACAGGCAACATAGCTCATGTCTGCCAGGAGCTTTTTACACCCTCTGCCAGCTCCCTTCTTCCTCTTTATTATTCTTTATGATCAGTGGGTCCACTGGTCTCTGCTGTTCATCAGTCTCACACAAACGCAGACACAGCTGTCTCTGCAACAGAAAGAGACAAAGTTGTGAATGGGTGGGGATCAGAGGCAAGATTATTTTAAATGTATTTGAGTGGCTAGGTTAGACGGTGATTTTTTGTTTTGTTTTTTTATTTTTATTGTAGTTTAGCTTGTAGTTCAACTTTTGGTAAATAACATGGAAATTAAATGGGAAGCTAAATAAATAGTGGAATTAATACAATGGTAAATAAATACAAATTAATTAACTTAATCACTGTCTACATTTGTTTGCATTTAATGGCAATTACTGTAATGGCAGTTACAATCCTCCATAGTCAATAATGAAAATGTTATTGCTCAGATTTTGACAACTAACCATTTGTTTCTCTTTCTTTTGTCTCCCTCTCTCTTTTGCTCCCTCCTCCACTGGTGGCCTTCAGCACAGCCAAATATAATGTCCTCACCTTCCTTCCCCGGTTCCTCTACTCACAGTTCAGGAGGGCAGCCAATGCCTTCTTTCTCTTCATTGCACTCTTGCAGGTAAGATGTGGTGTTGCTGTGGTTTCTGTGATATAGATTTAAACACCAAGATGAATGGCAAACTACCTCACTGTTCTTCTGAGCTTCAATTTTTGCTTTGTTCCCATTAGTGTGTCAGTAGTATTTGTTTTACTGTTTGCCATGACCTGGACACCATTTCCAAAGGTCATGTCTGTAATTTCATATAGACACAGACAAGCTCACTCACACACAGCCACACATACACACATACACACATACACACATACACACATACACACATACACACATACACATAGACACATCACTCAATATAGACTGATAATGAATAATACATGTAATACTATGCGTACCTCCTTTAAAAGGAAACTAGATTTGCCTGCAGGCTCAACACACTGCATATTATATGCCTTGAAAATGTATGGGGTGCAGTGGATGGCTGTAGTTTGGTCGTGCACTGTACCCTCAGCAATACATTGCAGTAGAGCTGTGCAATATATATATACATATATATATATATATATGTATTATTTTTTTTAATATATCATGTAGCCCAAAGTATTGTAGTAAAAGAAACTGCACTGTGCTTTACTTTGTATGAGAAAGGAAGTGGGCAACCAGTACGCTTAAGAGGAAAATTCAGCAGTTTTCATGTGGATGTCCAATCAGTGTTGAAGGTAAATGTAGTCAGTTGAAGTGATAAATTCCTCAGAGTGTGTTATATTGACCAAGAAAGCTGAACTCTCCTGCTCGTGGTGCTGTGCTGGCGGGGCCTACATGTACCAGTATGCATTGAGTGCAGGGTTGGGTCAGATTACTTTGAAATACAATTACAAAGCAATTTGTGTAATTCGTAAAGTAATCCAATGGATTACAAATAAAAGTAATCTAATCTGACTACTTTTGGATTACTTCAAAATCAAACATTGAAAATATAGCACCTTTACACTTAAAAAATGGACTACAAAAGTTTGATTTCTCTTTAAACATGTTTAAAACAAAAATAAATTATATAAAATGATAAGAAATAAAAAGCAGTGGTGTACTTTTTTGGCCTGCCAGGCTGCTAAAAAGTGGAGCACTTGTATATAAACTAATTTTCAACAATTAGACAATATTCTAATTGTCCATTTTTGGAAATATGATTTCTCATAATAGGATTACATAGAAGCGATTACATGTAATCTGTTACTAACCAACTCTGATTGTGTACAAGCTTCTGACGCCCATGTCATTTTGCACACCCCCTGGCAACCCAGAGGCGGAGACTAGAAATCCAAGCTGAAATAGTCTCTAGTTGTCCCTTAACAGCAACTATGTCACTGTGACATCATTGAATGCAGGAAGAACATCTGATTTTGCAGCAGGAGAACTCAGATTTCTCGATCAGTTGCCTACATTTACTGTCAACACTGATTGGACATAAACAGTGTAAAAAAGTGCAGTAATTTTCCCTTTAAATAGTCCAATTGATGCAGAGCCAAAACTAGAAAAGCAGGGGTGATGTGAAAATCTTTAGCATTTAATTTGTCAATAACAGCCACAGATCTTAGCAGTATTGTCATTGTTTTGATGAGTAAATGCGAGCAGAACAAAGACTTAAGTGCCCTGAGGAAGTTTGCTGCGGTTTGCCCATATATTGTAGTTCAAAAGTAATCCCTTTTAAAAACATTTAAAGCCTCAACCGTCACTCATTACTACATGAGTCAAAGGAGCCCAGATCCATGTCTCAGGTATTCAAAGCTTCACGGAAAAAGATTAAATAATGAGAGAAAGAAGGCTGCATGGAACTTAGTTTCTGCTTTTACCTGTATTCGTGCAGGCAGATGTGCCTTCGTTAATGAGAGCTTTGAAGATGGGAAAGGGCTCTATCCAGTGACCTTGAAGTAGATGCTTTGAAAAGCAGCCAGTGTGAATCTTCATTACCTGCCCTGTCAATGCTGCGACCTTGAATAAAACATCTATGCAGATGAGGGAGACAAGGGATCTATTTCGTTCAAGTTTCCTTTGAGCAGTAACAGTGACGGTCTACTGTGGCCTTTGCTTGGCTTTAATTATGCTGGTATTTGATTTAGGACTTAAAATAGTCAAATAATAAACATTCATGGTTAGGATCATAATAGTTATTGCTGGGTGTACTTCATTTAAGTCCCATAGGATGGAACCAGGCAAGTAAGGCATAGGCTTTTGACACTATTGATTACACCAGCAACTGTGCATATAAGTTTGTGTAAAAATGGATGATTCTAAATCTAAAACCTTGACAAACTGACAGTCCACTGTCACAGAGGACCAAAGAAACCAGTAAACACACACATTCAAGATACTGGAATCAGAGGATTTTGACCTTTATAAAAAAAAAAAGAATTACTTAAACCAGTCAATCAATCATCAAAACAGCTAACTCTAAACCAGACAGCTACTTTTTTTTTGTTTAAAAAAGGTAATCTATATAAAATAGATTTTTTTAATTGGAATAGAAACAAAATAAAACGGGTATTAGAAGAAAAATACATTTTATAGGAGATCCATATATTCTCAAACGTGCTGTTACTCCTTTAATGTGTATGTTATCCTTTCTAATAGAAAGCTTAATAGAATCTGTTTTATCCATTTAGCAGTGCTTGGTCTGTGAATGTTTTTCTAAAATTGTGCAATACATTTTTTGGCATACAGCAGGCTGAGATCTATAAATGCTTGTTCATTTTTACTCAAATTATACTTCTCTGGATATATGTCAGAACAATAAAAGCTTAGGATTCAGTAAAATTTGCTTTGAAATTATCTTCTTGTTTATAATAAGAGCAAACTTTTAGTGTTGGCTAAGATTTAAATGGGACTAACACACGTATTGGCAGAGTGAATGAGTTTGGGGTACAGGCTTTTTGAAGTGCAGTTTTTTTTTCCTTCTTTTGAAACATGATGCAGTATTCTTATTTTCTGAAAAAAATAGTCAAGATTTGACTTAATTCTCCTTTATTGTGTCTCTTTTAGCAAATCCCAGATGTGTCTCCCACTGGTCGCTGGACCACACTGGTGCCGCTGCTCTTTATCCTGGTGGTTGCTGCTGTCAAGGAAATCATTGAGGATCTGGTAAGATAAGACCCACATAGTATTTCATACTAGTCTTGGTGTTTGTTTTACCCTGTCAAAAGATCTCTCTTTCTCTGACAGTTTGACATGTGTTGTATTTTAAGACCTTTTATTACTAGGTCTGTACTAAATAGTGTGATGCTTTATTTGAATGCTTTTTAAACCTTGTATTTCTGCACATTTGCATGTTGTTACCTGCCCACTGGCAAGTCCAGCATGCCTTGGGTTGAATCTGTTGACCAATCAGTGGCTGTGTTCCTGACTTGTTTGTGACAGTGCTGATCTGTAGATGTATTAATAAATCCATGAGCTGATCTCAGCATGAGATTGACACTTCAAAATGAAGTCTGTGGTGATGACTGTCATGAGCTCAACTCTGTGCTCTGTTATCATCACAGCCCAAGTATGGACGACTACACTGGCCATGTATAGTAGAATGTGGTGAAAAGTGTGTTGTACACAATTTGAGCATCGTGCCTTCAGTGTTTGCAGAGGTTTTATGCTCAGTTTGGCTGTTCGAAATAAGTAATTTTTCTCCATGTATACCCTTAGAACCAAAATGAACCACATGCAGTTAACAAGACCTATCAAAGTATAATGGGGTACATAAATTACATAGAATAAAATCAAATTCTCTGGAAATGTTATGCTATTGGTAAGGTAGGTCAATAGCTGATAACTGAATTGATGCACCCTCACATGAAGAGACTGTCCCCCTATAAAGAGCTTTTATATGGTCTGTTTGTACTGTACACTGTGTCCTCTGAGTGTTGAACTGTTACCTGCGGAGCACAGAAGAGACACTGATGGTTATATGACCACAGCAGGATACCCCCTAACATATAGATGCACCATCAGAGACAGACATAAATATGCACAACATACACACACAGACACACACTCATTTCCGAGGTCACAGCTGTGCCTACTGCACCCACAGTACTCATTCAGTCAATTAACCTAGATACTGGATGCCCATGCACAAAGGCAGTTTGTTCTAACCAAACAAAACAACTGTCTTCCCTCAAGCAGGTCTGATCTTTTGAACAGATGCTTGAAAAAAGGTTATGCAATTTATTTTAGTATGAAAGGTTGTTTTTAGTATGATTTTGTTTTGGTTCAGTCTTTTTATTGTATGAATTCTTGTTTGCTGGGAAGTGAAAGGCTTCAAAATATGTTTACACTCACAAGTAATCTACTCAAGTCTGTCTGAACTAAGTGAGGGAATGTTGCATTCTACTGTATTGCAGTGACCCTGCAATGCGATCCTCTATGCAGGTCCCCGTGGACAGATACTATTAGCTTCTATCTCGTGCTGAAGGGACCAGCACAGCACTTTTTCTCTCGCCGTGTTGTGAAAAACATGGGAATGGAGTGGTGATGACTCTGTCTTTATTGCTGAAGGTCACCTGCACACACGTCTGTTCCCTGTATGCTGCTGTCCCTCACAAGTTGACCTGACAGGGCAACATCGACCCCTAACTTCATGAATCATGCACTATGGACACACACTGTACAGCACGGCTCTTACCTTGTTGCTAGCTGTCTCTGCTGCAGCACACTCAGGCTCTTTGTTCTGAACTATCTCTCAGCTTAAACTGAAATGTAATACTGTGAATCACAAGCTACAGAGTATTTCACAATAGTGTGCGGTGCACTCTTACACAGTGACACTGTTTCTTATTATTCCTGTGTGGTTAAACCTCCTTCACCGCTGCTCACTGTCTCATTAGATTTATGTTGAAGCCATATTAGCAGGTTAATCAAGGTAACATTGCAGATGCTCTACCCTCTTATCTTCTACTGCTTTCATTTTTTCCCTCTATGGCTGAAGTCTACAGAGGCCTGATACTGCAGTATTTACGCACAACCTCTGTATGCAACTCGCCCTCCACTGCACTGTGATTACACACATCATCTAAATACGGTACATCTCCTTTTCTCCATGTCCACTGGGACAGAAGTAGTCGGAGAGCAAGACAAAAATAATATGAGAGGAGTGAAAGGCAGGGAAAGTTGTGGACTAACTGGTATAAAGTTTCACTCCTACTCCACATTCATTAAAGGGACATTTCATCCCAAAATCAAACATGCACATTTTTCCTCTTACCTGTTGTTCTATTTATCCATCTAGATCAGTCATTCCCAGGGACTGGATCTTGAGCCACAGGAGATTTTATTTGGGATATATCTTCTATACACCTTTTTATTCATAATTTAAAATGTGTGTATTCATCTACCAACCTTGTTGTGTGTTCTTTCATGTAGGAACCACTTTATGTCCAGTAGAAATAAATTTGTTGAATTTTTCAAATGTTTTCTTTTGCTTTAAACACAAATGCCCCCTAGTTCTATTATAGGGCCGGGAAGAGAGGGCAGATATCTGTATGACTGATATCTCTAAAACTCAGAAACTCAAACCAAAACAATCCAGGTGCATGGATGAATAGTACTACAAGTAGAAGGAAAAACATCTATTTTTGGTTTTGGGGTGAAGTGTGCCTTTAATAGAGGAGCGTTTGCACAACCAGTACAGATACTGTGGATGAATGAAATTAGCTGACAGCTCTTGTACAGAGGATGATGAAAGAGCTCTGTAAAGGTCTCTGCTAGCAAACTTTTCCTGGTCATAGTGTAACTGGTAAAAGGCTGAAGCCATGAGACAGAGCTGTAGTATTTAATGAACGAGCTGTTCATTAAATACTACAGCATGTTGCAGGGATATTAAGACAAATGTGATTCAACTGTAGCCTGAAAAAGATGTTGAGAGAGAAAAAGTATGAGACACAGACACACCAGAATATACTATCAGAGATGGCCTGAAAAGAATGGATGGAACAAAAGTGCAAGAGAAAACAGATCCTTTAGAGCAGATTCAGTTTATTTAATGATTTAAAATGTTTCAGAGGGACTATATAATACATACCTTGACAGGACTAGGTAATAGCAACTGTAGCATCAGGTTGCTAGCTTGAGTCTGCAGGTCAGTGGAGAAATCTTGCCAACAAGAGAGAAAACTTTTCCATTAGCAGCTTTGTGGTGATGCAAACCCCGTTCACCTTCAGCTGCTCTGGTTTCTCAGTGAGCAGCCAGAAATGCACAATACAGTGTGCCAAATTACCCCAATTAGCTTTAAATCGAATCAGAATTAGACTGCATTAGAATGGATCTTCAGAGTAAACAGATTATTAGCAGGGATGTGAGTGGATACATCCTCTCTTCACTAATCAAGTACAGTGCACGTTGCTTTTAGCAGCTACATCTTAAAACACAGTGATTATTTATATGAGACAGACTCAGCAACACATTATTACTCAGCGTGATGCTACTTGACAAGCTGTCCCTTGGAATCAGCTGTTTAAGTCACAGTTGATTGCGTGACTGTTCAGCAGACAAGAGGGACATGGGAGGAAGTAATACTGCTGATTAGTATTTTGATGTGGACACATGCAGGATATATGGGATTGTTGAAATGGGGTATGCCGCATCTCCAGTCAATAAGTTAAGTACAGCAGACTTCCAAAGGAGAAACAGAGTGGAGCACACGGATAGATTTGCAGCTGTTGATTTTGCACACAGACAAACATTTTGTCTATTTTGGCTCTGATGAAGACCTAGTCGTTATGAAATAATTATCTGATTGCACAATTAAAGGCTGTTAATCCATCAGTGTGCTCCAGTCTGTTTTTTGTTTGGAACAGGCGTTCTCAAACCAGCATGTGCCTGAAGGCCACACAGGAAAACCCATGAACTTGTCATAAGATTTGTGATTGCTGCTTGTTTTGGATTGGTCTTGTTTAATATTAAATTCCTTGAGTACTGAATTCACCTGTTTGCACATAAGATAGTCCATTTTATTCCCAGAGGTCCAACAAAGTAAGAGTTGATACATTTTTCTTGAAACCAACAGAGTAGTGTTTTTGTAGACTACTTAAAATATAATATACTTTAAATATTAATCTTTGCAGTATGGACTTCTTGATTGATGAATAAGGGTCACAGTTTTCTGTGATGTATATGGAAGGTAGATGCTGCAAAAGGATACATGTAGTCGAACATTCCTGCAGATGTAAAAGTTTCGCTATTCAATTTTTGCATTTGTTTCATATTTTGTAACATTATTTTCTATGAAATTAATACTAGTTTAATATTGCTTGATTTATCCCCTTGTCAGCTACTCCTGTAAAGCTAACTGAGAACATTTCTGAGGCTTTTGATCTTATCACATGATCCTCATTAGCAAATGGCGTTTATAACATTCACTCACATCACATAACATACTTAATTTAACAAAAAACTCAATCTTTTCCTAAACCTAACCAAGTTGTTTTTCTGCCTAAACTGCAATGTTCCACAGTATTAACCACATGTTAAATATGCTTTCTGGCAGCATCTCATAGAGTCACAAAAGGGTACCTTGCAAATCAGTATGAGACGCCAAAGAGTGTGGCAAAGCAGTGCTGGTATTCAACGCTGGGATGAATGATGCATACAGTATTTTTTGGTTAAAAATGGGCATTGCAATTTGTTACTGGAGCTGTGCAATAACTCGACGCTGTCATGGTATTGTAGGTACCACTGGACAATACTCAAATACCACACTACATAATATGAGTCTGTTTTGTAAAGGCTGCACAGTCCTACTGAGAATATTCACATACACGCTGTACTGCAATCGGTGCAAAGGTGTAGTCTTTTTATCACTTGTAACTGCAGACTGCGAGTGTTACAATACAGTGTCCATTTCCTCCTATACAATATGAGAAGTTGACAGTTTGTCTTTGTATCTTTAGCTTCTTTTCATCCTTGCCTGGTTATATGACATCACATTGATCTCTCTTATTTGGTTTGGATGTTGCTTAGATGTTACTTTTTAATTAATGTATGTTAGGCTGGGTTGCACCAACAAGGATTAATTTTAAAACCTAATTAAATCATGGTACAGAGCAGCAGTTAATGGTTAACAGTCGTCTGTACTTACTAGGTCCCAAGAGCACTGGAATTAATTTATTTCTGTATTTATTTATTTATATTCATATTCATTTGGGTAAGCCAGCACCCCCATATTGATAAAAGTATTTATTTCCAGTTAACATCACTAAAATTGAATTTACTAAACTAAGATTAGGTTTTAATTGTGTAACAGAACTTTTAAATCTGGACTTACTCATTTTAAAACTAGTTTTGCTCTCTGATTCACACTGATTTTAGATTCTTAGATGACATTAGTCTTTGTTGGTGCAACCCAGTCTTACAGTATAATACATATAATGCTACACTGAATAATCTTTTCTTCACTTTTTTCTTACAGAAACGTCACAATGCTGACAGTGTTGTTAACAAAAAGGAATGTCAAGGTATGAAAAAACACTTCTTCATCAGGTTTTTGAATAGGTCAGCCAATGTGTTGTTGGTTTTACTTATATAGAATATATAATATGCTACCAGAATATGCTACTGTATTTAATGAAGAAGAATTTACATTACCTACAATTAAATTTGCCTTGATAAAAATCTAATTGCATTGTAACATGACTTAATGAAACAATAGTGGAGGTTTGTCATGTGTTTTCTCTCTGTGTTTCTTATTTTTCTTTTCCTTGTCTTGCTTACTTCCTCTTCCTCTCTTACTGTAACATCCTCATCTCTCACCACAGTACTGAGGAATGGTGCCTGGGAGATTGTGCACTGGGAGAAGGTATGTACCCACAATGCGCCACTAATGGTCATTTTCACCACTTTTTTTGCTCTTGAACTGAAAGCAGATCACTCAGTGTAACAGCTTCACTATCTATTGTGCTGGTGTCAGTTGGAAAAATCTCACACATTCTGTGCGCGCCCACACACACACACTCTGACCCTGCTCGTATCCAGCCACTAATTAATCCAACATTTCCGTGTGGACGGTCATTAGGAGGCAATGCTGGAGGACAAAGAGAAGCTTCCTCTCTTCCCGCATAATGAAACAATTTTATTACTGTGGCTGGAACAATTTGCCTAAAAGCAGAGGGTGTGGAGAAAAAAACACACCAGGCAGAGCAGAAATGACATAGATTCAGCCTGTTTGATAATCGGTCATACTCCTTCATCCATTAAAAGGTACATTCAGCATGTACCAGTGCAATATAAAAGAATTGATTTATCACATGAGGTATTTGTTGATTTGTTCTTGAGAACTACATTAACAGCAGGAGACGTAGTGTCTGTGTAAACACCTTCCCATCTCAACTGCTAGGCTGATTATTTGTTATCAGTAGTAATGTATTTGGATGAATACAATTTGGAGGGCTGCAACTAATGATTATTTCTATTGTTGATTAATCTGTTGTTATATTTTTTCTATTAATCAATTAGTTATTTGTACTATAAAATGTGAATCAAATTATTTTGATTATCAATTAATGGTTAATGTCAGCCTTTCAAATATGTAGATTGCCCTCTTTTCTCAGTTTATTATCATGTTAAACTAAATATCTTTGGGTTGATGGATGGTCATTTTTCACTATTATCTGTCATTTTATAGACGTTACAGGCCTAGATTGCACTTGACAATTATCTTCAGTCTTTGTTGTTATTTGATAGTAATTACAAATAAAACAGTTGGTAAAGGGGCAAGAAAAAATTGACTTTGAGAAAGTACATTTCTGACCATTCATGAACACTGAACCCTGTTTATGAAGCTGGAATCAGAATTTTTTTTTTTCTTGAAAAATTACTAAAACTGGCTGCTTGATTATCAAAGTAGTTGGTGATTTAAAACTAATTGATTAATCAATTATTTGTGTCAGCTGTAACAAATACAAAATAGACATAGAGACCAATCGATAATTGGTTGTGTATATCAGTTATAGCAGAAAAAAAACTCACATCACAAATTAAAGACACATGCCATAAGAACATTGTAAAATAATAGAAAATGTTTCTGGTAGTGCAGTATAGATGCAGAAAGGGGGAGTTTAGTTTAGTCTCTACATCAAATTGATGTTATAGCACAGGGTTTCTGTGACCAAGATACTCATTAACGAAATATGCGATTCATGCATTGATTTCTTTCCTGCTGGGTTAAAATCACTGTTCTTCACTGGTACAGTATGTGAATGTCCTCCCTTTCATACACAGAGATCCTCTCTAAAAAGGCTAGCTTTAAATAATTGATGCTTTTCACATCTTCATCATGCATATTGTAAAAGTGGCTTCTCTTCAAAATTTCTGTTTGGTCTCCAAGTTCCTTTAACTATCAACTCTTTCAGGGCAGCTTTGATGAGGCCAAAATGATTAAGTGTTTTTTTTGTTTGTCAAATATCTAGACTGTTATTAATAATGATGCCAATGTCCATTGTTTGTTTCTTCGTTTTATGTAATCTTATGTAATCTTGCTAATTTACCCTTGTTTTCTCATAATTAGACGCGTTTCCTTGTCCTCATGTACTCACATGGTAATTTTAATGTGAGTAAAATGATAAACTAAGAAAGGACCTACCTACTAAAAACTGACTTAAGTGTATCTTTCCTCTTTCACCATGATATTCCCACTGTTTTCACCGTGGGGGTGGGAAGGTGAAATGCTGTTATAAAGCAGATAATGTTGTACTTCTGTGTTTCAGGTTGCAAGTTGTACAAATGTACATAATCTGACAAATCCTTATCATTGCACTGTTTCCTAATTGATCAGCAACTGCCAAGACAAAGACTAAATTGAAAATTTGGAGGGACACTGGACCATATTTCAAGCTAAAACAACATATTTTTATAACCCATCAATGTTAGATAAAAGCTAACGTTAGCATTAATGACCTCCTAGCCAACAGTATTGCTAGATAGTGTTACACTATACAGGAAAGGCGTAAATTAATTCTGAAATATCAATGGCAGAATTCATTCATGCCTTTCCTATCATATCATGTAACACTATCAAACACTAATGTTAACAAGGAAATGATTAAAGCTAACATTAGCTCTTGTCTTATTCTAGCTCATACTTTATCAAATATGTTATTTTAGCTTGAAATATGATGCAACTGCCTTCTAGATTTTCACTAGTCTTTGTCTTGGCAGTTGCTGGTCAGTCAGGAGGTGGTGAAGTAACTGATAATAGTGAAACGACTATGAAAGGGCTGTTTGTTTGTCAGTCTGCTGATGAAGGTTGTCACAGACAATGGTCATCACTTTGGCACCGTTGTATTTTTCCAGTTGCCAGTTATCTTTAAGTTGTGATACCGCTCATTTTGTCTGTTACTGTGTTAGATGGGAAATTTATCTGCCTTGTCTGTTAGAGGTAGGGTTAGCCAGAGAAAGCGCAAATAATGCAGTGGAAACATTCAATTATTCAGTAAAGTCAGCTCCAGGATTACCTCTGCACTTTAAAAGAGGTTGCATCTACCGTAAAAGTGATATATAAATAAAGTTCATTATTATCATGTGAACACATCTCTGATGAGTTCAACCACAAACATTATCCCTATATGATCTTATCTATAGCATTTCATTAACCTGTCTGGGATATTTGTCCCACCTCTTGTCTCTTTGCTCTTTTCTCCTCTGTTTAAGAAACTCTAAAGCCTCATAAAAGTTCTCCTCTGTACTCCTAACAGTTTTTTTTGCCTTAGGAGGTCTTTTAAGAGCTAAGATGTTTTATGAATAACTTTTATTTTTACTAGGATCTAATCTTTGCTGTAAGAGGAAATAATTATCTTAGAATTCCGTGACTTGGAGCAACTGTTTGTACTAGGAACCTTTATGATGTCAGAGGAAAATGGCCACTGTGTGAATATGGTGAATGACCTCTTTAATGTTTAATTATGTAATTAATCATCATTTTGATTTCTATTTTTGTGCTGTGGTCATTGAGTAGATTTTTTTTTAAATAATTAGACATAAAATAATACATATGCCATTTTTAACCTGTTTTTGCAATTGAAAATGTTGATAAATACATTTTTTGTCTTCTGAAGTTGTTGAATGATGGAATATGCTGAGTGGTTGCACCTGTTATGCAACGCTCAGCAGTAATGGAAAGAAAACTCCAGCTGTTTCTTCAGTGTGTCTTCTCATCAGTATTGTACCACAGTGTGCTTACTGCTTTAATGTACTTGCCTCTTTTTCTCACCAGCTGTGCATTTTTGCTCCTGATGTAAAACTCATGTTTCTATTTATGCTGTTTTTTAGGCCGTGCATAGCAGTAACCACTTTATTTCCACAGGTTGAAGTGGGCGATATTTTTAGAATAAATGGCAGTGATTTCGTTCCTGCGGATGCTGTCATTTTATCATCCAGGTATAGGAGACCAACCTGCTGCCAGGCTGTGTGGAAACTTCTCCCTTTATTCTTCTTTTCTTTTTTTTGCTCTCAACCTCTCTAAAGAAGTGATGGTTTGATAATACATTGAGCCAATATTGTCAAAGTGGCTTAAAATCTGAATTTTAAATTTTGTTGAGTAATACATAATTTTAAAGGAATCTGATGCTATGTGTCTTGTTGTGACAACCATCATCTCTTTAGGTGGGACAGTGGTAATGTGATTTTGGATTAGAATTGATCAGTCATGTCAACATAAACCTACCTACCTCCTTCACCTTTTCAAAAAACCAGTTGGACCTGCTCTGGATGGGGTTTATTCTATCCCTTTTTTAAAGATTTTTTAAGTTAGAATATATCACAGCAGTGTTTTTTCAAAAATCTCTTCCACTAGAATGATTTTGATCACAACTAATAATTAATTAATTTAAAACTCAATACCTCTGAGTGATTTTATCATCAATTTTCATCATGTTTATCTGAATGGTTTTGTGAAAAGGAGAACAGATGACCAACCATACAACCCTCTGATCATACAGGACTGATCATTGTGCTCTTCTCATTTCCCTGAAACTGAAACAGTTGTCTCTCTCCCCTTACGTGTTTGCTGTTTGTCTGTCTGTCTGTGTTTTCTTTTTTTATCCTCTCCATCCCTCCTTTTTTTCTCATACCTCTCCTCTCCTGCCCCCCTCGTGCAAACAACTGCCACACTCTCTCTCTCTCGCCCCCTGCTGGTGTGTGGTTGGTAATATCAGGTGGCTGTTGGGGAAGTAGTCAGAGCTGCAAATGGGGATCACCTCCCGGCTGACCTCGTCATTCTGTCGTCCAGGTCAGGAAACCAACGACATTACCAACAAAACAGCGGTGGGAGAGATAGGGGCTGTGTGTTCTGACATGAGTTAGAGATATTTTATTTTCCACACTGGAGGAAGGAAGGGGCTTGTGATTATTCTGGCAACAACCAGATATTTGGAGCGCCACAGTCAATGAACTTCATGTTCCTTTCCTTTTTTCTACTTTTCCTCTACATTGTGGTTTGGCAGTCATAATACTGGCCGTTTATACAGTCATTTTATTATGCTGTATTGTGTTTTACCATGTAACGTGTATAGTCGACCCTTTTCAGTGTGTGGCTGAAACTTCTAACACTGCTCAGTATTACAGTACAGGAGCAAACACTCCTTCTTTGAGATTTTTATTTATTTATTTATTTATTTTGGGGTGTGAATATATTATCCATATTTGTGCCCTTGCATGGCTTGTATAGCGCCCTGAATGCAACAGTTTAATTTGATGTGACAGTTTGCATGCAGTCACATTCCAAGATGTAAAGTTGAAAAGCATCTTGGAATTATAGTTTTGTTAACTTTCCACAACATGTCAATGCTAACTGAAGTGTAGTTCAGTAATTCACAATGAGTATTAAATGGCTTGTTTGGATTCTTTGAAGTGAGGTTGGATGAGGCTCTTATCCATAGACAGTGTATTACCTGAAGTAGATGGCGGTCGACACGTCATCAGTTTCAGTGTAGCAGTGTTACTGATGTGGACAGAGTCAGCAGCAAATGTGTTTTAGCCACCTAAATAATCATCTGTTTAAGTGTACTCTAAATTTAAAATATTTTCATTGCTTTACCTTGCTTATAAGGAGCCTTTACTGATTGGAAATCACTGTTATATAAGCCAAACATCACCCTCTCCAAACCAACCAGACAACATGCCAAAAAACATTATAGAGATTTGTTTCTTAACACATTATACATGATTAGTTGGTTAGTTAGTTAGTTAGATTTAACATTAGCTAACTTATGATATGAATATATGTCGCCTTTACAGGTATCCCAGCAGAGTGTTAACCATCTCTGAAACTGGGTTTTCTTTTCATCACTGATGAGCATATAGCATGTCTCAGTACAGGAAACGGGAAAGGAGAAATGTGACAGAGGTACCAGACTTGCTCAACTGTCATTAAGGCACAGAGGGATAATGAGCAGGATGTAGGAATGGTCAGTTATGGAGTCAGTTATAACACTATCTAAACAAATGCACATTAGTATCTGTTCAAGTGATGAGAAGACTGTTTTTTTTTTTGTTCATCTGTCACAAGCGGACTGACTTATGAACGTCGATTCTTGGGTAGGTCACTGCTCTCTGGCCCTGAATTGGATTCTGGCTCTTGTGGCTGAAACATGAATGTCCAATAAAGCTGCTAGATTTAGACAGCAGACACAACTCCAACAGTTCAGAGCAGAGAAAACTGTTTATTTGATGACTGAAACCTAATTTTATATACTTTGCGACTTTTTAAATATTCAAATTGGCTGGGTGGTTAATAACACATTTCTGTGGTGTGACAAACTCAGAACACATATAAATTACTGGTGGTTACACAGACTTTAATTTGCAAATCCTCTGTTCTCTAAAGTAAAATTGCTGTTCTTGCTCAGTTGGTTGGTTCTGAGAGAGTGATATTTGGCTTATAACAGTGCTTTCATAACAGAAAAAGCAGTTTGATGGCAAGGTAAAAATATACTGATATTGAGTTTTCTTTTAGGGGGCTAAGATACGTTTTGCTATTGACCCATTGCTTAACTTTCTACACTGGTTCTCCACATACTTCTCCAAATTGGGTGCGTGCCGACTCATATCTGCTGTAGTTAACACACTGACTATGATTAGTACCACATACAACCCAACTACAAAAAAAAACACCCTTCAAAAGCAGTATTTAGCTGTTTTATGAATAGGAAAAAAGGTCTTAGAATTCACTTCCAGGCCATTGCAGCAGACTTCTGCTCATTTCCATTGAAACAGACCTCTCATTTGATGGCTATTAGCAGCAGATTCCAAAGCTCTCATTGATTGTGGTCGGGCTTCAGCGTCCAGATCTCTTTTTGATTTTCCCTTCCACCCTATGTGTGTTTGGACCAGGCTTCGGTATGAATAAATCACTCTATTAAAAGAGTAGCTAAGCAGGGACCCAGCTCACCTTAAGCACCGGCATGCTCTAACTGTCTGTCCCTGTGCCCAGAGTCTGTCAGAGGCCCATTTGTCTGCTCTGTTTGTTGTGCTCGGCATGCCTGCTTGCCTCTATCACCCTTCTCTGGTGTTTTCTCTCTCTCTCTCCACTCCCTGTCCCTTTGCAGTGTATTTTAGCTTCTCATGAAAGACAGTTAAACTCCAGGGTAGCAGCAAACAAAGATGTTATGTCTGTCTTTAGGGTATTTACTGTACATTAAATCAGTAAATTCCACTCAGTGAAACAGTGATGTAGTGTTATGTTCCTGAGTAGCCTTTAGGCTGACATGCAACATCTTTGTTTGCATTGATCTACTCTTTTATAATTTCTGTGTTGTAGACCCTTTTAAAATAAGATTTAGTTATTTAAATACAAACCCCTATTTGAAAAAAAGTTTGGATGTCGTGTAAAACATAATGACAACAGAATGCAATGATGTGCAAAAACTTCTGGACATATGTTCAATTTAATACAGGACAAAAACAAGATATTTAATGTTCAAACTGATTAAGTTTATATTTTTTGTAAATATGGACTTATTTGATTTAATTTGATGCTTACAACACATTTTAAAAAAGTTTGGACTGGGGCATGTTTCCCACTGTTATACATCACCTTTTCTTTTAACTTCACTGAGTAAGCATTGGGAGATGAGGGTACTAATTGTTGAAGTTTTGAAAGTAAAATTCTTTCTCATTCTTGTTCGATATACAACTTCAAGCACTCAACAGTCCAGTCCAGTCCAGTCTTTGTTGTATTTTGTGTTTGATAACCACAGATGCACGACACATTTTCAATAGAGACCTGAACTCTTTCACCAAATTTGTTGTAACAAATGCAGAATGTGTCTTGGCATTGTCTTGCTGAAATAAGCAAGGACATCCCTGAGAAAGACGTCTGGATGGCAGCATATGTTATTCCAAAACCTCTATGTGCCTTTCAGCATTAATGGGGCCTTTCAAGGATGCCCCTTTAATAGCCAATCATGAACATGCAAAGTCAAGTAAAATGTGTTTGTATAGACCAAGATCACAAATCACAATTTGTCTCAGCAGGTTTTACAGTGTAGTACTACAGTGTTACCTGATGCCAGTTAACCTGTTTACCTGTTCAATGTTCCTAACAAGTGCTTTTAGAACATCACACAACTTTCCCAGTCTTTTGTTGCCCCTGTCTCAACTTTTTGGAAACCTGTTGCAGCCATCTTTTTTTTTTAACTGATAAAGTTTATTAGTTTGAACATTAAATATTTTGTCTTTTTTGCATAATTCAATTAACAAGTTAAAGTATTTGCAAACCATTGCATTCTGTTTTTATTTACATTTTATACAACATCCCAGCTTTTTTTGAATTCGTGTTTGTAATTGAGACTGATTTAAAATTTACATTGAAAGTGATAAGTTATTCATGAGCATGCTTCTGCTTAGTTGTATATAGTTTTATTTAAAATTATAATCATAAAATAATGAACAGCTTAGGTTAGATATACTGTGTTATATTATGACTGAACAGCAGTTTGTGACTACTCCAAGTGTCTATATCCTTTCCCTCCACAACAGTGAACCACAGGGTATGTGCTACATTGAAACATCTAACTTGGATGGAGAAACAAACCTTAAAATCAGACAGGTGATTGCATTTTTTTTAATATTCTTTACTTTTCAAAGTTATGAGGGTTGAGCGAGTACTGAATCAAGTATCCGGTATGGATAATGTACTTTGTATGAGTATGAGTGTCATCAAAATAACTGTTTCAATATCACTGAAGTTTATTTATTCAAGCTTATAAGACCTGTTCTGTGATAGTGCCTGTTTTTCTAGTGTGATCAAAAATGTTGATCTGAAGCTCAATTCTGGGGCTTTTCTGTCAATCATTTTTCAATAAATATAGCAACTTTTGATCAGCCCATAACAATTTCAGGCTTAAATGTTCAAAGTCTGGTTATTCCTGCTGACAGGTTTAAGTGTTACCTATTCTGAGCATGGATACGGACACAGATTTAGTTGGTTGAACAGATACAGATACAGCTGTTGGTGTACTCGCTGATCCCTACTAGCAATTGTCCATACAGTGAGAAGTCAGAGTAATGTTTGAAACACAACTTGACGAACAATAAAAACGCTGCTATGATGCTGCTGTAACTACGTCAACAGGGTCTCCAAGTGACTGCAGACATAAAGGACATCGACAGCCTGATGCGTCTCTCTGGGCGGATGGAGTGCGAAAGCCCAAACCGCCATCTGTATGAGTTTGTTGGAAACATCCGTCTGGATAGACACAGGTCAGTCACAAAGCTCCATGCCCGGCTCTCTGACCCAATTGTCAACTCAATAGCCTGCTAGCAGAGCCAGATTCCGTGCATTATTAGGGTGTAGGGATGATTTAATCTTTCTGCTGAAGAAATGAAAGTACCTGCTTCACTGAGATTTAATTTCATACTGTATTTGTTTGGAAGAAAATGCATTATCTGCTGTATGCCTGCTTTTATGATTTCATGGCTCAATTCCAGGAATTTGGGGCAATAAAACTCTTCTGAATAGGCATTGTTACCCAGAGCTATACTTGACTTTGGGTCGGTTTAGTAGTTTCATGAGCAGTATCTTTCCATAGATGGAAGTCTTTTCCCCATTATTCAGTTTTACCAGCATACACAGCTTAAGATGTCAAATCCTTAAAGGGTTGGATGCATGTCCATTTAAACACCATTGTTAAACTTGGCCCAAAATGTAATTTTTATGCCTCTGCAGCTGTGGCAGTTGTGGCTTGAGACATTATGTTTTCTAGTTGTTTGTCTGTCCACAGCATGGAGCACAGACATAGCATGTTTCTCACTGTAAATTGCTTGCTGAAATCATACATATCCTTGTCAAAAAAGGATGGGTTGCAGTAACTACTTTAATCTAAGATTGGTTCTCATCAGAGCAGAATTAGTTTTCAAATGAGTAAATCTAGATTTAAAATTAAGCGGAGCTCTGTTGCACAATTCATAGCTTATCTCAGTTTAACAAATCCACATTTAGTCATGTAAACTGAAATTAAATAGAGTTTAATCAATATGGAGACACCTGCTACTAAGTACAGCATAAAGGGGGGTTGGACTTCCTCAAAATTTTGTTCATGTATGTACTATGTACATGTATGTTGTAATTTATAATGAGGTCTTCAACTTGTAGGTGGAACATTCAGTTTATTAGTAATGAAGGCCATTTCTGCTCCTGGCTGTGCTTATCAATATTATTGATGTGAACAAGTCTTTAACAACATCACCTAGTTTGCGTTGTGTAATGGTTGCTCTGTCAAGATAGATCATTTAGTGTTGTAATATTGGTTATTGGGTATTGTCAGTATTGGCATATTTATCAATAAGTAATCAGAAAGGTTTATGTTATGTATCAGTGATTGTATGTTAAGTCAACACTCACTGATTCATAGTCATGTTGAAACCTCAAAGTGATATTATGAAAGTAAAAAAGAAATTCTTTATCATTTATCATTACTTTAATAGACAGCCATCACTGTTAACCAAAGACTTAATTAGTAATTAATCATTTTGATCATTTTTAAGGGAGCCTATTAATCTGTAGGGAAAGTAGAAGAACTTGCTCACAGCTGTGATGTTTCTTACTACAGCACAGTACCACTGGGTCCAGACCAGATCTTACTGAGAGGAGCCCAGCTGAGGAACACTCAGTGGGTGCACGGTGTGGTTGTCTACACTGGACACGACACAAAGCTCATGCAGGTAAAGCAGTTTTGCAGTTTTTGGAGTGAACCACTGGTTTAGGTTTTTTCAAATGTACTTTTTTGGTACTTTGAATATTGGAGAGAAAGCAGACTCTATTGGCTGATATCTCCAAAACTGTTCAGCTCACACCAGAACAATCTAGATGGATAAATAGCACTGCAGGTAAGAGAGAAAATATGTAATAGAAGAAGTGTCCCTTTAACTTTAAATTTCTTGCTCCTACGAAACTAGTTACAAAGGTTTACTTTCCCTGAACATATTCTGTGTTGCTACTGTTTGCAATGCACCACTGGCCATACTTCTCTTTTTTTTTAACCACAACTGTCTTGTCATGTGTTACCCAGAATTCCACTCGGCCTCCTCTGAAGCTGTCCAATGTGGAGCGGATCACCAACTTTCAGATCCTTGTGCTGTTTGGCTGCCTTCTGGCCATCTCTCTTGTCTGCTCCATAGGCCAAACCATCTGGAAGTACCAGTACGGCAATGATGCCTGGTACATGGATCTCAACTGTAAGAGTCCTGACAGCTCACGCTGCACCTCTCTTAATTCCACATATTTTGTCTCACTTGTCCATATCAGCTTATTTCTTTGTCATTTTAAGTTCCTAAATGCTGGTATGTGTCGTGTCGTTTTTATGTTGCCTCAGTTAAACTATGTTTCGCATTACAAGTGAAATATGTGGCAATGTGGGAATAAGTGAATTCCCTTTTAACTGAGAACAGACAGCTGTGACATGCATAGATGTGTTGTGAATGAGTTTGAGTGAAACAGAAATGGTTGAATATCACTGCGCTGCTGTACTTTTTTGTTCCTTTCTAATGTTCTGTTTGATTTTGTTGTTTTCTTTGTTGTCGTTTTTTTAACAGCTCCAGGTAACAACCATTTAAAAGCCTTGGCCATCCGTGAATGACCCTCCCTTACTAACCCCTTACTGAAGCTCTGCCTTTGCTAAGCAAATGAAGCCCCCTACCCTCGCCCCCTATATGGTTGCCCTTCTTTGTATGGGCCCATGCCATGGACAAGCACATACCAGGGATCCAACAATAGGTTTTTCCCCTCCAGCTCTCTTATACCTTCGTCTAGTAATTTTCAGTGCCTGATGCAAACAGTGTCTCACTTTTCCTCCATTTTTTTGTGCCACGTTGAACACTTTGCAGCTTCCAAGCTTCAGACCCTCATCTTATTTTTTCCCGCCTTGCAGTTCTTTGCGAGAAATGAATAGCAGCATTTATTTTGACTGCCAGGGAGATGATGTTGTACTCAGGAAGCTTTTCATAGCGGGAGGCTTATACGTGTTTATGTGCTTGAACACTACATGTGGTGCAACCCAAGGGGCAAGAGCTGACATTTTCTAAATGCCTCCGCCGCCTTCTTTTCTTGTGTGGATTTTTCAAAGGACAGACAGGGAGGGGAGGGACGGGGAGAGGTGAAAACCTGTTTAGTCTTTACATGTATTCTCAAGCTAATATAAAAAGTCTCTACTTGAAGCTTCTATCACAGGCATTAACACAGCACAACAAATATGGGCTGCTCAGTTTTTGTGGCAATTGATCTGTTGCGATGAAGCTCTGAACCTGGTATGCAAAGTGATTATCGTGACACACGGCCATTACTCTGTACCCTAATAGGCCTGTGTAGGAGAGGTTGTGCCCTGGTCAATTCAAGCTTGCACTACGACTTACACTGCCCCTTTTTATTAACTGTTACTAACTATAAGATTGGCTTCTATTGGTTCTCAAAGGGTTCACTATTGTCCCGAGTGGCATTAAAACCCACATCTAAAAGACCAAATATCACGCTAATGAGGGGAGTGTAAGTCATAAGGCAGGCGTCCATCTTGAGACTGACTGTACTTCCATAAGGAGTTGTTGAGACTCTGTCCAGTGCATATTATCCAACCTGTGACAAAAGAGAGAGGTGGGGAGAGTGTCATATCTCAAACATCCCATTTATTTACATCTCTATATTCTCCTAAATTATTGTAATTTCACTCACTTACCAGCATTTGGAAGTTTAAAGCAGACAGGAACTGAAGAGTCAGTGTTAGTCTGCCACATATCATACAGGCCAGTATGTCACAGAAGCCTATTATGCATTATTCATTTGACTTTGATTCGTCACAGAGTGCTGACACAGATCACCCTGGACATTAAGCCCATACATTGTGATGGCTTAACTTTATGCAAATTAAGAGTGAAAATTAATGGTCATTTATTATGCATTCATGCCACCTGCTGCAGTTTACACTGGTAACATAGTTTGTTTGAAGGTAGTAGTGCACCTTTGACCATATCATTGAATTTATGCTGACTATCTCAGATAGTTAGTTGCCAAGGTGTTAAAAGGGTTAGTTCAGATTATTTTAAGTGTGGTTGTATGAGGTACGCAAAGATAGTATTGCTGTGGACAGGGTCAGCAGCAAAACCTATTTTATAGTATACTATAATAATTTTGTTGCTGACCCTGCCCACAGCAGTTCAATGCTTAGCTTCCATCGACCACCATCCACTGTAGGTGAAAGACTGACCACGGATAAGTACCTCATGCAGTCCCACTGCAAAAAATTAGAAACTGTTTAACTGACAGCACTCCTGCTTTTAGCATAATGTTGAGGGGGGTTGTCTTCTCAAGAAAATTTAATTTGGAATAATAAAACTCAAACAATTTACAGTCCAATACATGCAACAACTTGTTGTGAATTAATTATTAGAAATATTTTCATGTTCACTTCCTTGATGAAACATTTTTTGAACAGCTTATATTTATATCAATATTAGATTGCAGTGACACATATTTACGAGAGGACATCAGCTGTACTATTGCACTTGTGTGACTTGTGCATGTTCTGGTTTGCCATGGTTTGATCTGTAATGACTCTCTACTGATCCAGCACCACTTTCTCATGTGATAGCAGAAATCTTGCATAACATTACATAACAAGCTGGCTACTAGAAATGAGTGAAATGAGGTGATGTAGTGATCATCATTAACATCCAAACTTTATCACTGGCATAATCCACCCCCTCTTTTCCACTCCTTGTTGGTTGAGAATGTGCTATGGACTGAATTCTCCCTCCTCTGTCTTGAGAGCATCTGATACGTTTGTCTTCCTCCCCACTTCTGAAAAAGTACTCCCTCCTATATGTGTTGTTGTACCAGTAGCAGTAGCTTCCATTCCGCCAATTTCTTTGTGCCATCCAGTTTTTTGTTCTTTGCAAATCGTTCTGTCATGGGGAAGGGCTGTCCCTCTCAACCGCAATGCTTAAGATCAAGGCTTGGGTTGAGGAAGGTAACATTTGCACCTCCTGCAAGCTGAGGAAAGGTAAATCACATCCCTCCTGTTTTCATGTTTGGTGTCAGTGGGGTTACATGTTGATCATTGCCAATTGTTTGGGGCTTTTGGGGGGACCAGCATCATTTTGCATAGTGCTTTGTGGAATTCATTGCCTGGATCATGCTGGATGCCAAGGCTGCTGCTGTGACACTAATGACATTAGAGATATTTCAGTCCCTGATCTCTACTTTGATTCTTTGGGACATTAAATTGGACTTTTAATCAGCTGAGTTGTAAGAGGATGAGGTTGGGTGGAAGAAATGGTTAATTCCAGCTAATGCACGATGTTAGCCCAAAAACAGTCTCTGGATTGGGATAATGTCGATCATTGGCTGGAAGTAGCTTTGGGCATTTTCATTTAACTGAATGATATTTGTGAAAAAGCACTGATGAGTCTCCTGTGTATCACTTCCTTTTGTCCAAAACTCGTCCCCTGATAGATGGCGGGGCGGCTAACTTTGGCCTCAACTTCCTCACCTTCATCATCCTGTTCAACAATCTGATCCCCATCAGTCTCCTGGTCACACTGGAGGTTATCAAGTTCATCCAAGCCTTTTTCATCAACTGGGTGAGTTGAAGCTACAGTCTGCAGTTAATCCGAACTTTAAATTTGAGGTAGATGCACTGTGTGTATGAGATATTAGCCCTATTTACGTAAAACTAGTATTACCTGTGTAACTTTTTTTAATAGGTGATCTATGATTTTAATCCTGTGCAAATTTGCCATGTCCGTAATATGTAAAGTAAAATTTTCACAAATTATCTACCATATTTCACCAAACACAGAGGTCCCATGATAATATCAATAATATTATCCCTGTGCAAATCAGTACAATATGATATGAGTACAATACAATTCAACTTTTTTTTTTCAGTTCATTGCACCACATTTAATTCTTTCATCAGCCTACATATGTATGTTTTACGAGAAAGACTCACATTTCCCAACCTTTATTTGTCATCTGTGATGTGTAAATGTTAGATTTTCACACAGTCGGAGTAAGTAAAAGTGTGTGTCCTCCAATGGATACAAGGGCATCATGGAGCTTCTTTCCTCTGGCATCACTTACCGGCCACCATCTGCGCTCCTTCATACCAGAGCTGAAGATTGTTAGAACAGTGGAAAAGCATACCAAGACTTTTTTTTGTTTTATTTTATTTCTAAAGCTCACGATAATAATTTTCAAATTACAGTTTTTCAAAGGGAATTTGATTAGTTTGGCAAGAGCAATAAAATGGCTCTTTCAGGTTAAACAAAACACATGTTCCTCTCTCACTGTCAGGATCCTTTTCATAATGTTGTCAGACACTTACAGTAACAAGCTTGTCTGTGGCAAAAACAAGCACAAGCAAACAAGCAGACTTTACCTGCCCTGCATGATCCGTGGTGCGCTGATTTATAAAGCACATGAGGTCTGCTAGTAATACTAGTCCTGTGTGAATAGTACTTTAAATGAGGAAAATGACTTGAATGTGTGTGTATTTTACATGTACATTTACATGCATTACCAAAACAGACATAGCTGCAGCAGAGTACATGTAATGTGTTATATTATTGTAGACTGTGAGTGCCAGTGAAGAAAGTATTTGCAAATCAACTAATGACTACATACACTGAGTGAGGTGGGTGGTGACTGTCTCAACACTGTTTCATATTAACAAGGGATTAAGTGATGACTTCTACGTGAAGGGAGTTACTCATACTGATGAACCCACAGAGAATTATTACCAGACTCTGCAGCTCAACTTCACAGGGCGTTTTAGCATCTTTTCTCATTGTTTTACACCCAGTAAATTCACTGTTTTGATTTGCTCCCACCACTCAAACGCTTTCTAAAGGCAGTAAGCAGCTGGTTTTTTTGCATTACCTGCCCAACACCAAATTGATGACAGATCCCAGTAGAAATCTAGAATGTTGCTGCAGTTTATTGTGAATCCTCACTTACAAGAGCATTTTCCGACACAATCCAAACAAAAAGGTCTATTTCAAAAACAGAAAGGAATTGACAATGACAATGATATTTTCGTATTTTGATACCAAATATGTGGCATGTGTAGCTTTTTGATTCAACATATTTCAAAACAACCATGTAGCACTACAGCTAAAGAAAAAGCTATTATGAAATATGAAATATGATTTCAGTCGACCTAAAAGAAGAATAAATAACTTCAGGTCAATTCTATAATGAATATGTAATCCACAGATTTCTCTTGCCGTTTGTTTCAACATCCAGAGTCTGATAACCAAAGATCACTGGATAACACTGGGCTTTCAAAATAAAAGAGAAATGTCTGACACTTTAATTTCACACAAAGCTATGTTATAAGAACAAACAACAGTAATGTAGTTGTATGAAGTGCGTTTGGCAACTTTAGAGAAAAACTGCTGAATTTGTATGTGGAAAAGCTGCAACCTAACGACTCTTTGGCACACCGCCCCTTGGAAAATAGGCTTCATTTTTGGCAGTGAGAGCTGAGTAGATCCTTCTGTTTACCAATATTGATTATGAGATGTGATTTCAAACAAAAAACTCACAATGTCTTTGTTGTCTTCCATGATGGTGTTGTAGGTATTGTCTTTGTTAACTTATATGAAAAAAATGCTGAATATACATGTGGGAAAGTGTCAGCCTGGTCAGTCTTTCCTACCAACTCTTTGTCGCACTTCACCTGGAAAGCAGCACCCATCCCCGGCAGTGAGAGCTGGACAGTCTTAAATCACAGATTTAAATGTTAGAATGTGTATTTCTGGTTCTGATTATTGGTGACAACTTAAAATATGTACAACACAAAGTTCAAGACTTGTTTTTCTGTGTGTTAATATGCTGGGAATTATTTAAAAATGACAGCGATCTTCTGGGGCACTGTGGGGTGTAGACTGTTAACTTGGTGTAGCATTTGCCATCTAAAGAACCAGATAGTTTCTTCAGTTGCTGGTAAAGAAAGCACAACATAATGTACATCTGTAAAGAGCTTGGAAACCTGTCTGATGTGAAATGATCTGAGTGAGCACCTGGAATATTGTGCTGTTATATCCTTAGCAAGTAGGTCAACTTCACCAAATATCTCAGCTGAGGAATCGCACTGTTTCTTTTGCCCGAAGTTATTCTGAGCCCCGTTATTCATTAAATTTTAAATGAAAATCCAAGCAAGGAATTTTTAGCAACATTTGGGGCAGTTCTCAGTTGGCCTCTCTTCCCACAGCCCCAGTTGGCTCAGTATTTTCATGAGGCAAAACAGACTGAGGGGAATGAGAAGGGCCTGACTGAAGTGAAGTGTTTGTCTTTTTCTATTTTGGGGTTTTTATTTTTACTTTACATGTATTGTTACCAAATTTTTTTCTCTTAGTGAAGTAACACTGTGATTGGTTTCAGGACACTGACATGCTCTACGAACCCACAAACACTCCTGCCATGGCTCGGACCTCCAATCTGAATGAAGAATTAGGCCAGGTAAACACTACAGATAAAACTTTATAAACTTTCTGAATGTACACCTATCACATATATATTTTTAACCTGCATGTCCTGTTTGCTTTTGCTGCTCTGTATTTTAAGAAGCTTTTTAACACCTTGGCCAGGGATTACAGATGAAAAATAGCCTTTTGACTAAGTTTTAGCGTTTTTTACCGTGTGTATTTTAGTATTAGCTTGATAGTACTTTTTCATATCTGATGTCAGTACGACAGCCTTGAGTATCTGCTGATACCTATACCAGTTGTACACAGTCATTTTCCCTCTCTTAAACAACTAAACTGTTAATACATTTGTGTGACTACACTTTACTTAATTCAGACATCTTAAAAACATAATACTCAAACTGTGAAACAAATATTCTCTCCCATGAAGGAAGTAATACATCGCCCACAACAGGGTTCAACGTTGGTAAAATCAATTTGCCCAAAGTCAGTTTTTATCAGCACCTGTGCAAATAATTGAATTTATCAGTGATTATCAATGAACAGCTAAGACTAAAGTTGATTGCCATGTTTAATCTAGGGCTGCAATGTCTATAAGATGTCAGGAAAAAAGTGAAAAAAGCCGATTCAGTTATTTTGTTCAGTATTGGACCTGATGAGTATCGGATCAGTCCATCCCTGGTGTATTTACCATGTGTGTTTAGTAATTTGCACTGCCTCTCTTTAAATAAACTAAACTCAACTAAGCTTTGAAGTAAGTATTATTCTGTCTTTTTCTACCCATACAGGTGAAATACATTTTCTCTGACAAGACGGGAACCCTGACCTGCAACGTGATGCAGTTCAAGAAGTGCACCATCGCTGGTGTTGCCTATGGGTACGTCCCGTCTTCCTCCTTCTTCCTTAAATTTCCCTGCTCCCCCTCTTTGCATCCTCTACCATTGCCTCCCCCATCACCATTGTTAAATGCCGAGTGTGCATCACAGTACATCTGGCGCTTCTCTCTCTTCCCTCGCCTTCTCATTAGCAGCTGCACCAGTGCTCCTCTCAACATAAACTATAAATAAATGGCAAATAGGCATTTGCAAGCAAGGGCACTTTAGTCTCTCCTTCACAGACTTTCATCTAATCATTTGTCATGTTAGAGGTATTATACATTACAGTGTTTTCTCTTCAAGGTCCAGACCTTGACAATGTTGTGAAACAAGTAAGTAACAAGAATATTTGTCATCAGTATACTCTGGTAAACATAGTGATGTAGCCAAAATTCACAGTCCATTTGAATTTACTTTTCCCCATAAAACATATTGTATCACATTGTAACATTTCATAGAAACAGATCTAATTTTTTTTCCATCTGTATATACTCTCATTTCATGTTAGTGCACAGATAATTAGCCTCAGTGGATGCAAAACAAGTGGGAGAGCAGAGTATCTGTACAGAATCAAAGCAAGTGCAGGCGTGACAGTACATGATTAATCCCATTAGGATTCAATTAAAAGCATGATTGATGAAGTGCAGGCTGAAGGACAAAAGGGAGTATTTTATCTGGAGTTCTCTTGCTAAAGCTCTCATTATGCTGTGATTGCTAAACCAGTGAGGACACTGACAATTTCTCATTGTCAATCCCTGGGTCAACAACATAAAGTCACTCAAAGTAGTGATAATACATGATGATGTGATTCTGCCAAGATCAGCCATCACAAATGTCTGTTTTTTTTTAACTGTTACTGTTAATGAAAGGAGGAATGTCATTTTTGGTATTTGGATGTTTTGGTCCACAGAATGTCTTTTCCTTTTTTTCCTCTTTTTTTCATGGTTATTTAATGGGGTCAAGCCTGCTGGTCGTCAGGGACAGACACTTTTCCCTGCAAAGATTGAAATTAGGCAGCAGTTTCTCTCCTCTTCATCCCAAGTACAGATGTTTCCCTTTGATTCTCTGAAACGAGGACTCCCTCTTATGCAACTGATAAATATGGATGAGTGTTTCATATCAGGAGAGAAAGAAAGGCAGGTTCTAATGAGGCAAGTCTGTTTTCATGATGCTGTCATTTGGCCTGCTCTTCTTCCTCTGGGTTCCAAAAATAAGAGTTGAGATGGTGCGATTCAAAAAGTGTTATAGCACAGGTCATTGTTCTGAATATATAATCCACCTGACAATAATAATGCTCACAGTGTTGCAAAGCATTTAATTCTGCTTGGATTACTCTTCCTCCATGGAATAAATGATTATTTCTTTTATTATTTAAATACAAATTGGACATACAGTCACAACTGAAACATTTTAACTGATTTCACCGCAGACATTACGTTGAGTGCTTGACAATGTAAATGTTTTCATATCACTATTTCTCACAATGTGTTAAGGAAAGGAGCATTAATGTGTTTGCTGGTATACTGATCAGTCTTCCAGGGGTCCAGTTTTGCAAACTTACAATGCTCAGTACCAGAACTGACCTCCCATAATTATCTCCAAGTCAAATCTGGAACCATTTATATAAGTGCCATGACCCAATCTGTGATTAAACACACATACACAGTTACTTGTCACTTTTGTTCTTGGAAAAGTATTTGTCTGTATTTGTATCTGTCAACTGATGCAGCGCTTGTCCTCCTGTAGCTGTTGACGTTGATGTGCCAAGCTTGCAGCTATCAAAAGCTTTTTGGCACTTGGTGTATCTGTTCACACCAGATTTCTCCTAAACGTCCAATTTGTCATTCGATGATGTGTTATCTGAAGTTTGGTATTCTCCACTGGCTATTTTTGCCTTTATGTTATCCTGGTGTATTAGTTAGCAGCTTATCTACATCACTGTTGGACTAGTGATGTCCTATTATTTGACTGAATGTAAATGTAGAGGTCAAAAGACGTGATGTAGGCTTGCACAATAACAAATATTTGGTGGCTAATTAGGCTTAATATTAGGGGTGTCGTGATTCTCCAAATCCATGATTCGATTTTAAGGTTACGATTCAATTCAATTTTTCAGTTTAAACTGATTTGCCTATGCTGTTTTTTTTCGAGTCTTGATTTGTAAAGATCAACAGATCATTGGTTTTATGTGCTGACAACTAGTACCCAGGGGGCAAACTCTTTTTTTGGCAGGTAAAAAAACATGGAATGTTATAAAAGGTTGTGATCCATAAATTATATCTACCTTCTAGGATCATAACTTGGGTGCACATACTGGTCAGCAAGCTACTGGAAATCCACAGGGTGGGTCCAAACAATGCAGCCCCTACTGTGAGATAGGGTTTTTGGTGCCAGTGCAAATTTAGCTAATACCAGCCCCATAACAAAAGTTAAAGTTGATAAAATCCCAAGACATACATGATATATTGTTTAAACCAAATGAATACAGTGTTGCACAATAACCACCAACAAAACCATATGGCTGTGAAATACAGGCAGCAGATATTTTAAATTGCCACCCCAGCAAAAGATATACAGTCAGGTAATCTGTAATAAATCAAACCAAACTGAGTGTAATCCTATCTGGGATTTATTATATTAAATTGTTTCCGTCACCATAACCACAAAATATAATGTCAAAAATAGAATTACATCAATAAAAATGTCTTCCTGCTTCTTTTAAACTGGCTAATGTACTTTTCACTCTATCTTTGCCTGGAAAAATGTAAACACAGGCTCTGAAGGTCTGCATGTCATAAATATTTTCTCTGATTTTGAGAAGAATCTAACCCCATGGCAGGCATTAAGAATAACTATAGAAATAGCCAATCTTCTTGTTGATGTCTCATTTTCTTATGTATGTCAAATAAAGGCTGATGGCTTTAAAAAATAAAAATAAAAATAGTAAAATTACACTGTTTCATACCCATTGTCATATCAAAAAACTCCTTGTAATACATTTAGGGAAAGATTTTCTGAATCTGAAGCTACTTCAGTAAGTCATAGTATATTCTTGTGCAAAAACAAGATTTATTTTGGAGTAAAAACAAAAATAAAACATTCATATTTTAATACAATGAATGAAGATGTATGTTTCATAGCACTTAGTGTGTGGCGTGACTTGGTAATTTGGTGCCGTCACACCCACACAAAGCCCCCCTGACACTGCCGCCTGCATGTGTTCCTCACCACAAATTAAGTGCTGCTGTAATTAATAAAGCCAACCCCAAGGGTGTAGACATTAATTAATTCCACTGGATTGGAGTCCAAATCTCAAGGAGAGATACTGTTGGGTTAGAGAGGCTCCCAGAATCCTCCTGAGTGTTATTAGTTTGGAGACGAGTGAGAGCGCATTTTTCAGACGTATATATTTTGATTTTATTTTTTAATGAACCAGATTTGTACAGGCAATTTGTCATTGTAAATTGTAACTCAGTGAATGTGTGCGTTACATATGTCTACTACTGTATATTAGCCCATATACAAACGGATTGGTTTGTTGTTAATGCAGATAAAAACAATGTTGCTTCACTGAAGGTAGAAGAGTACACAGGCTCACGGTCTGAATCAAACTGAGGTCAAATCAAATGAAGGGTTGTTCATAATGTTCAGCAGAGCACATCGTTTAGTTGGCTCCACTCTTCACAGTTAACAAAACCCTGCACTGCAGTTAGTCTGCCAGAGCAGAGATGTCAAAATAATTTGGTGCCTTATTTTAGAGCAGCATGCTTTCTGACAACATTTAGTTTCCAACATTATTGTTTTCATGCCTACATCCATCCGAGACCATGACAATGTACACAGAATACTCACATACACTTTGCAGCTGGAGTTGTAACGTTCCTGCAGTTTCCTGATGAGGAATGAGAGAGGAAGATATTTTAATATGACAAAATGATTCCCAGACATTTGTAAAATCCCCACAGTTTGCTTCTGGCTTTCTCCGTTTGTTTTTTTCCCCTATCACCTTATTACTTGGAATTTCTCTAGTAATGTTTCCTTGTCCACTTTACAGTGCATCTGCTGGGATGTTCATTCAGATTAAAAGAAAAACTGCTAACTGACTTTATTTTGACAAGTCACATTTTAGGATTTACTACAGTAGCTTTAATAATAATATACTTGCTATTATTTTAGGGATGATTTTCATTCTTACCAATAACTTTCTAATGAATCTGACATGTTTTTTATGCTGGTATTTGTTTGCATAACTCATCTGCATGTCGATGATCCAGAACAGCATACAGTATGTTGAGATCTAAATCTAAATACATACAGGAGCTTTCTTTTGGCTAGTTAATAGTTACTCCAAGTGTAATGTTTTTAATTTGTAAAGAAGAAAAGAAGGAAACTGAACACAAACATTTCAGTTGTTAATAATAGCTTAATATTTCATGCCAGTGCTTATATACATTTGTAATAATCAATAACAGAAAGGTGAAGCACAACTTTTAGCACCTCCTGAACTAATAACTTGTTCTTTTAATGCAGCAATTACTGAATTTACTGAAGCAACTAAATATTGACACAATAATGACTACTGATGATGGCTACAGTGTGCAATTAAAGACATCTTGTTTGTTTAACACAAAATCAAAGAGTATAAATGGAAAAAAAAGTGGTTTAAGAGGGAATTTCTGTGCTGGACTATTTCTTTGAAACTGCCAAAGTTTTATACTTCAGTTTTTGTATGATTACAGTCTAGACACATATTACACATTAGGTTGATGTCTTGCTTTTCTGTGTTAGATACTTCATGGTGTTGGGAGCGGACAGTCAACACAGGCAATGTTGTCAAAGCCCTGTGTTGTATGAGAAAAATGTACTCTGCCTCAGCCTCACACTCTAATTTTAAAGTGTTCTGCAACTCTTTTGTATTTTTTGGCTTTGATCAATCATGCAAGCTAATGTCAGATGCCTCAAATCATGTTTTAATTGTACTTAACTACACAAGTTCTGATCAGTCAGGAATAGTCATGGTTTTAAATATTAATATCCGTTTACAGTCGGCTGAAATGCTCAAGAGGCCTCATTTTCTTTTCCAATAATTCGCTGTATATTCACAGTCAGTTAGGCAAACTCATTAAAATATAGTATATTTAAGATCAATTCACCAGATTTGGGCTTTTATGGCATATATATATATATATGGCTCACTACTGAGAGCTAGATGTCAAATGTGGTCTGATAAATCTACTTACACAAGAAGTATGGAATTTTGAAATGGAAAATGTGTAGGAACCCTGTTTAGTACATATCCATAGAAACATCTGAAAATGCAATCTAGATGGGCACGTGGATTGTTGTGACGTCCGATAAGTGAATTGTGTCAGTGTTGAATGACCCTAAAGCCAATAATGAGTCAATTAGTAAGCTGTAGAGGTGCTGGTAGGTAGATTTAGATACAGCTGGACAGAGCTAGGGTAGCTGTTTGCCCAATCTTTGTGCTAAGCTAAGCCAATAGTATCTTCATATTCAGCGTAGAGACATGAGAGTACCAAGTATAAATGATTGGAGGGGCTGCTATAATCACTGCTGTCAACCTAACCCCAACACCTCAGCCTACAGTCCTCCCCGGCATCTGACCTATCATACTGACCTGCTAACTCATAAACAAACCCATCTTTAATCCAATCCCAACGTCTGTACATTCACAGAACTTTGTCAACAAGATAATTTCTTTTCCAACAGTCACGTCCCTGAGGCTGAGGAGGGTAGTTTTGCAGAGGACGACTGGTAAGATGACTGGTGTGAAATGGTGGTCGTTTATCTGCTCTCCGCCTCTGTGATGTATTAGTGCTGCCTTGCCTTGTGGATATCGTGAACTTTGAACACAATACCTCAGTGTATGCTTGTTGTTTTTATCTGTGTTCAGTACACTTGGGACATGTTGTATGTGACTGTGGCTCTTGATTCACTGTATATATCTGTTGATGCCTTAAACACATGTTGTAGTATATGTTGTCAGTAGTACATTGGAACTATTATTGAATTGAATTACAAGTGGTTACATGTCGTGGCTTCTTAACAGGCACTTGTACATTCAGCAGGTTTGATGGCGCAAGTCTTCCAGCATTTTACTGTTTGTTGTGTTGAGGCTGAAGCTGTGCAGCTCATTCTCCTTTACCCCAGTTAATATCAGACTAACTTTGGAAATGGGAGCTACTCTCCCACTTATTCTGTCTCTGTCTCTCTCTCTCTCTCTCTCTCACACGTTCTCACACACAACACATTCTCACAGTCCTACTTCTGAGATCCATCTGCTACTGTGTTGAGATCTGCAGTAACAGCATGGGCGTGTCTCATCCATTTTGCATGGGGGATTGGGTCCTGTATGCTAATTCCTATTCTGCTAAAATGTTGAATTTTGCTGCTTTAAAGGAAGTTGCTAGCTTCCATGAAAGCATGTCTGTTTTTGCTGTTTTTTTTCAAGGCTAACCCCAGCAGCAGATAACAGCAGACAGCTGTTAGCCTATAACAAGTAAATTAGCAATGCTAAAATGGTAGAAAATTATTCATGATGCCATTAGAAAGCATTTGACAGTGTAGTAAAACTTAATGACAAGTCCAAAATGTACGACTTCACCTGAGGTCATGGAAAATATGACAGTATTGACAGAATTACACTTAATAATATAAACATTCATAAAGACTTCTACATGTTCATGACAGGTGTTATGACAATAAAGTGTTATCTGTTTTGTTGCTGACCCTGTCCACAGCACTACATTGTGGCTGCCTCTCTGAGTGTTGACCACCATCTACTGCAGATAATATACTGACCATGGTTAAGTGCCCTCACTGTGCAACCTCACTTCAAATAATCCAAACTATCCCTTTAATCTTAAATGGAGGTTCATTTAAATCAAAGCTTGGCTCCATTCAGGGTCAAACACTGTAAAGGTTTCCAAACTCCATGCTTTAGTTCCTCCTCCTAACTGTCAGGAACAAGATAGCCTAGTGGTGTGTCACAGATTTGATCTGGAGCCAGTCCCTGGCTATTGACTGTGAACAGCCAGCACCCTTGTTCCCATAGTGACAGGACCTCTGTGTGCTGGCAGATAATCAATAACTGACCGTCCTCCACACCCAGCCCCGTGCCTCCGAAATTTCATCAAGACAATTGACGTGGCGAACTACGCTACCACTGCAGCAGAGAAAAGCTCAGGGCTTCCTTCCCTGTTCAAGGGTTAGAAACTGTAATAATGACTCGATAGATTATCTGTCAAAAATACTGCAGCTGTTTCAGTCTTTGTTGCAGAATTTGTGCATATTTTTATTTTATGTGTGAATTTATGAATCTTTATGTAGTAATATGTTGCACGGATGTATTGTTAGAACGAGAAGACATATACAGTATTTTACAGTATATGATACAAAACAAGAAGGATTTTAGCTGAAACATCTGCCCTCCACATATATTTATGGTATTTATGTGGAGGGTTTACAGATGCAGTTATTGTTTGCAGATTTCTCCCTGACACATTTTAATAAAGCCTGTAAGTGTGATAAATCTCCTGAACCTCTAGTGCATCTACGAATGTGTAATACTGACTCTGGCCCTGATCTTTAATTACATCGCAGTGTTTTTCATATATTCCTCTCCTCCCAAACCTCTTGTTTGCGATGCGGTAGATGAAAGTATTACTGGCCGGCTGGCTCCAACCGGCATATCCTGTGGGATTAGAAAGACTTATGGTTGCTAATGGCAGCCTTGGTAACAGTTCTATCAAGCCCCAGTGCCACGGACAAAGCTGCTGTCCACCTGATCTATAGGACTCTATTTATCACAGAATCATGAATCGATTCCTGCACTGCACAGCCAGTGAGCTGGTAGCTACATATAAAATCACTGCCCTAAGCTACTGTTAGAGGATAAAAAAACATCATCTCTTTATATCAATGAAAAGGTCTTATCTGGACTCCAGAATCTTGTTTTTCCACAGCAGCATGGCTTACTGTCATCAATAAAAGATTGTATCTTTTTTTTTTTTTTGCTATTTTCCTAATGGACTGCAAGACATTGAATTATTTTGCATCTTGTCAGTAACAAAAAGTATTTCTGGTGTGAGTATGAGTGACTAATTGTAGTTCCAGTAATTTATTAGGCTTTGGCTTTGATTAGTGTATGAGTAATATGGTCTTTGTAGCTGCAAGACATTCAGCCTGCCTGCTGCATCCCTGTAAGCAGTTCCTCTTGCATTGTTTAATTTCTAAAGCAAAGAGGGAACAATATTTATTATTTGCAGAAATGACTGAAGTGAATATAAATGTATGGAGGGAAACATGAATAAATGACTGAGTGTCTGTTCTTTGTGCATTCTGAAATAATAATGTCCCATTTCAGGACATGATCCACTTCTTCCAGTGTGGACAGAATCCCAAACAGTCACACTGTACATCACATAACTGAAGCCCAGGGGATATGCATTTGCATTCTGTCTGCATTGCAGTTCATACTTTTCTCAACAAATATCTATGTTGCTGGCACATGGCACAGGCTGTCAGTACCAGTTGGAGACATGTTCTCTGGTGCCAGCTAGAGCTGAGATGATCAGTCAATTACTGATAAATTGGTCAACAGAAAATGAATTTGCAACTATTTTCTGTCATTCTTCAGCAAAAATAATAAAGACTCACTACTTCGTCCCTCAAACATGAGAATTTGATGCATGTTTTTGGTCATATGTGAAATAAACTGAATATGTTTGGGTTTGAAATATTATTATTATATGGCCATGTGCAATATCCAAGTCACAGAAGCTGCAATTTTTTGATGATGAAAAAATGTGTGAAAAAACAGCATTATAATGAAATACTGTAGTGTTGCAAAGATGCCCTGACCTACAAATCTTGATCTCCAGATGTTTGTTTTGTACAGACCACAATAATTATTACATCATCATCATAGGGTATACCTGTTTATGAACAATACATTTTTTCTCTTTCAGCCATTGGCTAACCTTCATTAAAAAAAATTAAAAGCAATTTAGCATACAAAAATTCACAATACCTAAACACATAATCACAGACATACACACACACATAGCCTACATACATTGGCACATTCTGTATACAGTATGTTTGGTATCAAATGACGAAGTAATTTTAATCCTCGGTAGTATTTAGTAATTTGGTTGTACCGTCGTACCCATCCCCACATCATTATTATTTAAATAGTGCTTTTTCAGTAAAAAATTGACATTGTGATGCAGAAATGACCATTACCACTCATTGTAATATCTGTCAAAATAATAATAATTTTTTTTTTTCACCATATTGTTCACCCGTAGTTAAGATGAAACAAACAATTTGAATATATCACATTTGGCAGTGATAATAATCATTAGTTGCAGCCCTGGTTTTATCTCATGTTGTGGCAAAAACACTGTGTGCCTTTGCCTGATTTTAAACCCACATTTGAACAAGCCTGCCAGGCTGCACAGTGGTAGACAATTCATTAGAGAGCATTTGTTTTCAGTGTGATGGGAAATCATAGCGTATTCTATGCAGGCTCCAAGAGGTTTTGTTTTTGCTGTTGGTACATAATTAACACTTTAGTCGTGCTTAATATTGTATTTGAAAAATTGTCAGAGGCTGGTATGAAGTTGTGCTGTAAACTCTGGTGGTCAAAGTATGCTCTTATCATGATCCAAATTATTCACTTGTTCTTGACTAGTCCAGTCTTCTGTCACAACGTGTTATTGTCGGCTTTCCTGTTCTTGTGTTGTACAATAGTTGCTAGCAAGTATTCCAGTGTGTTCTGTTGTTTTGACTTCTCCGTCTCTTCTTTCCAGGCACAGTACACACTCATCAGACGAGGCAGGATTTAATGACCCAAGCTTACTGGAAAACCTCCAAAGTAATCACGTAAGTAATGTCAAGGTTCCCCGCTGCCGGCCTGCAGTGACGGCTGTTGTTTAGGACAAAATTAAGAGGGATTTTGAATCTAATTGTGTTTGGTTGTATAATACCTTCTTGCCATTTTAAGTGGACTTTAGTGATGTGGTGTGCTTGTGTTGGCTTTTACGTTATGAAGAAAATGTGAAAAGGCTGTGATGTCTTGTCATTTTGTCTGGAGTAAGACATGTTTTGAGAGGCAAATTGAGTTAATTCTCTCTAATATCAGTTTGATTGAAATCCAGCAAAGGGGTGGATTACTGTCTCTTTACAGGACATTGCAAACACAGACAGCAAAACAACCTAACTGGCTCATTCTGACAGGATGAATATGTGCTTATTTGCTTATCCACTGTGGGGAACTGTGCTGCTGTACAGTGGCCGCATCAGTGTGAATTTGCCTAAAAACTACATAAGAAAACTAATATTTGGTAACAGTGCTGCCTTTGTCTCAAAATATGGACTCAGGCATGCATTTATTATCTGTCACAGGACTTCAGAGGGAGCACTAAAGGCCACCTGTAGTAATGAAAGGGGTGAAAACTGTGATTGATTGGCTGTTTGAGTCGCTCAGCTGCAGAACAGCGTGTGGGAGGCAGAATGTCACATCTAATTACCTACAGTAGCACTGCCCAGGGAAAGTAGTAATCCCACTGTGATGTTTGCTTTGTTATGACAGCAGAATCTCTCCACACATTGAGTTTGTCTTGGATCTGCTTTAGTTTCATATTAATATCCCTGCAAACACTGCTAATTATAGTGCAAAACCAACCGCTGTTTAGAAACCACAGTCTCTCTAAATCTCCAATAATGATTCTGCTTATTATTAATCTGTTGTGTTGTAGTTATACTAATGGTTTGTTCATAATGGATGTCTTAATATTGCAGCACTTTTGTGAGTCATACTTTTCCTGTCTTTTTTTTTTCAAGATAAGTCGCCCTCTGTGTAATGCCAAGACGTCTGTCAAGATGCTGCCATATATTTTGAAAGTTTAGAAAATAAATCCAAGTTAACGCTAATGGCATTGCCAGTAAAGAAATATTTACACTCTGGAAAATTTGATTATTTGCTCTCTTGCTGTGTGTCAGAAAGTGTTATCAAAAATATTGATAGAATGATACATATTGATACTGAATATTTGAAATGATTTCAACATGCACTTTTCTCAGTATCAGTATTCAGCATCATTAACAGCTGCACTTTGTCGCTGACTCTCCTCTCAAACTGCGTGTTGACACGCACCACTGTGGTGCCCACACAGTCCTGCCTGATCTCACTTACTCATAGTGCCATCTCCTTCTCGCCACTTGTCTCATTTTCTATATTCATTATCATGTTCTAGCCTTATGACGTTTATCTTTTAATAAAAATCAAAACTTCTATGCAATTTTGAGTACATTTTTCCCTGTGGTATCAACAATAGTATCAAATATTGGAATTTGACATTCTAGTAGCATGACAACACTAGTGTCCAATGAAACGGTATGAAAATTTTAATGGTGCAATAACCATTTCAGTAAAATGATTAAATATTATATAAAAATTAAATATGACATAATTATAATTATCAGTTACGATGACCTTAAAAGGATTGAAAACAATGTTTTTTAGTTGAACAAATTACTTATTGTAATTTCACAAAATATTATGTCTTGAAAGACATGAAATGTTAAACTCTTTACAGTATGGTAGAATTCAATTCTGATAAGCAAATGTACAAAATGAAAATGAAAACAGCAATATGTGGTTTCATTTTCGACCCATTTCTTGGTCTGGCATGGTGTTTTTGTGTGGTCTCTGCTGGTTGTCTGGCAATCTTACAGTGGTAACAAGACTCCAGGATGTTGATTATCCCGGCTTAGAAATAGTCTTCCTGTAAAACCATGTGTTGTTTTTTATTAACAGTTTTTGTATTGATTAATCAACCGAGCTGGTAGGCGTCCCAGGCTAGCTGTTTACCCCGTTTTTCAGTCTTTATGCCAAGCTAAGCTAACAGCCTGCTGGCTGTATTATATTTACTGCACAGGCACGAGGATGATCGTTTCATCTAACTCTGAGCATGAAAGTGATTAAGTTCCAATTATTACATATCGACAAGAGAAACGTTAAAATATTAACACTAATATTAAACCATCAATGCTTCTCCCTCACTTGCCTGACAGATAGATGCTAACTGTAACAATACATTTCACTTACCAGCTTCTGTTCTCACAGTTCAAACACTTTGTCCTTATGGCCGACAGGATGCTTCTTACTAAAACATTACTAATCCTGATCATTAACAACACGTTTGCATTGCTGCAGGCTATTTGTAGGAGCAGTGTTGATACAGTGTTGAGGGGGATGGCAGACTGGAGGAGTTCTGGAATTAACAGTGCTGACAAAAATAAACATCCCCTCTGGTGCTTTTCATGTTCTCTTGAGTCACTGGACATGTTCTCCGCCCGCAGACTCTCAGCAGCCTTCTTGGGTGTTTGTTTGCTCGCTGGCTCGTCCAAGCTCTCTGCTTCATTCTCTCTTGACCCTTCAACTTTTTCCACACTGGCCACGTCTGAAGTAATGAGTGTCCGTCACTGTTGCCATGACACAAATTACCCAGGAGTCAGTGAGGGTGATGGCTGGCAGCACAGTATTAGCTGTCACATCTAATTGTACCATGAACTCTCTGCCTAGGTTACTACCACCCTGGATAGCAAACACATGTTTGTACTTATATGCTTGTGAGGACCCTCACTGACATAATGCAATAGCACATGACCCTAACCTTAAAGGAATAGTTTAACATTTTTTGGAGTATGTTTACTTGTTCTCTTTTTTTTTTTGCAGAGAGTTAGAAGAGACCAATGAGATGACTCTCATACTGCATCTATCTGTTTAAAATGATGCTGGAGCGAGGAGATGGTTAGCTCACCTTCGCTCAGGGTTTTTCAAAGTCTTGAGACCATGGGCATCCCCTCAGATGAAGCTTTACAAAACCTTAAAGTTAATGTTAGAAAACACTAGCTGGGTAGCTAGCTAATCTACATCAACAGTTAGCTGGCTAGTTAGTTGGTAATTTGCTAACATTAGCTAACTTTTGTGAATATCTTTGAACCAGCAACCAGGGCCCCATTTCGCAGAGGCTTCGTAGCGCTACGTGCGTCGTAAGTTGTATTTTAAGGTCTCCCTTAAGATTGTCCCAACATCTGTATCCACTTTTGTCTTCTTAAAGGCTCAGTTTTTTGGTTCTGCTGCTTATAAAAACTTCTGTGTTCTTCATCCTGTTGGTAGGGCACCCACAACTACTCCATTTTAGTAGTCATTGACTGCTGCCTAAAGGTAGTTGACTAGTTGCAAGAGATATAGTGTAGATTTTTTAACTCATTAACAATGATCAATTCTTGTCAAAAAAGATCTCAAATACAACCAGTAAATGGTTAACTAATGTAGGTGGGACCAATGTGGGGTTAGGTAAAATAGCAGAGACCTTGATTGGCAAGAAAGACTGTGTACAAATGAGCTGCAGTCTGATTGGACTAAGGCCCTGGCAAGCTTGTCTGAGCTGGAGATACTGGTTGATTGCAGTAACAATGCAACTGCTTTCTTGGAGGGGTCTTTCCTCCCTTCTCTAAATACTTTAAATTCCATTTATTTACCATGGCTGACCATGGATCAAGACATTTTTTTGTTGTTTGCTAGCAGACAGAGAGTGACAAGAGGCATCTTCATGCAATATAAAGTCAGTGGAGAGAGATGTTTTTTTTTTTCACCTCTGGTGGAGGCATGGCTTAATTGAACTCTGTCTCTGAACAGCTGAGGTTCTGTCAGGCTCTAAGCTCACTCAACTGTTATTGGAGCGCAGAGCAAAGAAGGGCGGGGCCAAGGAAGGGTCAATTTTAATCTTCTTAACACTAAAACAAAGTTTTAGTTTCTTGAACATTCTCATGGCCTAAAACTCAACTGGCTACTCACAAAGATAGAAATATAACAGTGTGCACGCACACACACACACACACACACACACGCACACACACACACACACACAGGCATGTCCTTCAGAGGATACATGTCAACCCAGACCAGATTAGCATGCTGTTAGGAGGCAGAGGGGACTCTTACAGCCACCTGGACTGTAATAGACTGTGTTTTTTCATTTACAAGAGGCCCTTTGATTTGCCCTCCCCCCTTCATTCATTTTCTCCTTTGTTCCCTGTTAGAGATCTCTCATCAGGGTTGCCATGGCCAACACAAAGAGCAAATTTGATAATACAATGTCTGTCTGTGTGTGTATGTGTGTGTGTATACACACCTTTTTATTTGTGAGATGAAAAGAATAGCAGATGTTTCTGAGTAATAAGCAGCAAACAACACAGAGCATGGCACATATTTGTTACATCTGCTGTAAATTCTCTGTGTCACCTTAGGTTTTCATTATCACTGGTTGCTCATAATGTTGGCACTGTAGTAATGTGAGCTTTTTCTGCTATTGATCTCATTGTTAACAACCATTAGCAGCCTGATTACTGTTTATCGTATGATTCAAGCCTGGCGTAGCCCTGGAGGTAGTCAGTATATCTGCCACAATGAGCAGAAGCTGGTGGTCCCGCAGCCTCAGACAGGAGCCTCAGCAGATGCCTGTTTGAGTCCACCCTTTGGCTATTTAGTCATACATTTCCCCTCATTAATGTAAAATGCCTTCAGTATGTGTTTTTTTTTCCATTTACTGAAGCAAGCTTATATTACATGCACATGCCTGAGTAAATGTCTGACAGCAGCTGGCCAGTTCTGTGGGATCTTACTGGCTTGTTCCCAGCAATCAGTAGTCTGACAAACCTGATGGTGGCTTTGAACAACAACATGGCTTTTTAGACCCAGTTTTCAAAGAAAATCATTCTTCTTCTTCTTCTTCTTCTTCTTCTTCTTCTTCTTCTTCTTACGGTTTTAGGCTTTTATTGTATAGGGCTGTACCAAATGTCATTTTTTATATTGAGGTTAGCGAATAACACTTAAATTATTTGTTCTCCAGTGCTGTAGTGATAGGTCTGGTTATGTAATACTATAAATGGGTTGAACTGAACTGCCCTGATGTAGAAAGTCTCATGCATCTGGTGCCATACAAATGTTACATACAAAAGGTACGGTTTACCTTTCACCCAAATCTACAGTACACAAATATATGAATAGAAGTCAGTATGTCATGACTGCTGTAGACAGTTGTGTGTGTCTTCTGTCCTACATCTGTCATGCAGGCTGATCAGAGTCTGTGAAACAGTGCACTCCCTGTCTTTGCTCTCTCTTCCTCCAGTAGCATCAAGGTCTCTCTGGTAGTTTTGTTTCTGTTTTGTTATGACATGTTTTACTAAGGAACATTTGAAGTCAAAGTGCCCTTTCCTCTTCTTGTAGCCTACAGCTGCTGTCATCCAGGAGTTCATGACCATGATGGCCATCTGTCACACTGCAGTCCCCGAGCGCACGGATGGAAGAATCACCTACCAGGCTGCATCTCCAGGTACATCACGCTTCCATCAGCACAGCTAGTATAATACATTGTGCTGCTCTGGTATTACCCCCATGTATGATGTGTGTGTGTGTGTATATATATATATAATCATTATAATTTGGGAATGTTAATTTTGCCCAGACTTTTGTCTTTTTCTCCCCAGGCTCCCAAAAAAGAATAATAAGACACTTTATTTGTATACCACTTCTCTTAACAAGGTTATAAAGTGCTTCACAGAAAAACAACTATAAAAACACAGCAAATAAAAACAGAGATTAAAAAAAGAACAGATTAAGAGGAGCCAAATAAGAACAGCACAACCATCGCAAAACACTGAGGGATAGAATTGGTTAACAAATATTATATTGCAGGAGAAGAGTGATAAAACCCAGTGACTTTTCTTAAAAAAAAGCGTGCATGCCTTCTTATAAAAGAAAGCTTTAAGAGAGGATTATAAAGATGTTAATGATGTAGTGTGACTGTTCTGGGGTTCTGGGGCCTTGAACCACAAATGCCTATAGTTGGTACTTAGTGGCACGTTAATTAGCTGTTTTCTGATGCTGGCAAGTTGAATTAAAACTGCAGGTCCAGAAATTTCAAGTCTTAAATTGCTGCTCCTGCAGCTCTGCAGCTTTGGGCGATATTGGCTGGACCTGGTTCCAGGTGCTTTTCATCAAGGATGCTGTGTCCTTGAATGTTTTTGTTTTGTTTTATTTGTTTTGTTTTTGTTGAGAGATTTAATTTCCCATATAGTGACCTCTGTGTTTTAGAAAATGGAACACAGCACCACAGCCTGCAGGTAGCAATGTTTCATAAAGACATTTATATAATCATCAGTGCAGGAGAGAGCCAGGAATCACATTAGAAAGTAAAATATCCTGTTTACAGAATGCATGGTATGTGTCAGCTTCACTTTGATCTCTCAGTCTCTCACATTCGCCGCAGTGATGAGACACCTGCCAATCAAGAAAACATGCCCTTAAACATGATTCTTTTTAACTCCACAAAATCAATGTCGTTTGATTTGGTGAATGGTGAGGTTATGATTAGGTGAATTGAACCACTGAGGCTGAGTTACACCAACAAGGATAATTTTTTAGCCTTGATTAAATCATGGTTAACTTAAACTTATGTTGCACTGAACTTTAAACTAGCCTAAAATTAAGAAAGGTTACATTTATAATCTCTTTAAACCCTAGTTTTTAGTTTTCACTCTAAACCTACATTCAGTTTAACTGTGTTGCACCAAAATTTATTACTATTATTTATACAAACTATTTAATTTCAGTATATGTCGAAAAATATGTATTTACTAAACAGAGACTAGTTTTTAGCTGTACATAAGAGCTCTGCTTAATTTTAAATCTAGATTTACTAATTTTAGGCCTAGATTTGCTAAACCATGATTAGAAGTAATCTGAAATGAAATTAATCTTTATTAGAGCAACCCAGTCTGAGACCTTTGTATTTTACATGAAGGGCTGCAGCTCGAAGCATTTGCATACTGGCGTCACCACTTACACACGGTGGTTGCCCCTAGCAGCACTATGTAAATTTCCTGAAAATAAAGGACCACCCTAATGAACTCTGGAAATGTCACTGTGCTTAAAGGCACAAATCTGTGGTCCAAATGTAAACAAGGTAGTGGCTCTGATGGGAATAGTTAAAAACATAGAACATGAAGCTTCTGTTATTGATTGCCAAACTGATTGTGTATGAACAAACAGTAAACTGTGACTAAATGAGAGGTGTTAATGTTTCCTGATGCTTTTGACAACATTAGTAATGTAAAACAGGCTTATAGTCAGTTCAATACAGAAACAATAAATGCTTATCCATTTGCTTTTATGAACACATATTGATTGGCTAAAAGGGTTCTTCTATAATAACTGTACAAAGCAGTCCTGCTGCTTTTCATCTTGCATTTTGCTTTTGATATGTGAGATGACTTCTTTTGCCTGATTGCTTAGAACAATCATGGTTTTATGGAGCTTTGGGGTTTGAGGCAGAGCGCAGATTGGCTGTAGAGAGAAGGGTGGTTAAGTGAACTGTAAAAAACAAGCAGAGAGCTTTTTCTCACCCTGCAGCATCCTCATGCAAGCTGTAGCATCAGCTACCTGGTCCACAGCTCTCAGTCGCTGCTCTCTTTGTGAAACTGTGTTGAATTGAGCTAGTCCTATGGTTTTTATCATAAATGTCTGGTTCAAATCAGGTTATCTTGAGACAGAACTGTGTGTTTGCACTTATATTGGTTTTTGTGTGTTTATCTGTAACATTGTGGGTTTCCAATTGCTTTCCAGATGAAGGAGCTCTGGTGAGAGCAGCACGAAACCTTGGCTTTGTGTTTTCTGGTAGAACCCCAGACAGCGTCATTGTGGAAACGGTAAGAGAGACAAGATGAGTTTAATGAAAGGCAGGCAAGCTATTGTGTTGATGGATGGATCCACTTTATCTTTAATATGAGTATCATTATGGTCAGGTTTGACCTAAAACAAGAAAAAAAACTGACAAACGCTAAGGCTGAGTGCTCACACGCTGATAGATGTGTAATACTAATGACTTGAGTATTGGCTAAATCCAAGTAGAAAAAAGCAATATACTAAGAGGATTTTTTTGCTGTTAATGAATGAAACAAATCAAACTTTCTTCACCAGTTCATAAACTGTGGGATATCTCACAGTTTCATGTTTGACTGGAATAAAAGAATAATGTAACTGTATGTTGAGAAGAAATGAAACATTGTGATGTCCAGTGCTTAACAATAGGCCACTCATTTTACCCCACAGTGGAGGAGTTTTGACCTTTTTATGCTCATATACTCTCATGTCTGTACAATAATTATGAAGCTACAGTCAGCAGCTTGTTAGCTTACCTTAGTATAAAGACTGGGAACAAGAGGACATGGGCTTGCCTTGCTCTGACTTGAGGGAACAAAATCCCAAAACTTCTCAATAGAGAGTAATTTCCAGGCAACCAGTGGAAACCCAAGAAAGGTAGTCTGGCAAATAACCTCTTGTAAAACAGTGAATTGTTGTTTAGCAAAATTAAAATCTAACTTGTTCAGTAAATCCAGGTTTATTAATATAAACTGTAATTAAATAGTTTAATCAATATGGAGATGCTTGCTTACCCAAATTCAAATTTAAAAAAAGAGCGATGTCGGAACCTAGTAAATATAAAAGAGGAAAGACACCATTAACTTCTGGCTGCTCTTTTCCCCAACAAAACATTACATTGTTTCCTAACCGGCTAAAAACTTAATAAAATGTTAAACTTCTTGCTAGCTATCTAAAACGGTAGTAAACTTACTGTGCCTATTCATGATGGCACTGCTGAGAAGCTCTAATATCTCCTCCAGTGAGGAGAAGAAAAAACCTTGTTGACCAAATTATTGGATCAGTATGCTCATATGAATGAAGATTAAAAGTAAGGAAAAAAGACACTGCCTGCAGCAACTGGCAGACTGTTTTAATGGATCGGCTGGATGAAACACAAAAAGAGATGCATCCTAAAATTCAGTTGGGTTAAATTTAAATTTTAAAGTTTTGGTGCGACTGAAATTAATTTAAACAAGGTTTAGAGTAAAAACTAAAGCATGGTTTAAAAAGAGGTTTAAATTTGATGTTTTTAAAATTTTAGCTAGTTTTAAAGTTTGGTGCAACAAAATTTAAAGTTGAACCATGATTTACTCGAATTTAAAAAATTATCCTTGTTGATGCAACCCAACAAGACTTTTGTACAGATTAAACATGAGATATAAAGCGTTAATAAAAGAAAAAGCCTTGAAGGGGCTGGCAGATTTGTTATGTTTAGATGTTTAGATTTAGCAGTTTTGCTAGCTTAGCTCTTTATGCTAAGCTAAGCTAACCAACTGCAGACTCAGAGTCTACATATTTATTGTACAGACATGAGAATGGTAGCAATCTTCTCATCTCACTCTTGATAAGAAAGCAAATAAGCATGTTTCTCACCATGTCGACCTATGTCTTTAACCACCTTAAACATTCTGGTTATTTTCTCCATGAAGTGATAGAGCCTCTACGTAGAATATCTCCAGGCAGTAACAGAACTAATTAATTCACTTTTTAAAATTTTCCTCAAATGTTCCATAAGAGACCTTGAGCTAAAACTAACTTGCATAATAAAACTCAGCTTTTTGTATTTACGTGGGCCACTAACAAATGCCACATTCACTGTGATTATATCCTGAGCTGATGCAGCATTTGTCCTCTCCAGAACTCAGGTCACCCATCCTGTTGTTCCCTTAATTGGTTAACCTGATGATTGCACTCAAAGAGGCTGAGGCAGAAAGGCCAGAACCATTTTCCTTTTTTTTTCTTCTGCTGAGAACATCTTGTCTTCAAGACATTTGTCCAATTTCTTAACCTTTATTAGGCCCTCTAAAGCGCTCAGCATCTATTTAATCACTCTGTCTTGTACTGGACGATCCCTGCAATTAAGGAAGTTAATTGAATTTTACCTTGTTATTCTCCCTCCATCAGCTCAGTGCTGGCGACTGATAAACACATTTAAAGTGCAATTAAGGCTGATTTTAGTAGGGTGGCGGGGTTGACTTGTGCTATTTAAGATAAGTTGTCTCAGAAGAAGAAGAGGTTGAGATCCTTCCTTCTGGAGTATGTTAACTCATCTCTCTCTTTGGATTTAGCTCGGAAAAGAAGAGAAGTACGAACTTCTTCATGTGCTGGAATTTACAAGGTAAAGTGTATTACTATTTTCATTAGATATTATGTGTATAAGTGCTAGAGGAAAGAAGAAAAGGACCACCCAGATTGTTATGAGTGCTAGCTTCAAAAGCCAGCAATTGGGATAGTATGGGGGTGTGTTAGCGCCCCTGGCATCATGGGTTAATGTCACATCTGTGAAGGCCCCATTAATGCTAAAAGGTTTTGGAGCAACATGCTGCCATCCAGATGATGTCTTTAGAGATGTCCCTACTTATTTCAGCAAGACAATGCCAAGAAACATTCTGCACGTGTTACAACAGAGACCCCGGACTGAGTATCTGAAGTCGTGTATCAAGCACGACTGGGACAGAATTTCACTTTCAAAACTTCAACAATTAGTATCCTCCGTTCTCAAGCACTTAGTGAGTGTTGCTGGAGAAAAGATGATGTATCACAGTGGTAAACATGCTCCTTTCCCAACTATTTACAAAAAAACAATACAGTTGATCAGTTTGGACATTAAATATCTTTGTACTTTATTTAATTGAATATTGGTAGAAAAGTGTTTGCAAATCATTGCTTTCTGTTTTGTTCATGTTTTACGCAATGTCCCAACATTTTTGAAATTTGGGTTTGTTTGTCATCTGCACAGGCTATAGGTGCACATAAATGATTGTATTTTCTGTATGAGCCTCAAAAGAATTGTATGATATCAGATTTCATCATCTTTCTTTTGCCCTTGTGATTTGTTCTAATTAACTGTGTGACTTAAGTGTGACATTTTGTTATCCACCTCTTTGATTTTTAATTTCAGCAGACAAACAGTACTCGATAATTTGCTGCAACACCTTGTGATGCCATGTTTCTCATTTGTTTTCTCTCTTTTAACCCACCCTCTTCTTCTCTCTCTCTGTTGCCTTTTTGCTTTTGCTTTTTTTCTCTCACAGCGCGAGGAAGAGAATGTCAGTCATCATGCGCACCCCATCTGGGAAGATCCGCCTCTACTGCAAAGGAGCTGTGAGTGTCTGTCTCTCTCCATGGCAACGCATGACAGCCCATCACCATCATCACCACACACAAAAGTGCTGAGCGCTCTGCTCCTCTTATTGCCTCTCACTCTTGTCAGGAAATCTTTGCAATGAGCAGCAGCATAAAACTAGATCACCATATTTCACACACGGGTGTCTCTGCAAAATAAACGTTATGTAAACATTATATTTCACAGGAAGGCACTTACCAGTACCTATCAGACGAGCCTCTTTCCACAGCTGCATAAAGTACCAACTGGGTGGAAGCAAAATCGTAGATTCAAAAGAAAATATTTCTAGCACTGTCGGCAGTGTCATTGTTAGACTATCAAGTCTTGATTTTTAAAGATGAGTTGATCATTGACTTTGTGCCCTGACAACTGTTATTTACATTTTCAAATTTAAGAAGAAAGTCTATATGGCATCAAGTGTGATATAACAGCTGGTGAGCTACACTGTGTTGTCTTTTAAGTGTTGTCATTTTCTTTGGACATGTACCAAACACCACATGTAGGTGGGGGTGGAGAGAGAAAAAATACTGGTAGAATCGCTGATTCTGACTTGGATTTAGATAATTGAAATTGACAGCTCATTTTGATCAATCTTCCATTTAACATTGAAATTGTGACACCCCTTTTGGTAGCAATTTAACACAATGATGGTGATCATTCAGTGTGGGTTTTTTATTCACTTATTTTGCAAGTAGGTTATAAAGTATACCAAATAAATGTGTAATGCAGATAGTTTTATCTCGGAAGGTTTAGTGCTCATGTTTTACTTTCATATGTTTGATTTAGTTTGACACTGTTTAGTTTGTGATGACATCAAGAGGGACATGCATGAAAAGTAATTAGTAGGTTTAGAGCATATTATTTTACTTTGATGCTCATTGACTCTTAAATTAATTTGATTGTTTTATGGGCTGTACAGTTAATCGAAATATTATCAAAATTGCAGTGTTGCTAAATGCAATATCCAAAACAAAATGCTGGAATTGATTAATTAATCAATTATTAAATTAAGTGCCCCCTATTATGATAATTGATTGATTGTTTTGAGAGATTTATTCAGAAATAAGAAGTAAAAATTCTCTGATTCCAGCTTCATAAATGTGGATATTTTCTGATTTCTTTACTCCTTTACGACAGTTAACAAAATATCTTTGGGTTGTGGGTAAAACAAGACATTTGAGGACATCATCTTATGCTTTGGGAAATAGTGATGGACCATTTTCTGACATTTTATAGACCAAACAACAGATCAGCTCAGCAAGAAAATAATTGACGGATTAATTGAAAATGAAAATAATTGTCAGTTAATCTAAAACATGACAAATTATAATAAAGCACTATAATATTGTAGAGATTCACTGGCTGACAAATCTTGTCCTTCAGATGTAGGAAAACATGTTTTGTCCAGACCCCAACAAATGTCGCATCATCATGATTTTAATAGGTTTATTTTTTTCACTGAAAATGAAAATTATGATGCAATCCTGAATCATACTGCAGTTGAAATATTTGTCAAAGTAATTGCATTATGATTTTATTGTGATCATACTGCGCAGCCTTTATTGTTTTCTGTTATTAAAACACATTACTCACAAAATAATTCATCCATTACAAGATCCAGACACATTAGTTGTGTATCAATTAATTCCCCTGCAACTGCTGTTGAAACAAAATATTATTTCAGTACAAGGGGGCCACTGGACAAATCTGAGTAGAAAACAGTGTGCTCCAAACAACCTGAGAATACTTGTTTTCCCAATAGATGAAGTCCAGGATGTTCCTTTCTTTCCTCTCTGGGTGTCGATAACCAATGAGTGTTTGTTTCTCTTCAGGACACAGTGATCTATGACCGTCTGGCAGACAGCTCGAGGTACAAAGAGATCACGCTGAAGCACCTGGAACAGTTCGCTACTGAGGGTGAGTGGACAAACGTCGCCCCCTGTCTGTAAAGCAGGATGTTTTAATGTAGAGTGTGCTCCTCTCATTTCTTAATGTTGCTACTGCTTGATCATCAGTTGCAGCAGAAGAATTGTTTTCTTTTCCTCAGAACTAATCCTCATATATGATTTGATGAATATTAAACCCTAACATGAATTTGTTGACGTGGTTTTAACATAAGGCAGTGGAGCTGAAAGAAACTGCATCAGAGACTCTCCTTTTGCTCTGTGTTCATACTGCCCCCTTGTGAGAAACAAGCAAAATGATGTCATTGGGAATATTTGATGGAGGCTAAATATAGCATCCAGGACAGATTGTGAAGATCTTCAGTCACTGTAATTTAGAGAGGCTTGAATAAAATATAACTTGCTCTAGCTTGTTGACAAGAAGAACTAACTATTAACTTCTCCATATTTGATCTTTTCTAAATGTTATTTGCATTGAACAGAGAATCTATTTTTTTTCTTAATTCTATAAATATGTTACAAGCTATTTGGACTTGTTACATATTTATGTGAACATGACCTACAAACACATGTACTGATACAGTACACAAACATTATGTTGTTGCAGGTTATTTAAATCCAGGTTTCAGAATTTGTATTTAACCTTCTTCAAGTATAATGAAAAGCAAGTGCCTAGATGAGGGGTTGCTGCATTAAGCAGTGTATTAGATTATTAATTATGGTAGCTTTTAAGAAAAGAAAGTATATAGTCTCGTGGATTTTTTTTTTCTGGTGTTTGGTAGTTTGATATGGGAAATTTAATTGATTCACAAAGACCTACAAATGATGGTTAAATGCCATTTGTTATTCCTGTCCAGATGTTAGAGGGATAGTTTGGATTATTTGTAGTGGGGCAGTGTGAAGAACTTATTCGTAGTCGATGTATTACCCATAGTAAATGGCGATCAACACACCCCCAGTTTGGAGAGGCAGCAGGAGTAATGATGTAGGAAGCTAAGCAATGTACTGCAATGGACGGGGTTATCAATTTTAGCCACCTATAAAAAAGGTCCACCTGGAAAAAAAATATCAGTTTAAGTGTGTGCTATATGTAGAATATTTTCACTGCTTTACTTTTTCCAGTTGGAAACTGCTGCTGCTCTAAACCAGCCAATCTCCACTGGCAAAATCTGTAATTTTACCTTGCAGAACATGGGAGTTGTTAGTCTACCGCTGCCTCGATCTATTACATTTTTTGCATTATTGTGTGACTTTGGTGTTTTAAAAGGGTAGTTTGGATTCATCAAAGTCACACAATAACACAAACATCCTAAAAGATCAAGGCCATGAGAGACCAGCAACTCCTGTGTTTGGCAAAAGTACAATGATTTAGTAATTTCCTGTCAGAAAAGGCTGTCTGATGGTAAGGTACAGAGATGAAAATATCCTAAATACAGTAGTTGGCTGCCAACTATACTGTGATGTGTTCTACAAAGGAACCAATCAGACACTACTTTCAGAAGTTCAGGATGTATACCATGCTCAGAAATGTATAAAAAAGCTTAAGAAACAATTCAAAAATTTAGGTTTGTCACTTGTCATGTACTAGTATTGATTACCACACAGTAAGGCAGTCACCAACAGTTACACTGCACAGATCTGTCTAAAGGTTTGGAAATGGAAAATGACATTTGACCCAGGTGTTGTGATGCTGTTGCCTTCTTGCAGGCCTGCGCACTCTGTGCTTTGCGGTGGCAGACGTCAGTGAGTCGTCCTATCAGCAGTGGCTTGAGATCCACCACAGAGCCTCCACCTCCCTGCAGAACAGAGCCCTAAAACTGGAGGAGAGCTACGAACTGATAGAGAAGGTTTGTTGAGTAAAAAACTGACATGTGATGTGTAGTATCAGCTCCTGATGCCATGACTACCTGTTATGCTCCCTCATTTTGTCCAGTAGTGATGCCATCAGACATTTCATTATGGAGTGATATTTACTAGTGTGAAGAATGTTTTTTTTTTTTTTTTATCTTTTTAGATGCTGCATTTACTTAATGTACAGTAGGTTTCTCTGCATTTGCAGAAAATCAGACAGGGCACAAGCTCAAGGCTTCCTGTGTAAATAGTGAAAGTCAGTGTAATTGCACCTGGAAATGTGAAAAAGTTCCAAATTGTGGGTTTTTATGAGAAAGATTCAAGGTTTCAGCAGCAGGTAGAATTGGTTTCCTGTGAGGTGGGTCTGTGTGGAAGCACTAGTCAAACACAGGAAGCCACAGTCGTAAATCAACCACTTGGCATGTTCTTCACGGCTGCTCCTGGCTGCCCAAAACAAATGGAGGCAATCAATCATGAAATAAACATAAAAGCTTTCAGGGAGGAAAATGTAATGTGCATTGCTTAATGGGCAGAGTGTGGCACTGATGCTGCCAGGGTTTGGGGTTCATTGCTCCTTGGGGCCCCCCGTACTTAGAAATGCACACAGTGACACCACATGAGGGCACAATGGAGTCACAGTGAAATTTTAATGACAGAGACATTCCAGCACTGTGTGAAATTATCTGATGGTCTCCTTCACAACCATACAAGTGTGATTACTTATTTTGTAAGAAAATGTGATAAATTCAGTCTTATTCACACTTGATTGGGACTAGTTAATTAAAATGTAACTTTATTCCTTTGTTACTGTGTTCAGTAATGAGAAGTTGTTGTATTTCTTCGATACCCAATTACATACTGACTAAAGCTGCAATGATTAATCGATTAATCACTTATTAATGATTAAATTTATCTCCAACTATTTTGATAATTGATTAATCAGTTTGAGTAATTTTTCAAGAAAAAATTCCCCTAAAATTCCATCTTCAGCTAGTTTCTAGTAATCTGAATATTTTTGGGTTGTGGGCTAAAAAAGACAATTGAGGACATCATCTTGGTCTAATCTGCTTTTTCACTATTCTCTTATATATAGTTCCAACAACTAATTGATTAATCAAGAAAATAATCAACAAATTAATCAATAATGATAATAATCATTAAATGCCGCCCAATTACCTACCTAAATGATTATTATTCTCAATAATTATTGATTATTATCATTCATTTCACAGTATTGTACTTTAGAAAAAACTTAATTGATGTAATCGTATCAAAATCATCCTTCAACAGTGTGACTGTTAACCTCATATACTCTGTTTTACAGTATGTGCGTAAGACTGCTCCAGTCTCTCAAGGAACTGTTTCTCATCAACTTTACTGATTAGTTTAACCTTAAATTGATTAGTTTTGGACTACTTGTGCTAAAAGTCAGCCAACTACCAATTAAACAGAATTTTCCAAGGAGATCATGAGGAAACCAGTGTAAAATACATCAGACAGAAACTTCCAGTCTTCTACAACTCAACCTGTTTTTAACTTATTGTCCACTTTTGATTGTTAAAACATCTTTGACGACTACCTTCCTAAATAAATGAGACAAAAACATAACAAAAAAGGGAGAAAAATAAACTGGTCTGTGAGCCCACCACATTCAGCACACTGCTTTCGGCTCAGCATCACTCCCTGCCATTATGAACGAACATTTAATGTATTCGGGGTCGTACTTCCTCACCACACATTTTGGAGTTTTTACTGGTGCAGGGTCGTCTCTCTAACAATGGCAAAACAAGCTTGTTGTCCCCAACTGATGATGTGTCATGATTGGCAACTAGTCACTTAAGTTATGCACTTTAATTTCAGTTTTTTGTTTTTTTATTTGAATTCTTGAGCCTATTTAGATACACTAGAAACCTGTAATATTGATCATGTGTGTCTGGATCTGACAACAAAAAACATTTTTTTTTCACTTTATTTCTCATGCAGATTACTATCTAATTGCCATTTTTGTATTTGTTACTTGGATATAAAGTAAAGAAAAGGACAGCTTCAATTGACTGAATTTTATTGACTGTTTCAAAATACAGCACAGGTGTTTCAAATGCTTTTCAAATTATAGTACAATTTAAATTAAGTTTATTAGATTAATTTATTCAAATAATCTGTAATACATTGGCTATAGCACTGTATATAAAATGTAGTTTACTGTAGTCTCACTGCTGCATCTCAATGGCTTGTTTTTGAAAGCTTATTTTTCATTGAGATAATAATCATGATTTCAATGTTAACGCAACAGCAGCCTCAAGTAGACAGCTGGAAGTAAATGGAATTAATTTTAATCAAATCATTTGGCAGTGCAGCTGCCTCCGTGGCCCACTAGATGGCGCTCTGAGGTCCACCAATGGACTGCAGCTTTCAGGATGAGAATGGCCCTGAGAATGATCCTGCAAGGCTGAAGTTGCAGAGTACTGACAAAGTCTTGATTCTCCACAGCGACTGAAGTCAGAGGTGTAGCAGCAACTCTCTCAGCGCTACATGGGCAATGAGCTGCAAATACAGTCTCTTAAATCAGTGTTTTTCAAACCTTCTACAACACATACCACCTCAGAAACTACTAGGATCCTGAAATACCATCATTATGCCCGACAATAAAGTACAGGAGTGTAGGTCAACCCTTTTCAGCTACCAAGAGCTCATGCAGAAGCAGGTTTATTCCTAACAGGAAGATTATTTATTGTTGACTGTTGTCAGCCAAACTGCCATCACAGTTTAGCATGTAACTGATCATGGATGTGTGTGTTATGTGCATAAATGTAACTATGTCAGGCTGATACTGACTCAGAAATATTATAGGAAAGACTAAACTTTTTTTAAATTGTATTTCAGTGATCAGCTTAAGTATTTTCATCTAAACTTTTGTAGTATTTTGATTAGATGTTTTTAAATTAATTGATTTATTTTTTAAAATACCTCAGTGTACCGCTAGAGGGAGCTTGAGGACCACCAGTGGTACTAGAATCTAGATTTTAAATTAAGGTGTACTAACTATGTACCAACTCCAGACAGAGTCGACTAGAGTCTAGTAGCTGGTGTTATGTCCCACCCTGGCTTGGGGGTTGAAATCCTGATACAAGTGGTTCTTGTATCATAATCCACAAAGAGGTCTGTTAACAACAACCACTGGAACAATAGAACAATATACATCAAAGGGGTGAGTGAGGACTCATCAGATATAGTCATGTTCTTCCTCAGGCACTGTGTGGGTCCAAATGATTAGAGAGGACAGAGCTACAGATGTGCAGGCAGCAGGGCTCAGGTCGCAACTTCAAGAGCTTCCCCTGCCTTTCCTCTGCTGCTGGCTCCTGTCTCCCCTCCACCCCTGGGTCTTGTCAAATCTTTGGCCCTGTGATGGCCCCATATGAGCCTGCAGAACCGCCAAGTTTCCTGGGAAAAACACCAGCAATATGTTGTGGGCGTGCTTGTATGAGAGAGGTCGTGTCTGCAGATACACACGAACACGGACGCATAGTAACATATCCAAAACGTCTACAGCCCGTTGTGGTTTTTCTGGGTGATAAACAAGAGCAGCTGATGAAGGTAAAAACATGACTGAGTGAGTGACACAGTCCCGACTCACATGTTTCTCTGACACATGACATTTTAAAGGCCTTCCTCTGTTTTGATCACCACTTAGTGACTTTTTTTTCTGTCTTTTCCTCATTTTTGGGTGTAGAACTTGCAGCTGCTGGGGGCCACAGCAATAGAAGACAAGCTTCAGGATAAGGTGCCCGAGACCATTGAGACTCTGATGAAGGCAGACATCAAGATCTGGATCCTAACAGGGGATAAACAGGAGACAGCCATTAATATCGGTAAGACTCAGGCAGGGCTTGAAATAAAATTTTTTCCTCATTGTCCCACAACTCTCCTTAATTCTTCATCCAAGAGTCCCAGACCAGTCTTAAATTGACTAATATGGTTCAGCTCAATTATCACATGCAATTTTTCTCGAACAGATGTTATAAGTAATATTGTATATTAACAATTCAACAATTTTCAGTTTATAATGACCATTTATTCAAAGAGCAAAATGTTACATACCTTGCTCTGCTTACCAAGGGTGCAACATGTGGGGAAATAATCACTATTAATCACTATATGGATGATAGTTGATCGGTTCTGAGATTGGAAAAATACAGACTCAGCTGCCATCAGTTCTCCTACTGCTAGTTTGATGGATACACCCTCTCTGAGCTAAAAATAAGATTAAAAAAAGTTTGTTTGAATAGAAGGAATTACAAGTGCTAAACCAAATCCTTCCTGCAAAAGTCTGAAAAATGTCCATAACCAAACGGATCACTGTTTTCTTATTTTTTGCTCTTTTGTTTGTTTTTCTCTCTTTTTTGTTTTGTTTTGTTTCTCTCTAGACTTGTTTTTGTTTCTGTTTTCATTTGTTTCCATTTGTGTTTTCTTCACTGACACCAGTTGGTGAAAATTCAGATTTCAGTCATATGCTAAGCTATAGGCTTTAAAATAATATACATACATGACTGGTTGGCATGAATGACTGAATGAGCTAGTGGTCATTTACTGTTAGACAGTTAATATGTCACTTTATTAAGTTTAAATTATTTTTCACTTGACAAAATAAGTTGTTTTTATTCTCAACATGTGGTCAATTTATCCACTTAACAGCTAAAATTGCTCTGACATTTTTGTAATGATAAGTGTATAAATTTCTGTGTCCCAGATGCTCTTTTATTGATCCCAGAACAATGGGACATCCTTAATTTCAAGCACTGGACTCAGTAAGACAGCTTTGGCTCTGATGTGTATCATGTAAATTTTCATGGTGTTTTATCACTAATATTATGAGAAGTAACACCAGCAGCGGTGCTACCAGCACGGGGAAAGTCACTGACCTGGAGATTTGAATCTGAATCCTTGAACTTAAGTGTTGCCTCTTTACACCCTTTGCCTCCATGTTGCCTGTAAAGTTTCAAGGAAAAGATACATTGAAGCTTAATTCAAGCTCAATGCTGGTATGAGTTGTCAAATAGCAGAGCAATGCTAGTAATGCAGCTGATCGCAGATCAGCCTCCATAAGATGATACAGTCGATGTGAATCAATAAAAGCTACAGGATTTAAAGGGGTAAACCAGCAATTCAGCAAATTCAGCAGATGTTGCATTTTCATAAAGTTGGGGGACTCACAAGAAGGTGCAGAGGCCGAGATATCCTGAATTTAATCTCTACAACATCTCAGGTTTTTTTGTTTTTTTGTTTTTTTGTTTTTGTGTCTTACTTTTATCTTTTTTTGCTGGTTCCAGTTTCTTTTTTCATCTTTTAAACATTAATTTGGAATTACATGATGACAGTAGTTTACATAGTCATCTTTAGTGAAATACCTTTAGAGAGTGATCCAACTTCATTTCAGATCCCCATTCTTTTGAGGCTCCCCTTTTTTGTCCCTTTATTAGAGTAATTGTTGATCCCTTTGCAACATTTGATATTACCATGACTCAAGTGTCCCTGTTACAAATTCCTCAAGCTTCACGCCAAACCACTGTTTTGCTTTTTATATTTATAGTTTTTGAATGCAAGAATCCAAAAAAGGAAATTTCCCCAGTTACAAGTAATTTTTGTCCCAAATATAGTCACAGTTTCTGTGTAAATCTTGTTCCAAATGTATGTACTCTTGGACAAGCCCAAAACCAGGGTTATTTTTTATACTTTGGAAATCCCCTTTCAGAGCCACAGAAGACATTATAGACATTGTTTTCAGCCTCAGTAGCACTCCCCATGACCATTAAATTGAACGTTATTTGTAAGACTGGTGAATTGTCCCTTAAATGTAAAGTCATTTACATTAAAGACTGTTGGCACCCAAATACTACTGACTATGGCTTAGATATAACAGATAGTCAGAGTTCAGAAAGAAGTCTGAATTTATCTGTTGCACAAAACAGTTTAGTTGTTGACTGTCTGAAGTAGGATTATGGCACAATGAATTCTGGGTAAATTAAGACTTTTGTAGAATTAAAAAACAAATAATGGCAGACTGAGTGACCATATCCAACCACTCAGCTTCCCAGCAGAAAACACGTCTTTTGGAGGAATTCAACAGTTACAAGAATATTTTACTTGGAAAGTTTTGTGAAGAGTGTAATAATACCAAAAAAGCTGATATGGAAAATACAGAAACAGTGTTAATCTCACTGCTGGGAGGAGCATCAGAGATGCTCAGAAAAGATATAAAAGAAATTGTTGCTCTCTCCAGAACAATGTTAGCAAACCACAAATTATGATCCATGTTTTCCTCTTTTTTGGTGTTGGGTGCTACTGATCAGTTGGTGGCACTGATTGTTACCATGGATCTTAAACCTGAGTCAGCCTGGGCATAAGGTGTCTAATTTTTTGGCTTGCATTTAGTTAGTCTTTATTTTTGTGAAATGATCTAACTAGACTAATCTGTGAGCAAAAATAAGACTAGTTTAACACTACAGACTAGTCTAAAATATCTTTGAAACTGGCCCTTGCTTGTGCACTTGGTCTCAATCCAAATGAAAATTTGCAGTTGAACCTGATATGTGTTGTGATAAATTATACGCCATCAGCCTCTTACAAGTACTGCAGTCAGTACTGCAGTCGTTCTTCACCCAGCAAGACAAACTACTGACAAACTGAATGCTTCTCTGTCACACACAGCCAGCAAAAGCATCTGTCGCAGAATGCAACATGATGTATGAGCACACTGCACTGACATGAATTAAATAACATGAATATGTACACAAGGAGGCACCTCTCATGTATCTGGCTCACCCAGAGGTTTCAGCCTTGCAGATGTTATCAAAAAGGTGAATGACTAACCCTGGTCCTCCAGTTCAGCTGCCTTAATTGGCCCCGGAGTTACAGCTCTTAGATGTGGCTAAATACTACAAACGGGTCAACCTTGAGTGCAACCAACATTTAAACACAGAAAATTCCAGGAAAAACAGATATGAAAAGTACCTCCGTTTGTTGCTGTACCTACCACTGAGGCCTGACTGAATCAGCCCTTTGTGCCCACTATGCCCAGATGTGAAGGAGCTCCGCAGAAGCACACGCTCACTGGAAGTATTTTTACAGCTCCGCCGCTTGACTAAGTCGCTCTGTAAAATCTCTGCTCAATATTGACTTTCTTTTTTACTATTTTCCTCACTGAAAGACGATCCCCTATTGCCAGGGTTAATGGTGCACCTTTTGCCAGATTAGGCTGGTAAACTAAGCCAATCACAGTTCGATTTTTCAAGGTGGCCTATCCTGAACTGCCCATATGCCACTTTTGGCACCAAATATTGGGAATAAATGCAGCTTTTTACATTTATGATATTGAAGAATGGCAGATCAGTTTGTCCTAAAGCTGTAAATTTGTTTGAGTTTGTTTCCAGTCCTAAACTATCATGACATAATGCACAGTAAGTACTCTGACACTGTGTGTCTGGCTGCCTGAGGAAAGAGAAATGTTTGCTCTGAGCTGTTTGTTGAGGGGAGTTTAAAAACGTACATGAGGCTCAGGACAGGTCAGAGCCAGGATTCAATGAAGGGAAAGTGCCCGCTGTTCAGCTTGTTGGTGAATACCACTCAGTCAGTTTACTGAAGGTATCACAGATGAGAAGCACATAAACTTTGCTGTTTACATTTTGGCCAGCAGGTACATCCTCCCCTTATAAAGGAATAGTTCAGATTTTTTGAAGTGTGTCATTTGAGCTACTTATTCAGTCAGTGTTTTATCTACAGTAGATGACAGCTGGCATGCCCCCAGTTTGGAGAAGCAGAGAGGGGTACTGGTATAGGAAGCTAAGCAGTCTACTGCTGTGGACAGGGTCAGCAACAAAACGTATTTTAGCCTCCTAAAAAAAAAGGCACTTCATTGCTTTAAGTACACGCTGTATTTAGAATATTACCACCATCTTCAGACAACCTTTTGTCATGGGAAATCACTGTCCTATAAGTTCAAATTAATTTAAACAGGATTCTTTTTTTTCCAGGATTCCTAAATCATTTTTTTTTTCATTGCTGATTCGATTGTTTAAATATATAAATAACTAGTGTTTAATCCATTAGCTCAATGCTGACACATAATAGCAATTCCAATTGATGCGCCAACAGAAATTAGCATTGCAATTGTGGTAACATTATCTTAACAAACAGATCCATTTTACTTAACAGGCTTAATGTAAAAGAACTTGTGTGCTCATACTTAGAGGCAAATATTTCCTCTAATCTTTGGGAACAAACTAATAGTCAGTCTGTTAATCTGGCTTCAACATGTTCACCAGCTACAGCAACCTCAAAGGGTCAAAACTTCAACTGGCATTTATTTTAGCCTAACATTTTATTTTATTTATTACTTTCTCATGGCACCAGCTTGATGAGCAGGAACAGCTAAATGTAACATTTTGTTACAAAAAGTATTTTATTTACTACTTTTATAGGCCATGTAGCAATAATGTTGACATAAAACTTGTAAAACAGTCATGCGTTTCAGGCCCCCATTCTTTTTACCTCCCAAATCTCAATCACAGTATGTGGTATCCATTTTGAGTTCCCCTGTGTCGTCCCTTTATTACAGTTAATTGTTGCTCCCTTTGCAACATTTGAGATTACCGTGACTCAAGTGTCCCTGTTACACATTCCTTGAGTCCTGTGGGAGCAGTGTTTAGTTCCGCCTGAGGTGGAGAAAGGCCAGGAATTCAACTTTCTCTGGTGAAATAAAAAAGGGCAGTTTGGCTACAGTCAAATGAGCTTAAGGTAAACACATTAAGCGGAAGGGCTGTGGCAGGAATTGACAAGGGGGAAGGGAGCAGAGACGTTGTGTTGAGATGGGGAGACGTTTTCCTCACATTGGCAAATTTTTGGACGTTTGCACCTTTGCACTTAAGAAAACAATCTGCCAGACCCAGACCCAAACCCTGTTTGGTTTTGACTCTGGAGGTGAAACCCTCTCATTTCCTCATGTAGAGCCCCCGTTCTCTGTGTGTGTGCACTATTGTGTCTGACTGTGTGTCTTTGTGTGTTTTTTGCACAATATTATCTCCATTTCACTCACAGAAAATGCCACCCATATATTCACAAAACATAGGCTTTGTGGTAACCCCCTTAAAAGAAACTAAAATCTCTTTCCAGACAGAAGCAAAGTGTTGAAGCCCACAAATATTCCTGTGGTTATGCCACAGATGGCAGCCTTTTCATACAGCCATGGCTTTTTAAACTGAAGGCCTCAGTCTCAGTTCCTGAAACATTTCTGTTTTCCCCAACGGGAGGCTCTCTCTGCCACCTTGTTGCTGACCCTGAGCATCTGTCCCGGCCAAGAGCCGAGGGGAACGCTCCCCTGAGAGCCATCTTGGGTAACTCCGAGTTGTAACTGCCTATTAAAACAGGAAACTGACAAACCCTTGTAAACCAAACTCATTAGTCATGTCCCGAGACACTGGCTCTGAGCTGTGACATTTTAATTAGAGTACCTTTAAATGAACTGCTGTATACTGTAGTCTCCATCATTTGTTTGATGTTGTTGTTTTTTGTTTTACCTATTTAATCTGTGTGTGTGCATGTGTGTTTGGATCCCAAGCAGATAAGTTCTCACACTTAAGGGGTAATTGAAACTAAGGTAAACTACAATTTGACATAGTAATTAATTAATTTTAAAATGATAAAATAAAAAATATCAGTACACTATATTTAGAATATTTTCACTGCTTAACTTTGTAGTCAGACAGCCTTTTCCAATGGGAAACCACAAGAAACCACCACCATTATATAAGCAAAGTATCACTCTCTCTTAAACAACCATATTCCTTTGGCAATAACAGTAATTTTACCTCACAGAACATGGAAATCGCTTTTCTACCACTGCCCCCAGTCTAGGGGTGTCAGGATGCAACAGAAGGACAAAACACAGAGAACAGGTCTGAAAAGTGAGCAATTCATTACTACACACAAGTTGTTATTAACATGTGCAAGTTTCAGTGTAGACAAAAGGACAGGTGAACATTAGCAAAGGAGCAAGAGCTAACAGTTTAAGAGCATGCTTCAGTTAAAACAGTTGCATACAAAAACACAATGTGTAGGGCTGAGGGCCGTATTAGCTTTAACTGGCTAGTTTGTGTGTGTAATTATGTGACATTGGTGTTTTAAAGGGTCAGTTAAGATTCACCAGAGTTACACAATAACAAACAAACAATGAAAGCAGAGGTAAACCACCAGCTCCTGTGTTCTGTGAGATAAAATGACTAATTTTGCCAAAGGAGTCTGGCTGAGTGAGAAAGAGCAATATTTGGCTTATATAATGGCAGTTTCCAGTCGGAAGTAGTCCAGAAGTGTCCACCCAGTACATTGCTTAGCTTATATGCTGATACCCCTCTCTGCTTTACCAAACTGGGGACGTGTCAACCAAGATCTACTGTAGGTAATACACTCACAGAACCCCACTTCAGATAATCCAAACCATCCCTTTTAAGATATTTTCCTGTCTGCCAACATGCTTATTTTTCAGTCTTCTCAAGTCTAATAAATTTGCTCTGTAATTGAAGTAATTTCATCATCTGTTTTTCTGTAGGACATTCCTGCAAGCTACTGACCAAGAACATGGGCATGCTTGTGATCAATGAAGACACTCTTGATGTGAGTATTTACCATTTTATTTTCCCACAAATGATCAGACTTCCTTACATACAGAATCGAAAACATCACCAAAGCACACTCATCATTGTCTCACAAAGTGTTTTACGGAGACTGTTGCTTCTTCTAATCTCCACACTCTTGGCTCAATCATTCAAATTCACCCTAATTTCATTTCTCTTTTCCATTTCTAAAAACAAAGTAATCTAATTCTCATTCACCTCATGTACGCAGCTTCCAGCATTTTCATTATAAATACAGTGGAAATTCCATTTTTAAATTACTAAGGATCTCTAGGGTAAAAATATGACATTGTGAGGACATCCTTGAGTATAATAATCCCCTGATCTCATCACCCAATCCCTGTGAAAAAATCTGTCTCCAAACTGAAAGGATTAATCCACAGGGAGCCTTACATGCACACACACACACACACACACACACACACACACACACACACACACACACACAAAGCCACCACACATCCCACATCTTTAAGACACCCAGCAGAGAAGTCTGTTGACCCCCCGGCAGGAGAGCCTTGTCTGTTGTTTCTGAGATTGAAAAGGGCAAGTTCCTACACTCTCCAGCAGGAGAAAGCTAAGCAGAGGGGCCACAGATGGAGGAGAAGCTCGACTGGGTTTAGTTTGTCGGACAAGAAGGGGTGAATGGTGACAAGAAGTGGATGAAGGTGGGGAAAGCAGCAGGGGGTGTTTGGGGCTGATGACGGACGGCCTTCACTCTGTCAGCCAGTCGTTGAGCGTGATAAATGAAGGCGAGGTAGAAATTTGGGGTCAGCGCATTCATAAAGCACCCGCACCGGCGCTTTGAAATGTCAGAACCGATTCTCCTGTGGTTGAGCAGATGCTTACATAAGGCAGTTTGTTAAAACGCGAAGGGAGAGACCTCTCCACCAGGACTGAGGAGGCACAGTGAACACAGGGCCAGGCAGGAGGGCTGGTAACTCTGAGTGCTCTTGTGCTGCGAAACACAGTAATTGGAGCATGTCTTCCCTCTTTGCTGTGTTTAGAAATGGTTATCAAAGGGGGGACAAAGTTTTAGGCATCCCCTGCACTAAATCTCACTTGAACTGAAAAACCCAAAGTGAAACTTGGTCTCCAAGGTAGAATTAGGTCATTTTGAACAACTTTGTCTTCCAGTTAGCATGTTTAATCATTTGGAGAACTAACAGCGACAATTGAGCTATTACTTATTACTATTACTTATTAATTATTACTATTTTGCAGATCTCAGCCAGCCAGTAAAGCACTTACTGCAATGCCACCACAACTACCATATGCAACCAGCGGAGATTTGCAAAGTCTTGAGTAAAGTGGTTTTATTCTTTTGTGTCTCAGTTTTTTTTTATGATGCATAGAATAGAAATATTGAATTGAATTATGTACAACTGGAAAACAAAAAAAAATGCAGCAGTCAGTAAAAGTCCTTATATAAAAACAATAAAATAAAATAATTAACAATGCAATATCATGGTAGATATTATCACAATCTAGTACTGTATGGAGACATTTCTTTATCATGATATTGCAATACTCAATATATTGTTACATCCTTAGTGATGACATACAGCAACATAATATTAAAAAAAATACAAAAATCCAGTTAAAATTTTGATTGGAAAAGTATCATTTGTAGTGCAAACATGGAGCAGTTTGACAGTTCAAGCTTTTTTAGTGAGATGTAGGTCAGGAATCTATCCACACACTTCTAACTAAGGTGGAGGGTCCTCTTTTTAAGTGTCTCTGAGTCTAAGACAGATGATGACATTTACGTCTATATAAATGTGCAGATTCCACATCATGAGTGTCACGTCCTGTTTCCTATATCACTCAAGGGGCTCCATCAACAATGGAGCTCAGTCTTTATAGGAGCCTCTTGTGGATTTCTGAATGGACGCCACATACACATTCCAAAACCAAACACTAGCTAGTCACATAGGCTAAACTGGTCATTATAGCCATAACAAAGAGGCTTTAGGAGGAGACATGTAGCATTAGTGCTAAAATTCCTCAGTGGAAATTAGGGGGGAAATGGCTGCCCTACTTGAGGAAATGGTAAACTTTGCTTATCACACCATGTGATGAATAGATTTTGCCCCAAACAGAGAAAATTCCTTCTTATACAAATGGTATACCTGCTTATACACAGCACACACACACACGCGCGTCCTCACACTGAGATGTCATGTAAAATCACTCTGTTAACCAAGATGGAGAGGCTTTCATTTTTGGCTCTGTGGTTGAATATAGATATCACAACCTGTCCTTCTCACTCACACACGTACACACATACGCATACACACAAGCCTGCCTGCTGCTCACCATCTCGTGCTGTTTTACAGACCCCAGCAGGGATGGTTTAAAGTCCTGGCAGCTGCTTTCTGCTTGTATCCTCTTGCTCAGTTTCTGTCCTCTGTTAATCCATCATCTCTTTCTGTGCGTGTCTCTCACTCTGCTTCTCCCGCTTTGTGAAACGTAAAGCCCCTTTCTCCAAATATTTCCTTTAAGCTGGGGTTTCAGAGTTTTGTTATGCCAAGCGAACGTTGCCTGGTCCCCCTGGTACAATCTGATTACTTTGACACATCTGACCTCAACACCAGGCCGGACCCCACCTCCTTCTCCTGCACTATCGCTAATGGCCACCATTATTTACTGATTACAGCTGTTTGAGCATCTGCTTATCACATTAAGTTTGATGCCTTGCATGGTATCATTGCTTCGTATCTGTCCATTAAAGACAATCTTTGTCTTCTTTTCTTGTTTTTTTAAAGTAATTTAATTGTTTTCCCTTTTACCTTTTCTGAATACTACCCCACATCTACTAATATAATTTTATTATGAGAAGTGTTTTTATTATATCTTTGTACTTTTGAAGTCAGGTAGTTCTTAACATATCTTTTACCTGTCCCTCAGAAAATGGTTACACACAGAAATAGGTTTTATGTCTTTAATGGTTTTACCATCTGTTGGGAAGATGATTGAATGGTGAATACAATGATGATCTCACCTCTCCTTCCATCCGGTCCACATGCCCCTGTACCAGGACAGTTAATCCTCTTGTCAGTCTCATATTTATGGATTTTCATCATCACTCACCATCATAGCGATGAATACTGTATACTTTAAGCAAACACGATCCATTCTCAAAACTTGTCTATGTTATCACCTCATAGCCAAGGTCTGAGTATAATAAGCAGGGGAAACAAAACAAATATCTTAAATATCAAGAGCAGCTGCTGGGATGAGCAGGAGGAGCGGGCAGATCTGTCTCAACTAAAACAAAGGCTGGACCAAGTGGCTTATAAATAATATCTCAATATTTTAAGGCTAAGCTGCAATATACTGTATAAATCTCAATTTGCACATTTTCTTGGTCCGAACGTATGATAATCTTAGAGAATATGATGCTTTGCTGTAGATTAAACTACCCAACCATGTATAAAGTAGTTCAAAGTAGCTCAACCTTAAAAATCGACAACAGTAAAATGCAACATACACATAAATGTAGCGGGAATAAAAAAAACAAAAACAAAAACATCATATATAATAGTAAACCACTGACAGTTCAGAAAATCACATCACTTTACTATATTGCGGTCTATAAAACCAGGAAAAGGCAACACTTATGTCATATCATGATATTACAATATCCAAAGTTGAAGATAATATAAGTGGAAGTGTTTCTGCCGTAATAACAACAAAATAAACTGTCAACAAAATAAAATGATCTCAATTGAAAAAAAAAAAAAGACAAATCTTTTAACTGGCTAATGTATTGTGTACTGTGCACTGTTACTCTGCTTGGAAAACACAGAAAAACAGACTCATTTCATCTGACTTTAAAGAGAATCCGACCTAGTGGCAGACATTAAGAGCAACTACACAGAATTAGCCGATCTTCTTGCAGATGTTCTCGTTAATTTCTGTTGGCCATATAGAGGCATCAGTATGAAACTGAGTCCGTTTTATAACCAGCTAAAAACTCCTTGTAGTAGCTTTGACAAAATGAGGTCTCAGAGGTTTGATGCACTGCACCTGTTTTCCCAGTGAAGATGTCCAAGAAAGTCCCCTTTTCCTTCCCATTCATCTCTATTGTCACATCTGTCCAGTTATTTATAGTAGATCCAGCATGCTTCATCCATCTTTTGATCAGCCTTTTTCTGGCTGCCAGCAATATACCCTTTAAATATTTGTCAATATATTATACTTCTGAGTAGAAAAGAAAATGTTCTCTATATATAATAATGTATGAAAGTGTTTCATTGCTAGACATGTTTTACACCCCACTGCAGTAGATGAAATATTAATCTTAAAGAAGATTGCAGTAGGGAGACCTTACTATGGTTCAGTATCAATCATTTTAATTGTCCATGCATCTCAACTCTTAGATTAACAGTCATCATGTACAAATGGGAAAAAAAGAAAGTAACAACTAACAAAAACATTACAGAGAGTTTCAGTTTTTCCTGAAAACATAGCTTAGAAACTTTCATACCCAGAAACGTATTTAGGGCAATTATTGAAAAAAAAAAGTGATGTGACATATGGAACTAATTTTGCAATGAACCATTGCTAATGAAGTGCACAGGATATATTTTCATGTATTTTTTTAAACTCCATCGTTGTATAGTGATCTGTCATCCTTAAAACATCTCAATTTACTTTACAAATATATTAATCTGTTATTTATAGATGTTTATGTGCACTTAATGAAATTTGCCGGGATAACAGATGGTATTATTATAATAAATGGTATTATCATAATAATTGTATAATATACTTGTAGTTAGCAAATTAACAAATTATTTTAAAATAAATGATAAAAAAACAAACTAACATATAAATAAATGAATCATAATAAGCTTGCACACTAGAGTTTTGAAAAAGCAATCCATCAGGGAAAGAATAACTAACCATTATCTAATAACAGTGCATATCTCCTCCAGCAAGTATAACACTGTAGGCTTGAAATTAAAATGACTAATTACAGTGATTAAACTAACAATTATGACATGTTTTCCATCACACAGAGAACAAGGGAGACGCTCAGCCACCACTGCGGGATGCTGGGAGATGCCCTCTACAAGGAAAACGACTTTGCCCTCATTATTGACGGGAAGACTCTCAAATACGCCCTCACATTCGGAGTGCGACAGTATTTCCTGGACCTCGCCCTGTCCTGTAAAGCTGTCATATGCTGCAGGTAAGATTTACTCCTGAAACAATAAAGTAAACTTGAGACAATAAATTCTAATGACCAAAATGAACATATAAAGATAAAGTTCTCATTGCAGGGACTTAACGTACCGAATCAGCCTCTGCACTTGAAAAACACTTTTTAAGATGAGCAGTTTGAAGTAGTTTGGTTACTCATTTACTACTTTTAATTTACCTTAATGCAGCAGATCATAAAAGTGCCCAGATATGTACAAAGACTTTTACTGTTATCATTTATGATTTCTGAGAACTGAGTTGATTTGTAATCTGTTGTTTCTCTAAACAAGATGCACATAGAGTATTAGACTGTGATACATACACAAAGCTAACCTTGTTAAACAGCCTCTTCAGTGCTTCCCAACGGGAAATCACAACCACTGTGTACAAGAAAGGAGAGATAGTGTGACATTCAAGTAAGACTGTAACCAACGATCAAATGATGAATTGCTTTGTCACCACAAAATCTCAGAGCCCATGCTGGAGTCATAAAATGACTTGTTTTAGGGAGAGGAGAGGGATTGTCATGAGATGTCACCACAACCCACTTGGATGCAGGTCGAGCTCGCTTTGGCCCTACTCTGGAGATAGTCCATCTTGGCCTAGCTTGGCTTGTTAAAAGTAAAAAAAAAAAAAAGGAGGAGATTTCTATATATTATATTGCTGTAAAACCACCTAGTTGCTTGTAATGTTCTAAATTAATAACAGTATGTAAACTGAGAAGTCGTACTTAATCGTCCCATTTGTTTCCTATTTAGTTAAAACAGTTAAGTGAACCCAGGATGCTTAGTTTCAATGCTATTATACAACTCTCTGTATCTTACAGAAAACTGAGAAACTTTGCACATCTCTTCTGGTTGTATCTGATGGTTGTGTGGGCAATGCTGTAGATGTTTCTGTTGCCTTCTATTTTTATGATCATATTAAACAGTGGAGAACTTCAAATCCTCACAGCTAACAAGCTGAAAATAAGTTTTGTTGAGCATTTTTGCTTAAAATTACTTAAGATAAGTTAAGATCTCTATGGTTGAACTACAAGGAATTCCGTCTTTGCCACAAAGGTCCTTGGGCATTTTTATGGCAGCACTTTAAAAAGTGTGTTAGTTGTAAATTAAAATGGCAACTTTCAACATTATGCAGGTACACTGTTGACCTGCCCAGACCACATAAATAATAGGAAGTACTTAAGTACTCAAGCAACCATGATGGGGTCTGGGCCCAGAAGTCAGCACCATGTTTTCAGAACAACAAAGAACCTTATGACTCAGTGCATTACGTCAATTTTTATTTACTTTTCCCCCTGCCTCTACCTGCCTTTGCCTTGTGCACGCTCTGTGGGTACTAAGAGACACGAGGATATGAATGAGGCCTCTTAAACCACGGAGAAAATAAACATTAACAATTTCACAGCTTAAGACAGGCGTGCAGTTTATGACATCATCTCCAGAGACTCCGTACTGTACACTAACCCCCAAACCTCTGGTGCTCTAAGAGGAAGCGCCTGTGTGGGAGGCTACAAACTTCACTGTCAGTGAGAGCATAGAGTGAAGTTTAAAGTCTTGTAAAGGAAAAGTTATAACATGTCACAACCATCACCTAATGTTTGGCTCTACATAATGGGCCTAGTAAAATGGTCTCATAGCAATACTTTTGGTAAATTAGCTGTATATAAGCACACTTTTTGAAGTTTTCATGTTTTATTTAATTACAATATTAAAGGTGGATTTAAAAATAGATTGTAGTAGATGGCCTGTTTACACCTGGTACTATCATGCTTCTTCGGTGATCCGATTACAAGTGAACAGCTCTAAGTATGAGGTATGTGAATACACATTAGACATCGGAATTCAGTTCAGTTCAATTCAAAAGAGCTGTAATGGCATGGGAAACAGATGTTTACATTAGCTAAAGTAAGCTTGAAAAAAAACCCACAAAAAATGAACATGAACAAAAGGAATGTGGTTTTGTTCTTATGATTAAATGAAAGTGGATAAAGAAGATGCTACATAGTGAACATAAAGTGCATTTAGTGTGCAGCCATGTAAGATGTTTGGTAGGTCCCAGTGCGTTCCCTGGGTCAGGGTCACACACTGGGCCTGAACATGTGTCTGCATACTGGAATGCGTCTCGAGTGACCACTTGTGATTAGATCTCACTTTCCTGCTCTATATGCAAGAAAAAACCCACGTAGTTACACTAGTACAGTTTTATTGAGTTTCTCCTAACTCTGTAATATTTGACATTTTTACATAAATAAAATGTTGTCCTCTTTAATAAATTTGGTGAAATCAGTTCAAATAGTGTGTTCAAACATCTGCTAAATGTTGGCAAGTACACACACATCAAATATGGAATTGCCACTGGTACATATGGTGATGCTGCAGGAAAGATGTATTGCATCGAATGCTGAATTTATCTGATAGCCACTTTGCATAGTATGTCAAGTTCCTCTGTACTCGACAAATATCAAAATTGTCTGGGAATGTCGTGGTTACTAGTGAAATCATCTTCTGAGAGCCCAAAAAGGTTTTGCATTTGCATTTGCATTGCAGTGTGCATTACAGTGCACCCATTAGGCCCAGAACATCTCAGAATGTGGTCTGAGCGAGTAGATCTTAAATGCATCCTCAGTGGGTCTTGGGTGCATTCACACCTGTACTGTGAGCTGTTCACCTGTGATGGGATCACCACAGATGATTTTAATATCAGATGCAAAGAACCTCGGAGACATAATCTCTCCCACCATCAAACAATGCCTATTACATGACCGTATATATGACTATATGGCTTTCTTCTCTTTTCCACCTACACACCTGCTTTTTGTGATTCTTAAAGAAACATTATGCACAAAATGCTCCTGTATTTATCTTTAGGGAGTTCACACAGTTTGGCATTACTGTACGCTCCAACTTACTACTCTCCAAAGTTAAGGAGGAGCTTTGGGTTTTTGCAAAGTGCTGATCTGGCGAATTGATATTATTTTATGCACACCCCAATTATACTTTCCAATACCGGGAAAGTAGGAAATAGAATTTCCTGGACAATAAATTCCTGAGTGATATGTGAAGTCTCTACTCTCCATGCATCTTGCCTTTCATTTGCAGTACATACTGTATTGTGTTGTACCACCAATTTTATTGAAAACCACAATTCTTTCACATTATTTGCACTTACTGATGACCAGAAATCAGTTTTTAGCTTCATTAAATACCCATTATGTAATATTTCCTGTGCTCCTGCCCCCTTTAGGGTGTCTCCTCTTCAGAAGTCAGAGGTGGTGGAGATGGTAAAGAAGCAGGTGAAGGTGATCACACTGGCCATCGGTGATGGTGCTAATGACGTGGGAATGATTCAGACAGCTCATGTTGGTGTGGGAATCTCAGGCAACGAGGGCCTGCAAGCAGCAAACTCCTCTGACTACTCTATCGCCCAGGTGAGAACAATGGCAGGGGTTTACACCGAGTGGGAAAAACACAACATATTGAGTTAAGTGTGTTGTTTCCTCAATAGTAGTGCTGGGTACCAAACTTCAATATTTTTTTGGTACCAGTCGAATTGGTTCGGTACTATTGAGTATAGAAAGATGCCTTGTCATTTGATAGCAAATTTTAGTACCTTTGTTCTGACAGAGTTCTGACATTTATTTGTATTTTTGTGTAGTCCATTACTGGAAGATCAGATGTGTTAAAATGTAATTTTGACTTGATCAGAATGTTTGCTTTGAAGCTGCAGGTGCTTGTCCCCAGTCTGGCACCAGCACCTTGATATCCATGCTCCATTTCAGATCCCACAAATTGTCAGTCCTGTCACTGAGTCCTCAAGTGTAATACGTGTTAGTGATAGCTTGGCACATTGTTCTCAGTAACAATAGGTCATATGTCTGCTGGGACATTAGCTTATACAGTGAAGTAGTAACACCTGTAAAACAGGCATCTGGGGACACCCAACACCCAACATGATTGTACACAAACAGATCCGGGCAAAATGCTACTTAAGTACATGCTTACATCCCAGTAACCAGTTTGTCTGAAACTCTGCATCAATATGTGATACCTATAAACAACAAAAGCCATGGAGCTCCTGTTTCCACACAGCATGGCACTCAGTACATCATGTTTCTATTACAGCCAAAGGGCTTGAGAGTATGAGAAACCAATAGTTGACTGAAACACAGTAGACTCTCTGTGCTTCAGTATGCAATTACCATTCAAGAGACTTGGGTTTGTCTTAAGTGCCCCCTTCAATCGGCGTGACATGTAAAAGTGTATGTCTTTCAAAGACAGGTGGCCTCTTATAATCCATTTAGGTTGTGTCCCGCCATCAAATTAAATTACACCTCCAGACTTACAGTGGTGTTTTTCATATATTGGCGTAACGGTACATTAGCTATAATTTGCAGACTGCAAACTGAAATCAATCCTAGGAAGTTGTGTAACTTGTTTTTCTATTCCTATATGTAATTTATATTAATGTTCTACTGTGTCAGATGAGCTTCTTGCTGCTGTAGATTATTGGGGAGCTAGTTTCTAAGATTTAATACTTGAAAGCTCAGAGTTGTCTCTTTAAGCAAGTGGAGAGTGAAGAGGCTTTGGGTCGAGGCACCTCTGCTCTCCGTCTGTCATCAGCTCAGGTCTGTGTTGTTAACTGATGTTTTATCCGACCAGCCGAGAGGTCAGACAGACTGGGGGTCATCACTGTGCTGTCATTTTCATTGAAGGATGCTCTGGTATTGTGGACAGACAAAATGGAAAAGTTTACAAAAAGTAAACAAAACTGTGTTTGCCCAAACATTTAGGCTGAATTCTGAATTCTGATGCATTTTTTTAATACTTTATTTTTGTAATTGTGTTTTAGTGGAACGCAACATTACAAAAGAACTAAACAGACAGGTCACAAGAGGTGGCTCACATGTTATCAGTAGTTAACATTGTGTTAAGGTTTGCATTTTCAGTAGTCCCAGGAACAAAGAGAGGCATATAAAGGCAACATCAACAGTGTCATGTAAGATCATCTCAAGTCTGCTAAGCCCAGGATGTAGCAACAGTGCTGCTGTAGAATGGTGTAGAGGGGGAACTTGTTTTGGTGGAACATTTGCATGTCAGGAGGTGAGTCCTGGCATTAAAATAAGTACATCACTGCAAAAAAAAAAAAAAAACAGCTGTCCATCAGTATCAATCCCTGGCCAATAGGATTGAAATGCTGGACAAAATATGTGAACTTTTTTTTTCAGATAAGGAGAGGATGCAGATTGGTGCTTTGTTTCAGCCATTTACTAGGAACTAAGATGAAACACTTGCCATGAAGTTCTGTTCCAGTGTAATCACACTTATCAGCCAGAAATAGCACTGAAACTGTAAGTTCAACACAGGCTCTAAATGGTGGTATAATTACAAAGCCATTTAACTATTATGCTGAACCCTTTGAGACCAATACCCCCATACATACTCCTCAATTTTCAACAAGTTTAAAGCTAGTCTTACAATCTTTGACTTGAAATTTCTGGAATGTGTTACTGAGAGCTTTGGCCACAATGCCTCATCAGTCCTCTCTGGTGGAGGATGACAAAACGCTGCTGTTTTCTTTAATCTTGAAGTTCCTGCTGTAACTGCTTCACTGATCTCTGATTAAGAGGAATCATTAGACAGTGCACTGTACACAGACCTTCGCTATTCATTCATCTTGTCGTTTTCCTCCATTTACTTCCCTCCCACACAGTTCAAATACTTGAAGAATCTGCTGCTCGTCCACGGAGCCTGGAATTACAACCGTGTAGCCAAGTGTATCCTGTACTGCTTCTACAAGAATATTGTCCTCTATATCATCGAGGTGAGTCTCACACAGTAGCTCCCAAGACTGAGAGTCCTCAATGAACCAGATCTGAATGCAAAGCATTGAGGTTTTTCCACATGACATGATTAGGTAAAGGCAAAGATTCCTAGTTAGAGTTTCCATGTTTGTATTTCTGTTGACTGGCCCTTCACATTACCTGCCAGTTTGTGCGGCTCCTGGACGAATGGTTTGAGTTTTGACGTACCTGGACAGAGTATACACAAACAAACAGGCACACACGCGCGTGCGCACGCACACACGCAGACACACACGCACAAACACAGAGTAATGAAGGGAAACTATACTTCATTAACTAGCCGAAGGAAATCTTCGCCAGATATTCAGTCCTTTGAATGTATTAATCCACACAGCTCATCTGAATAATCATGAATTACAGCCGTTGCATTTGCAGTGACACCCATTTCAGCCAAAGGATTACAAGATGTTAATTGTTACCGTTTTACACTCTATTGACAGCACATACATAAGACATAAGTCATTTTAGTTATCATTGTAGACATACAACAAAATTATGTTTGGTAACTCTCGACCAGCAGCAAGAGAAACCAAGATAAAAGAATAAGAACAAGAACATAAGGATTAAAAAACAACTATTAAAGCATAACAACAGGAAAAGCATAAAAATCAACAATTTAAGGATAAAAATGGGAATAAAATGATAAAAAATGAGAAAGGATAAAAATGAATAAAAGGTTAAGAAACAAGAATTAAAGAATAAAAACAGGAATAAACATAAAAAAGACTTAAAGAATAAAGACGGGAATAAAGTGATAATGTGAGAACAATAAAGTAAATAAACAAAATCTATATTGTGAGATAGAATCCTCCGTCTAATAATAAATAAAATCACTTGAATGAGGCAAATAAATGGTGACAGTGCAAACAGTGCAGTTTAAAAAAGGTAACAGTCTGACAACAGTCTGATGGACACACTAAAAAAAAAGAAACAGAATCCTTTTCGGCAAGTGGGTAACAACAAAATAATGCTGTAATTATTGTAGCATTTTCTTAGAATCAGTGTGTGATAATATTTACTCAGGTATTCAGAATAAAAAAGTTATCCTGGTTTCATTTAGCTGAATGATTTTCTTTAGCTAGGACAAAATCCTTAAAGTTTGAAAAATAAAATCACAGTTTTAGGTCTCAGCTGCACTCTGCTTTATATATTGGTGGATGCTGGTTAGGAAAGTCTCTGTGTGCGGTAGGTTTGATGGCATTTGACAGATACCAGACGCACTACTGATTGCAAGTTCAGAGCTATAACCAAGAATGACTAGACAGGTTAAGTGCTTCCTATCAGCAGCAGCTTTATCATCAAGAGTGCTCAGATGTTTTGATCTTCTGGCCATGCTCTTGTCTTATGCAAGTAGCAACTTTGGCTTTGCATCATTTCAAAAAGTCTAAATCAAAAGTCAATACTGAGTGTTTGATTGCACTTTGTGCCACACTGCATATAAGGAAGAAGGAGGAAAAATATCAAACATTTGTCATTTATGATAGTAAATGAAGGGCTTTGTACTGTTGGTTGGACAAAGCAGAAGCAGAGAGTTTCAGCTCTCTGCGCTTTGGGCTTTTTCACAATTTTTGACATTTTAAAGACTAAACAATTAATGTATTTATCACAAAATGAATCAATAATGAAGATAGAAGTTAGTTGCAGCCCTGTAATATACTTCATTTGCAAATCTGGGGCTATTTGCTTCTAAGAATAAAATGTGATCATATTGCAAGTTAAACGTGCATTTCTGCAGTATTTAGTAGGGCTAGTAAATCTACCAACTCACTTGCCTGACTGGGCAAGTGATAAAAAAGAATTTTACTGGAGATTACCCACTTTTCTCTGTTTATTATCATATTAAATTGAATATCTTTTGGTTTTTATCACCTGTTTTGGCTTTACCAAACAGGAATTTTTAAAAAGAAGACAAGTATAATATATATTTATAATATAAGATATACATGAAAAACAGAGCAAAAGAGAAAGAAATTACTCAGGCATTTAAAAAATATACCGCCCCACTACACACATATTGTGGTCCATAGAAAGCAGGTGATTTACACACTTCCTCTGCCTTTGTGCTATGAAAAGGGGACAATTTGAAGAGAGTTCCCTGGCTGTGTGAGGCAATGGCAAAGAAAGGATCAGCCACATGTTTTTAAAATATCATCACCACATAACACGTCATGGAAATATGAGCACTTTAAAGACTTTTTTTTTGTTCATCCTCTTTCTGTGACACTCGACCTCTGATCCCCCTTTTCATCCACATTCTGGTTTATATGCCATGGAGAATCAGTAGACTACCTTTTACATTCCAGCGTGTCTGCTTCTGGCTTATTGTGACCTGAAGTGAAAGAGGGCAGTGAGTCTCTTTCCAGGCTATAACTGTAGTTATAGGTTCTGCAACTGTTTGATCACAGTACCCTTTTCCAGATAAGGTAAAATACCAGTTATGAATGCAGATCCAAAATCAAATTCAATTTGCAGCAAATTGAATTTCTCTGTGAGCAAAAGCATTACGTATGACATTTCTCCTGTGCCTGAATGTTAAATTTCTTTCTTTTTTGTCCCTCTTTTTCACCATGTGTAAACTTTTGAAAGTTTCACTCACTCAGAATTTACTCCTGTCCTCCTACTACTGTTCAAAAGTATTGTATATATTACAACCCCAATTCCAGAAAAGTTGTAAGCTGTGAAAAATATAAATTAAAACGGAATGCAGTGATTTGCAAATACTTTTTGACTTGTATTTAATTGAATACAGTACAACAAGACACTTAATTGTCAAACTGATAAACTTTATTGTTTGTGTAAATAAACATTCTGAATTTGATGCCTGCAGTACGTTTCAAAAGAGTATGGACAGGGACAACGGAAGATTCAAAGTTGTTTAATGCTCAAAAAACACCTGTTTGGAATATTCCACAGGTAAATAGGTTAACTGGTAACAGGTGATTGTCAGTTCACAACCACTTCATGAGGCTCACCACTTTGTGAAAAACTATGTGGGCAAATAGCCCTCAATTCAAAACAGGAAGGAACATGCAGAGAATCCAAAGAAACCAACATTGAATGCCTGTGAAAACTGTTGTGAGGAAATACAATTTTTCACTGCATCTACAAATGCAGACTCTTCCGTGCAAAGCCAAAGCCATATACCAGCAACATTCAGCAACACTCTCAATTCGTCTGGGAACAAACTTGTCTGAGATGGACTGATGACCGAGTTCACATTTCAGATTGTTTTTGGAAATCATGGACGTTGAGTCCTGCGGGCTAAAATTCTGTTTTTTTTTTTCTCTCCTCTTCAATTTAATCCTAAATGAACCTTTATGCCACAGTCACATCAAAACCTGGTCAAAATTCCTCTTAACTTTCTTCCATTTTTTGTGTCTGGGTGCAGCTCCTCTTTCAAACATACGAGGTCCCTTTTCAAAGCAGCTCTTTTCCTATGACTGGAACATAACATCTATAGTTCTATCTGCAGGGTGAGCTTCGTTCTAGCACACCTTTTGTTGCTTTACGAAAACATAACGCTCCCTTCCCTCCCCCCGTTGCTACGCTCCTTCAGGGGATTCAAGTAGATAATAGGACATTTCTTCACTCTTTGGCTGCTTCAATATTTCAAATGTTCCTGTTTTGTAAGACTCTGACATCTAACACACCAGCAACCCCAGGGTACGGGTAAAAGCTGCATTTGTTGCACTAATAGGTTTACTTTTGTGCTCACATGTTTTTCTCGTCGACTCCCAGGCTACCTTGCAAAGAGAGAATCAAGGATGTTGACGGGAACTTTAACTTTTTTGTTCGCAGCACCTTTGTCTGGTACAGTGTGCGTGTTACAATTTGAATACCAGGACTGGGAGAGTCTGTGTTTAAGCCACTTTTCGTCTCTTTCCACTGGGTCTTTGGTTCTTTTTAAGAGACATAGAGTAGGAGGGTGGAGGATTCTGCGGCTATTGTGGACAACGTGAATGTGAGTGCAACTTTAAGTCTGAGGTTCTTGGAACAGTTGTGTGATCATTCAGGGTTGTCTGTCTCTGACTGAGGGTTAATTGTGAGTCAGAAAGTGAGGCTGTCACTCCGGCGGATGATTGACTGACAGCTGGAACTGCTTCACAGCGTTTCTTTTGGCTTTCCCCATGCTGTTGATTAATGTTGGCATTCCTTTTCCAAATCAGTTAAAAAACAACTGAAACATGACTGTTTGTCTGATTAACAAAGGCGGTTTTAATTCGTCAAATACTCTCTTGACAATGTAGCCCAGTGCTAAACAAACTTAAAGCAGAATTCATAACTCCTATTTTCTCACAAATTACACTGTTAACTAAAGAAGAGGAGTGAAGGGGATTGAATTCAGCCACATACAAACTAAGAGAGTTTTCCAAAGGAAGCCATAGCAACTTGATTCAAATAGCCGATCCAGCTGGCCACTCATGTTTGATTGACACATTGCCAACGCGCTACAGAGGGGGCTGATGGACAAGTGGCATTTATGAGGCAATTACATGAAAGCTCATTCAGAGCGGCTCAGCATAGTCAGAGACGCCTCAGAGCTGCAGAGCAAAGCTTGCCGACCATCGCATGGTGAATGAAACCTCAGAGGCCGTGCCTGGCATTGTGAGGCGGCTTGTGTTTGCAGCTCCACATATTTCCAGCATATTTATCAGCACCCTCTTTATGTCCCTCTTTTTTTCTTTGCTTGCTTTGTGTATGAATTCCATTAGCTATTCTGCGATACTAAGCTTAAGAGTATCAGGACTCATATTGTTGGGGACAAATGTCACACTCCCCCCACCGGTAGACCAGCCTCGGAATCAATGATTTTTGATTCGCTGAATATGCAAGAAGTCTTCTTATCGGCTAGCCGCCACCCAATCCCCCTTTTCTCAACTCCTGCTTCCCTCCATTACTGTTTTTCATGATGTGCAGTCGGGGAGAGAGGCCAGCCACACCCCTCCACTGAGTGGCACTCAATGAGGAGAAGAAAGGGGGAAGAAAAATCCTGCCTGGTACTTCCCCTAATGAGCAAATCAATGCATCTGTCCCTCAAGAGACGAGAGAGGGAGAAAGAGAGAGGAGCTATTGGGACCCCGAGGACCAGGCCAAAACACTCACACAGAAGCAGTTACCACATGCTATGAATAGGAGCCTTTTTTAACTTAGCACAACAATATATCAGCCCAGAGCCTCTCATTGGGCAGAGCTGTAATTAATTCAGCAGTTTGACCTACCCGCTAGCCTCTCGTTACCATCGCTTGAGCCACACTAATGGTTGAACCTGCCTCATGGCTTGGGCTCCATCTACACATAACCCATAGCAACAGCATCTGAATGTATTTTCAGCCAGCCAAAGACCCAACACACCTCAAACTATTATCGCAGTGCCAGCAGATGTACTGTACAACTTCTGATTCTCATGGTCCCAGATTGAGCTAAACATCCCACATGAATGTGAAAACAGGCCCCCTCTTATAAAAGAAACAACATCATGGTAGAGTGCACCTGATGGAGGGGAGGGTGGGATCTGTGATGGGTGGGTGTGGCAGAAAGGGGAGGTGAGGGGGGCACACACATAAACACAGGCTTGGTCTATAGGCAGCCAGCTCCTCCCCTCCACCCCATCGAGGGAATGAAGAGGGGGTGAGCGGTGGGGTGACAGACATTTGTTTTCATGCATACTCTTACACGATTAAATGGGAAGGGCCAGTGGCAGATTGGTATTGGTCGTGTAGACAGTGGCAGCAGCGGGTGGGGCTCTCAAATAGGCTTTGTCCCAATCTGAGAATTTGTAGCAGTTCATGCCTTCATAATGAAGTTAAATGAAGCGAGGAAATGCTTGGTTGGCCATGGCCAAAACACAGTACCCCTGATGTTCCCCTGACAGATTTAGCGTGAGTGAGAGTCGAGTCTGGACCACAAAGTGTCAAACTGTAACACTGTGAGCAACAATTTCTGTTTCACTGTCAGTATACAAGCTGTTTTTCTCCAGGATGTGTCAGACAAATCTTCTTTACAACAATTTACAGCCATTTCTTCTTTTAGATAGTGTATTTAAACCAGAAGGCAGAAGTAACATAGTACAAAGGAGGACTTAGGTAAAGTCTTCAGGTGTCTTTTCTTGAATATTTATTTTTCTAATAACTTCTTACTTTTACTCAATACATTTTAACACAAATATCTGTACTTTTTGCTCCCTACTTTTTATGACTGTGCATAATATCAATATTATATCATGAGACTTGATATCATATTAGATTTTGGATATTGTAATACGTGCTGTCTTTTCCTGGTTTTAAAAGCTGGGTTACAGTAAAGTGAAGTAATTTTCTGAATTTACCAGTCTGTTCTAGCTGTTCTATTATTTGCCTTTACCCATTTAGATTCCCGTTATTGATGATTATTTACAAAACATCTCATTGTGTTAATATTTTGTGAAGGCATCACAAGTCATCCCTACAATATTGTTACAATTAGGGTTCGGCCAGTGGACAGTACTGTTGTCCATTGCAATGGCTGACAGTCATTGACCACTGAGCCCTCTACCATCGTAACATCGTGATTTAAAAACCGTCTGTATTTGAGGAAGTGTGTCACCTCAGATTGGTGGGAGAAAAAAATCAAAAGTGAATGAATTTTAGGCCATGGGATGTCATAAAATGTCTTAAGAACAATTTTGATGGGTAACATTACTTTTATAAAGATGCACTAATAACTGCACTAATGCACTAATAACTAACTGTTGAACTAATGACCACTAATGCTGACTGTGCATTTGCTACTATGGACAGGAAATAGGTCTTAAATTTTTATCCACATGGTCTTAAAAAGTCATAAATTTAAACTGACTTTCACTTAATTAAAAGAGGTTGAATCTGTATTTCTTTTACCACAGTCCGTTTTACACAAGTATCTGTACTTCTGCTTGAGTAAGGAATGAGTGAACTTTTGCCACCTCTGATTTTGTCTACTCAACTTGGAAGCTAATGTCGTTCATTTAAAATACCTGGCTTCTGCCCTGATCTTTGAGGCATTGTTTTGTTCAGATAAGTATGACTAACCAAGATAAGGTTATAAGCCTCATCTCCACCCAGCATATGGTTTACATTACCTCTGTCTCACTTTCCTGACACAGTATATCAAAGTCTCCATCATTCAGAGTCCCCCTGCCCCTATAACTATCCTCTCTGTCACCCACTTGTCTTCAGGTAGATCAAGGAGGGAAATAGTGGGCTTGATATATGTTTGTAGGTGATCCTGTGATGAATCCAGTCGGCAGTTTGCATCATGTAGGTGGCATCTGGAGGTCTAAGCTTTCCCACTCATTTGGTCTATTGTGGCCTCTTGGCTTTCCTGAGTTTGAAACCTGGCTAAATTAGACTGATGACATGTTCATCACGGGTCAGCACTTCAAACAAACTCACATTAGTTTTAGGAGCATTCAGTTGTTTTTTTATTCAACAGGAAACATTCATTTTTCCAGCTTTACTCCCAAAATGACTGTTAATGCATCATCCTTGCAATAATTTTCAAGATATATTAGCAGGAGCTGTTAACTCTTTGATATTTTTCAAATTATAAGAAACCCCACAGTCTCTCTCTGAAGTGTTGGTTGTCATAAGACAGTGAAGAATGTAGTGTGATGGAAAAATGGATCGTTAGTCTGTAGACACAGTGAGGCCATCTCAGATCTGATAATAGTAACCACTCACCCTGACAATCACTAATGGAAAGCATATACTGAAGGGGGCAATTGGAAAGACTACAGAGATTTTGTGTTTTCATCATCTAGTTTGAGTGAAGCCTAAAGTATCAAATTCATGACTAAAAGACTTGCTGATTAAACTGACAGTAATGGGAAATGTGAGTGTTTTGGACATGAAAACATCGTTGTAATCTTGGTTTCTCAGTGAAAATCAGAATCAGCTTTATTGGCCAAGTATGTCTACACATACAAGCTATTTGATAAAAACTCTCCAGATAATAAATAGGTCTTGTGAAGGGTTTATTTCATGGGTGAAACAGTATCAATAACAAAAAATCAAAACTGAAAGTCTCCTTCAAAAACAATCTAAAGCAGACTAAAAGATTTGTACAAAATGAAAATGCCTTTATTTTACAGGACAGAATGTGTTAAAAACATTGTTACTGCTGACTGACTTTGATGAAAACCATGTTATTCGCAACATGTTGCTGGTTTTTAACACATTTCACCATGTAAAATAAAGACGTTAATTTTGTACAGACCTTACAGTGTGGTTTGGATTATTTTTGAAGGAGACTTTCATCCATACAATGAGCTTCTCACAAGATGAATAAGCACAGTATACCTGAAGTATACCGAGAGCGTCTGTATGTGATCAACAGAAAGACCCAGCAGCGCTTTTACTCTGTTGTCATCAATAAATATCCATACTCTATTAGGCAAAATATTTATAGTTAAATCTCAGTCTGAGATCTTAGAAATCTGAACCAGATTTCTAAAAAAAAAAAACCCAAACATTTTAAAATTAAAACTGTATATTTCAGTTTTCAAATGTACTGATAATGTAAATCTAAATGAATTACTGAAATGACCAATTTACTTTAAATCATTTGTTTAGTGTTTAGTGTTGTGTCTTCATATTGTCATTTGTTTTATGCGTATTTGTATTTGTGATTTGCTAGTCTTACTCAGTCCCTCCAGGAAATTCCAATGTCCCTCGTGCAAATGTCATACATGCATGCCTCAATGAACTGACTCAGTATTTTATGATTTACTACCTTTTTATTTTCTGTTTTTTCATTTTGTCAAGGGGTACTTAATACAAGGTTTGTCATTGTTATTGACCTTTATCAATGCTCTGTGCACTTTCATATTTTATAATTTTGTGCTGTTCTGACTGACTTTGAGCTCCAAAAAGATTTTTGCTTTTTTGCAGAATACTCCCCAGGTGCACTTCTTCACTTACAAATAAAGCACATTTTGTTAGAATGTCACTTGCTCCTGCAGTTTTATTGCAAAAAAAATGCCTGAAAACATCACAACATGCCTCACAATTTTTTAAGGGAAACCTGCAGTGAAATCTGGCATTTTGGCTGCAACAATCCCATAAAAAAAGCCCATGAAATTATGGACGGACTGCTAAATTGATTTTATTGAATAGATTTTATTGATTGTATAGAATACACATGGCAGCTAATAACAATAGCAAAAATGCTAAACAAATAAAGGTAAAGAGTAAATAGGACTGTTATGTATACAAACTTGAAAAAATAGGTGTTTATATCTTAAATGTAAGCCATATTATAAATTTGTGATTGTATTTCACTGTTGCTCTGGCATTCATTTTTCTGGCATTCTGTTTTTGCTGTTACTGTTTCTTAATGTGATTTTGTCTCCTTTAGATCTGGTTTGCGTTCGTCAATGGCTTCTCAGGCCAGATCCTGTTTGAACGCTGGTGCATCGGCTTGTACAATGTGGTGAGTGTTAATAAAATTTACTCTCTAAAGAGTCCACTTCACTCCTTTTCCCCATCACTCTTGAACACAGAACTGATTTGCAGAGGTGCCCCAAAACTGATCCCTTTATTGCGTGACTATGTCATCAACATCTTGAAAACTTTCTCCTTTATTTATGACCTGTTGTCAAGTCCATATTCCCTCTGTGCCCTAAACTATGTACTGAATATGAAAGAACAACAGCTTTGCTTGCCCCAAAGAGTGTAGTTAGTGAGGGCAGCTACGTTTGAATGATAAAAAGAATAGGAAGAATGTAGCAGCAACTGAGCTGGCTGCTGATGTAGGGAGTCCCACAGGGCTCTATAATGGGACCACTCCTAATGAACTCATATTTCATATCTGTCATGAATTAAGTAGAAGAAAGAATGTGCATCTGCAAGTCTGATCTTTAATACCTTGCCATTAAGCCCACAAGGAGTTGATATGTAATTTTAAACTGTTTATTAAAATCAACCAAATTCAATAAACAAAAATGAATGAGAGAAGTGTGAAGTGAAATTTCCCTGCATTCCTAATCGGTCTCAAATGGAAGTAATTTATGGGAGGGACAAACTGTCAAGTGAGGAGAACATTTCCAAAGCCCTGCATTCATTTCATAATAAACCACCACCTTAGAACCAGTACTGTATTGGGAGGGGTGGGGACAGGGTTCAGTCTTTCACTTTATCCAAAAACTGGAGGAATTCCTCCAGCTCAGTGGGGGTCTGTCGGAGGCAGTGGGCTGAATCCGCCCCTCAATGGAGATCTTCCTGGGCCTGGCTCTGAATAAGAAAGGAGCCCAGTGGAGCATGTCCTGTGACCCGCTGGTCCTGCAGACAGAGGCCTGCAGACTCCCACTCCAGATGGGCCTACAGGGATCTCACACCAACTGACCCACTGAGCCCCCCAACTGCACAATACCATCACTCCTCTCTCAGCAGCTGCTATACAGAACAACATTACAACACCACTAAGAAATTACACTTTAGCAAGGCTTAAATACCTGCTTCTTAGTCAAGAGCATCGCAGATGTTCATTGGAGATGAGTTTTGCATATGAAGAGACTTCAAGCATGTCGAATCAAAATAAGAAACCCCTGAAGGGTTTTAAGGTCAATGGTCTTCAGTGATGAAGTGAAGAATGGAGTAGGTGGAGAACAAAATAAAGCACATTCCTTTATAAAAGTAGCATATGGATATGGTGGCAATGATGACGACAGGCATCTCACTTAAGTTTTATTACACATTACATTCAATTGCTCAGTGCATATATGGTAGTTTTATGAAATTTGTGAAGTTATTTTGGTTTTCAGTTGCATAAAACAGTTTCCTTTAGGGGTTTGGGATTCTCCAATTCCATAATTCCATAAGACTTTTCTATTTTGTAGTCACCGTTCAATGTCTTGGAAAAGAATAAAAAAAATACTGGGAGGATCACAAATTTTGCCTTGGTCTTAATAAGAAGACCATCTTTTGTCCTTATTTTGTTATGTCTGTACTGTACAGTTAGCCACACTATCAGAATTAAGTATAAATTCAGTAATTATAATAACTTAAAGGTCTACTTGCTAGATTTTTCAAAGTGTGCAGCTGTATCTCACAGGTGTCATCAAGAGCCTCTTTTCATTACACGTGCTTCCTGGCGTGACTCACTTTGACTCGACACGTCAGCCCAGCATGGCAGGGATTCGCATCACCATTGCAACAGGGCTAAGTGCTGGAAGGCATGTCTTTTAACTGAAGGTGGGCTTAGCTGTAACTGACCACCTGTAAAGTGATGAATAAACATCCTAGATATTCTTCACAATAAAAGTCGCTCTTATGATGACACAAAATCAAGAAATGTTGGGTGAGCAGTAACTTAACACGACTCCTGTCAGATGAAACAGACATGAAACAGTAAAATAAAGAAGATAACAGAAGGTAAAAACAGCAACACAGGAAAGAAAGTATACTTCAAACAGAGGCTACAAAAGTGCCTAGAGCTGAACATAAAGACACGTTTAAAAACATCTTTCTCACTTGTGTCCTGCACAGACATAAGTTTCAACACACATTTGTTTGAGAGGAAAAAGTGTGTGTTGTCACGGGTTGGTCATGGTGGATGAGATGTCATATTACTATATAGTTTTGCAATTTATTGACATTATTTTGTCACTCCTATGGTTCCCAACGTTTTAGGTAACATTTATTTGACCGCACAAAGTTTGCGGCACAGATTTCTGATGAGAACTCCCCGAGTTTTCCGCAGACTTTAAACAAATAGAGATGCTGCTTGTAAAACTCAGAATGTTATCAAGCACATTACCAGTTATTCAGGAAATACGTTTGTTTGTCTATGTGCTGAAGTGGTCATGTTGGGAGATGAATGAGTAATAGTTTTGCACATGATGTTTGCTCTCTGTTCTCCACATTGAACCTGTTTTCAACCATTGGTGATTGGAAAAAAACATCCAATTTAAAGGCTCTACTAAAATCTAGTTGACATTTCTATCAGCCCTGATTTAGGTCATTTTAGGTTGTTTTAATGTATTGTGTATGCTTATTTTTAATTTAAAAAAATCTTTGTTATCTTAAATGTCTATCACATACAAGCAAAAAAAAACAAACAAACAGATTTTTGTTCTTGATCACCACAGAAAACTGTATTCCATTTGGGCCTGAAAGAGATGATAATTTTCCTCTGTTTAATTTGTTGGATGGTGATTTAAATATTTGTATGAAACATTAAATGAACTGAATTTAACATGAATATTTCTGTCTGTGTGTGTATGCAGATCTTCACTGCTCTGCCTCCTCTCACTCTGGGAATATTTGAGCGCTCATGCAGGAAAGAGAACATGCTGAAATACCCAGAACTCTACAAAACCTCCCAGAATGCTATGGGCTTTAATACCAAGGTAATGCCAGTCTCTATCACATGTTCTTTGTGTGCATATTTACTGTTTTATCTACACACAAGCAGATTTAAATACTATTAGATTACTTTTTCATTATTCTCACTTTGGTGTTTGTTATTTGTTGTGTTGTCTTGATTACTTTAAAACCTTTTCTGGTCTCTGTCCTGTTCTGTGCCGCTACAGTTACATAATTTCTTGACAGGGAGCTATCAGGTTTCTCCAAATGTAGTGCAACGTTTTAAGCAAACGGTTATATAGTCGTACAATATTTGTGAGTTTTCCTAACCCGATTTACTATTTTAGTACTGTATCTCACTTCATCACCTCATAGTGAATTTATGTTAAACGTCTAAAAGTTGAGTATCGTTACCTGACATTGTGGTAATTTTATACAGCTCAACTAGTATTAAGTATCACAAACTTGGTAATTTGATTAATTGTAATTGTCAAAGGAAAATAAATGAGAAGGTCAAATGTTCCAGCTTTTAGAACCAGTTAACATCACTTTGACATGAGATGTTCTGTTGTGTTGTTGAGGCCTGATGCGTCTCCCATCACAGTGACCTGGCAGCTGTAGTCAACAGGTCTCCAGTCGTCACTCAGTTTGGCCTGGCTTGACCTATTCTGTCTGGTCGCAGGGGCTGTCCATTAGCTTTCCCCCGCTGGTAATAAAGATGTCTCCTCCTTTCTCCATGCTGAGCTGCAGCCCTGGAGCCTCCTCACAGGCGTGGTGACCTGGTTAGCACTGCATGGAGGTGGATTAAAGACTGATTGGCCATGGCGGTCAGGGGCAGGGAAGGTCAGTTGGGTTGGGGGATGCAGGCGAAAGAATCAGTTGAAGAATGGAATAGAGAGAGTGTGCTGTCATTGTGTCACAGCATTTGTTGCGGAAAATTATGCAATTTGTTTAAGTGAGGTAGTTGTTTGTTCTCAGAGCAAGGCTGTCAGATTGAGTTTAACCCATCCAGGACCACACTCATACAATGTATGAATCAACATTTCTATCTCCAGTGAGACCAAAGCAGAGCTGCAACCAATAATTATTTTCATTATTGATCAATTTAAAGATTATTTTCACAACTAATCATTAAGTCTATAAAATGTCAAAAATTATCATCACAATTTCCCAGAGCCCAAAGTGGCATCTTGAAACAGTACAAAACTCATGACTCTTCATTTATGTTTAAAAATGACGAATAAAAGCAGCAAATCCTCACATTTAAGAAGCTAGAAACAGACATTTTTGCTTGAAAGTTCACTGGAGAGGGAAGGAGATAAATACTTGTATACACTAATATGCAAAGCCACATTGAAGTAAGTCACATGCAAATGGATGGACATGTAATCACTGTCTATTAATGCATGGAAACGGTTGAAGAGATCCAAGAAATGGAAAAAATATCGCTTTTCTCTTTACTTTCTCTTTATTTTTTGATTTTGTTTGTCCTGTCTGTAGTAAAACTGTACAAATCTTGAAGTATTAATGAAACAAGTGATAACTTTGATGGATTGTAATTTGAAAACCTGCAGTACAGATATAAAAATAGGAAAATCACTGACTATTAATTAATTATCAAAATAGTTGGCAATTAATTTTCTTTTCATCAACTAATCAATTAACTAATTGTTACAGCTGTTAAGCAAGGAGTACTTGAAGTCTAATGTTTATTATTAATAGGCAGACAGCAAGCTCTTTTAAACCTAGCTTATTCAAGTCAAATCCTTGAAATTCTTCCAAAACTAAATTAATTGGAATCACATCTTTCTGATCCTAATGTCGAAAGCCACAACATATATGACAGTAAGCAGAATATCTTTGGGTTTTCAGCCTTTGTTTGAATAAAAACAAGCCATTTGAATACAAGTGCTGTAGGAAACTTTAACACACTTCTGACCCTGTGATAGGCCATGAAGGTACTGCAGATAGACTGTAAGAGGTCAATAAAAATAAAGTGTTTTTAAGTTTCAGTTCTGCAAGTTTGAAATTACTATAAAAAATGTTTCAGTTTAATTAGGAATAATTTACAGTATTAACTAATAACTAACGAACTATTAATACAAAGCCATTACATGATATTCTTAATTTGTTTGACCTAGTTTAACGGGTTGGCTGCAGAAGACTTCCAGATAACAAATTGGACCATGGCATTCTTAAGTTTGGGAATGGCTTTTATGGATAAAACAAATTTTCAAATAAAGAAATGTAAGATAATCAATATTAGAGCTGCAAGGATTAGTTGATTAATCAATTCTGTCTGTCAAAAGAAAATTAGTTGCCAAATATTTTCAATTATTATATCAATCAGTGATTTCAGTTATTTTTCAAGCAAAAATTCTGGTTCCAGCTTCCAGAATGTGAGGATTTGCTGTTTTTCTTTGTCATTCATGTCTTTTGGATTTTGGACTGTTGGTTTGACAATAAAAACAATTGTTAGTTGCAGCCCAACTAATGTCACACCTGCTTTATTAACTATAAAAAGAATGAATGTGAGTCCCTCTCTGAGGTATTATTGCAAAAATTACAAAAAACGTTTGACATTGTGAACTCAAACATGATTAATGAACACACTCACGGTCATTAGTTGAGTTAATGTAATCTTACTTGTTATGGCCTGAATTGTTAATTAAAGAAAGCTGTAGAAATAGAGGTCATTCTGTAACAGAACAGACATGCTGTGCACAAAGTAAGTGCTATATGTTGTTTGTAGATAAATGTAGTTTGTAGTTCTGCTGACAGCATCAGATGTTGTCTTTATTCCATTAATTATACACTACATTAGAGAGATACTTGTCGTCACGACTGCTGATTTAGTCGTCCAGAATCTTGGTTGAATTCTCTCTCAGGGTGGACTTTCCTTTCATTAACTTTTTTGAATACTTCATTAACCGCTTCATGCCAAAAAAGGGTCACAAAAATATGCGTCTGATAGTTAGAAGCAAATGAACCTCAATTTTGTTTGGGCCACATTTTCCAAGACCCATAAATGATGACTCGGCCAGGTCAGCAGGTTGTTTTTGCTGGCTTGTCCACTCTTTTCCCAAGATATTTTCCTTGCAGCTGGCCCGAGGCGAGGCGAGAAAATCCAGCAGGAATTTGGCCCCTCGAAGCCTGTCTTTTTGCACGCCTCGCTCTTTTGTACACAACAGATACTGTCTTTGTGAATTAAAGCTGTTTGTGTTGAGGTGAGAGAAGTGAATGACCGCGGGTGTTAAAAACATGAGGCGTGTCTTCAAATGTGTTGCCTGTTCACTTTTTAGTTACATATTCCTGACACTTGAGTCACTCTAATAAACCACACTTCCCTTTTATATGGTCGTAGTAATTACAGCAGTTTACCAGCAACTGTCACCTCTTACACAGCACCTTTTCCTCTCTCATATACCTCTCTCTGTTTTTTCCTCACCAGTTCAAAAAGAAACGGGAAGGGGTGGGCAGCTCTGGAAATATTTGGCTCAATATTAATTACTGGCATTCATGCTTTTTTTTGGCAATTAGGAGTTCCACAAAGGGCAGAATCTTTACAGGACAGACCGGGCATTCATTCAGAGGGAATCCCTAGCAACTTGCTGGGATACAAGGGAAAGAAAGAGAGCAGGGCGGCTGGAGGGGTGAAAGGGAGGATCGTACTGTGACAAATGATTATGAACATTTATTGATTTCATTAGCATTCATCATTGTGGAGGGGAAACCAGGGCTTGTTTGCACCCCCACGGTGTTTGGGAATGGAGGAGTCTGATAGAGAGCTGAGTCTGTCAGTGGGAGACTAATTGGCATAAACATGTGATTGTAACATTAGTGATGATTTAGTCCACATTTGAACACAGATAGAGAGACATAGAGGAGTGGGGGTTGGTGTCTGCCACCCCGTCACTCAGTGTATTGAGTTTTGTGCTCACAGTGGGAGGTAAGGTAATCCTGGGGGGGGCGGCTGCTATGGGACTTTGTTAAGTCGATAGAAAAGGTGAGGAGGTCGAGCCACTGAGGCCAAGGTATAATCTAAAGGCTGAAGACCAGGGGTGGAACAATATATCGAATATCTCTTTATTGCAATAAAAAATGTCTTGATACTGTACCGGTCAGTCACAATATCCATCACAATATTACTGGTTTATTATTTCATTTTAGAAGGTCTACTATTAACTGTGGCATTGTTTTTGTTTTGCAATTGTACATGGTACAAACATTCATGGCCAGAGACAAATTATGCTAACTTTTAGCACATGCTTAGATCATGGCTGGCTGCTTTTATTTGATTTTATTAAAGAAAGAATGCAGAAGCATTTTAAGTTAAAAGGAAAAACAAATTTTATACAAACTGCTGTACACATACAATTTTTCTTTGTTTTTTAAACAAGAAATATTTAATATATTTACTGAACCAAATCATTAAATGACCATATATCACCAGAAATTAAGGAAACATGCAAAGTTGAAATTGAAATACTAACTTTTCCATCAACGATGCTACAGCCCGCGAGTTCTCGTTTGAAATTTTCATTCTGGTCTGGAACAGCTGTCATCCCCACACGCCCCATTTTATGATAATTAAAGCTGAATGTTCACAAAATGAGTAAGTGTCCGTTTATGAATCGTAAAACAATGATTAATAATCTTTTGGAAGAAGTAGATGTTTAACAGTTAAACTGAGCAGTATTACTGAGTCTAGCAGTAAGCCAGGCAGTGGCTTCTAGAGAGAGTATTTTCAAAGTATTGAGCATTTGTTTTCAGGATAATAACCTTAACTTTATATTGACAGACAACTGACAGTTATAAACAACTGATCAGCTTACAGGATAGGACTTGTCGTCACTTGTTGTTGTTCCCTGAGTCTGGGAAGGAGAGGGTGGGAGGAAACAACACACTTCAAACAAAGATTGTATATTAGATTGGGATTCATCCTATTTAATATACTGTCCAGTCTTTGGACTGCAGTAATTATTTTTGAACACTAGGGTGTTATATATATATTTTACTTTAATACTACCATAAATATTGTACTGTGGACTTTTTATGATGGTTTTATCACACTGTGCGTTTTTGGTATCACAACATCCCTACTGAAGACATTTCTTTTCACTGCGCTCTGTCCTATTTTACTCTCCGCTCCTTTGCTTTCTTTTTCACAGCCTTTCCTGGCAGAATATTTAGAATAACCCTTTGATGTACAACAGTGCCAGTAGTTATTCTTAAGTGATTCTAACTTGTGGAAATCCCAAGAAATCTTCACTTTTCAGGGTGTCCGGTTTGTATTGAATAAGTCATGTTTTATGTTTCACTGACAGTCTTGCTGAAGTTGTTGAAATGGGTGTTTTTAAGAAAGCGAGACTCTAACTTGTTGTCTGCCAAGAGCCAGTGATTAAAAAGAGGCCAAAGATTAAAAATGTGATGTTTATTCTGTTTTTATTTTACCTTCGTCAGCCATTTACTCTCTGGGTTTGACAAATTTTCAGCTCTCAGTATTAACACCAGCGTCTGGGTCAGCACGAGGGAGGAAGAGGGGGCACAAATGTGGAGCAGTTTTTTTGGCAGAATAGATTTCACGGCTGTTTCATGCTACATCGCCCATTAGTGTTTTGTTTGGCTGCGGCATCGCATAATGTAAATTTGAAACAAGGTGGTTTTGGAGTGGGAGTATTGATTTAAACGACTCATCCAAAGTCTGCGTGCTTGCACGCTCAGGCACACACGCAGACTGCGGTCCACACCACGATTTTCCAGCCCCTTAATAATTACCATGAAAACAGTTTAATCTCTGTCAGGCCTGTCAGTCTCCCTGTGTGTGTTTCTAGACTGATTTCTGCTTGTTTAAACCCTCCTGTCATTTATTTCTGCACCAGTTAAAATTCTCACATGAAAGGGCCGAAGCCCAATGAAATGTAATAGGAGGAAACCCTCACACGGGCAGCACATTAATGTGGTATAATATTCTTTTCATCGAGGTGAGGACGGGTATTTTGCAGTTTCATATTCTCGCTGCTTTTTTTTTTGACTCTGTTAAATATGTTGTAATTGTAACAATTTAGAATACCCTTCATGAATTATGGTAAACTGATAGTTAAACTTTAGTTAATAATTATTTTACTGTTAAGCAACATCCAAATGTTTATGTATGTTTTATGAAACATTTATGAAGCAGTTGTACAGTTTTATAAATATCAGTATCAACTTTATAAAGACCATCCAAACAGTGTTTACAAATGCACTGCACAGTATTAAGAAACCATTTAAAAAGTATTATAAACATCAGTTGCAGCACATTCTCACTCCCAACTCAGGAAATATGGCTGCTTGGTCAGTGGCCCTATACTTCAAACTGTAACACTGTAGACACCTCCCTAGTGTCAGTTTTGAGTGAGCAGGGCTCTACAAATCAAATTAACAATAATAAATATGCAACATTCAGGTAGACTTTCAAAATAAAAGTACTTGTGTAGGTTTAGGAAACAAAACTGCTTGGGTAGGTTCAGGAAAAGATGATGCTAATAAGTACTTTACTTGTGTATGTTTGGAGGTTACATATGTAAGTATGTGAGGTATTATAATCATCAGTTGCAACTTTATAGTAGCCATTCAAATAATGTTCCTAAGCAATTTCCAAACTAGTTATTAAATATCTGGTCCATCCCTCTATGTAATAATTCTTTAAGGTCTACAAATCATCAATCAGTCCATAACAATTACTTAATATAGCACATAAAACATTTCAACGTCTGCATTGACTTTCAGATCAATAATTTAATCAGCATGTAACTGATGTGATGAATGAATCTATAATTTCTAAACTAATTATTTTATATTACACAAACTAATGATAAAATAACATTATACCATTACAAATATAGTAAACAATTAATCATCATTTCATTGTTTGTTAAAGGTGAAATAACTCTTAATTAAAGTTTAATATAATTATCAATTTACCATTTGTAAAGTGTTACCATTGTAATCTTTAAAAAAGTTCAAACCTGCACATGGACGTCGTCCACTTGCTTTTCACTGCTCGTACACACACTCAGCAGCTTCTCTCTCCCATAACACACACAGAGGATATACAACGTGTCTGTCAGCGGGGTGGCCATTCAACGCGGAGGCCCCGACAAAACCGCCACTTAGCCTAGCGCTGGGCTGGCACAAAAGGCCCAGGTCAGGGGTCACTTGGAAGGCTGGAGCTCCCCACACCCTTTTCTCATGCTTTTTTTTCTCTCTCCGTCTCTCCCCTCTCACTCCTCTCTCCTTGGAATCTCCTGCTGCCTCAAACACCCCCACCTCCTCCCCTCTGTCTCCTCCCCTTCCATCCCTCTCCCTTTTATTTTGCAGGTCTTCTGGGCCCATTGTCTGAACGGCCTCTTCCACTCCGTCATCCTCTTCTGGTTCCCCCTTAAAGCCTTCCAGCATGGTAAGTAGCTCCCAGAGACTCCCAGAGCCACGGTTCCCGGCAGACTCTGCAGATGAAGAGGGAGGACAGTCAAACACACATACTTTGTCTTAATTAGTTCTCTCATCAACCGTCCGGTCATGAATTGCAAACGTGTGTGCTCCAGCAAGAACGAAACACCCTACTGAGTGGATATTCATGTTTGCGTTCACACAGTGACCTGCTCAAATGCTTTTGCACGCCGCTATTTTCACTTCATTTTTTGAAACACACCAGTCAGATACTAACTTTTCTGTAATTGTTGCAGTGCAGACAGTGATTTATCCAAATAGACAACTGTCACTGTGCAATTATATTTATATTTAATTCACAATAACTTTATTTATCTGTAGGTCAATTGTGCATGTTTGTGCACATTAAGATGCAAGGTTTCTGTGTGGGTGTGTGTGCAGAGAGAATAGGGATCTTTGAGCCGGTAAGTCTTGGCTGGCCGTAGCAGAAGACCACACAAGCTTGGGCCTGCTCTCCAAACAAAGGCGCCAAGCCCCTTCAGTCTGACTGACAGGCTGTCAGCAAAGCCTCAGCGCACACAAGACATGTGACCAGCCGGAAGTAAAGGGAAAGGGAGCTTCTCTCTCTCTCTTTCTTTCTTTCTTGCTTTCTTTGCTGGCAGTCACACATTACTCATATTTTATTCTCAGCCGCAGCCCAAATCCACTTGCGCAGTTTGGAGCAATTTGTCTGTGTGATTTCTATTTTATTAATTTAGGAAGTTCTTCTAACTTCTGTTTTGGGAAAAGTGTTCTCAGTAGGTTGGAATCAGATTTAATGGTAGAACAAATACACATTTTGTCAGAAAAACAGTGCTGCTTTTTCTATTTCAGCCAGAACATTTAATTTCTGACCATGATTAATGCACACCAATTCTGCCGTTCAGCATTACTGATGGCTTTTCACTGAAACACTCTTTCCTAATAGTTGCAAAAGACAGAATTAACATTCCAGCCTCTCTGAAAGGGCAGTAATGGAAGCAGCATTTGACTGTGGTGGTTTTCACTTCATGTTCCCATGTCTGCTTTTATATCTGAGCCTCTAACAAAGTATTTTACACCAAATTTCACACTGAGATGTACTTAATATCCAGCATGCTATCTAGCTGTTTATTCTTTGGATCACCTAATGGAAGTCTGTATGAAACCCAAGAGCTGAAGAGAGACAGCTTTGGCCCTAAAAGCGTCTGTTGTTGATTCCCTTCACAGATACAGTTTTTGGCAACGGAAGAACTCCAGACTATCTCCTCTTAGGCAACATGGTTTACACAGTGAGTGCACCAATCTTCTTGACAGTCAGTGTTTCTGCTGTGTTAAACACCTCAGGAGTCTGAGCCAAATGCTATCAAATTTCTTGTACTTCCTTTTCTTGTATTTTATACTGTGTAGTATGTAAAACAGAAATACATACTTAATGAAAATTCAGATATGTATGATACACATCCCATGAGGGGGACAGTCTTGGTTTAATGACAGTGTGATTTGTGTCCCCACAGTTTGTGGTCATCACAGTTTGTCTTAAAGCTGGCCTTGAGACCTCATCGTGGACCATGGTAAGTTGACGGCTCTCTCCTCTCTTGCTAATGTTCTGTTATCTCTTTCCAGTTCCTCCATTTTATATGACCACAGATACCTACGACATGCTTTACATCCTCTTCTTATCTTCAAGTCTCTTTATGGTTTGTTTCCACTGAGCTTATAGCTGTAAACCCAGTGAAATTACACATACCACATGGTAACTCTTTCAAGTTACTAGAAGTCACGGAATGTGAACTTTTATATCCAAACTTTAAAAATGGCAACAACAAGGCAGTAAAATCTATGAAAACATTGGTCTAAATACATTTTCAGTAAGTAGCACTGGACCTGGGGTGATGGAGCCTTCTCCATAGCTGCCCCCTCCCTTGGGAACTCTCACCCCAAACAACTCACAGACTGCTCCGACCTGTCCATATTGAAATCACTGTTCAAAACTCACATATTTAGAACTGCCTTTAATGTCTGATTAATGTTATGTTTTGTGGTTTGTTGTGTGTTGCATCTGGGTGTTTTGATCTTTTAACCTATGTAAAATATCTTTGAGTACCCTGAAAAGTGCTATTAAATAAGATGTATTATTGTATATTATTATTATTAAGTTGTAGTAGAGGGTAACTTTGGTTGGTTTGGTTTGGTTTTTTCAACTTGGACCTATTTTTCCATGTTTTCGTACCTATGTGACTAATGGGGACAATCAGTTTTTACACTGGTCCAGTGTTGAGAGAGAGCAATGCAGCTGACAGAAGCAAAACTAAGCTACACCATAATTCCTTTGGGCAACTGCATAGCGTCAAACTACTCCTGTGTTCAGTAATACACTCTGTAAGGCAATGTTTTAGCTATGTTTTGTTTGTTATTGATCGTTGAGTGAGTTTTATTTTGTCAAGTGTGAATGAAGATTATTGTAATGATATTTAAATTACAACTTTGTAAAGAAGTCTGATGGGTTTGGCAAGAGCAATAAAAAGCTGTGTCTGGTTAAATAAAACGTATCTTGCTCTTTTACAAAAGGTCAGCCTATAGCGATCCTTTCCATAATGTTGTCAGACACTTAGAATAACAGTGTGAGTCTGTCAGTGGTAAAGCACTTTTAGTGAATGTACTTTGACAGTGCACAGTTGCCTGGAGGGATTACATTGTAGCTGTCTTCTCTTGGCTGCATCTCCATCAACACTGGACTCATTTCAAAAATTGTTGTCCACCATATTAATCCTTTAGACACAAAAGCATTGGAAAATAAGATAGAAAAATACAAATGTTACAACGTAAAGAGCTCAAACAAATCATCGATATCTTACTGTCTCTTATTCTGCAATTACAGTTCAGTCACATTGCCATCTGGGGAAGCATTGGCTTGTGGGTGGTGTTTTTCATTATCTACTCCTCCCTGTGGCCCCTCATCCCTCTGGCTCCCGACATGTCAGGAGAGGTAAATACACATGTGCTCTCACACACACACACACACACACACACACACACACACACACACACACACACACACACACACATATTCATACACTTATTATCTCACAGCTACAACTTCCTCTGGTGCTACAGAAACGGCTGATATAATCGTCTATCACTGACAGACCTGGAGTGCCTCAAAGTTCATTTTCTGCTACAGGCAGATGCTGGTGGGAAAATTTAGGGTTAAACTTGACACAGGTCTTTGTAAGGCGAGCCAGAGGGGTGTAAACTGTCAGACCTCTGGCTTGTGTTGCATAATGACTTAATTGGGCCAATTAGCCCAGTGTTTTTGTTACATTGCCCTCCATGAGCTCTGAGTATCCACAGGTGACATTGAAACAGTGAAGCAGTCTGAGGCTAAGTAAAGAGAGGTGAATATGTATATTTGGTGTAGATGTCCTAAAGAACTACCGAACAATCGCCAGGATCAAAAATTGAGTTTACAGTGCCATTAAAAGTTCATTAAATGTAAAAAAAAAAAAAAAAATAGGCCCCTGATTTTACACTTTTCTTTGAGATGTTATTTACATGTGAATGTGTCTACTGTCTCTCTGGGTCACCACAGGTGGTCACTTGGAGCCTATTAACTACAGGTGACATTTCCCAGTGCATTTTGGGGAAGAGAATGAGGCATCTTTTCATTAGAGAACAAGAACACAGTAGGAAGCTATTCAAAGAAAAAGGCTGCCACCACACAGCATGCAGTCAATGAAAATAATTATTTATCTGGGACTCTATATAAATGTGTTGTGCTGAAGAAAATGCTTCTGGCATTTGGTGATCAGTGAACATGTAAATTGTAACACGGTTCATTACAGAGCTATTTGATTGTTTTTAGGAGTTCATAACTTTGAGCCAGTTTTTGCCATCAGTGGGGAAGTTGGATGGGCAAACTCTATATCAGAGATAAATGTCAGATTGAACTTTGGAACAGAGTTAATGAATATGCCAGAAAAATGGCTTACTAAAAAGACCTATGGATTAGTTATGTGAAATCTCTTTAAGTTTGTAGATGTTTAATTTATTTTTCCTTTCATATAATTTTCATACAATGCTGTTCAGCTTTTTACTGATACAGGTCGTCAGAACTGATGCATTCCTATCTTAGACATTAAAGCCCGATACATTGGATGCATGAGTGAATCGTTACACTAACTACACGAGCATAGAAATGCTGACTGTTTTTCTTTCAAGCATATACACACAGACACTCACATATAAATACCCAGGTGATGGGTGCACTAGTTTCACTCTATCCCCAGTCCATGAAGCCTGCTGCTTTCATCCATGCCCTGCAGCACTTGAGCGAAGACAGTAATGGTGTCCTGTGGGTAGGTGGTAACCCTATGCCCCTGCCCCAACTCAGGGATGCCAGTACATCATCAAACAGGGACACATCTCTCCGAAACCTGAGAAGGCATCAGAGACACAATCTCCCCTTCCAAGACCCTGTAGCCTCTGAAGAGCAGGATTATGCTCCACCCTGATGCAGCCACACATTCTTCACCACAGGCTCCTCAATGTGCACTTGAATCTTCAAATATTTCTCTGTCCTTCTATCCACCTATTTTCTTTTGCTCCTTCTCTTTTACTTGTTGCATCAGCTTTTTCCTCTTTGTTCTCTCTTTTTGTTCGTCTACCCCCTGCTCTGGCAGTTGAAAAATTGCCTGAGGGCCAACAACATAACAGACACCAGAACTCTCCTTCTCCTCCTGTTTCTGCTCTCACTCACAACCCAGCTCACCGCCTTTATCAACAGACGTTAAGCAGCACTCAGCTTCATGTGAACACATTCATCACTGTCAGGCTAAATATTCTTTGGATGATTGACAGGACAGGTGCAGGATCCGTCCACGAAGCACGCTGAAACAGCTCGTGTGCTTTTCAGAGGTGCTCCCAGACCGGCTCATCCCGTTTGCACCTCATAAAAGTCTGACACAGATATCAAAAGAAATTGTCAGATTATTCTGTTCAAGCAGTGTAATCTGCCACGCTAAGCAGCTTAGCTTCACCTCAGGAGATGTCTCGTATAGGCTCTGTCACACTGACCTGCCGTCTGCTGACTCGCCTCTGCTATCAACACAGCTGTCTCCAGTACAGTTTATCCCTTCTCTCCGTGCTGTTCACACACACCTTTGCTATTTTCCAGTTTCTGCTGTGAGCTGCGGTTAAGCAACTCTCACTCAGACTCAAGTACTTGTTATCAGCACATGGATTTTACACTCAGCAAGTGTGCATCAAATTCTTCCACAGTTTCTGTTCAGTGATAAAGATTTTCTCAGAAAGGAATCATTTTTATCTAGAAGGTTGCTGATATGTAGCAAGCCAGGAGTACACTCAGGGCTATCTGCACCAGTCTGTAAGATATCAATGACGTTAAGAGCAGGAATAAAAACGGTTTCAAAAGAAACAGATCAAATTATCAGTTTCTGTTTATAGGCATTTTGAAAGAGTGGTTTGTGTATAAGGGCATTCAAATATTTTATTTCATTTTGTTTTAGGAGACTGGAATGAAAAAATAAATTATTAATGAAAAATGTGCTACTATTTTGGATTTTCATTTAGGTAAGTTGTCCTGAAGCCACAAATTTAAAAAAACAATGTTGCATATCCTTTTACTGCTTTGGAATTTCACTCCATAAAGGATCATAGCATTGTTTCAGTCCATTATTCAAAATACATCATAGCTTTTATTACTTTTGCGTGTGGTTTAATTACCCTTGAGGCACTGAATTTTAAACCAACTTAAAGAAAAACTTGCCTCAGACAAGTCTCTGAACATTGAGACATCTTTAGTTTAAAAACAGGTGATGAGCTCATGTGCTTCAACATGCAGGAATTGAGAGTTGGTTGCCAAAAAATTCTGTTAGTGATGGATGATTTCTGTCAGTCTGTCAGATAAAAGTTCTAAAACCTGGGATTGTGTGTGTGTGTGTGTGTGTGTGTGTGTGTGTGTGTGTGTGTGTGTGTGTGTGTGTGTGTGTGTGTGTGTTATGAAATTTCAGTTCCTTTTGCTTTATTAAACAAACTCACATCAGAGAAGGAAATGTTAAGCAAGTGCAAAAAGACAAGACCCAGCAAGCTAGACAATATTACTTTACTAGTCCAACAGCAAGAAGACCAGCTTGGCATCTGTCTTTTATTTCAGAAATTTCTCGCAATTGACTAAAAGCCAATCCAAATGTGTCTTCACAGTTTAACTTTAAACTATGAACTTAGAATCAGGTCCGGACACTGTCTGAATGTTCCCTTTGTGCCTGTCATGAATGCGGCATGAGGAGATTGTTACATGTGGTGCCTGTAGAACATGCAAGAGCAGGACATATCTGAAACTACGATTGTTTTTGCATTGATGTAGTACACTATGATGGAAGCAGAGAAGGATGAGAGATGCAGAGATCAGCTGACTCCAGTGTCCTGACGTGGCAGCGATTTAGGGCTTAGGGCTGGAGAGCTGTCAGGGTTAAGTCCAGGCCAAAAAGTGCAGACATTTGTGTTGACACATACAGCTCCTCTGGGTAAGGTTCTAGATAACTGAAGAGTTGCAGTGCCTGTGTGAAAGAGGTATAACATTTACTCTTGTCCAGCAGCTTCTTGCTCACTCACTCTCCCCTTTCCTCTTCTTAGTTTCCTCTGTCAACATCTCTTCAGTCTCTTTGTCTCTGCCAGTGATGTCATCTGTTCAACCGGCTCTGTTCTGGCATAACACCGGTGTTACTCTCCACCAACCCCAGTCCAAAGCTCCTCTCCTAACTGTAAACACCAACACTCCCTCTGTGCTCTGAGCAACCTGTCCAGGCAACACGGCTAGCTTTTAACTAGTGATGACTTTGAACATCACTGAGAGTTGAGGTGAAGCAGCTGGAGAACATCAAATGGAAAATGAGAAAACATTTTCTCCATTAAATATGATCCAGTTTCACAAAAATCAGTGACAAAGTTGGTCTCACTTCCCCACTCTACATGCAAATAAACACGAAGACGTTTTTGTCAGTTGAATGTCCCTTACTGCCCATTTGGCCATTTATTATGAGCCTCATATTTTACCTGCACTGTCAGCAGTCTGGTTGGAGAGCTTTGTGGTCTGCTGGAATTTTATTCTTGAACTATGATCTGGACGAGGCACTCTTACGTTTTTCCGACTGTGTGGAAGTCTGATGTTTTTACATAACAGATGATGAAGAAAAGCATTATTGACAGCATCAGGCACATTACCATAGAGCCTCTCTCCTGTCTGCTCTTCTCTCTTATACAAAGAAAGAAACAAATTAATGAGCTGCATGTAATACAGAATTTACAACTGATTCGGATTTGAATTAGTTGTTTTTAACCGACGGCCTGCTGGTACAAATGGACACAAAGCCAGACATAAATTAACATCCACTGCAGGGATGGAGAACCCATGCTTAATTTGCATTACAATGAAACAAATTATGAATTTACAGGACATCAGTTAAGTATGCGGTCTTTCAGTGTGGCCCAGGATACATTTGCGTTCACACTGCTGAAAGAATGTGGTCACATGCAGCCCAGACCACCTCTGAATGTGGTCTGAGGGACTGGATCTCAAACGCGTCCTGAGTGCGACCTGTACTTAGAGCTGTCCACCTGTGATTGGATCACTCAGGATGCATGTTGATACCTGGGCTGAACAGAGCATTCATACCATTAAGCATTTTGCACTCGTTACAGCACAGCAACTCAAGTTACATAGTGCAAGAACAGTTGTTTGGGACATTAACCCTATTAAAAATCAGTGTAGCATCAAAATAATTTTAAAGCAGTTATTTTAAAGTAGAATATTTACATAAAGGGCTTTTAGATTTGGAGACATCTAAATCTTCTGGTTTAGTCTGAAACAAGCTCCAAACATTTGTCTAATCATTAGGATAAAAAAAATGTTCCTCATTTTTGTACTTTTGAAGACCTAGTGAAGAATTATTAACCACTGTCCCTCACTGTATCGACTCAGTCCCTTAGTGGTACTTGAGGAATCCCTCTGTTCTTTCTCTAAGACTCATGAGCGTGTCATATGGAAGGTTTTGTTAAACTCTTGTACCCAGACCTGTTATTCCTCCTTCTGCTAATGATTGATAAGCACCACAACACATGGTTGTTGTAATAACTGACCATGGTGTACAGTATTAGTGAGAGGAACGATTTTAATCTGCTGTATGCGCACACACTGCAAATCTCATGTGTGTGTAGTTGTAGCTGTGAGACTGCCGAGTTACAAATGTTTATGTAAGAGGGTTTTTTTTCTGTTTTCCTACTCGGTGTCTTGCTGTCTTTGTTAGGCGACACACAGAGAGCATGGAGTGAATGAAGGACCCAGCTGAGAAAATCTTTGTTTTGTTTTCCACATTAACCTCTTTCGGGATACTGACTTTTTTCAGTTGATGCCGTTTGGACAATCTGCTGTCCTTTATTTCTCTTTTTGTTTGCTTTCTTGGTGATTTTTGCTTTTCATTCTTGCTCTTTGACTGAGCATGCTCTTAACTCACATCTTTGCTCATATGATTCCTCTATACCAGTGGTGCCCAAACTTTTCCCTTAGAGGACCAAAACTAAAATTTAATGTCGGGCCAAGGACCAGTGGCAAACACCTACTGCATTGTACTGAGATTATGCAAACTGGTACTATGATCCCAAGTCCCTTACTTGACTGACAACCTGTCCACTGTGCTCAGATTAGGAGAAATATATATCATGATAAAGGATCCTACATATTTAAAGAGCATTTTTATGCAGTGATTTATATTATATTTATATATTTTTTTTTTTAATTCAGGGTCCTTACAGGTGCTGGAAATCCTTGAAAACACTTGAATTTTAATGTAGTGTTTACAAGGTATACAAAGCGCTTGGATTTTGGATAAAGTGCTTTAAACTGCTTAAATTGTCATTGCAATACTTTCTTAATAAATTGGATTCTGACAGAATAGTTTTTGGTTGTTTATAGCACAATGACATCTGATTTGATGTGATAAAAATTAAATTGAGCCTAATCATTTTGAGCTAATATATGTATATATAATTTACCAGAGCTGGAAGGTGTTGGAAAACCTTGAGCATGCTTGAAATATGCCTGAATTTGATTTTTAAAAAGGTGTAAGAACCGTGGGTTTTTTTTTGGTTTTTTTTTCCCACCCAAAACATTTGGTCCGTCAAATCAAATGTTATGCCTTATCTTATTACTTTTGTTATCAGTCTAATCTGGTTATTATTTTCTTAATTTATTGGTAATTGATTAAATGTCAGAAAATAGAAGAATGACTCCTCTCTTCTTCAAAGCCCAGTGTCTTCAAATAGTTTTTGACCAACTCCCCAAATCCAAACATATTCAAATTACTACTAAAGAAAAGCTGCAAAATTCACATTTGAGAGACTGATACATGTTTGGCATCTTTATTTTAAATTTGACCATAAGTGATTATTGCCAATACATTTTATGATAAGGGTTGTAACTTTGTCAAATTTTCACAGTACGATAATAATAGAATATCACAATATACAATATTACACAACTGTTAATGTCAGTTTTTTGTTGTTTTTGCTGGAAACATCTGGTGGGACAAAATGAATCTTATGGTGGCTCAGGCTGGGCAATACACTTATCTCCCAATTCAATACTATCACAATACCTGGGGGGCAATTCTATATGTATTGTGATTCAAGAGGTATTACGATTTGATATTATTTATGGCGATTTATGGCGATTTCTGCTTGCGTTTTTACCCTAGACTGTGGAAATAGTTGAATCATACATGAATCATGCCTGATATTTCGAAAAAACTGCACATCACATGTCAGTTAGTTTTTGAATGTTATTTCAGCATCATCATTGCTATGCTGGATATACAAGTAGAAAATAAAATACTTTTTGAAGCAAAGTGCAGCATTTAACTGTACCCGCTCATCAAGCACGTTGAGTTTTGACTTTAGACTTTTTTGGGTAGCTGGGTAGTGTGAAGTCTTGAAGACAGAGTGAGTTATCAGTACAAAGTCAGCAGCTGGTAGTTTGTTTCCACATAGCAGAAGAAATTTAGGACAAAAAGTGTGAGCATTTGCAATGCTAATTTCTATTAGCATGTCAATGGGAATTCCCATTATATGTTAGCATCAAGCTGACGGACTAACTGACACTTATTATATATAAAACAAATAGATTCAGGAATCGTAAAAAAGAATCATGATACTTAAGTGAATTAATTTTTTTCCTCCACCTGTAATGGGTGGGAAAGGGTAACCCTGCTCTATACTGTGCTGTATTTGCTACCTAAAATAAAAAGCTTTAACTCTGTACTCACAAGAAAGTCTTTGTTTCATCTTCAGTTTCCCTCATCTGCTTGAAGTCAGTACATTCAGTGTTGTCTGGTTGTTCCAGCTGACTTCAGTCAATTGGAGAATCAACATGGATAGTTGCAGAGCAAAGTAAAGTCTGACACAGTCTTCAACTCAGTCTAACCCTTCTCCTCTCAGTCTACCTAATAAAAATGATCGTACAAAGGAGCTCTGTGCATTCAGGAAGCTAGTGTTTGAATATTAGCATCTCTGGGATGTCATACAGCTGGCAGAGTATCCTGAAGTTGGTTTTTCATAGTCAGGTTTGCTGAATCCAGAGCATACTGTAGACCTGTGGGGTGAAAAGTGGAGTAGCGGATTACCTTAATTTACATTTACCATTACAATGCCAGGCATTAACATAATTCAAGCTACTGAGACTCTCTCAGGAATGATCAGTCAGGTGCCAGATTCCCCTGATCAAGGCTTCCAGGCAAAGGACACATAAAATTCTTGATCTGTTTTTTTTAAAAATATGTTTATCCTTTCACATACTTTTCCAAAGTTCAATGATTTATATCTTTCAATAAAGTTGTATCTTTGATGTTTTGTGGATTTAAGCCTTTGTTTGATCAGACCAGGTTTTGTGAACATGAATAATGAAGCTCTGTTCCAAATTCGCACACATACTGTACATTGAAGCTGCATCATACAACCACAGTCTGGTGTGTTGAACACTGAGCAGCTTCACTGGAGCAGCTGAGGGTTACTTGGCTTGCTCATGGGTGCTTTGCACCCATATTCACCCAGCAAGTAAAATGTTAAGCTTTATTTAGCAGTTGACAGTGTGGAAGTAGACAAGAAAGGTTGGCAAAAAAGAGGGGTATGACATTGCAACAAAGGTCGACAGCTGGAATTGAACTGGCGGTTATATCATTTGCACGATGAAGGAAAAGTAAAGTGATGGTAATATTCCAAATATAGTGTACACTCAAAGCAATAAAGTGAGTTTTTTAGGTCAGCCTTTTTTTAAGAGGTTAGAATATGTTTTGCTGACGACTCTGTCCACAACAGTACATTTGTTAGTGTGTGTGCTGACACTCCTGCTGTTCCTCCAAACTAAGGGCATGCTGACCAGGCTAGGGAATACACTGTCTGTGGGCAAGTACCTCATACAACCCCACTTCAAATTAGGTCTGGGCGATATAGCTGAAAAGTCACAATAGTGAAGTTTAATATTGGTAGATAGATATCGGTAATTATTGATCATGTAGCTTGTGACTGACAACATTTTGTGTACTCCAAAGGGTGGAAGCAGCTAAGCTGATAAATTAAGTTTGTTGTTTTAGTGGTCTTGGTCAGGAAGGTTTTCTTTCAGTTTACGCCCAAAACTGTTTTGATAGTTGTTGATCCATTCATCCATCCAGTTTCTTCCACTTATCAGTGGATGGATCATGGCAGCAGCATGCTGAGCATGACGTCCCTCTCCTCAGCAACGCTTTCCAGCTCCTCCACCTCAGCTGGCTCCTTTTGATGTGAACAGGGAAAGGTTCTTCTTCAAGCTCCCTCCAAATGTCTGAGCGCCTCACCACCTGACAGTTGTCTGTCTTAAAAACGACAAAAAACTGCCATAATGCAGAACTAAGTTATTCATCTGCGCTCATTGTGCCAGCTGTTTGTGTTGTCCTCATGTGTCACTCCACTCTCTCACGTATTAACAGAGCAACCAAATGACACACCTGTTAATGATTGGCTGTTCACACACGCATACAATTTGTCTGTTAAATGTTTGTGCATCACTTGAAGCAAACTCCATTATCAAGGGATGTGGCAGGGCATATTTGTTTCGTGCTTTCATGGTAGTTTGCTTTCACTGCATTTAAGTGAAACTATGGAACATTTTATCAAACTACTTTCTTATTGCTATTAATGTGGTGTCTGTCGCCGATACATATTGCTGTTGTTTTATTGCTCAGGCCTACTTCAAATAATCTGAACTTTGCCTTTAACCTACCAGGACACCACAGAAGCACACCTCTAACCTTTTGACCACCTCACTACCCCCAGATTCTCACTGATTACCATTTTGAAATTAGTAGAAATACTAAGAAACACACATCTTGCAGCAGTCTTTAAGGCTGTTGGCATTTTGCGTGTCTGCACATGTGCACATATGATTGCTTTTGTCTGTCTGGCCTTGCATCTAGTCTGTGTGTCTGTGTGTGTGTGTGGCCATGATGGGGGTCATTGGCCTGTCAAAACACACCCCTCCATGCCAGCGGACACTACTGTCTGTCCAACCAGACAAGTTTATTAGTTTGTCCTAAAAATACAGCCCCGCTCCCCTGGACCTCTCTCACCCCGTCCAGCTCCCAGGGGTCCTCTGGTATGAGATGTCACAAGCATTCACCAACTCTGCTGGCCCCCACTCGTAGTCACAGAGCCTGTCCAGATGCCTGAAGACAAACATTTGTTGATTGTAACTCATTGGATTTGTTTGGATTTTGAGACATTGACGTCAAACTGAAGAAATATGTGAATTAATGCAGTTTATTTGGGTCAGGTTTTACTGTTTCTGTAGTTTTCACAGTTGTACTTAAAGTTATTATGAGTTATTCTACCTAATGTTATTACCAGTAATATTGAGTTTTGTGATTAACTTGAGATTTGAAGTATGGGTCCTGTATATACATCATTTGTGGCAGAGTTATATATGGAGACATATAAATATTATTCATAGTTTGAAGGAGGATGGTTTATTTTTCAAGCTTTCCTGACTTTGATTTAATATGCTGAGTATTCATCTCTGGTTTATTTTCAAAAGACTCTGAAGACAGCTAAAACACCCCCATTAAAATGCATGATACACTGAATGAAAATGAAAATAATTAAACTGACTTGCAACAAAAAAAAAAAGCCGTAAATGTTTCCACCAGGGCTGCATAATTTCAAAAACTGACATGAAAATATCCCATGCTTCGCTGCAATTTTCCCTCATCTCATACATTTTCAGCCTCTGGGCAACACAGAAAAGCTCCATTCATCCGCATCCCATCTCAAACTGTAGGAAAAAGCTATTTTTGATTTCCTGTCATTTGGGATTTCCTCTTCCCGCAGTGTTTTGTCAGACATCAAAGTCAATTTGCAGGTAATGGCGAACAGATTAGCTAATTTGAGCAAACCTGAGCGGTTTGATAGCTTTGACAATCATCTCTGTGTGCGTGCGTGCGTGCGTGCGTGCGTGCGTGCGTGCATGTACGCCTGTGTCACATTACAGGAAGGACACTGTCGAGGGGCCCCAGCAGTTTAAACAAGTGGCACATTACAATGCTAGGAGCGCGAGTTTTGCACTTCAACACGTAATGACAGATAGTTTCAGTGCAGCGAGCCAAAACAAACATGGTCCTCACGCAGAAAGCTGAAAGGTTTCGCCCCCACCAAGATAATCCACTGTTTCCCCTCCGCTTTGGCCACCGTTTTGTGATTATTAATTTAAATCATCACAGGCGAGTCTGCTCCTAATGAATAGTATTTTTCCTATAAATGACTGAGTGTGGAGAAGAAGCCGTCTCTTGGAATGCCTGATTTGTTTTGGATCTGAACTGGATCATATCCAAATGTGTTTTTCTTCCAGCAAGATAAATTAGTCTCAGTGAGGATCACAACTGTCTCATTTGTAGATTTATTTTGCTCATGAACTCACTATGAACATTTGTTACATCCTGCATTAAAAATAAAACATCAGCTCATTGTTCATAATTCAGAGGATGTCAGACATAACTCTGAGGAGTTACGGCACAGCAAAATCATCTGTGTGTGAACTTTTAGTCAACTTGGCTAACAATAATAAAATGCTGAAAATTTCTATCAAGAATATCTTAATATTTTGTTATTTTTTTGGCTGAGGTGCCCCTTTGACAAGAAACCTCCCTAATATAATGATTAAGAGTGAAGTTGGTCGAGTTATTGGTTTCAGATCTCTCACTGTACTATTAAATTTACTACTACATTTGAAAGTTTAATTTCATCAATATAGGCCGATTCTTTACATTGGCGATGTGTTTGCTAAAAATTTTCTCAGTTAGGTCGAGTTTGGTCCATAAAATTTCAGAGCTATCACAGTTAATCCTGGGTGATACATGAATGTCCATACAAATTTATTTTACATTCAAATCCATTTGATAGTTGTTGAGCTATTTCAGTCTTGATCAACGTTGTGAACCGACACACTGACAGTGACTGTGTTTTCATTTTAGGATCATTCTTTAGACATGTATACAGCACATTTGGAATATACGTATACGTTTGCAAAAGAAAAGGCAGCATTACGGATTAGGAGAAGAAATACATCTACTCCAAATGTTAGGAAACACTTGAATATCAACAGTTTTTTTGGATGTGCTATTATTGCCACGCCAATCTTCTCAAGAAGGTGGTTGAACGAATAAAGGAGATAGGCTGTGTTTACACAGTCAAATAATCACTCCACCAGTGGAAAACTTTGAATAAATACTATTTTGACGCGACTTTTTCATAATCCGACAGTTGCAGGAATATTAGTGGAATATTAATTTTCATTAGCCATATAAACAGCTTATAATAAATAGTCTTTTTCAGAATAAGGGCAAAAACCTGAATATTTTGTGAATGTAAATGTAGTCACTGACATCTCTGGATCCAGCATGGCTATCAATGATAATAATTTCCCAAGGTGATGTCATCAAATTTCTAGTTATTTTCTGAAAACCTAAAATATATGATATTCTAAATATTCAGTTTATTTTCACTTTTTACAGAGAAAAACGGAAAGATCTAAATAAATGACCTAGATAATGAATCCTTTGTTGCAGATTATTTTTCCGTTGATTGACTAATCGATTATTATTTGGTTAACAAAGAAACTCCAGTGGTCTTGTGGATAATGTAATGACTCTTGTTTAAAGGATCATGTTATGGCAAGTGTTTTAAAATTTTTGTTTTTGTAAAAGCTGCCATAATCATAACTGTTTGTTGTTGCAGCCACAAACAAAACACTGAATTACAGTGGTGGAATTCATCCAGAAATGATTCACATCTCAACAGTGAATCAATTAATATCAGCTTAACTTATATCTGTCTTCAGTGAGCTTTTTGTAAATATTCTCAACAGAAGTATTCCCTCCACCATACTCACAAGATATGTCATATAAAATTATCTAAATAAAATATACTTCTCATTGTAACTTTCCCAAGGGAAATGTAAACACAGCCTTGTTTCATCTGATTTTGTGGATAATTTGATCCGATTCCAAAGACCCATTAAGAAAAACTACATAAAAACAGCCAATCATCTCACTGATGGTCCTGTTTGCTTATGTAGGTCATCACTATTAAATTGAGACATTCTCATAACCAGCTAAAAACTCCTTGTAGTAGCTTTAATTGTTGAAATTGGAACCGATAATTACAGCTCTTAGGCGTCATCGACACCCTCTTACACTGAGTGTTGTACTGAATGTATCATTAAAAGCACCTCAGATCACGGTGTCACCTGTGTTTCCTGTGATGTATTGACAGCAGCTCTCAACACAGCCAACAGTCAAGCTGTTTTCCTGTGAAAGAGACACCAAATACTTCACAGGTACTTCCTCCGCCCTGAAGGGAGCTGAGAGGTGGAGGAGGTCCAAAAAAAAACAAAAAAAACATGGTATCATTTAGTCACGGAGGATTAACCCACTTTGAGCAAGTTATTTGGACCCATCTCCTCTTTATTTACACAATATAACTGTTTGTTGTGGGCTGCCTTTGTCATGTATGTTTCATATTATGTGGCACTACAGAGGATTATAACGGCTCTTTATCAAGTGTTTCCTCCTTTGAAGAGCTTTTCTTTTTATCAGATCAGCTGTTGGACTCTGCATTATCTACAGTGACCAGAAAATAAGTGTATATATGTGTGTGTGCGCCTCTGTGTGTGACAGGCGGACATGATGTTCAGTTCGGGGGTCTTCTGGATGGGCCTGGTCTTCATCCCTGTCACCTCGCTGGTCTTTGACGTGGCGTACAAAGTGTGAGTCTTTTTTCTACTCTCATCATCACTCCAATACACATCCCACACAGGAAATTCCTCCAGAATCTCTCATATCTCCTTGAGAAATTCCTGGAGCCCCACATTTTGGTCCAGACTTCCAGGGAAGCTGAGCTTTTCTATTCTGTGTATCCTCTGTGGGAAATGTTTGTTGCTGCCACGGGTCTGGTTGACATCAGCCCACAGCAGATTCAGGGTGTCAAGAGCAATTTGCAAAGCTAGAAGTTTTATTTCCCGATGTACTCAAAGCAGTTTGAATCACTCGGTGGGATATTTTAACATCAGTCTTTGAAGGTTCTATCGTGTTTAAGCTTCTGTCACATGTTTTTTTTATTGAATATTGTTTAATTTACAGAGTGAAGAGAGTGTGTTTCAAGACTCTGGTCGATGAGGTGCAGGAGCTTGAGGCTTTATCCAAAGACCCAGGAGCAGTGGTGCATGGAAAGAGGTACAGATGCACATCACTTCATCACGTGTCTTTGTTCCATGATTTTAGATGTACATTCTACATTTATGTAAAACATTTTGTTTTTAAGTAGACCAAAAGCATATTGTTTGATAAAAAGTAGCTGAAAATAAGTTTTCCTTGTAAAAATGAACCTATAAGATGAAATAATAAGACTAAGGCTGCCCTTCCAAAATATTATGAATTTATTTTTGGCCTGCAAATAGAAATTAGTTCATTATGAATGCATCTTCAAATTCTTAAAAACAATATGTAGCTTACTACAAAAATGTCAAATACTTGAATAATGCAGTTAAAAACATCTCAATAAAGTAATTTAGCATAACTGAGATGCTGTAGGCTGAAGCTGCAGCTTATGACACCTATCCCTTTAACAGCACATTAATGTTCACAAGTTCTATTTTATTATTTTATATTTTATTTCTTTATATATATAGATTTATGTTGGTCTTTCATTTGCAATATAATTACAGTTGCGTTATTACAATTATGTGAATTATATATGTCCTCTGTTAAGCACTGACCAGTCCCTTTCTTTTTTAAAACAACTGAAAAGTCTCCAGTCATACAGTAAAATTCGAGTCCAGCCAGTCAGTCAACACAAAAGACAAATATTAAAACACACTAGAAGATCTACAAAGCACAAACATCGCAGAATGTTTTTTCCACTCCTCTAACTCTTTTTGCATCACAGGTTAGTGCTGTCACCCATTACACATACACAACCATTATGTGTGGTAATATGGCTAAAACTTTCTATCACAGAAAATGTAGTTGTGCATTGACATAGTGTGATGTGCTGTATATTTTCATTTTTGTGGGGAAATTAATTGAGAAAATAACCATACAGCAATGTCCATTTTTCTAGCAGATTAATGAAATGACAAATCAACATACATCATTACACTGATGCAAAAATCCTATAAAAATGAAATACTGCCATAAACTGTCCTCCCGATTCATTTTCAACATTGCCCACAATGGTCTGTGAGAGCAACACGAGTTCTGAATGGCGTAACAAAGTGCCAAATTTATACTGTCTCACTGTCTTTATCGTCATGGTCCAACTCTGTCAGGACCACAGAGTCGATGCCTTGGTCATTATTCTTCTGTTACAAAAAATATACGCCATTTTCTCTCCAGATTCTCAAGATTAGCTTGGGGAAAAAATCATCTATTATGTCCCAATCACCTCAGAATTTCTCAAATACTCGCGCGTCCACTGCCAGCAGTATTCCCATGGGGAAGGAAGAAATCTTAAAATTGCTGCTAAATTGCAGGAGGTTTGACTGTAATGTCAGTAATCATGTCATAAGAGTAGATCTCTCTCTTTTTTTTCCTCTTCCCAAATAGTGAATGTCTCATTTTAGAGCAGCAGTCCTCCTATATTAAAGCCATATATTATAAAAACGTATTAGCTGAACCGGCGCTGCTCAGCTCTCTGGGGCCTGAGGCCGGCAGCAGGCATCAACATGGAGTAGATCAGTGTGAGATCTCCTGCTGGCTGAAAGTGATCCCCACGCCTGGCCACTGTCCCGGACCCAGCAGGCCGGAGACACACACACACACACACACACACACACACACACACACACACACACACACACACACACACACACACAGAAACTAACATGTAGAGATACAAACATATACAGTACATTAATGATTTTGCATATATGCACATAGGAGGACCCATGTAAGCACATAAAAACATTCACAGACAACTCATGTATGTACACACTTGTGTTGGCTTTACATGAATGCCTTCTGGCCAACGTGCTGTTTCACATTTTCAGACACACACACACACACACACACACACACACACACACACTTAATTCTTCCCCCCTACATCTCCAGAGTTTTGTCTCCCTACATGGTGTGTGTACCAGCAGGTAGAGCAGTTGGCAGGTCCATCCACTCAGGCTTGATGTATGGGTCATTAAATCTGCCTGTGGTGCTCAGCATGCTGCTAACACACTGCCTGTTTCTGTGTGTGTGTGTGTCTGTGTCTGTGCGTGTGCAGTCTAACGGAGAGAGCCCAGCTCCTGAAGAACGTCTTCAAGAAGAGCACAGTCAGTTTGTACCGGTCTGACTCCATGCAGCAGAACCTGCTCCGTAAGTTACACAATATTTCTTTTTCATCTTTCTTTCTCTCGTTCCTCTCTTCCTTAATATGTGTTAAAATGGACACATCAGACCGTTAATCTTTAAATGGTTTCTGTATCCTGAGGGATACAATCATCTGAAAGGCTGTGGATGGGTGGGGCATTAAGTGGGTCAACTTATATCATGAGAGACACTGAAGGGGGCAGGGGTCAAGTACTCAGGTCACATGACTTTATGCCAGCATTCAAAAATATGTCCCTAATTTATATCAAAAAATGCGAAATGGTGGGGTATGTAGACACTGGCAGCAATTTAAGTGTTTTTTTTTTTCATGTTTATTGTATGATGGGGGGATTTTGTTGCAGTAAATATTTTAAGGATGGTTTTATAGGTTCTTGTTGAAAAATAATAAATTTTCACAGCTTTCATAATCAGACAATGGATATGTGTATCCTGGAGGATATATTGCCCAAATAAGGGTATAAAACAGGGACAGTCACTCAAATGTTGAGGCCTAAACTCTACAGATAATCAATAATATAATCATTTTTAGTAAAGTGACCCCACACTTCAGAACGTTTTGCCCTGTCCACTGTGCATGTAACATCACATAAATACTAAAAGCAGTATCATTCATACAGGAGCTTACTGTTAATTTGGTACTGACCAGTCAGGAAACTGTACTGGCTCTTGATACCCATCTGCACTGGCTTATTTAAAACACAAATAAAACTGCAGACATCTTTTTCATGGCGTTTTAATAAGACACACATTGTAAAGGCTTTGCTAGTGACCTTATAAATGTTACTTCTCATTTTTTAGTGCTTCATAGATAGTTATAAGCTGTTAATAACAAAGTTGGGGTTGCCAAGTTGTGAAAAATACCCCTGTCTGTGTTTATCCTGTTCTGCCATGACACCAGCCAAAAGACTGCTATTATTAAGGTGTTATAACTGATCTATGAAGCATCTTGAAAGCAGTATACATGTGGGTATAGTGTGAAATACTGATTACTCTTTGTTTTACTCTTAAATGTGTATTATTGATAAATTCACCATGTTTTGCATGGTCACTGGTCAGAATTCTAGCATTATTTTTTTGTTTCTTCAGCTTCCATTGCTGATAAGATATGACCGATGTGGGGACACCACAGGGATGATAGTTGTATAAATATTGGACTAAGATGTTTTGTTTATAAATGTTAATAACTACATTTTTTTTTAATTTTATTATTTTATTCAGTTTAGATTTTTTTTTTCAGCATTCAAAACATTTATGAATAACTACTGTTCAGTTTTCCCTCTTTAAAACATTTTGTGCCAAACATAAGAGAAAGTATCTAATTAATTGTGAAGAAATTGTTTTAAAAGTTGGCACATAAACAGACTGTAAACTGGAAACTAAAGATCACATTTTGGTATGAAAATTTGTCATATTAACTCAGATATATTAAAAAAAATACATATTCATAAATTTTTCACAAAAAGGGCAATTAATTTTGCCCTTTTAAGGGTTAAACTCTCCCCCAAACACTTCAGTTTATCCATGTTAGATTTATCTGCTTCCAAATCTGTTCCCCCATCAGGGGAGCGTCATTATTCCTCCTCTCTGACACGTACAGTATCTCTAAAACCTCCAGAGTATCTCAGCCTTCGTCAGTGAGAGGATGCAGTAATGCTTTGTCCGTCCTCCTTCTCTTCATAAATACTCCTCAGTGACCAAATGCAGGAAACACATATCAGTAACTGTGTCTGCAAGCAGCCCCACAGTGTCCCTGTGTCTTAACCTGCACTTTATCTACTACTGTATATCTACCCAACAAACTGCTCATATGAACTGTCAGATGAGTTTTTTTCATGGAAAGTTGGAGTCATGAATTCATACATTTTGGATTGTGCTGGATATTGAATCTCACTACTTTTTTTAGCATCAGAAAAAAACAGAAAACAGTTGAAGTTAATAGTTAGAAGTGTAATATTTGTCTGAATCTTGTTTTCTCATTCTTTTATTACATTTTGCCTGATTTAAATTACAGTTTAATTTATTTTACAATGTATATAATTTTTTAGACAAATTTCTATTTGATTTTCTTGTATGGTTGTTTAGAATAAGAATAAGGTCAAACACTAACATATCTAAGGCCCCATTCAGACAGGATCAGACGGACAGTTTGGATTATTTGATGTGTAATTGTATGATACACTTATCCATAGTCATTGTATTACAACAGTTGATGGCAGTAAGTACACCCCCAGTTTGGAGAAGCAGAGATAAGTACCAGCATGTAAGCTAAGCAATGTACTGCTGTGGACGGGATCAGCAACAAAGCATATTTTAGCCACTTAAAAAAGACCTATCTAAAAAAATCAGTATCATTGTAAGTGTACGTTATATTAAGAATATTTTCACCACTTTACTTTGCCAACAGACAGGCATTTCCGATGGGAAACCACCATTATATAAGCCTAATATCACTGTCTCCAAACAAACCAAACTCTGTCAGTCAATCACTAATTTTACCTTGCAGAACATGGAAATTGCTCGTCTACCGCTGCCTCGACTGTTTAGTTTGTTTGTGTTATTGCATGACTTTGTTGAATCTGAACTAAGCTTTTGAAACACCGAGTCACACAATGACACAAACTAACAGGTCAGGGTAGCAGCAGATCAGTAATTCCCATGTTCTGTGATGTAAAATTGCTGATTTTGCCGATGGAGTTTGGTTGGTTTGGAGAGAACAAGACTTGGCTTATATATAATAGCAGTTTCCCATCAGAAAAGGGTGTCTGACAGCAAAGCAAAGCAGTGAAAATGTTGTAAATATAGTGTGTCCTTCAACTGATATTGATTTGTTTTTATTTAGGAGGACCTTTTTTTAGGTGGCTGAAATATGTTTTACTGCTAACACTGTCCTCAGCAGTACGTTGCTTAGCTAACACTCTGGGACTCCTGCTACTTCTCCAAACTGGGGCTGTGTTGACCAACATGTTCTGTAGGTACAGTGGCTATCAATAAGTACCTCATACAACCCCACATCAAATAATCCAAACTATCCCTTTAATGTTACAGTTGGAGTTCAGTAATAAAATATTTTCCCTCATTATAAAAGTCATTTTAGCCAGAAGCAGGAACTGGTTCACCAGCAGGCTCAGTATTATTATTTAATGTTAGTACTATTTCCAGCTAATTATTCAGCTGTGATCTAATTATTCACACAGATGGTTGCAAACAACTGAAATGTCTCTTTCTAAATATTGATTAGGCTCTACATATACAGTAGGGGAAATTTAACTGTTGTCAAGGTGAGAAATATGCATGAATTTAAATATACTCCTTGAAAAATGCTTGAATTTCAACATAATGCAGTGTTTCATAGCTACTGGATAAGTTTTCTGTTGATCCTTTACTCTAGAAATTAGCAAGCATTGTAATTAAATCAAAACATACTCTCAAAGTTAACATGAAGAGTTAAAACAGGTAAAATAAACAGTTACAATACACATTGATTGCCATGGTTATAGAGTAATTTGCAGTTGCATTTATCATAACAATTTATATGTGATAATATAGGCTTCTGGAAGTCTGTAAATCTTGAAAAAGTGCTTGAAAAGTACTTAAATTTTACTCTTAAAAAGCTGTCTACAGCATGTATAAAAACGCACATCACTTTTAAATGCAAAGTGTCTTCATGGACTGGACTTAAATTATAGAGAACAAGCGAGTTTGCCAAAAAAAACTGTAGGAAATGGGAGCTGTAATTCTTGCTGTGGTGTGGGGTGAAAAGTCAGACAGTGTGCTATAGACTGGATTAAAATAACTGATGAGTACAGGTGATACTGAAATCCTCCAATCTCCCACAGAGAAATCAATCTTGTGCGAATTGGCTAGACTCACTTTCTACTAGTAAATTTATAGTAATGTATCCAAAAAAATAAAAGTGTAGCTTTCATATCAGCAGCAAAACTCAGGTGTCACATTGGGTGCAGCATCAAAACCTTTCCGGTGTTTCTCTAAGCATGGGTTTGGTTTGGTTTTCTGTTTATTTTCTCTGTTCTGTTGTGTCCTCTGTCTGATCAGTTTGTTTTTTGTTTGTCTCATAGGTGGGGATGAGACCATTGTTGTGTGATACCTTTTTTTAAAATTTCATTATTCAAACCTCTCCCCGTTTAGAACCCCTCTAGCACCCCGATAGTTGCCTCCGTCCCTCTCTTTTCTTGTTGTGGACTCCCTGTGTTTCCCCTCGTGTGCCTCATGTGTCCTGAGTTGAGCTCAGTAGAGCGAGATAACGATGAAATGATGAAATGTTGCGCTGTTATTCCCCCACAATGCACTCGTCTCAGCGGGGTCCTTTGAACTTCCCCGCTGGCCTCCAGGTACTGAGCGAGTCATTTGACACCTGAAGGTGAGTCAGGGGTCAAAGGTCAGAAAGGAAACCCTGTAGGACAGTTTAGGTGGTAGATCACAGAACTGCTTTGATACAACAGATAAAACTGTGGTTGTTCTTTTGTTTTAAACTCCTTTTAGTTTATTATTTTTAACGTATTTATTTTAAAGGAATAGTTTGACATTTTGGGAAATATGCACATTAATTTTTTGCTGAGAGTAAGTGCTGATACCTTACCTTTTATGTCTGTGGCTTAAATATTAAACTACAGCCACTCAATTTACCTTAGCATGAAGACCCAAAATAGTTCTAGTAATAGTTTTTACACAAAAGTGTTTGTAGAGATTAAACAGAAAAGCTATAATGTTTTAATTAAGTGAGCTTTAGGGGTGCTAGAAGGTAGATTTTGATATCTTTGGACCAGGGCTGTAGCAAATAGTTTAAAGCTTGGAAGCTTCATTCACAGTGTTGGCATTTAAATTCTAAATCAACATTTGTATCTATTCGTTCTGTTTAAACCCAATATTTCTACGCAGTTGCAGATGAAGATCAGGTTACTTTGTGATATGTCAGAGAAAAATGAAAAGAAAAAAAATGCTAAAAGTTGTCCAGCACGCTTTGCTGTCATTTATGGTTGCACTAGCTTCTCTGTCCTCTCCTCTGCGTGCTTGACCGAGGGCGATTTAATCTGTAAAAAAGTTGACAACTACTCCAGAAAAACTACAAAAGTGATATTTCCATGTGCTTTGCCTGCACTTGTTGTTGTTTTACACAAGCACAGCATGTTTGTTAAGTTCATAGCAAAGTATTAGAATTTGTCAAGATATTGTTGTCGTAGAAACAAAACCCACATGCAGAGGTTTTTCTCTTGCAGCACAGGTGCGTCATCCCAGTGGCTTCCCAGTGCTTCTCTCAAAAACAAAAAAACAAAACAGGCTATATGGACACAAGTTCTTTTGTCATTTTTTCCAGTGAATCACTGAATTCACTCTTTCTCTTCCTAAGTCCTGCCCCTTCTTGCTCTGTGCTCCAGTGACAGTTGAGCATACTTGGGACCTCAGCCAGCTTTTTCTTTCTTGTTTCCTGTACTCTGATATTTCATGTGCTCAGCTCGTGTGTTGAAAAGAGCCAAATTTTGAAGATGGTTAAAACACATTGCTGGGTGACATATATTCTCATCTTAAGTTAGCTAATGATAGCAAAATGTTAGCTAACTAACTAGCTAATCATTTATGTAAATTAGCTAGCTAGTTAGCTGGCATTTTGCGAACATCAGCTAACTTAAGATGTGTCCCTATATGTTGCTTTTAAAAAAGGAGAAAGCTGACTGAGTTACCAAGTTTGCTCTCCTGTCATTGAGTACAGGGCAAAAAGGGGTGGGACTAAGGAAGGGTCGATTCAGTATTTTGTTTGAAGACTTTTTTTGGTTGATGACATAATAAAATATGATTACAGACATTCAAAGCTTCATTCGAAAACCTCAATAGAAGCATCAAAGGTAAAAAAAAAAATGTATTTGGTACAGCCCTACAGTAGTTTTTTCATCTCTGCTAAGCTAAACTAACCAGTTGCTGTCTGTAGCTTCAAATTTTCCATACATATACAAAAGTAGTATTGATCTTCTCATCTAACTCTCAGGCAGAAAGTGAATATATTTCCCCTAATGTTGAACTATTGCTTTAAGTTTTGTGTTTTTGTTAACTATTTATTCAGTTTGTTCAGTTGTTTTTAAGTGTTTTTTTTATTCATTATCCTAAGTTTTTGTTACATTTATCCCCGATCTACATGACCTGAGTTTTTAATGCTTCTCTCCTTTTTCAGATGGCTACGCCTTCTCTCAAGACGAGAACGGAGTGGTGTCTCAGTCTGAGGTCATCAGAGCGTACGACACCACTAAACAGAGGACCAACGAGTGGTGAGCCGCTGGCCAATCCGGAGCCACAGCAGCCGTTTCCGATGGCGATATTTGAAGCTTGACAGGGGGAAGACGAGGTGCGAGCGTGCGCCTCCAGCACTGAGGAGATTTTTGGACATGAAAATGAAATGGACAGAGGGGAGTGACATCGAGTTGTGTTTGAAAAAGGGAGAAAAAAATATAAGGAACAAAACAAAATGTGTTCACTATCAGCTGTAGTTTGTGTGTCCAGCAGACATGATGAGCACTGTGCTTTTTTAGCATTCTGTGGTCTGAAGTTCTTCACTGTTCTCGCTCAGTTTGTTGGAGTGAACGTCTCCTCTATATTGAAAATTATCTAAAATTAAATTAAAATCAAACTCCTGAACACTGTTATTAAGAAGTTAAAACACTGGATGGTGATTAGTTTTAGAAGATTTGAACTTTTTGTCAAAGATTGCCAAAGAGCAGTCGTGTATACAATCTTCCAAGTACTAGTGAATTCGGAAAACTTTAAACCAAATGTAATCACACTCCTGAGTGTATTCCAGCACTAAACGGACCACTTCAGAGCAGACCTTTATAACATTTAAATTTCTTTTTGCACTTAACGAAGCATCCATTGTGTAAAGCCTTACATTTGCTCATGCCTTCATCCTGTTTCTTTTAAAACACATTTCTTTCTTTTTAGTTTTATTCTAAAGTATGTAGCTATTGTGCCTGTTTATATTTATTTTTTTTCCTCTTTCCTTTCATTTTCTTTTGTAGAAGTTGCCTCCTGCAACCTACCATAATCCTGTTTCCACCGTTTCTACAGCAGAAGCATTGCTCACCTTGTGAAATAATTGCATTCCACACATCACTCCTGTCTCAACAATCACAACGGTGCCTACGTAGAACTTTTCCCTCATAGAAGAAACAGATAGCCAAGAATAGTTTAGCCGGCTAGCTTAGACCAGTGCTCCACACATACACACCCACTGAAGACAAAACCACTGTCTCCCCACCACAGTATTGCACTCGTACAATGTGAAAACTACAGAGTGCCTTGTGGCACATGTGTGTAGTAAGATTTAAGTAAGATTTGTTCCTGCAGGGGTGAACGGGACGCTCTCTGACGGTCGTGTTGAAGCTTACGGCGGTGATAGTGTTTCCCTTAAAATGGAGATTTTATCCTTCTAACATAAGTGCCATTAGCTTAAGGGAGAGAAAGAATTATTAGCCAGGAAAACTCCACAACAATATCGAAACTACTTTGTCTCTATAGTTATTTTGTGGATTTGTATTTTTATATTGGAGATGTATGAATTTTGCATTGACTGGCTTTGTAATGAACTGTCTGTAACTTTTAGTTTTTTCTTCCTCTGATAAAACTGGCAGGATAGAATAGACCGAATGAGGAGCTTTCTTAAATGTCTTGTTATTATTATTAATATTAATATTGTTACAGCTTGATTTATTTATAATTGACTACTTAATGTCCGTGTGATTGCTTTCTTCTCCCTATGGGAGATCAGATTTCTGACGGTGTGTATGAGCGTGTCAGTTTATTGCCTGCATGTGCATGTGTTGTATGTGTGTGTATGTGCGTGTGTGTCACCTTTACTGTGTCTATGTATGCATTGCATGTCTGTGTCCTCTATGTGAGCCCAGGAGTTTCTGGTCCCCCTGGTGTGTTTCTTTTATGTGTGAATGAGTGTGTGCGTGTGTGTGTGTGCGCGCGCACGTGTGGTGACGCTTGCTCCAGTTGTCCGTCTGCACGACTCCAGGTATAGCTATGATGTACTACTGTGTGCTGATGCATGGCCCGTATGGGACAGCGTGAGTGTTGGAGTGTTTGTGTGTGTTTGTGGTCAAACTCTCGGCCTCGACTGTGGGAGTTTCTGATGCTCGGCTCGCTTCGACAGGAGATGTTGCACAAAGCACTCGATGTACCTTTCCAGTAGTGGATATCTGGTATTAACTGGTTTCGGTATCTGATTTTTCTTGAGTGTACTTGTTTGTAACTTGTTTTCTTCATGCAGTTGTTCCTCTCTGCTTTACAGGAAAGCTCTTTTGTGTTTCTCAGCTTAGTGAGGGTTCTTATGATTCTTTTTCTCTGCTGGTCTTTAGTGTTAATAACTTGATCGGTTGTCATCTTGTCAAAAAGTTCCAAAAACTGCTGAATGTGGATGTCGTCGTTGTGGAAGGCTTGGACTGTTGCTTTCTTTTATTTTTTCAAGAAAACATAAAACACACGTTGTTGTCTGTGAAAGTCGTGGGCTGCATGAATGGATAACACAACCTGTTCTCTGAAATGTTAACTGTACTACTTTGATTCTCCCTCGAGTGTTGATCACTTCACAAAAGAGAAAAAAATGCACCTTTAACTTTTTCTTTTCGATATTTGTTTCTTTTTCTGTCATTTTGTTCAATGATTGTTCTGCATGTTGGGACTGCAAACTTATAAGTGTTGTCTTTTACTGCCATGAAGGACTACTGAAATAAACTTTACAATCATGGAGGTACAATGTGAACATCATTGCTGTTTTCTTCTGTGTTCGCAGGTTTTTAATCACTGTGTCATCTTGTCTGTGTGTGGCGACAAACAGGACATACAGCAGTCAGAAGCTAAACAGGAAAAGGCAGGGAGAGACAAGGGAGAGACATCAGTCTGCATGCAGGACAAACAAACGGTACCAATGGAGTCCTGATTTGTTATGATGGAGGAGTTTAGTTGACCTTCTACTTGTGTGGACTGTCTGGGATACCAAACAGACAGTAATCTGTTCACATAATAGAAGAGCATCCAGATAAATTAAAAGTGACCCAAGGAGACTTAAATTTCATGTTCATCTGGTTACATTTGAGGTTATTGTATTCTTATTGATCATTTAAGATCAGTTTTTGGGAAATAAATATTCCACTCTAATCAAAAATGTTTTTCCTTATGCTTATGTTGCCTAAAATGTCTGATCTTGATTATACTGCCTTGTATCTGTACAAAGTTTATCACTAGAGAGTTGTTTTCACATTCCTCTACTGAAGAGGAAGATGCATGCAAACTTGTTATGTTACCGTACCTTAACACTGGATTACATACAAGCATCTTTTTCTGCAAATCCTATGTACATAGGCAGTTTGAATTTAAGGTAGAACTGGTGATAAGAAAAACTACAATACAGGGAATTCATGGAACAAAAATACATTAACTGGCCATTGTTTAATAACTGTGGATCATAAATGGTATCAAGAATGTGGTTTGATGTAGGGCAGTCACAATATCAGATATCACGATAATATCATCGTGATATCTGTAGAAAATCTGAAAACAAGACTTCTATTAGTCACATTAATCTTTAAAGGAGAAATGTGTAATATATTTACAGTAATAAGTCATAACATGACCACAATATGTCAGCAGAGATTAAGGAAACATGCTAAGTTGAAATACTCACTTCTCTGACAAAGCTACAGCCACAGTGTCCTCCTTTGAAATTTCTATTGTTATCCGTAACTGTTTTTCTTTGCCCATTTCACATTATTCAGAGTTCAAATTAAGGCTGAAAGTTCACCAAATGAGTTTGTGTCTGCTTATGAGTCATAACAAATCAATAATAGTCTAGAGGAAGTTTAGAAGTAGTAGATGTTTATAACGGTTAAATTGAGCATAATGTTGATGGAGTCTGGCAGGCAGTGAGACAGTCACTGAACTTAAAGTCCAGAGTGTTTATTTTCAGAGCAGTGGGCTTTTGTTTTCAGGATAACAGGCTTAGCTTTACATTGACAGATATTTGACAGTTGATCAACTTACAGTGGAGGACTCGTCATTGCTTTTTATTGTCAAATTACAATGTTGCACTCATTCTGTGCTCCTGCAGTGCTCCTGCAGCCTGCCTGAGCTTCCATGAGTCCAGGGAGGAGGGGGCAGGAGAATCAACTTGCTTCAACCATACACTGTATATCAAATAGGATTAAACCTATTTAATATACAGTCTATGGCTCCAACTTGTTATTTAGACTGTAGTACTCACTTTCTCTTTGTTGCATATTGCTCCTTTAAATATAACAACTTAATGTGTTGTTGATCTCATTACTGCAGCTACTTAAATACGTGACAGGTTTTGTTAGGAGAGGAAAGAGTTCTCAGAAGTTTATCACCCAGAATAAAGTTTGAACATCAATGAAACCTGTGGAGACAGAATAAACTAAAAGTCTTCAGCGTGAGGAGTAATAATCAAGATTCTTGCGTTCATGGATACCTTGGAAAAGAAGCTGGAACTTTTCTGTGCCTGGCAAAGACATAAAAGACTTTACCTGTCCAAAAGATTTAGGAAATGTCATGAAAACTTGTTCACAACTTGTATTTTCCTTTTATGAGCAGAGTGTGGAATGTGAGAACTGAAGTCTGAACTGACAGCCGCAAGTATAAAGAAGACCTGGAAAAGGTAACACTGGTATCTGTCACATAAATGATCATAGAAGATGTATTTTGTGATGAAACAGTCCAGTGATAACAGATTTTAACTGACCCTGAATGTAGCAGCAAATGTCCTCAGACTGAACAGATTGCAGGTTTCATGAGACGCTGATTGCCAAGTCCTATTTCACAGTCAGATAACTTCAGAACAGAACAGTCTTTGTTGAGATTTTGCCATACCTGTTGCTGCAACCTAAACCTCTATTTCTGGGGCGAGTTGTTTTTAACACTGTGACCATGCCATGCTCATTGAACACTGACAATGACGGATCTCAGCACTACATTCCTGCTGTGAAGTCTGGCGCAAGAATGAGCGACAGGTAGTGAGCTGCTGTGCAGGCCCGACCGCTCCGGTTTCCTTTTTGTTTGAGCGATGATGAGGCTTCTTTCAGAGCCCACACTTTTTTTTTGGCTCAAATGTCACAAATGTAATTTAAAGGGACAGTTCACCCCAAAATATAATACACATTTTTCCCCTGGCCTGTAGTGCTAGTTATCTACATTTTGGTGTGAGGTGCAGCGTTTTGAAGATATCAGCCATGAAAAATTTAAACCCAGTGTCTCTTTCATGAAATCATGACCCAGTTACTCAAGATAATTCGCACACCTTGGTGTGAGCAGTTTCATGTAAGAACTACTTTCCTTGTAGTAGAAAAAAAATACATTTCTGGTAGATTCTACTGCAGAAAGGAAGAAGCTCCTTTACATGTATCAGTGAGACAACATTTTATTCACTGTAAATTAGGAAATCAATATGACAGCCCTTCTCTGGCTATAGTGCCTGTACAACATCTTATAAAAATCCACATTCTTTCAAAATAAAATGTCCTTTGTGTATCAGGTCCTCCTGTCTGTCAGAGGTCCTTGCGATTGTCAAAAAACACAATATTTCCCTGGTTTCCAACATCTATTTCTATCAGTTTAAGAGTCTGAGTGACGGCGCTGATACCGTCTACAGTATTTATGTTTTTTTAAAGATGTGTGGTAAATTGTAAAGATTTCAGTCTGTATTGTGAGCTGTCACCTTGACAAACATCATGTATAAAAAATAAAATGAAGGCCAGTGAGGTCTGTTTACAATTTAAAAGTGCACAAAATTCAGAGCTGTTGCTGCCTCGAAAGGGTCTGTTGATGTGTCCCATGATGCAGAGGGGGAAATGCCTCAGGCCACGCTGCTCCACCACCGCAGCTTTGTTGTACTTTATCCCTTATCCCCCTGTCGCGCTCTCTGTGTCCATTGAGCCGGCCCAGGCCTCCACCCAAACACCACCAGCTGTGTTGCAGTGTGTTTGTCCACTTCAGCTCACATCCCGCCATCTAAAAAAATCTTGTAATCCCTCTGTTTCCCCTGCCGGGAGCTCTGTCAGCTCTGTCCGAAGTCGGCGAAGCCCTTGGCCGCCGTGAAGGCGTCGGGCTGCAGGGGGAAGAAGTACTGCTGCGGCAGGAGGAAGCCAGCGCTTTGAGCGGGATGAGAGGACATGGAGGGCTGGTGGAGCTGTAGTTGGGTGTGATTGGAGGGGTGCTGCATGCCTCCTGACATGGGTACGGGTGGTGGGGATGTATAGGGGGGAGGAGGAGGTGGAGGTAGAGTCTGAGGGGTCTGGGTGGGGGTGGAGGCTGAGGAGGAGACGGTGGCCGACACCAGGCAGCCGTGCTGCTGTTGCTGCTGCCCCGGACCTCCGAGAGAGAACCTCCGCATGGAGCTGCCACCTCCAGCCGAGCTGGAGCTGGTGGTGGCTGTGCTGGACTGCCGCGACGGGGCACGGAGGCTCGAGGGAGCGGTGGTGAGGATCATGGGGATGGTTTCGCCTTGGCAACTCCGCAGGGAGAAGCGAATGGGTTGCTGAGTTGGCTGCTTGGGGCGCAGGCAGGTGCAGCAGTAGACGGCCACCAGGGAGCCGACCACGACGAAGGCGACAAAGATGCTTCCCACCATCAGGAAGGGCACGTAGACGGGCTCTGGGGGTGGAGGAAACAAGAAGGTTAGGATCAATAATAAAGAAGCATCTTCATGAGGCTGAAAGCTGCAGCTTATTAAAATGTGCAACATGATCCTGCCCTTTAACAACCTCAATTTAACTGGTTAGAATAAAAAAATGTAAATCCAATATTGTTCTTATTAAAACCAGAAACTATTTGTAATCTATTACAAAAGCACTTTGTTTTTTCCATGCTTTTGTACATAAAGTTTTTTTTTCCTGAAAACTAATCAAATTCAGGAAAAAAATAAAAAGCTGTATTTTTTGCACATTTAAAATTCCTAAGTTTCCAGGTCCCAGGAACTACTTTTCCAAGAACAAAAAGGTTCCTTTAGCCCGTTGTTGTCTGCGTTTGCACTGTGCTGGACCCACAAAGATAAGCAAATTATTCCATGGCTTCATTTTTGTGCATGAATATACCATGACTTTTTTCCACTTTTGATTCCCACTGATTTCAGCAAAAATGCTCAATAACGCCTGAATTTCGTCATCGTTTCATCTGTATGCTTTCTACTGTAATTTGATGATGTGTCAAAGCACAATTAACAAAAAACAAACTGGTTTGTGGCAGCATATTTTTAAATGGTAGCTGAAATAAAATGCTGTGAGTGTTTGACCAAGCAGCATCGTCCAGCACTGCAAGCCCCACCCTTAAAGTTTCTATATTTTTTGGAGAGTACCAAAGAGGGACTTTTTGGGAGTAAAGTAATTATGTTCCTCTGGTGGAAAGGCACTCATTTCCTCCAAAAGTTCCTAGCCCCTGGGGTTACTTACTAAAAAGTCAGTAATTTTCCACAAAATGTTGATTTAAAAGGATTTGATTGATTTAAAAAATGAAAAATCTATTTAGACATATATATATATATATATATATATATATATTCTTGCTTCTCCTTAGTTGTCTTCTATCAGAACTGCGTCCATAGCAACAGTCCATTATTCAGAAATAACAGCCAAAAGAAGCCTGCAGTTGACCAATCCCAACTGAATATTCAACAGAGACGTGTAATAAGTCAAAGAAACTAAGAGTAAAACTTTTTAATTTCCTTGATAATAAGTAAGGAAAACACTGACTAATGCTTAAACCCCCCTGTTTAGCATTTACAAGCACAAACATTTCATGAAGGGACTTATGGACACTCAAAAGAGGAGTTAGGAGTTAAATTAATCACCAGCTCTTTTTATAATCCAATAATTATTTCAAGTCTTTTTTTTTTAAATAAGAATTGTGTAAAATCTTTGATTCCAGCTTCTCAAATGTGAATATTTTCTACTTTCTTTACTCCCTTTTGACAGTAAACTGAATATCTTTGGGTTGTGGACAAAACAAGACATTTGATGATGTATCCGTGAGCTTTAGTAAACACTGATCAACTTCTTTTTTTCATTTTCTGGTATTTTATTAACCAAACAACTAATCGGTTGGGAGAAGGATTGACAGATTAATCGATAATTCAAATAATCGGATGCAGCCCTATAACTTTGTTGGTCACTAAAACATAGAGCCTGTCCTGCTGGTTATGCTGGATACATTTGTGAGTTTAAACATTATTTAATCGGGTTGTTTCTTTAAAATCCCTCATAGTTTTATTAACAAGCCCTGACAGACGCATTCCTGCTGGACAACACAAACAGCTCAGGTTTCATTCTGTAAAGACCATTTGCACTGTGGGAGGAAATCAGCCAGTGTTTATTTATTGTGATAGGAAAAAATTAGGAAATTGCAAGCGCACAGTCCATTTAGTTAAAGCTCCAGAGCTTATCGGTTGGGGAAATTTAAAGAAAACTGAGGGTTAAATTGGCTTATTATTAAAGATTTAACAACTAACAAAGGGTTAATGTGAACACTTGGCCTGTTCAGTGTTTAAAGAAGCCAAAGACAATGAGCTGCTGTCTCATAATGTTGTGGTTACTTTGGTTGGCAAATTAGTGAATGAGTTTTATATTTGGCTGCACAATAAGCCTGCCTGTGTGAGAAAACATTCCCACATTGTGATCCAGCACACTGTGCACTATTTTCTGCTTTAAGATTCATAAATAATTAAGTTGTAAGAACATCTACTGTGTAACCAACATCAAAAATTCCTCTAGTTTTTCTTTTTACACTGATAGAAATCTGCAGTGAGCTGCAGTCAAATGAAGCCACAAGTGCTGGAAACTGGACACTTAGGTTGATTAATGCTGGGAACCCAAGACAACCTTAAAACACCAGCAAGTCAACTGACATTTATTGCATATAAAAAGGTGACAAAAAATGGTGAAAAATATCGATCATCATTTCCAAGTCCAAGATGCCAAGATGCTATCCATAACCAAAATATATTCAGTTTACTGTGGAATAACTGAGTAAAGAAACCAGAAAATATTCACATTTGAGAAGCTTAAATTAGACAAGATGGACCATCTTTATTTTAAAAAGTGACTCCAAGTGATTAATCGAGTATCAAAATAATTGGCAATCCATTTAATAATTGATTAATAATCAATTAATTGTTGCAGCTCTAAAGAAAAGTGTAATTTTCATCACATCAGTGTCTACTTAATTTTTTTCCTACAACTTTTTAAACAATCAGATTTATAGTCCAAGTATGTGGACACATACAAGGAATCTGACTCTAGCAGCGCAGGACTGCTGCATTATTTACATTTCAATTAAACTGTCAATTATATTTTTTGATGAATTAATTATTTGTTTGTACAGCTACAACAATGAATTAATTAACCAATTATTAGTCTACTATACAGTTAATCTCCAGCTATATTGATGATCAATTATTATTATTATTATTTAAGAAAAATGTCCAGATTCTCTGATTTTTGCTCCTCAAATGTGAATATTTTTCTAGTTCCTGACAAAACAAAACATTTGAGAATGTAATCTTGGGTTCTGGGAAACACTGATCGACATTTTTATGACATTTTATGGATCAACCAACTAATTGATTAATCGAGAAAATAATCGACCAATAATGTAAATAATTGATAGATCCAGGCCTAGTTATTTGGTCTTTGAAATGTCCGGAAATGGTAAAACATGTCAATCAGTGTTTCCCAAAACCCAGGATGATGTCCTCAAATGTCTTGTTTTGTCCACAACACAAAGATATTAAGTTTTCTATCATAGAGAAGTAAATAAAACAGAAATTATTCACATTTGAGAAGCTGAATCGGAGAACTTTGTATGTTTTATGCTGTGTTGACCTTTGAAGAGACATTTACTGTCTGACTTGAGTAGATGCACCCAAGCATAGTGTTTAATTTCTCATGTCAGAGAGCAGCAGGTTGTTGGTGGTTGTAAACTGAAGAATCCTTAAGCAAGGCACTGAAACCTGCTCTGTTCTGTGTTTAAGGTGTTGTTGAGCTGACCTCTCTTTACCCAAACGCATTCAACTCTGAACTACTTCATCCTTTTCTGTGATTTTTTCTATATAATGCAGCACTCGTAGATGACCCGAAAAGCATTTATTCAACTAAACTTACGCGCTGCAAACTCGGTGTTCTCCACCTCCCTGTCGTTGGTGCAGCTGCCCTGGTCCAGCCGTGCGTCTGCGGCCGCGCAGCAGTAGCGAAGCGAGCAGGAGCCGCAGCACACGGTGGCGTCCATGGTGTCAAAGTCCTCCGGACACTGGAAGCCCTCATGATAATTCCCATTAGCGCCCAACCAGCCGTGGCAGTACTCCCCCTGCGCGTCCGATATCCGGAGATTCCAGGTCAGATATCCCAGCAGCAGGCAGTTCAGCAGGCGCACCATCCCGGCGAACCGCGGGGGTTTATGGTTCCCTGCGTCCTGACCGTGGGCTTCAGCTCCCGGACACCACAGAGTCTGTCAGCCCGGGTTAGAGGCTCTGCATTGAGATGGATTTACTGGCAGAGAAACTCAGTGAATGCATCCAAACATGTAAAGTTATGTTACCGTCATCTTTCCACCATCCACACCGCTTTGAGCCAAAAGTTTCCAAACTGCAACGTGAGAAAATCCTTAATTGAATCTTCTTTTAAAGTCACTTATTAAAATATCATCTTCTCATTCGGAGAGTCAAACAGCCTGCTCCGTCTGTCTTTCTCTCTGTTCTCCCTCCTAACTGAGCCTCTCCAGTGGTCGTCTGTTGATGTCGGTGCAGAAGTTGTGCGCCAACCTCGTTGGAGACTTGCTGCTTTTGTGACTCGGGCTTAGAAAGCGCGCACGTAACCGCCATTAAGTGTGTGACGTGCGCGTTCATGAGGCGCGGTGGTCGCAGCGGTGCAGTGATGCCTAATCAATTATTCAAAACTGTGGGTGTGCTCAAATTACATGCATAAATTATCTCAATTATCTTATTCTTTATAGTAGAGGATCTCAGTGTATCATGTGTACGCTACAGTAAATTAAGTGAAATGATATGTTTTACACTTTAGGCTGAACTCAATGCAAATGTTTACTAATGTAAAAACACCAGGCACAAAATGTCAAATTCAGACAGCAAACACAAGAAGACTAGCTGTGTGTTCACCGACATTTAAAATGAAACCCAAACACTACATTTTGATAGAAGAAATAACACAGTTGTTTTATCTGATTTATCTGAAATTTGTATTCATAAGTATTAATGCCCACTGTTAAATTCAATACATTCATGAGTTAGAGGTGCACTTGGTCTGGTATGACCAGTAGCTACTTTTAGCTAATGTCAGCTAAAATTAGCAATATTTAGATAGGCCTACTAGATTTTTGTGAAACCCTACACTTAACACGGGCTTGTATTTATTTATTTATTAGCATTAACCACTTTTATTTTAGTATGTATAAGATGTATTTTACATGCATGGCCAGGTACTAGGCTACAGATGGAAATTAGCCTTCTAAGCTAACTCTTGTAAACTAAAACTTGTGACTGATGTGCTCAAATCTCAAATAGCTCATTCTACATGAGAGACCTCAGTGTAAAATAGACTTATTGGTCTACATTTTAGGCTAAACTCATTGCAAATGTCTGTAGGCTAACACAAAGTACTACATGCTTAAAGACATTTAAAGTGAGGCCAAGACAGTACAGATAAAAGAAAAAACAGTCATTATATTACAAATGAAAGCTTGAATTCATAAGCAAGGAATAAAACAAAATCTTGACCAATAACTAATGGTAGCTAAAATTGGCAACGTTTAGATATTATATTACTGTGAAATTGTCTTTACTGTCAGTTTGCTGACTCTTTTCTACTTTTGCTACAGTTACACTACCTGTTAACATTAAATTTTTGCATTTACCACTTTTGTATTCATATTTGTCAGGTCTCTTTTTAATACCTGGCCAGGTACTGCTGTGCAACAGGTGAAAAGTAGTTAGCTTTCAAGCTAACTCGAGCCCATTTAGGCTTGCGTTTTTATATTTTTTTGTTGCAAAGAAATTATAGTTCTTGACAAATAAACAAACCAAACTAAGATACTATCATGAAATTATAACTTTTTTTAGGCCAATAAAGGAGATGTCCATGTAATTTTTGAAAATAGGTAGCCCGCTGTAGCTAAGCTGATTCAAGGAGAGTAAATAAGCAACAGTAGGAAAATAACCTTGCTAGCTGATTTGATAGTTTTATGTTAATAATTATTTAAAAGTTATTAGCTTCTTTTTTTAAAATTTAGACCACTAACAAAGACTTCATATAGGCTAGGGCTGTGGCCAATATTTATTGTCATACATTCATTTGCAGTTTGGTGTCTGAAACAACACTGACAAAGCACTTGCTGGTGTTTTGATATTACACAGAAGCACTGGCCCCTTGAAAAGGAGAGAAAAAACATGTATGGTAATCAGCAGCAGCTCTTTTTCCATTCCTCCATTTATTAAAGCTTGTGTTTGTAACCTGTTGGTGTGGCGCCCCCACGTGGCGCTGCAAACTTTTAGACCTGCAGGTTGCCAGACAGCTGTTGTTCCAGCTTGGATTTCATACATCAAGGTATATTCTGACTTTAATTATAGACACTTGGACGTTTAACTTTTAACCAAGAATAAAACCTTAAGTGTCTTTTGACTTCAGGACCAGAATATATATGAACATATTTTTAGCAGTTCATTCTATTTTATTCATTCAATGCATTTAGAGAATACAAAAATAAATAATATAAGTTTTTTTTATTGTATTGCTGGTTTAAAGCTCCTGTATGTGGGTGTGGGCAGGCTTGTCTTTCATTTGCGCTCATGTTGCTCTATTGATGCTTTGGGCTCAGTGGCAAAATGGCCTCTGCCTTTTCATTTGTCGGGTTTGGTTCTGCGTTTTTGTTTTTTTTTTTCATTTTCCAGATTGTACAACTGCTGTAGGGCCCCGTTGTTCTCTCTCTGTGTGGCTGGATGGTGGCTACAAAGGAGGCAGGCAGCGGCGCACAAGTCCCGCCTGTATTTCCCTCTGGAGGAGTCTCAGTCTCGGCGCTCCCGACTGGGGATTGGAGCGGCAGCTTGTCAGTAAATGAGCCCACCCTTCACACAGTGTGTATGAGGGAAACCGAGCCAGACAGTGACGGATCTGATCCCCCCCCCCCCCCCTCCACCACCACCACTCATCAGCTCCCTGTCACATCATCAGCACGCCACAATACCGATCCACCTGGCAGGGATGGAGGGAGAGATGCAGCCCGCGGATGAAGGGCCGTGCGCCCCGAAGATGTGCCGACAGCAGCGGGGTCCGTACAGCACCCTGAAGACCTTCCAGAGCAAACGATCGGCGGGCAAGTCGCGCTTTGACAGGTCGGCTGTGGTCGAGGTGCCTCTGTTCGGCGACGGGCATCACTTTACTTTCCATCCGGAGCAGCCTCATCATTTTCAGCCGCACCATCACCACCAACACCAGCAGCAGCAGCGTCTACAGCAGCAGCTCCACCAAACCAGCGTCGCTATCAGCAGCAGCCAGCAGCAGCATCACCCGACGCCTCAGCAGCAGCAGCAGCAGCAACATCGTTTCCCCTGTGAGAACAGGCCCAGCAGCAGGGTCCCGACATCCACCTCAGCGCCGCCGGCGGCGGCAGCATCTCCTGGTACCCAGCAGAGGAGATTCTCCCCAGACTGCACCTACGGTATCAGCTCAGGTGGGTGTCAAACTTGTCCAGAGTGTGTGATGATGACAGGGACTCCTGCTCTAGTAGTTTTTTTTTTATTTATTTATTTTTTTGTGATATTGAGACTTTTCTGATCCTCATGTCCTCAGATTGTCCTGATTCTGTTGCATATTGTAGATTTCTGAGCAGTCAGAATGATAAAACTTGAATGGAAGGCTTTAAAATCAGGCATCTCTTTTGTTTGCACTCCATCACCTGAGCTTCATGTTTTTGTTCCCATTTCTGTCAGCAGTGATTGATTTGCTGCTGTAATGAGAGCAGTCATGATTGAATCTCCAGTGTGCATGTGCTAAAAATTACATTGGGTAATTGTCTGTCCGTGTGTGTGTTTACTTGTATGTGTGTGCATGAAGGGCCCTCTTGACAGTCTCTCCGGGTGAAACACATTGTTCTGTGCTCATTTTGCTCCTCAGCTGCTGTTCATTAGAGGGCTGTGCAGGCTCAGGAAGAACAAATGTGTTCCCCGTGTGGAGGGAGGGCGGGTCCATGGGAACCAACATTAAGATGAAAGCAATGAACCTAATCCTGCCAGTTATGAAATTAAACATTAGACATCTCATCCTCTAATCAGATATTAATCTCTTTATCACTGCTGGCAACAGAGGATCCATTTGCAGCTGGTTATTGTTGCTTTACAGACAATCAAATGTGCAGGCAGAGCTCAGGTTGCACTGTAGCCCTACACTAACTCACCTGCATGAGGACTCACAAATGTGTGCATGAAGTATTACAAGTTTGATCTAAAAATAGGCACTAAGTGTCATCTCTTTAACCCACTTGAATCTGTGAGTCCGTTTTCTGACTTAGACTTCTACTTTAGACCTCTGTTGACACAAAAGGTTTATTTCTCTCAAATTTAGTTCACAAATTTGTTAAAATCACTCTAAAATGTGCAGTTTGATCTAGAAAAAAAGACATTTAATTGGCACTGAACTATGACTGTTTCCCATAGGGCTGCATGTTTGAAAAAACACAGCAAAAGTGCCCTCTTGGATGCAGTAGACAAAACATGATCAAGTGCCCTCTAGAGTGGCCCAAAGTAACACAACATGGTAAAGTGCCGTCTATGGTTTCAGTGGAGAAAACGTGGTAAAGTGCCTTCAAGGGTGCCCTTCCAGCAGACAAAATGTGACAAAGTGTGCTCTAGAGTGTCCTTCAAGTGTACAGAACATGACAGTATACCCTTTTGAGTGACCCACTGTCAAAGACAAATAATAAAGTGCCCTCTAAGTGCTCTTCCAGTAGACCCAAGATTCCCACTGGTGGTACGCAAGCTCCTTCTAGTGGTGTGTGGAAATGAAATTAATTTAAAACATATAATACTATCAAAATACTACAACAAACCACTAAGTTTTTGACTTCCCTGTATTTTGTGTCTGCCTAATTTGCCTAATTTTACATAGTCACAATCATGCACTTTGCCCACACATACATCCTAATTACCTGCAGTTACAAGCTAAACTGTGATGGTGAGATAGTAAGCGGAGGTAAAATGAAGAGACTAAAATAAATGCTTCAAAAACACTACAATCATGGCTTCAAACTGGATCTATAATGAAGAGAAGTGCAGATCAGGAGGAGAGTATTTCCTGCAGCTGTGTTGAAAAATCAAGTGGATGACAGTGAACTGAGCACACCTGCTAGTGGCTACTTCAGAGGCACCAGTGAAGTGTCCACAGCGCCTGCTAACACCCACACACAACTGCACAAAACAGTAAGATGGTACTTGGAGAGCTCAATATTTTTTTTGAGGTGGTTCGAGGTATAAAAAGTTTGAGAAACACTGCAGTAGACAAAACGTGATAAAATTACATGATAAAGTGCCCTTTATGGTGGCCTTCCAGTGGAGGAAATGTGAAATGGTGCATCACACAGCTGGTGCCCTTTCTATATTTTTCATCCCAGCCCCTCAGACAGACTGAGTCCAGGGCTAAATTTTTTCTCATGTCAGAACCTGCCCCACCCTGCCTCTGACTGGCTTACTTTGATATTCTTACCCTAATCCTAACTAGTCTCAGCCCACGCCTGAACTTAACCAACCCAACAAACTAAGGCAACAGGTACTAGCCACTCAGAGGCAGAGAAAAGCAGGTCATGACTCTGCCCTCCTACGGAAAAAAGTAACCTGTAGCTCTGAGTGAAACAGCCATAGATCAGTGTTGACTAAATGTCTCTTTTTCAAGATAAAACTGCACATTTTAGAGTGTCCTTTTATTGTGAGCAGTCCAAGGCACACCTGCTGCAATAATCCTGCTGTTTAATCAGCATCTCTCTGCCATACCTGTCAGGTGGATGGATGGAAGTGCTCACTAACACGATTTTAACAGAATTTGATTTTTTATTTCACCTCATGAAAAATGGGAGCATAAACAAAAATGTTGCGTTTACATGTTTGTTGAGTGTTTAAAGCCCAGGTTTGAGAGATTATGGCCCATTGTTTGCATCCATTCTCACATGCACGTGTTCCTGATTTCACTTATGAAATAATCACACAAAATTATATTTTCGCTGCTCCGGTGAATCTCCCCATATTGTACAAGATGTATCATCCAGTCCCAGCTGAACGTGCCATGCATGCTTACTGATAATGACACATCAAAGTGCTTTTATCTCCACGATGGGAGCAACTTAATGTCCCTCTCATGGCTGAAAAAAACTTGATGTCCTTCTCACGAGGAGAAGCAGCAGAGACCCTGGGACTCAGCAATCAGTTCAGCACACAATAACACAAATTGCATTGAGAAGCCTTTCCCAAAGAGTTGTGATTAAAATAAATGGGGCTCATAAATTTGCCTCTGCCGAGCGTGTTGTTTTTAATGAAATTTTATGAGGCTCTCAGCTCACGGTGCCACAGAACTGGTGAGAGAAAAAGAGGAGGAGGGTGGAGGTGGTGGTGGGTGCAGGGTGAAGGCGTATGATATCAGATACATCTTGACGGGTAAACAGAGACAGCACGCATATTAATAAATGCGACACATCTGCGCCAGGCTGATAGACACGTCTGAGCGAGTGGCAACGCAGCAGTGGCCGCCGAGAACTCATTTTGTTTGAGTGTATATTTGTGAGTGTGTGTGTGAGGCCAGTGATAATCATTACATGGAGGTATGTGTGAGATCATCTCATTGAGACGTGCCCAGACTACCAGGGAAACTATACACTGAGGCTCATTTCTGGACAATAGATCTGCGCTGATTTTCTGTGCTCGGCTGGGTTTGGTCACAGCAGATATACTGTGGCTGTAGAGTTTATTGATATCTGAATAAATCAGCATAATCAAGCTGACATTTTCTACGAACAGAGGAGCCAAATGTATGTGACTGTAATCAAAAGCTTTGTCGCAATAAGACATGGTGGAAAAGAAAGAAAAGGGAGACACTACGAACAAAAAACAGTGATGTATATGTTGCTTTCCTATAGGAAGCTTAATGTTTCAGCAGTCGTAGAAATCAAAAAAGTACTTTACTTTTGAGTTACTTTTACTTCACTGAGGCTAAGTATTTACATTTTCTCCTTTTGCTTTACTACATTTTAGGGTAAAATATTGTGCTCTTTACACCACCACATTTGTTGGCAACTGAACTTTAAATATTTAGATTTTGCATAAGAATTATATAATTTAAAGGAGTCATATGTAACAATTGCACATCCCAGTCTCACAGAGACATATTGAGAGGATTTGAAGCAGCACAGATGGTTTTCATGAAAAAATTTAGAGCACCTGGGGCCTAATTATTAGGGACCTTAACTCCCCTGATTGTTAGCTGAAGTCTCTGCTCCATGATATCCAGCTGTGCTGTTCCTTGTCATGTACTGTTTTGCTGATAGGCAAACATAGGCTGTAATATCTGTTGTTTGTATTCATCTCTGTATAGACGGCATTTTGTGGTGTGTTGTCTTTTTCTGTTTTCTGCATTATTTCAGTTGTATTATTGTATGCTGACTTAAAAATTTGAATGTCTGCTGTTCTACAATGAAAAAAGAGCATCGCTGGAACAAAATCTTAAACAACACAATTTAACCAGTTCAGGTGGGCCATTTTATGTCTGACATAATGCATTACTTCACCACAAAATAAAGTTTGGTCTTGAATTAGACTTAACTTCTTTCCAAGTCACCAAGAGAAAATGGTGGCTCACCTGCACGGGGAAAAACTGCTAAATTGTCTTTGAGTTGTTGATATTTCTTCTCTGCTGCAGAGAATCGTCTCATCCTGGATGCCTTCGCCCAGCAGTGCAGCCGAGTCCTCAGCCTCCTCAACAACGGCCGTCTCCTGGAGCCTTCCTCCTCCTCTTCCTCCTCCTCCTCCTTCACCTCAAACATCAAGCTGGAGGATGGGCCAGGGGAGATTCAGAGGCTTCACTACTCCTCTCTAGGGAAGTCCAAAACTGAAGAGAGCTCTTCCACCACAGACCCAGAGGAGGAGGCACAACAAAGCCATTTGAGCCAACAACAGACCTCTGCTGTCCTCCGTATCTTCACAGACTCCCTACAGAACTATCTCCTCTCAGGGTCTCAGCAGCAGCAGCAGCAACATCTGGCCGCAGGGCTGGAGGACGAGCAGTGTCCGTCGGCGGAGCCCGGTTCTCCTCCAAGACACACCCTGGGGGGCTGGGGTTCGCCGACTCCGTCAGAGTCGTATGGCCACCCGTCGTCCACACTGCCAGAGGAGGAAGAGGAAGAGGAGAACTGCTGTCCACGCTGCCTGGAGCTGGAGCAGGAGGTGTTGTCTCTGCAGCAGGAGAACGAGGAGCTCCGCAACAAGCTGGAGAACATCCCAGGTGGGGTAATGAAAGGGGTTTGGTTCTTTTCTTTGGGGTCAAAGGTTTATATTTCAGTCCATGCATGTGCTGAAACAGTTTAGTGACAAATTAAAGGAAAGGTTCCTCTGCAAGCTACCAGAACATTTTCAGTGCTCTTGGCTGTAGAGTCTTTACATCTCTGGAGAGCAACATGAGGGAAAAACACCCTTCTTCTAAAATATATTCCCGCATTTCGTGTCTGGGGCAGATTTTTATGAGGCATACTCAGGCATGCTGTGCCTGCTGTGCCTTATTTTCATCTGTTTTCTCAAATGTTGGATTGCAGTGGAAGAACAGATCCCCTAGTAAAACTAATAATATCACACTGCACAAAACTCAAACTCATGCGCAACTGTGCATCCCAAAATTAGTACTGCAGTCCAAATAGCAATGGAGACATAGACTAAACATTAAATAAGTTGAAATCTTATTTAATATGCAATCTATGGCTGAAGTTTCCCTGCCCCCCTCCTCCCCAGACTCGAGGAAGCTCAGGCAGGCTGCAGGAGCACCGCAGGACAACAATTTAATTAGACAATAACAAGTGAGGACAAGTTTATCAGTTGTGTAATTGTCAGTTGTCTGTCAATGTAAATTCAAGCCTGAAAACAAAAGCTCACTGTTCTGAAAATACTCACTGTGGAGTTTGAGTTCAGTGATTGTTTGATTTAAATGATTAACATCTACTCCTTCTAGAAGAGTATGAATGATCTCTTAAAACTCATAAACAGCCACTTACTCATTCTGCAAACATTTGTCATTAATCTGGACATTCATGTGAAATGGGATGAACTAAAACACAAGGTATTGACTGGAATATAAATTTCAGAGGATGGCACTGTGGCTGAAGTGTTATTGTCAGAGAAGCGAGTATTTCAGCTGGACATGTTTCCTTAACCTCTGATGACATATGATGGTCATTTTATGATTAATTACAGTGAATATATCAGATATTTAGAAGTAAAAGTCCTGCATTTAAAATTTTACTAAATGTTTGGTATTATCTAAATGTACTAACATTTACTTCGTGTTTTCAAGGTGGAGCTCCTTTAAATTAGGGATGCACCAATTTGAGATTCTGGGTTGATACTGATATGATGTTTAAAATAACAATTTGACCAAGCCAGTATCAGTGTTTTTTGTTGTTGTTGTTTTGTCGCTGTTTATTTTATTTCTGTTGTTATTTATCCCCCCCTTTGTACCAGGGAAACAAAACCTTAATTAAAAAAAACAAAAACATGGCACTTGTTGCTCTTTTACATCATACCAGAGTCGTGTCCAGCCAGTGGTTTCTTTTCTGACACAACAGCTGGGGATGCTCGCTACTGTTGTCAGAGTTAGTGCGCCAATAACCAATATAACATTTAGTGAGCACAAACTGATGCAACACAACAGACATACATCATCTACTGCCCTTAGGGCTGAGCAATATGGACAAAATCAAATATTGCCATATTATTGATCAAATTCCCCAATTTCAACGTTGTGACAATATCGTAGGGATGACTATCAGTCCTTTGACAAAATGTAAACACACTGATATTTTTGATAAATAAATGTTATTCCCCCATGTGTTTTTCACATGTTAAACTTGTTCTTTGCACATGGGAAATGTGGTTTTGGAACATTTTGATGGTGTAATATGTATATTCTGATGTGAAACGTGCCACATGTGGAAAATATGGGAAATTCATGTGTTTTCCTTGAAGCGTCAAGGTGATTCAAGACCTGCATCACCCTGTTGTCTCCGCTAAGTTTATCAGACTGTATGATCAGAACTGTGTCATTAGCAGAATGCCACAATTGACCAATCAGAATCGAGTACTTAACAATGTGATGTAGCAATTTTCAGTAATTTGGATATAATGAATAATAGAGCAGCTACAGCAACAGTCTGGTAAATTCAGAAAATTACATCACTTGACGATAATGCATCCTTTAAAGGCAGGAAAACACAACACTTGTGCCATATGATAATACAACAATGTACAAAATCTAAGATAATACCTAGTCTCATATCACAATATTGATAAAATATCGATATATTGCCCAGCCCTGCCATTGGTGACTGTCACCTTATCTGCCAATTTCAGTCAACAAGGTCAATGTGGGATTATACTGATGTTCAGCCAATAAATTAGTGCATTACTAATTTAAGTACTTTGCTGGACAGTTTAATCCAGAGCTGTAGATTTGAGACTTGACGAAAATGTGGACTTGTTACTCAACTTGAGACTTGACTTGGTGACCCATGTTTCAAGAATATTAAAAACTGCAATATTTTGCATAATTTTGCCTTTTGGAGCTCATCCAAACTGTCATGAATAATGAATAACATAATCAGGATGCATGGCAACATCTTCATAACCTAAATTCAGATGAGAGAAATGAGCCTGTTCTTATGAAATTAATTAGTTTATACAGATAAATGAGTAGCTCATAGTTTCTCCTCCTCTGCAGAATACTCCCTCTTCTCCTCCCTGCAGCAGTGAAAAGGATTCTAAATCTGAATCATTTATTTATGTGCTGCTTTTAGTTATCAAAAGTCTGCTGTATTAATTATTGGAAATGATCTTTTTTCTCCCGTTTTAAACAAGATGTTGGAGGAGCGGCCATCTGCCTGATAAAAATGTCTAATAAAATGTTTTTGTAGAAATGCTCCTGTAGTGTAATAATACATGATCTTACAGGGACAGTTCACCCCAAAATGAATAATAAATTTGATATTTTTCCTCTTATCTGTATTGTTATTTATCCGTCTAGATTGTCTTGGTGTGAGTAGCAGAATTTTGGTTTTCTGCAGTGTCACTCTCTAGAAATGACATGATCCTCGTATAAGATAATCCACAGACCTTGTTGTGAGCAGTTTCATGAGGGAACTGCTTTTTTTCTATGGTACAAAGAAAGGTATATGGAACTGTGAAATAGCACAGGAACAAAATATGTGTAATGTATGTATCATATAGAAGTTCAGGTAGATTCTACTACAGAGAGAAAATTGCTCACAATAATGAGCCATGTAAATTATCTTGAGTAACTGAGTCATGTTTTCTGGAAAGAGACACTGCTATTTAGTTCTTCAAATGTATTTTTGGGGCACTTTGCGCACCGCAAGCAGAGTGCCATCGAGTTCTATTACATTCAGGAGAATGAAACTCACACCAAAACAGTCTAGAGGGATAAATAGCACTACAGACCAGAGGAAAATATCTATTTTCGATTTTGGAGTGAACTCTCCCTCTGCCTCGTAAACACAGCCAATTCATTTGTCATTTGTCTGCATATCTTAGTAAAAGTAGTTTAAGCGTAAAAGCTGAAAATAGTCTGTAGCGATGTGTATATATATATATATATATATATATATATATATATATATATATATATATATATATATATATATATATATATATATATATATATATCATTGTCATAATTAGACCTCAGTATCGTGGGTTAAGTTTGTGTCATCAGTTTCATGTTCTCACTGAATCTAAATGTATTATCGTTTGGAGCTTAATAGCATCTATTTTTGTCAACTTTCCTGCTCTCCAAAGTATTCTGAGCTCTCCAGTGTCACCGTAACCTAATTCGCTCTTCAGCTCATTTTATGTGCATGTTAAATATACTGAAGATTTTAATCTGAAAAAAATACAGAACAGTCTTTTAACGAGCAAAGAATATGTTGTTTAATTAAATGCCAGATGAGTCATTTGTTTGTATGGCTGGTGTTTTTCTACAGTTCCCTGTCAAAATGTTCTCGACTACTTCAAGACTGTTCTTGAGTTTCACAACCAGCTGGTCCAGCCGATGCCAGAGGAGCAGCTCACCGAGGTGAGAAACAGGCTCCTGAACATTATACAAAGCTATTTAAATCATGTGTTATAAGTAGCATTATGTTAATAATGTCTTCATCGTGTTAATTGTAGAATTAAGAGGTGTGAAAATATGGAATTAAAGAGAAACTCTGTCTCTGCAGGAAGAAGAACGGCAAACAGTTTTTGAGGTCTGTATTTAAGCCTACAATTTTGTTGTTTTTTTAAAGAATACAAAGGATTTTTTTGTATATTTGTACAATTTTTACTTGTAAAACCAAAAATAAATGTGGTACTCTAGTGAAACTGACATGAAATAAAGTTGTACACCCTGAAAAAAAAAAAAACATTTATTACATTAATTCAAAAAAGGTACATCCAAGCAGTCTGTTTCAATGGTGACCATGCAGTCAAATTTAGAAGAAAATAGTCACGTGAAGCTGCATGAGCAGTTAAATCAATTCTCTGTCCTCCTCCTCCCTGCAGGGCAGTAAACAGCTCCTGGAGAACTACCCTCTCTTCATCACGAACAAGCAGTGGGACGAAGCCGTCAACTCCTCGAAGAAAGACGGCAGACGGCTGCTGCGCTACCTTATTCGCTACGTCTTCACCACAGACGAGCTCAAGTTCTCCTGCGGTCTGGGCAAAAGGAAGCGTTCGGTCCACTCAGGAGATCCAGGCCTGGAGAGACGACCGCTCAACCCTGTCAAAGTCAGCTGCCTCAGAGGTACATGGCCTGGAAACGTCTATTGATTTAGAAATGTATTTGCTTTATGCTGCTAGGGCTTGACAATAAGTTGTTTCAGCTCTTTGGGCAAGTAGCAGAAATGTTTTAGTTGCCCAGCAGGCCTACATTTTCTATTTTGGACAAGTAACTTTGGTTGTTGGGCAACTAAAACATTTCTGCTACTTGCCCAAAGAGCAGTGGCTGAAAAAGCTTATTGTCATATCTAATTTCCAAATATGTAGCTGAGGTAGAAAAGTCAGGTCTGTGCAAAATAAATGAGCATTAATAATGTGACGATGACCTACTCATGATTTACGTTTAGTTTGGTGTCACCCTCGAAACCTCCTCCCTGTCCAACACTGGTACAGATCAAGGCTGGCTTTAATTTCCAGTAACTGAACAAAATCTTCTTCCCAGAGTTCATCCGGATGCACTGTGCCTCAAACCCAGACTGGTGGATGCCCTCAGAGGAGCAGATCAACAAGGTATTCAGCGACGCCGTTGGTCACGCTCGTCAGGGCCGGGCGGTCGGCACGTTCCTGGGCAGCAGCGGCAGCAGCACCAGCAGCCTCTACATGGACGGCTTTGATGGACATCTGTCACAGGATGAACTGTACTTAAAAGGCTGCCAGAACGGCCAGTCGGACTGAAGTGAAAGGACGAATTAAATGCCGAAAATGTAGCCGTACAACAACATATCCCAAAACACTGACCTTATCCTGTCACTTTACACAGTGAAGAAAACATTCCAGAAGTTTATCAAACAGAATATAAAAACAGTCTCTGAAGCAGTTCTGATTTTTAGTTTTGTAACTTTTCTGCCATTTTTATACTTAAAATTTTGTTTAGTCAAAGTCTGACTCTAAAAGGCTGTTTTAAACACAAAATTTGAGTCTTCCATTTGCTACTTTTTCTATAGTTTGTTGTTTTGACCAGTTATGTCACTATCAATGGAGGTTTTTTTATGTTTGTTTTGTGTTTTGGGCGTTGAGTCCCAGTTACTTTTATCAAAATTTACATGCATACATTCAAGGGTAATTCTGATATTTACAAACCTGGGCCATATTTTTAGATATTTTGGGGTCTAAATGACTAATAGGTACAAAAGGTTTTGGAATTGGTCCAGTAGATTGCAACTGGTTATTATTTAATACATGTTAAAACACAAAAGTTAGACAGTAGACCAGCAACTCAGCAACTTTCAGGCAGAATTACTGTTTTTGTCAAAAGAGTGTGGTGGTTTTGAACAGCGTGATAAAACGGCTTCTGTTCAGTCTCTTAAAAGACATTTAGCTAACTTAACTTAAGATGTGAATTGTGTTGCATTTATTCCAGCTACATCTTTTAACCATCTTCAAAGTTTGGTTTTCTTTTTAACAGAGACAATCCGACCACAAAGCATATCTAAGTGCAGGAAACAAGAAAGAAGACAAGAGTAAGTTAGTTACATCTCATAATTAAGTTAGCTACCATTTTGCTAATAATAGCTATATTAAGATTTTTGTTTTATTAGATTAGTCATTTTAGCCCCATAATATATATGAATTAAAAAAACAGGGCCCAGGTTTAAAAATACTGGAATTATCATCTAAAGTCATCAGGATGCTATTTATTTTTTTTGTTTATGTTGTCCACATTAGTAAGTTATTATAACCACCGTTGACTCTGCACCCTCCATCACAGAAAGTAGCATTTAATATTTCTGCAAAATTATGCGTCATTGGCAAAGCACCTTTACTTGCAACTCTTCTACAGGAGTACCTCTAACAAAGTCATGTTTTTTCACCTGTAGTCTAGCACTTTGCATTCCTGTTTTTTTATTTCAAACAATTCTGATGTGTCAAGTTTTATTTCTAAAAAGAAAAAGTGCATTTAAAAATAATGTCTTTCCAGTGTGCTCAAATGCAGCTTCCCCTGGGTTGAAAGAAGCTTTGGTCAAAGTTGATCTGTTTTCAACTAATCAGCTGAAAAAAAAAGAAGAAACTCTTTAGTCATATTGCAGCCTGCAGAATTTATTACATGAGGTCTCTAAAATTTGTTTGAAATACTGTATGGCAGCAATATAATGCTGTTTGTTCCATAAAAATGAAGGTATTATAATTATAAAAGACTGTTCTTTTTTATGCTAATTTCTGCACTTTCTTGTATGAATCTAAGTATATTTGCTATGTATTAGATTATTTTATTCATCCTGATCCAAAAACTCTGGTATGAATCCAACTACAAGGTACATTTGTTGCATTTTACAGATTTTTGACTTGGGATGAATGTACATTATGTCCTTTTGCTTAAGGCAGGTGCTGTATAATAATGCCTTAAACTTGATTCAAGACCTCCACAATATAAATTTTTCATGTTATCACAGAAATGACAGAAAGATCCACTTCTAAACAATTATCTCTTGACCCAAGTGGAAGAAAAATGAGCACTTCTTTCTCTCTGAAGGTCTTATTTGCACTTTTACGTGTCTCATTGTGGCCAAATTGAGACGTCTTTGAACAGAAGTTAACCATTTTTATCCTTTGTGTATTTATTTGTTTTGGTATTCAAAAACTTCACTCCATGAAACTGTTTTCTACGTCTGAATGTACCAGATTTATGAGGTCAGTTTGCCACGTCGACAGTGCTGTGTAAATGTGTAATATAAAGTACAGTATTGTGTGAGGTGTTCTTGAAATACCACGTCTCTCTCTCTCTTAAAAAGCCAAGTAGAAAAGTGCCACAGAAACCTTAAACAGCTGGATTCTGTCGTTGTGTTGCTGTTCTGAATGTGTGCGTTTATTTGTATTTACTCCTTTACCCTCAAAGTGGCTGTTATCAACACTGTGAAAAATCAGTAGGATTTCTACAAATCTAAGAGCTTCTGTTGTTTTTTATTTATAATAAATAAAATAAGCACTGAAGCTGAAAACTTACATTGATGCATCTCTCTCTATATATATCTGTCTGTCTATCCATCTATCCAGATAGATAGATAGATATAACCTGCCTGTCTGTCTGTCTTATGCAAACATCAGAAATGAGGTAATCATATTACAGTTGCATTTAGTAAAAATGGGGATTATTAGTAGGGTGACAATTTTAAAATAATTAACGATATACCAAGCACAGTGCGCACACAGTCTTTAAATCAAATAATTAATCAGTAAATTGCACACAACAAAGAAAGAAACAGGTGGACAAACTAATAAACATGAAACACTTAGAGCTGCAATGATAAATGCATTATCAGTCCACTATTAAATTAATTTGCATATATTTTGATAAGTCATTTTTTTTAATTAAAAAAAGACAGCTTCTTAAATGTGAATATTTTCTGGTTTCTTTACTTTTCTCTGACAGTAAACTGAATATCTTTGAGTTGTGTCTTTCAGTTATCTTGTCTCAACATCCAATTCAAGGAATCACTTACTGGTGAGACCAATTGCTAACATTATCCACAAAAACCAATGCTAACTTTAGTTACACAGGCCAACCACTAAAGTTATCTATACAGACCAAACGCTAAATTATGCCAGACAAACCAACTGCTAACATCAGCTACACAGACCAGCTGCTAATGTCTAACCTTTCAATACTACTTCTGCGCTGGTGGGTGCAGGTGGAGATGCTGGTGGCCAGGATAATGTGTGTCTGTGAATAAGTTTATGCTAGTGAAGTGTTAATAATGTTAAATGTTAAAAATTAATTTAAATGTGAAGAATTACAGCTAAAAATCTAAATGTGCATTCACACAAAAAGACAAATACAGATAAGGCTCATTTCAGTTGGATACCATTATTTATCTATAAGTCACAATCAAATCTGGGAATGATTTTCAAAAATGACAGTGAATGTCTGAGTTACAGCGAGACAGCAGGTGCAGAGAAGCAGGTGGTGGAGAGATACAGTAAGAGACTACAGCACCTTCACCTGAGGCGTCTTTAATGTGATCTGTCTGTCTGACTTGTCACTGATCTCCAGCAGATGGCATTGTAGCTACAGTGAAGCTGATGTAGTCCAACACTTGAATGACTGTACTGTCATTTTAAAGGGACAGTTCACCCCCAAATCAAAAATGCATGTTTTCCCTCTCACTTGTAGTGCGATTTATCCATCCAGATTTTTTTTGGTGTGAGTTGCAGAGTTTTAGAGATATCAGCCGTAGAAATGTCCGCCCTCACTACACTCTCCAACATACTGGCACTCGGCTTGTGGTGCTGCAAGTGCCAAAAAATGACATTTGAAAAATTCTAAACCATAGAGTCTTTCCAAAAATTATGACCTGATTGCTCAAGATAATCTGCAGACCTTGTTGTGAGTAGTTTCATGTAGGAATCGCTTTCTTTCAATGGGATAGAACGTAGCTACAATAAATCCTGCTGCAGAGAGACAGTAGACATTGTTGTTGAGTTTTGTTTTCTTGTTTTTTTTTCTGATTCAGGCACCACAATCTGTGTACCATCTAGTCCCATTATACTGGAGAGAAGACAAACATTTCTACACCTGACATCTAAAACACTCTGCATCTCATATGAAAACAGTATAGATGGATTAATGGAAGTACAGGCCAGAGGAGAAGAATATGCATTTTTAATTTTGGGGTGAGCTGTCCCTTTAAGTTAATACAAGTCCACAAAAAGGAGGATAATACACAGAAATGTGTCCATGAGTTAAAGAATGATTGATCGTGCTTTGTTCTGGTACGATTATTTGGGGTAATTTCTTTTAATTACTGGTGTGTGAGATGTTTTCTGTTATAGAAATTTGACTTCAGGTTTTGAAACTTCATATTTAGACGTTTATTTGTACCCAGTAGCTTTATTTTTTGTTTTTGATTGCTCTAACTTATAACTTGGGCTTTGGCTTTTATACTTCCTTGCTTGTTATTATTATTATTTATGTTGGTTTATTTACATTTTATAGCTTATTCTAGGTTGTGTGCATGTGGAAAGACGTTCTTTCTAGAGGTTTTGGTTGTAAAAAAAAAAGAAAATTGGCGTGATGAGTTGCAAAATATGTTCTTCCCACGGAGGGTTCCGCCCAGAAACTTCAGTGTCCGCATTTTTCTGCTGTTTCATAAGGAGCCAGTCTGATTGTCTCTACTCGCATGTCCACTCTTCCAGGATGATACAGCGTGGAGCAGCGTGTGTACACACTGTTATGAGCGTGCGGCTGTGACAGCTTTGATTGGGTGTTTCTCTTTAATGCTGCGGCATCGCTCTGACTGTATGCGGGCCTGCTGCTCTGGAGGAGGGCGGGCCGGGAACAATGAGCGCATTTCGGACAGTAAACTAACCGATGCGACATGAACGCAGCGTGCACGGAGGATTTCAGCTCGGATAACGTGGTTTGCATTGATTGAATATGGAGATGACACGCGTAGCTTCGAGCTGATCTCAGGCCCTGTCGGTCCGCTGTCTGCACGCTGACCTCCGGTAAACCCACCGAGACTTTGAGACATCCTGCAGAGGTGCTTTTGCGCAGCACTGAAACTCAACACAAAGGAGGGGATGATCTCCGAATCAACTGATCAGGAGTGAAACCGCGATCAATAAGGGATACAAAGACAGCGGCTCAAGATGATGTCACTGATCGATCTGGACGATGACCAGCGGTGGGTGCCCACTCATGTGAATGTCACCGTCCTCCGCGCCAGAGGACTGCGAACCAAGGGCAAGCACGGCAGCCGCTACCTCTACACCATCATCCAGGTGGGGAAGGAGAAGTACACCACCGGGCTGGTGGAGAAGGCGGAGGTGCCCGAGTGGCACGAGGAGTGCTGCTTCGAGCTGCTGCCGGGGATCTTGGAGGACGGCGGCCGGAGCGCGTACCCCCCGGGCAGCGGGGACCTGGTGCTCACCGTCATGCACCGGGTGCTGATCGGACTGGACGTGTTCCTCGGTCAAACCATCATCCCTCTGGACAAGATATTTCAGGACGGGATGTGTCCCAGAGACGAGTACGTGCTGTTTTATTGTAATGTCTGCATGATGCCCACACATGAGAGGTGATGGGTCATCTTTTAATGTTTTACTACAATAGGTTGTGGTGAAAGAAATATTCAGATACTAAAGTAAAAGTAGTGGTACCAGAGAGTACAAGTAAAAGTTACAAGTAAAGGTCCTGCATTCATAATCTTACTTATACTTAAAGTACCAAAAGTAAAAGTACTCATTGTGCAGAATGGCCCATGTCAGAATCATTCAAACTATATTATGTCACTGGATTATAATTAGTGATGCAATAGTGTGTGTAAACAGCACCAGTATGACACCTGCACATGAGGCTAACTTAAAATACTGTATTTATAGTACATCATTTATATTTGTATTGCTAATCAGGATCTGTGAAGTAACTGTGGCTGTGTATTGGCAAGAATCTGGTGATAAAAATCACAATACAGGGGTTACAGTTCAATATTGCCATACAGTGTTCAGTATTAATATTTTTTTCACTTGCCTGGCCCAGCAAGTTGGTCAGAAATCAACTTATATAAAGGCAACTTTTACTTTCCCCTGTACAAACTATTTTATTTATTAGCAGTTATCAAATATCAACAATGACCAAAGTCAATTATCAGTTTTAATCTAGAGCTGCAAAGTCAGTAAGAAAAATGTTCATCCCAGCTTTTCAGAGTCCAAGGCAAAGTCTTTAAATATCTTGTGTTATCAGTCCAAAACCCAAAGATATTCAGTTCAGTATGATGCAAGATGGAGAAAAGCAGTAAATCTACACATTTTAGGGGCTGAAAACCGAATTTTCTGTTATTTTTGCTTGAAAAAATACTATATAAATATATAATATAAAAATATAAAATTTGAGCTAAAAAGTTAACTTTTTAATGTAAGCAGAGCAGAAGTAAAAAGTGGCATTAAATGAAAATACTCACGTTAACCTTAAAATTGTACATAAGAGCTTGAGTAAATGTACATAGTTACATTCTGCCACTGAGGACAGGGTTAAGTAGTAAACTTTACAGGACAATGACATGCAACTGTTCACAAAGGGCTTCTTTATTCAAATGATGTAATTTATTCAATAATTTATTATTTTCTCCTCATAGTCCACTAATTATGAGCCATGTGCTTCCACAACCCAAAACACAGCAGCAGCTGATGTCAGTGATCACCTCCCACCAGAGACAAGAGTTCAACAATGAAAAGATGTGTTGCTGCAGGATGACACAGAAAACTGCTAAAGTCTGAACCCTGAGTGCGGACAGGCTCATTAAATCCTGGCCTTCTAGACTGATATCGTTTACAAGGCTGCTCCAGCGGCAGCTCCCACAATGCACTGCAAATCAACAAGATGAGATCCACTGTGGAACAAGTAATGATTTTAGCCAGGAAGCCTCCATCTTCATGCACAGTGGATTTCCACTTATACGGCATTAGATGTATCCTCAAGTACTTTAGCCGCTCCTGCATCCTTCAAAGAAATAAAATCATATTATCTGAATATTGCATGGCTTTGTTAAATACTCGATTCAGATTGGTCAGTTACAGCATTCTAAGGTCTGTTATTTCTGTGTAACAGACCGTTGTTATGAATAACAGACCGTTGTGACTATATGATGAACAGTTAGTCACTATGGATGAATTTATCATCATAGACTCATTTTTAAATAACTAAAATCATTTTTAAATTAATATTTTGTGTCAAATTATTAGTATTCTAAAGAAATTAGCCATGTAGCAGAGTCACTTATCAACTTTTATGTTACCTAGCAACCAACACTACTTTTCACATCTCACTGAGATTGACGATTTTGTAACCGAAACATGCATTGAAACAAAAAATGGAGCAAGAAGAATGACGGGCACAGACGAGTTACAGGTGTTGGTAACAGCTATAGAGAAACTTTACAGAGAAGGATTTTGCGAAATTTAGAACATTGCTAACCTGGGAGATAAAAGAAAGAGAGTGGGATCAGATAGCAGAGAAAGTCTGCACTGTATCAAGCATTCATTGTGTAGTTAGCTGACACTTCCATTAGTTAGCCTACTGTTATCTAACACTACCATTAGCTACAGTTAGCTAACAGTATAGTGAGCTAGTTAGTAAGTTAGAGGTGGAAAAGTGAAAATTTAGACAACTTAGTGGTAATTAAAAGAAAAAGTTAAGGCAGTTTGAAATGGTAGGATGCTTGTGTAATACACGTTTCCCATTTTAAGTAAGCAACATTTAGTACAACATTGATAGGAACTTTTCTTCTCTAACATGTTTTTCCCCCTGAATCAGTCCCTAACCCTAATTGCTATGGTTACCAAACAGTTAAGATAGGATCTGCAAGTTAGTAAGTTTCTGTAATGTGGCCTGTGTTGAATTATGCTGACAGATGTTATTTTGTCCACCCAATTTATATCAGTAAGAGGAGGCTAAATAGTAACACCTCCACAGATGAACAAGTGTATTTAACTTTAATAATATTCACAGCAGCCATTTCTCATTCAGATAAGTTAAACTTCTGGGGTTAAATACAAATTATGCAACTTCAAAGGAGTCATTACAACTTAATCTGTGTCTTATTTAGTGCCGTTACAGAAGGCTCTAATTTCACTTGCATACTGTAACATTAAGTCCTTTTGTTTACTCCAGTCATGTGGCTCTGACTCTTATCTCTTCTTCTTCTTATGAGTATTTGAAGACCTCATTTGTGCCTCAGGTGATGCAACTGGCCTCACCAGTAATATGTGAAATATTTCCACCATCAACACTGGAGAGCAGAATAAAGCAATACAGCACATCTGGCTTTGATTGTGGGTTCTCCTCCCTCTCTGCGCTCACTGAAACTCTGAATTCCTGCTGTTAGTTTTGGCTCTGCAACACTTTCTCTGGGCCACTCAGAGGATCAGGAGGCCGGAGCAGAGGGAGGATTTCATTGGTTGTCTCTTCATACAGTACACTCTTAGAAAACAAAGTGCTAACTAGAACTATAAAGAGTTCTTCGGTTTGTCCTCACAGGAGAACTGTTTTTGGTTCCACTTGGAGCCCTGTAAGATCATTATCTAGAACTGAACATAAATGATTATGCCTAGAATCATATGTGAAGGGTTTCACCCGGAACCCTCATGAGAGGTTCCTCAGAGTACCCCTCCATGGTGTAATGGTTCCACCCAGAACCAACCAAAACCCTCTCTGCGGGTTCTATGCAGAACTGTTCCACCTTCTAAGGGCATTAACAAGAACCTTTTTATATTCCAAGGGTTTTATTTAGAGCCCACCTGAGGTTTCTATCGAGAACCTTTTTATATTCTAAGGGTTTAATCTAGAACACACTCAGGGGGTTCTACCAAGAACCTTTTTATATTCTAAGGATTTCATCTAGAACCCATACAGGGTTTTTCTTTTTTCTTTTTTTTTTTTTTTTTACCAAGAACCAAGAACCCAACTTCAAGAATTTCAATAATCTTTGAAGAAGGCTTTCTTCAAGGGTGCTTTGGATAAAAAGGGTTCTTATTGGAACCCTTGGTCTCACAAAGAACCCTTGACAAACCCTTTCTTCAAGAAAGGGTTCTTCAGAAGCAAATGGTTCTGGGTACAAGCTCAGCCCTTCAGGAAGAACCCGTTTGGAACCTTTATCTCTAAGAGAGCATGTCTTAAACTGCTCATGCACGTTGGTGGGTGGAATTTGGGTTGAGACTTTCTGTTCTGAGGTTTGAAAAACAGTTTGTTGTTAAAGATTTTGAGCACAATGCCCCGAGCAGAACTTCCAGATTATGTAATATGTGGATTGCCAAAAGGAAATCAATGTGTTTTGATGTTGCTTGTTTTGACCCGGGGAATGCCCAGATAACACATGACTTGTGTTTCAAACAGACGGCAGAACACTTCAGACATCCTGCTGTGTATTTATTAAAGCAGGGCTATAAGCGGGGTTGAGAGGGTTACGTTAAAAATGTATTCTGATACAATTACTAATTACCTGTTAAAAAAATGCAGTCAGTAGCCTATTCCAAGTAACACAATATCAAAATAATGTAACTTGATTACTCTCCATTTCTTTTGGATTAGCTCAATATCAAACATGGTGAAATTGTTTAGTCTAATAATAATACTGGCTGTTTAGTTTAATTAATTAATTGTTTGTCCAGTCTTTTCTTTGTTGTGCACAAATGCATGTTTACGTCAATAATTAGGGCACATTTAAATCAACTTTGTTAAGTAATACTAAGCTATTCACATTTCACACTCAAACCTCAAGTAAAAAAACAGTATTTTTACCCACACACCACCCCGGTCACTAGTATCACCACCTACTATCCCAAATATTTTTCAGTAGTAATAGCAATAGTAGTAGACTTGTTCTGTGTAGCTAATGTTAGTTGGTCTGTGAAGATAATATTAACAGTTCAACATTCAAGTCAAATTAAATTTTATTTGTATAGCCCAGTATCGCAAATCACAATGCCTCAGGAAGCTTTGCAATCAGTGTGTGACACCGCATGTCCTGCAGAAGTTGGGGGAGGAGATGGTCGGTGTGGCTGACAGTAGAAGTTGGTCTTTATAGCTAATGTTAGCGGTTGTTCTTGGTAGCTAATATGAGTGGTTGGTCTTTGTAACTAACATTAGTGGAGCAGTAGGTAAGTGTAGACAACCTTAGTATTTGCTCTGTGTAGCTGAAGTTAGCAGCTGCTCTGTGAAGTTAACATTAGTGGTTGTTCTGTGTAGCCAATGTTAGCAGCTGGTTTCACCTGTAAATGTTTCATTATGTTGAGTTTGTGGATGGAGACATTTTCATAGCCAAAGGCAGAACTGTCCCTGTACTGTGACATGGTTCCCCTTTTCTGGTTTAAAGATAAAATAATGTTCAAATTTCCACCCAGTGAAGCAATTTTTCACTCAAGGGCATGTAAATGAACTGTGAGATTAGCTGGTTTCAAAGAGACCAGAGTGGTGTTGTGAAGTTTTGTAATGTGCGCACACTGCACAGTAGTACGTTGTTCTTTATTTTAACATGTATTTTAAAATTGTAATTCTGCTAATCATCCACATTTTTAATAAATGTAACTGTAATCTGATTACATTCTTTGTAACTATAATTGAGTACAGTTACCTTTTTGTGTATCCTAATTACATAATCCCATTACATGTAATTTGTTACTCCCCAAAACTGGGGAGTCAGACTGGAGCGTGGATGTTGACTATCCCATTTCTTTTGTGGCTCCAGATGGTTCAAGTTGAATTCTAAGGCAGGAAGAAAGGAGAAGGAACGTGGTGAGCTTCAGGTGACAGTCCAGTTCACTCGCAACAACATGACAGCCAGCATGTTCGACCTCACCATGAAGGACAAACCTCGCTCTGCTTTCGGCAAGCTCAAGGATCGTGTCACCGGGAGGAAGAGAGGGGACATGGAGTCTTCCTCGGCCATCGTGCCAGGCCGCTACGCCGCCCTGTCAGGATCCCTGGGGCAGCCGTTTGGCGAGGAGGGTGGAGGGCCAGTGGAGCCACCAGATGTAGAGGTAGCAGAGGAAAAGAGGAGCAAGATGAAAGATTTCTTCAAAGGAAAGCTGCGCAAGTCATCTGACACCAGGTCTTGCTCATCGCTGGCTTCAGAGAGCAGTGTGTCCTCCATGGCCAGTGATAACCCTGGCCCTCCGCCCAGTCTGGACCTTCTGTCAGACCCTCCCAGCTCACCCATCTACACCACCAAAGTCAGAGTGGACACCCATTATGGAGAGACAGATTTAGCTAAAAAAGGTAACGTTTGAAATTATTTCTATTTATAAGACACGAAGGTTGGTGGCTGCTGGTTTTGTTTGATAATAAATTACAGTCTCTCAAAGTGTTCTATAGTGGAGGTGAGCCTTGAATTTAGGATCCAATTAGGATCCAAATAAACATAAAGGAATTAAATGAAGCATTAATCTTAAGAGAAAATTAGCAAGAGAACACAGCAAATGCCGTACTGTATTTAATGAACATAAAGTAACTAAACAAGATGGTCTTATCACCTCTACTGTTTACTAGGAAAATCCAAATAAAGGGTTATCACTCCATCTGCACAAAACAAAGGTGCTATGTAGAACCAAAAAGGGTTCTTTGGCTTGTCGCCATAGTAGAACCCTTTTTTTGGTTCTTGGTAGAATCTTTTATAAAGGTTCCACTTGGAACCATTTCAGAGAGTTCTACCTAGAACCTGACATGAAGGGTTAAGGGCCATGCACACCAAGAACTATAACTACAAAAATATTGTTTTAAAAACTGTTTTAATTCAATTAAATTCATCAAGTGGTGGAGTCTGGACCATAACTTTATAGCTGTGGTGTGGTTCTAGTTCTTGGTGTGGATGGCCCATTATACCTAGAACCATCTATGAAAGGTTACACCTAGAGCCCTCCATGAAAGGCTCTACAGAGAACCCTCCAACAGTGTAATGGTTCCGCTCAGTTATATCCATAACCTTTCTACCTTCTAAGAGTGCTAACAAGAACCATTCATATAATACAAGGATATTATCTAGAACACATCCTTTTATATTAGGGTACAAAGAACCCTTGATGAAAAGGTTCTTCAAGGATTTCAACAATCCAATTTCTTCCAAAACTGGTTCTTTGGATCAAAAGGGTTCTTAATGTAGCCCTTAGACAAAGAACCATTCACCAATCCTGTCTCACTCAACTCATCAGAAAGAACCCTTTTGGAACCCTTATTTCTAAGAGTGTACTCACCACAGGTAAGAACCCAGAGATACATGATTTTGAGGGTGATACCAATATCAGGGGTAGAGATTATTCTGTGTTCTAACAATATCTATATTTTTTTCTTTCACATACACGTATCATAAACAAACATTTCATAGGAATCCCTTAAATCTGGATTATCGATTTATTGGTCAATAACAGTTTGATCGATCAAGCAAAATTTAATCAGTCTACTATCAAATATAGAGCTGAAATATAACTAAGATTTTTTTATGCGGGTGCTCAGCATGTTTTCCAATATACAAGTATAAGTGTTTACTATGTTGACCTTTACATCTGTATATGTTTCATGATGCTGTCAGACAATGAGCCTAGCAGCTGGCTGTTGCCTAGCAGCATGTGTTGTACAATGTTCCCCCTGACTGAGAGGAAAAAGCATTTGGTATTGTTTGGTATAAGGAACATTATAAAGTTGTTGTATTTTTTTTAAATAACGCTTATTCAATGAATTCATTGTTCATTTTACCAATGTTCAATTAAGGAAAGTTCTTATAATTTGCGCCTCTAAAGGTTGGACAAAAAGGTGGATTTAACAGTGTCAGTTAAACTACTTTAGAGCTCTGTCAGTAGTGGTTGCTCCTAGCAACAGTGTGTTCAGCTGAAACCAGCTGCTGGTGTCTGAAGAGCTCCTTCTTTATCCTCAGGTTAATTTATCTGTTTGTCTGATGTTTATTTAAAAAGTCCTCATCAGTAGCAAGAGCACTCTCCCTTCAGGTTTGAATGAGTGAGCTACATAAACATGCCGGCTCTCCACTACAATCTGTTGTTACTTATCATCTGACAGCAACTGCTAAACAATAGTAATGTGATGCTCTACTTTGAAAAATTGTATTTAAAGCTTCATTAACTGATATTTTTATACAGTAGATGGATCAAATTACTATATGTAATGTGAAAGGAGTCACTCCTGTTTTGGAGTCTGGAGAGACTTTCAGCTCATTTTTATTAGTTTTACTGCCCACAAATTGGTTCATTCTCAGCACTCTGAATAAAGTCAAGATGAAACAGCATTTTGAGTGTATCTAGCTGTGACGTATTTTGTAGTTAAATGGAGCAGAGCCTCACACTGGGTGGACTCTGACATTGAAAAGTGGGCGTGTCATGACCAAAAGTTCTACTAATGAATGTTAGCTCTGTGGAGCTAGATTGAAGATTGATTGATGGGTGGATGTCATGGTATTATTGGTTGAACACTGGTTGGTTGAAGCCTATGTAACTAAGCACATGTCATATTTTGTTTCACAGGAAGAAAATATGATTATATTTTGATGTATGAACACAAGAATACATTACTAGCATATATTGTCACAATCTGTGCTCCACTACAGATTACTGAATACATGCCTTGAAATGTAATTTGTAATGTATTCCATCAGATTACTCAAGTTGAGTAACATATTGCAAATACTTTTAATTTATTTTGGAACACTTCAAAATTGTCTTGCTGAGCCCTTTTGCTTGGGTCACTGTGAATGTAGTTAACACTTGCCTTTGGGAATGACCTCACTAAGAGACCAGTTTAACCAATTTAAACTAACTGTAATTCAGTTAATCACATTTTTTTCAACACCTGTTTTAAATACTTCTAGTATTCTGAAGTATTCTGAATACTCCACAATCCTGCTAGCTGGTGACCATAGTGGAGCATTTAGAAACTACAGAGCCAGATACAAGAGTTAGTGGAAAACAAAACAAAACTAAAAGTAGTGTGAAAAAAATAGACTTATATTCGTTGAGTAGCCACAAATATAATGTCACTGGATGTGTAAATAGGCGAATGTGTGCTAATATGTTGGCCACAACAACCTAAAAATGAGGTAATGCTTTAAGCCGAAAAGTTTGAAAGAAAGGTGATTGCAAGGACTTGAGTATCGTTCCTCTCAATACAGATTTAAAAACTTTTCTCAGATTTGCCTGTGTTCAGATAAAAAAACATACAAAACATATTTGATTTTTGTTTTCATAACCCAGTTCTTCCTCCTTCCAACAGTGCTCACCAGCCAGCACACCACGAAGGTTCTCACACACAAGCGAGCCTTCAGCGATGAAGCCAGTAAGATCACAACAGCCTTCCCACGACCCAACCTCGCAGTGGAGTCTCTCAAGGGTCAGACCATGACTCAGTCCAAGTCTTCCTTGTGTATAAATGGAAGCCACGTCTACGACTCTGAGCCCTCCACTCCAAAGAGCTTAGGAGCCCACCAATCCAAGCTGGTCCTGCTGGAGAAGTGCTCCCCGCTCTCTCGCTCCCTGCAGAACCTCACCAAGAGAAGTGACGACAAAGGTTCCTTTGCAGAGGGCCGACGCTGGTCCTTTGACAAGACGAAGAAAGAGGAAAAGGAGGAGGAAAAGGAAGCTCAGACATCGTCTTCCTCAGTTCAACAAGCCCAGATGATTGGTCAGACGGGAGGTCAGCCTGCACCAGCAGCGACACCAGGAGTCTCCTCTACTGCTGATTCACCGGGGAAGAAGTTGAGAAAGACGTTATTCTCTGGAGGGAGGAGTGATTCTCTCCCAGCTAAGTCAGACCTGAACCAGGCTGGTTCAACATCTGAGGGGAGGCTCAGAGGCTGGTTTGGCTCCAGTGACTCCCAGAACAAGCCAAGGTGAGTTGGGATAATTTAAAGGTTTACCTCTGTGTAGGGCTGGGCGATATATATATCAATTATATTTGTTATATTCCAGTGTGAATTCATGTGCAATATAGCAGACAACCATATCATCATATTCGAGTTTTCATTCAGCTGAGGGGCAGTTACTTTACTTCAGTCAGCCATAAAGTAAGTCGATCAGCTCAGGTCGCAGTATAATTGTCATTGAAAGGCTCTGTGTTGTGTTTGCTGCCGCAGAAAAGAAATAAAAAAGTCCCTGTTTCTGTAATCTACTACAGCGTCTGGTCCATGACAAGCGAATTTAGCTAGTTAGCAGCTACAAGTAATTGTGATTTTCTTTTTTGTTGTTGTGGTTTTCTTAAATGAGAAAATGCCATCAATCATCGGATCGCGTTTGCTACGCCACCTGCAGCCTCCAGTAAGTATCTGGAAAAACCTCCAGTTTTAGGCTGTTTAAATTGTCTTTAGCCTGACTTGTAGCGGCTAACTAGCTAACTCACTTTAACAACAAATTCCTCTAACCTCCGTCACTTAAGTTACCCACAAGTCCACCTTCCCTAAAGGGGAAGGCTCAGCCGCTAACACACAAGTGAAGGGAATGTGTAATTCAAGTCCATTATTTAAGCAAGCATACTAATACCCCATGTTGAAAATACTTCACTACCAGTAAAAGTTCTGGAGTGGGTTGCATCAAGTGGTCTTTACTAAACTTGGTCGTTAGTCATTCTTAGTTAAGACCAGAATGGACTTCACAGCTTTTGCACCAACCAGGCTTAAGCCTAGTCATAACTACTCCTGGTCTTAGCAATGCATGTTCATGTGAATGCCCACAAGACTATGGCTGTTGCCTAGCAGCATGTGTTGCTAGGATACATTGTTGACAATATTCCACTGTCTTGCTGATTTGTAGCTAATCATTTCTAATATCTGACTGAATAATAATCTGAATAATAGGCACTCAACTTGGAGAGAAATAAAGCACATAAATGGCTGTTCAGATAAAATAGATGGACAGATGTTAGTGAGCACACTCCCTTAAAAAATATGCAATTTCTCATAATTAACTTACAGTAGGGAAGGTATCTGTGACTAGAGGCTGTTTTCTTGTATTAATCAGGCTAGATTCTGACTTTATGCCTGCTTCTGACTTGGGGAAAAGATTTATACCTGGTAGCAAGAAGAAGGCTTATGCCCAGATGGCGCAACCTTCCCAACTATTAGGTTAGATTTAGAATGCTAAGTAAGACCGACTTAGCTTAAGACTAGACCTAAGTCTTGTTGGTGCAGCCGGCCCCAGCAAGTTTTACTGAAAATGTCAAAAGTAAATGTAGCATTACTCATTGTACAGTAAAATGCTCCCTGTCAGTACTTTACTATTATATCAGATGTTGTAAGAATTATTGCTGCATTAATATGTATGTTGCATTTTACTGCTGTAGATGTTTAAGGTTGAGCTCCTTTTAGTTACTTTGTATCCTGTTGGGTAGTTCAGTCTACAGAAATGCACCATATTCTATAAACTCATCATATGATTGCACTATTTGAGAATTTACAGTATACTTTAGAGAAAATATGGCTATTGAGATATATATCATATATCGCAGACTAGCCTAAAAATAACAATATATTATTTTTAAGCCATATTGCCCAGCCCTCCCTCTGTGCTCCACAGTGTTTGATGAATGTACTTTCTATCCAGGCACAACAACAGGCACATGGGAGGCCTGAGTTCAGTGTTTGCTCTGCTCCCTGCTCATTTAAAAATGGAATTACTTTTCTCCATTTTACAAGCATGCTGTATCATTATCTCACGCTATATTTTCCACAGATAGCACTCCAGCATTTCCATTGTCTTTACCAGTGTGTGTCCACATGTCTCTGTCAAAGATGCACCATCACTGTGGTTTAGAAAAGTGCTGTCTCCAAAGGATGTGCAGTAAATCATTCCATGTTGATATGAGCTCACCCAGCAGAATAGCTGCCAGCACAGATGGTTGAATGGCCTTGAGTGGCTACAATGCATTATTTATTTTTGCTTGATTATTTTGCAAATGTGCTTCGCTTCTTTGATTAAATTTGTGTTCCCGTTTTCATAAGTCTTTCATTTGACCAGTTTTGTATCTACTGATATTAGTCAAGCTTTCCAGGTAACAGAAACAGAACTATCTTGGTTGTCTTCTCTGTTTGTGTAAGAAAGATGTTCCCCGTTTGGTGATCTGGCACATCATTAACTAAAGCTAAGCTATTGTGCCCTATTTCCCTCTACAGGCTGGAAGTTTCTCCTAAGGTAGAAAGCAGCTCAGACGTACCCCCTCCCCTCCCTCCTCGCTCCCCTGTACCCCCCCAGTGCTCCTCCCCCTCCGGTCATGTCTCACCTGATGACTACAACCCATTCAGCCCCTCTCCCTCTCCCGTCTCCACCCCCATCTCCCCTTCCAACCCTTTCCCTTCACGTATGCAACGCAACCCCTTTTTTGAGGATCTCATAGCTGAAGAGTTGCAGAGGTCCCCCCCTCTGGCGCCTTGTTCCCCCTTTCATTACACCACTCTGCCCTGCACCCCCAGCCCTGCTCATGATGCTAACACTACAAACATGGCTTCCATAAAGCGGGAGCGCCCCCGGCCTGTAGCTAGACAGATATCACTCCCTGCATTACTACCAAAAGCAGCCACACCTAGCTCCCCTAACCACTCCGCCCCTTGCTCCATGTCAGAGAGCGCAGCAGAATTGGACGACTCGTTTGATGCCTTTGCCTCCAGCAGGCTCAATTCACCTAAAGGGAGTCTTCCTCAGAGACAGCCGAGGACCAGTCCAACTCCATCTCACAGGCACAGCTATCATGACCAAGAGCTGCAAACGTGTGAAGAGGAGCCTCCACCTCTGCCTCCGAGGAGACTTTTAAGAAATTCTGTGAACGAGATTTACTCTGACGGCTGGTTGCACAGGGGTCAAGAGCTAGCTGTCCACAAGGAAGCCTACCTCCTCTCGCAGACCGGCGTGGCCTCACTGCAACGTGGCAGAGAAGGAGAATGCAAAAGAAACAGCGTATCTCCAGACCCTCACACGAGCAGCGAGACCTCTGACTCCCTCAGTGTTAACTCTCAGCCATATACAAATATCACTTCGCCGGGATTCGTGTGCGAAGAAAAGCTCAAAAAGTTCAAATATGAACCTTTGGAAGATGATACCGACTGCTGGGGAGGGATGTTATTTGAGCAGGACTTATATGGACGCATTTGTAGAGGAAACTATGGACAACCCAAAGTGAACAGTCATTGTTTGTCTGTGAACTCTGAAGAAACGTCCAGAAATAAGATCACATCCATAAACTCAGGACCTAAAATGCTTCTTGATAGTGAGATTTCTGTTGAAGACCTTTTGGGGTTTTCTTCTACTACCTTAAAAGCAGATACAAAGGTGCTAGACATTAAAACCACACTGGTAGAGGAGACAGAGGAATCTAATCCACCTGAAAGTCCATGCATCAACAACAATGTGTCTTTCTCACTAACATTAGGAGATCTGAACATGAATGTGAACAATTCAGACTTCAGTTTTATTGATTCGGATGGCTCTTCCCAGTCAGAAGTAATCGATATCCTCAAAGGCACTAATAGTTGTGGTGGGGCTTTTCAGCAACAGTCACAAGAGACAGCGACCTCACCTCAGGATGTGTTCACTTTGAGGGACACCTACATACCTGAGATGAACTCTTCCTTTGAAATAACCTCAAACAAACTTTGCAAAGTCTCTCCAGTTTGCCAAGACAATTGCCAAGATAGTCAATGTGAACTGAAAAATGAGGCACTACATGGTAACTCCAGGGTAAACACCAGAGAAATGGCTGCATTGTTGCCACAAAATCAACCTGATCTTGAATCCAGGGCAGATATAACAAGAAGTGTTGATGATAATGGAAACCTACAAGGTGAAATAGGCACTCCTAACCAGAAGGAGCCATTTTCTGGGGTTGTTAGTGCGCGTTTTAGACCGAAAGGAGTGTCCCGACAAAACAGCAATGGAAGCCCAAACGCTCAAAGCAAGAGTGGAGACAGAGAGTTTGAACAGCTGTTGTCCCTTGTTCAAAATATTTCAGGAGTCAGCGAAGGACCGCTGTCATACCAGCCCACCAAATCAGCTCTCTCAACCTTATTGGCATTCAATAAACAGACAGATTTGCAAGGACATAGCACCAACAAAGACCAAATATCAACATCACAAAAGTCTTGGGAAGACAACACGACATCTCCTCTTATAGGAAACTCCTCTGACATCAGTTTCGAAGACCTTCATGCAAAAGTAGCACCCATCTCCAGAACCCCTTCAAAGTCAAAGATTGGCCAATCTTTGCAGGAGCCTGAACCCTCCTCTTGTCCCTCTAACCCTTCTGCACTCTCCCTGTCAGCTGATGCACAGGCTACGCTCCACCCTACCCCTTTCTGTTGCCCCTCCATACCTCCCTCAAGCGTGGGGCCAGGTGCTGGAGCCAGCACTACTCTGACTGTGGCCCCCTACACCTCCTCCTCCTCTTCCTACTCTACCACCTCCACCACTGACCAGCCCCTGGTCGATGCACAGCACTCACTTTTGCCTGAGGAGACACAGCCAGCTAGCAATCTGCCCCATCAGGAGAGCAGGTGAGAATCCGCACACTAGGATATGACATATGTAGACTGGAATAACAGATAAGATTTCCACATACAATACAAAATACGTAATGGTATTTTTCCTTTTTGTTGCTCTGGTTGCTTTGTTTTCTGTTGGCCTGGCCTGTTTGATGCTGAATGCATTTTTAAGTTCTGTCTTTTTCATCATCCAAAGTGGTTGGATGATACCTGCTGCACTGTTCTTGGCTTTGCTTCACATTTATGTTTTTCATCTCATTATTCAGTTACTTGTTGGCTATCGTAATTTTGTTTTTCTTACTCTTTGTTAGCTATTTTCGCTGCTGCTGCTTTGGCCACCTGATAAATTCTGTCCAGACAGAAGTACAAAGTGAAAGCTACAGTGGTGGCAATTCCAGAATTCCAGATTCCACCATGCAATTATTAAAACAGTACTTGATAACTTTTTTGATACTATGGAAAAAAGAAGAAACACTCCTAGGTACACAAAATACAATTACATAAATATTGTGTAATTTTTTTTCTTCCTTTTTTAAAACTTAACAACCTGCACGCAGTGCTGGTACAGAAAATAGTCACTGAACACCTATTTTTCTGTGCTGCAAGCCAAATTTCAGACAGAGGAAAAAAGGATTGAACTGAACTGAAGGTCTGAATGAGCACTTAGATCATTTCAGTGCAGATTGTTGTATTGTTTTGATGTGCTATCAAAAAAGTATTAAAGTATTAAAAACTTATTTTTATTGTAGGGGTATGTATATTCCTAGAACAAAATGGCAATATTTTATATGTTATGTAAACTCAGTAAAAGTGTAGTGACAAAAAAAGAAAAAACTCCAGATTTAACATTTGTTAGTCTTGAGCCCAACTCAAACTTTTGAAAAAAGTTTTGCCAACTATAATGTTTTGTTGCGATAATTAACTCTTCCTCTTTCGATAAACTTAAGTATTGTAATTTTAGAACCAAAAAAACAAAAAACATTCAGTAAACTCATTGCAGTGAAAGTCAATAATGGTTAATATTGTCATTTAAAAACCTTTGATTTTCAGGCATCTAAATAATTACAAAAAAGTTCTACAGCTAACAATTTTTGAAATACGTTTTTGACCTAAAGATTCAGGTTTATCTAAAGAAAAGGAGTATATTATCTCAACAAAAGATTATAGGTCAGCATAACTGTTTTTAGTTCATTTTTGAGTTGGGCTCAAAACTAAAAAATCTGTGGCTGTAAGTTGCCTTTGAAATCTTTTCTTTACAGCAAGGACAGCCAGTCGGGTTAAATGATTAAAAGAATAAATAAAAAGGATATTTATTGTATCACAGCTGTTCAGGGGACCCAAGAAATTCGTGGCAAACCTGTTTTTATACCTAGGACACAAATAATTAATGTTTCTTTTCAATTATGCACAGTCTACTATGTTTACGGCAGATACAGAAGAGAAACTTCAGTGTGCTTTCATATGTTTGTTGGCTTGGAAACAAACATACAATGGACCACTGTCACTGTTACTCAGCCTTTTAATTATCCCCTTTTAGAGCGTATTAATAATAAAAGCAACAACAAGAAAAATGAACGTGTTATCTTAGAAACTTTGCTTTCTGCTGTGATCACAAAGTAGCTATAATTTGAATTTTAGCTTTTATTTTCTGTCTCTAAACATTTGCTTGCCTCCCTTGTTGTTGTGGTTTAATCACCTCTCCAGAAGCAAGAGAATCTCTGCACTCACATTTTAGCAAATATCTTGTTTAAAGGTCCAGTGTGTAAGATTTACAGAGATTTGTTGTCAGAATATGGCAGAAATTCAATATACTATGTATGTGTATGTTTCCATTAGTATATAATCACTTGAAAATAAGAATCACTGTGTTTTTGTTATCTTAGAATGAGCCATTTATATCAGCAGTGGATGCGGGTCCTGTTCCAATGTGTTTCTACAGTAGAAACTGGCTCTAGATACGGCATTTCATGTTTTTCACAGCCACAGTTGGTTCTTCTACATACTAGGAAGGGGAGGGTGAGGCGATATGTTTGCAATTTGCAAGCTCACCACTAGACTCCACTGAATCCTCCACACTGGCCCTTTAAATTTCTGATCTGCTTTGATAGATTGAGCTTTTGTCAGGAAGTGTGAGTGAAGTTCAGTTATAGCTGCTTAATGAGCTGAAATACAGTAACTTACCATCGTTTGAACGTATATAATTTGTCATTTAGAAACAGATATGACAGCTAACACACAGTGTACCTGTGATGAAATACTGGTGCTGACCTCTTTACTTCACAGACCTCATCCAGTAAAGCCATTAACCTCCAGCCAAACAGAGAAGAAGGAGAGTCGTTCAGTTCTGGAGAAGCTGAAATCGACCATCCACCCTGGACGCTCCGCCCAACAGGTTGTAGTTGAACCTGAGAAGACTCAGGTACTGTGCAAGTAAAACACAACTCTACACCTTTATGAGCCCTTTATAACCTTCCATATTCCTCTATATAATATATATGCAGAAGAACAGGAGATTTTTTTAACTTTACACAAATATCGTGGTTTGCCTAATCCTAGTAGTGTGGCTAAAATAAACATATTCAGGTCTTTGTCATATTTCCAACTTCAGCTGGAAATATACTTGCTGTTTGACCACGCATTTACTCCAGCATCACTCCAAAGGGATGCATAATTAGAAGCAAGTACAACTACTCTATCATCAAGTGTCTAAAAAGACACTCCAATTACATGTAACTGAGGTATTACCCACATTCTGGTTCAGCTACATTTACTGTAGTTTAAGTTAAACTACATACACTTTCCAGTAGTATGATGCTGTCATGAAGTAAATGATTCAGAATAGAAAAACAGTAGCAGTGGAATATAAGTGAGTACATCTGCTCAAGTACTGTAATTAAAGGAACAGTTCACCCCAAATTCAGAGATCCATATGTTTCTTCTTACCTGTAGTGCTATTTATCCATCTAGATAGTTTTGGCTTGTTTTGTTTTGGATAGCTGTCTCTATCAAATAAAGGCACAACCCCCCCAAAAAATGTCTCTTTCCAAAAATCAGGACCTTGTTAAGATAGATAATCCAGAGACCTTGTGTTTCTAGTAGGAAGAAAGTAATTCCAGTAGATCCTAACATAGTATTGGTGGATTCTACTGAAGAAAGACAATAGTTTCTACATTAAACTGTTCACAACAAGATCTGCATGCAGATGCATTTTTTTATGCTTTGAGCACCACAAGCTCAGTGCCATTCAGTCCCACTGTATTGTAGAGAGGACAGACATCTCTATAACCAATATCTCAAAAAACTCTGCAACTCACACACACAAAAAAAAACAAGATGGATAAATAGCACTTCAGTCTAAAAGGAAAATATGCATTTTTTATTTTATTGTGAGCTATCCCTTTAAATACAAATTTATTAGCATTTTCTTATTCATGCCACTTTATAGTTCTACTGCACTACATTTATCTGAAAGCTTTATTTACTAACTACTTTACACATGAAAACATATTGATATATATGTGAAATGCAAAGATGAGTCTCCTTTAATTTATTATGCCTCTGTGGTGGTGGTCAAAGGCATTATGTTTTTGGGTTGTCCATCCATCTCACTCTTGGTGAACATGAACGCCTTGAGGGGAATTTCCTGGCGCAAACATCCACTTGGACTCAAGGATGAACTGATAAGATTTTAGTGGCCAGATCATGTTGACCTCGCAAAAAACACACATAACTCCGGAATTCATACAATAATTGTGTCAAAATTTCACAGAAATAATTAACAGGATAAAGTGATGAGGTGATGACATTTTCTATCCTAAAGGTCAAAGGTCACCATCACTGTGACATCATAAAGTTCTCCATCAGTCCTCTGTGCTCCTCTGTAAAAATAGTCACTAAGTGAAGTGACCATGTGTGAAGAACAAATTCCATAAAAGCCACAGAGACTCAAACATTTGTTAATGCTGAGCTGCAGGAATTAAGAATACATCCTGCAGTAATTCATGCAATAAATCATGACATCTCATGCATTAGTTAAGTATTACTTAAACCCCAGACCTTCCGCAAGGAGATTGACTATCTCTTTATGGTTATTCTTTATGCTTGCATCAGGTTGGATTCTCTTTAAAATCAGATGAAACAATATATATTTCCATTTTCCAGGCCAAGATTTTTATTTAGATAATTATCGTTAACGTTATATTTCATGCTCATTAAGGTGAGAACACCTCTGCTTTTGTTCATGTTCATGATTTTGGCCTCCAAAATCAACAAAATATTAAAATTCCTTGTAGTAGCTTTAAGTATATGATTTGTATCCTTATTTTACTTCTGAATGCTTCCTCTGCCACTGCATGAAAGTACACAGCTGCTACCTACCAGCTCCCTGTTAGACTGAAGTTAGTTTCAACACTGGGGAGAGAAATGCTGATCCCATGCCTTCTCTCAAGTGTGACATAATTTTTTGGCCCAGTTAAGAGTTTCAGGTTCTAAAACTGCTCTCCTAGTCTTCCCTTGCAACACTTTGAAGGGAGTAAGGTGATATGGCTGAATTATAATGGTAGAAAGGAATTTCCTTAGGCTGTCACCATCAATTAATCAAGTGGAGAGTTATTTTCTACCTTTAACTATTTCGTAGATCACTATCAACTGCTTTACGTATTACGTATTTCTACAATAGTAATTGTTAAGGTGAATTTAGATATTTTAATAACTACCACGTGTCATTTCTGGTTATATTATAGTGTGACCTGACAACGACTGAGCCAAGAAAATTGTGTGTTACAGTCATTATTGTATTTGAGTCAGTGTGCAGACTGCCATTACCATTCATTATGTCACCTATCAACAATCACAGTCAATTTTCAAAATGTACCCATAATGCTGTGTGAGTCTCAATGTGTGCAAACAGCGGAAGAATTAAGTTATTAACATGTCATACTAAATTACAGAAAGCCATTAGGTACACAGACTATTTAATGCTTCCATGAGCATTTATTAACACCAGCAGTGGGGTTCATAAATTCACTGCGGGAGAAGAACTGTTGTGATGACTTCATTGTTTCCACTGACTCACTTCATTTTTCACCATCTGTACCACAATGCATCATATCAGCCATTTAATATTGTAATAAGCAGTCATTTTAATCACAATTTCTCATTTAAAGGAATATTTTTGACACTTTGCAAAACGCACCTACTCACTTTCTGGCCAAGACTTTGATAAGAAAATTGATACCACTCTCATATGTCCATGTTTAGGACATAAACACATAGACACTGCATTGACTGCTCCAGCCCATTGCCTGTTATGTTAACGTGGCTGCCATATTGGACCAGGCAAGACTGTCCTATGAACAAATACATACATGTATATGGGGGAACTGCCATTTTTCTCAATAAAAAGCACTAAATGTTGACATTTCTCAAACAATTTCAGTTTTCAGTTTCAGAGACTTTGTTTCCTCAATTCTGGTGACTTTTAAAGAATGAAAATAACAATACAATAAGTACACTGCAACTTTTAATCTTACTTTTAATTCTCAGGTAAGAACTTGCATAAATCTCTGGTATTATCTAATATTCTTTCATTTATTTTTTACCCCACCCCTAAAAAAAAAAAAAACTGACGCAAAAGACTTTACAAAATGCATGCCCCTTTCCTTTAAAAAGTACCTAAAGAAACGTGAATTCTTCATTGTAGGAAGTCTGGTTTGGTGTAGCTGTGTTGCTGTTCTTGTGCAAACAGTAAACTTGAGTCATATAGGGCATATGCAGGTTTGCAGTGCCAGAAACAGGTTTTAACAATAAAAAGGGAAAAAATGTGTGAAAATTTGTCATAAATTGGTAGAAATACAGAAGGATTGTGAAGGAGGGAAAGGGAGAGAGAAATAAAAAACAGGATTGTCCTGGGAAAAATGGTACGGTTGGCAAGTATGTGCATAGATTATGAAAACTCAATATTAGAACGACTCATTGAATACAGTTGAAAAATTTTAAAACATTATAGTTCTTATTATCTAGAAAAACTACCACATTCACTTGGACTGTTGAAATGTTGACATACAGTGTGATCTAAAGATAATTGTGACAATATAAATTTTTATGATTGAAGGTTCAGTGTCTAAGATTCATGGGACTCTATTGGCAGAATATGACACAAATAGAATATAATACTCATAAATATGTTTTTATTGGTATATAATCACCTGAAAATAAGAATTGTGTTTTCATTACCCTGGAGTGAGCCCAATATCTGCACAGGCACAGGGCCTCTTCCATGTTGCACCACCATATTTCTACAGTTGCCCACAATGGACAAACCAAACACTGGCTCTTGATATGGCCTCTATAGGTCCTCCTACATGCTTGGAAGGGGATGGTGAGATGAGGTGTTTGCAATCTGAAAGCTCACTGCTAGATGTCACTAAATCCTGCACACTGATCTTTTACATAATACAGCTAACTGACAAATATGTTTCTATAATATGTAGTTAACTAGTTTGCTATTATGAATATGTACCACACAGTTATTTAGCCAGTTAGCTCGCTTACATTACCACACAAGCCTTTTTTTTTTTTTTGAAGAACAGGCCAATCTAACTTTGCTAATGATATGTTGGATTCATGATAATATGTATTTTCAGACATATTTTAATTAAAAAAAAAAAAAAAAACTTTTTAAACAGTAATTTGGTGGACCCTTTGCAGTAACTCTGAGAGCCCCCTAGGGGTCGCAACCCCCTGTTGAAGACCCAGGATGTGGCCTGTAGATACAAAAACTGACAACCTTTCAATTGATCCAGGTTTCCCTCTGCTTCCAGTTGGTATGCTAAGTTAAGCTAAATGTCTCCCAGCTGTAACGTCATATTGAACAGACAGATATGAGAGTGGTACCAATCTTGAAAAAAGTTTACAAAAGCACACACATCCAATCATGATAAATATGAGGTGCTGGACAGAAGTGCATGTCAAAAAAAGGACAAATAAAGTCTGCACTTTATCTAATGCTCTCAACATTTATTCCTATTCTAACATGTATATACTATGTGGTATCAATCTTCATTCCCATTCTGTCTCTGGCAGGAGGTGACAGTGGACCACACGGCTCAGTACCAACACCTGACCAACATGGAGCTGATCTCCCTGCTGCTGCAGCAGGAGATGGACATGCAGAAGCAGCAGGTGGCCTCCGAGCAGCAGGGGGCGCAGCTGCACAAATGTGAGGCGGAGCTGAAAAAGGTCAAGTTACAGGTCCGAGACCTGGAGGACTACATCGATAATCTTTTACTGCGGATCATGGAGCAGACACCCACACTGCTGCAAGTGCGCAGCCGGCACAAGTGACGACAGTGTTAGTGTGTGTTTGGTGTATTGCACATGTATGATCCTCTAGGATACTGTTTCCTTCAGATCAGAAAACACAGGGTTGTTATTCAAGAGTGGGAATCACTGTTCTAGAGTTGGTCAAACAAATACTCCACAGAATCTGATCTCACAATCATCCAGGTCTTCTCACTGCTAATACTGCCTTGTTGATGTAGACACGATATTACCCAAGATGCATGCTGGTTACTATCTCAATTTGGCACGAAGAGAAAACAGAACAAAGCACTACAGTATGTGAAAAAGCTTCTATCAGAGCGGTTGCAAATGATTATTTTACCCATGCTTACTAGAATAATTTAAGGTAGTCAGCTGTTGTCAATTTAAAATTTAAACTCACTGCTTTCACACATGCATAAAATCAAATACAGGTGAGAGAAGAGTGCATTTAATGTGCTCTTCATGGATTAAAAGCGTTCTCTCTGGCAAAATATGATGTTAACTCAAGAAACCTTAAAATTGCAGCTGTCAAACTAAAAAAAAAATTTTGACAAACGATTTTCATCTCAAACTTTTAAGAAATACCAACTGCTTAAAGGTTAACTTGATTTAATTACATATTTTCAGAAAGACTTTAAGAAATGCTAGAAAAAATAGCATCACATCATAAACTGCTGCGCTGCAATGTGAATAATATAAAGAGATGTTTCTGCGTTAACAGTGTATTATAAACAAAAAAATGTTCATGTTTGTGCCCAAAAAGACTTAAGAGGAAGAAGACTTAATGTTTGCATTTTGTGTCTTTCTTTGTCTTGTTTTTCATGTTTACAAAATACTGAGATCATTAAATTTTTATTTCTTGTTACAGACTACAACAAGAATGTTGTATATATGTTTAGGTTTTGTTCTCCATTTTTGCTTCTTTTTTTTTTTGTTGAAATAGCAACATTTCACTGTAGAATTAACACAGCATCAATGCAGTAAATAAGAGTATTATAAGTTATTTCTATAAAATACTTTTGTCATGATAATATATTCTCTAATATCACTCTGGTACCATTGTAGCTACTTGCAATGCTTTACAATGACCGCAGTACTGTACTGTAATTAAATAAAGTGCACATGAATCAAAGTTTTGTTGTTGCTTTGTCACTGATCATCAGACCTTAGTAAGACTGCGAAGACAAATCCATGACTCCCAACATACTGTATGTACAGTATACTGACTTCTCTCCACTAGAGGGCGCTGCTTACTACACAGTTTGGATGGAAACCTGCTGGTTCAGCATGCACCTGCAAATTCACTGACAAGAGATTTTAATCTCACTCCACAGCTGATTCATATCTGATTTATTAGAGCTAGTACTGTTGTAAACTATCTGTCCTGCATTAATAACAACTTTACTTTGTGGCTCTCTTAGCATTGATTTCAGATGAAATGCTGATTTACACTCATTTCTTCTCTATAGTGAAACAGAACATCACAGCCATGTTTTTAGTTTATAAACCTAGGAGATTTGATCAATTTCCTGTTCTTGTTTAGACTGTGTCATCTGAAAACTCTCAGATAAAGGTCAAGCAGCAGCATCACAGCTTTCAAATTAGTGGTAAAGATGTAAGAGAAGTGGTCTCCAGAAGCATTCACTATCTAAGTAAAAATAGCGCTACTGTTGTAGTCCTCCATTATGAGTAAAAATTCAGCATTTAAAGTCTCACGTAACTGTATTATCTGCAAAATATTCTTAACAGTACTAATTGTGCAGCAGAATGTCTGTGACAGTGTGATAGTATTATATTTCTGTGAGGACTCCACAGTTATAATATAATTGAAATTGCCTCTGTTGTGTGTAGTGATGTAGAATTATAATTATGAAAGGCACCCTTCACCCATCTCAGCCCCCTTAAGTAGAAATCTTCACAATTATTGTTCATTGAAGTATTTGTCCAAGTTAGGACTGCAGGAGTAAATACATTGCAATGATCAAAGATAAATTAAGTACTATCAGTATCGGGGAAAAAAGACGAGAGATGAGATCATGAGATAAATGAATAAAAATAAAACTTAAAAAATGTGTGATTGTCAAAAATCCACTTTTTTGCCTCTTGGTGATATGATTTCTTGAAATTTAAACACAAATATAGAGCTAGAAATATTTAATTTTTTAAAACCTCAAATGTCCTGTAACATCAATTTTCATTGATATTTTCATGCTATCATGAAGTTGTTTTTCACCTCCAGTCTCAAAAACTGATGTAAGGCAATGCACAGAGCATTTACAAAAGAATGAAATATGGAATAGTTTGCCATCATAAATTATACATTTATCAAGTATACTGTCTTTTTAAAGAAATAGTTTAAAGAATATTTAATTGCATAGAGGACCATCCTCTCTCCAAATTGGACATCATTTGCCACATGACAGTGATCATTAATGAGGAACTTTCTTTATATATAATTTTTAAAAATAATTTTACTGTTTTATTTCAGTCACTGTATACACTGGTTTAAGTGGCACCACTACTTTTGAGCAAATGTTTTACTGATTCCTTTTAGATATTACTTGTGGCCATTGTTGTCATCAACATTGTCAGTTGTTTTATTCGTATTCCTTTTTGTTTTTGTAGGTAGTGGCTAACAGGGATCAAAAATAAATTTTCAATTGTTTTTGTTTTTGTTTTTCTTAAAGGGAGGGAAAGTCCTTTGTATAAGTCTGTGGCTTCTTGTTTTTTTCTCATTATCTGAATATTATTGTAGTTTTTGAAAAAAAGGTTAAATTAAATTAATGTAAATTAATGTGAAGGACTAATGCAAATTAGACTTTCATCCATTTGAAAGAAGCAGTGTCTTGGTCACTTTTTGACAAGAACATAATGAAAGTGTCCAGTGTGATGACAAATATTTCTTTTGTTTTGCTCCAGGTTATTTATTCTCTTCTTCTTCTTCTTCTTCTTTTTTTTTTTTTTTTTAAGATGCAGTGAACCTGAAAGCCTCCCTGCTGACCATCACTCTGCGCAGACATGTTTCTTCCTTCAGGCCACACCTCTCACCACAGTGATGGATCGGCTGAATGAGGCACCTATGAGTGCATCAACTGTTATCTCTCCCAAGATCAATCCGAACAGTTATGCAATAGCTTTCACCTTATCGATTATTTGGGATGTGTAGTCATGCGGTTCAACTTTGCCAGTGTTAACGCAAACGAGAGGACTACACATCCCGGCAGACACCGCGGCTCGGTGCTTCACTAGTTACACATTGAATGTAGTTCGCTCCACTTGAAAATCCGTTCATGATTCAGTTCATTAATAAATAAATAGTTCGGTGTCATGGCGGAGTCTGCAGCGTGTCCTGTTTTCCAGCTCGGGAGACCGCGATACGACCAGGTGAGTCGTGTCTATGCCGTGTTTAAGACGCGTTAAGACAGTTTGTTTTTAAGGCTTTCGGGGGGGAAAACAGCCCCATCCTGCTCCTCCACCACCCCGCTCCTCTCTGCTCCGCTCCGGCTGCAGGATGCTGCTGCTCACACTTTGGAGCGAAAGTTGCTTTGATGTGCGCTCCGATTTCTTTGTTACAAAACCGCGACAACTTTCCTCTGATAACGAACTTGTGGGTGTGACTGGATGAGTTTTGAGTTTATAACAGTTTGACCGGTGGAGATAATCATCTGTTTTGTCGCTCTTCATCATCTGCTCTGACAGATTTCACACCCTTTGGCTCGCTGCTCTGAGTGTGAAGCTCTGCAGCCAAACACACCGTCAATCCTGCACGTTCATTTAAAGGCATCCGTCATTTTTAAAACAAGTTTATCTCAGTAAATGCGTAATATTAATTGCTGTTAAACATTAGATTTTTATTATAGGTCTCATAAGGATAAAATCCTGATTTTTACTCTTCAGTTATGGTGGGAAAATATATTTTAAAGGGGCAGTTCACCCCAAAAGCAAATATGCAAATCAGAATACACATTTTAAGCCATGATTCTTATTTAGCTTTGAGTTAGAAGGGCTACAGAGTTGATATGGTTGAAACACATCTAATAGCAATATTTTTAAATTAATTATTCAAAAAATGGAAAGATCTGCGATGCCTGAGCAGTTTTCCTACCATTTTTAAAACAGGAAGTGAGACAGGGGCCCTGAGGGTATCGCTAATCCTTTTTAATAATGATTAAAGGGCCAAAATAAGTATAATAGCACATTTTTACACCTAGTTATCAGTAGGTATTGTTCATTTTACTTTTACAGTTGTTTGAAGTTGTGAATTCGTCTCTGTGACAAGGGTGTTTTCAGGCACAAAGTTTAGAAATTGAAAAAAAAATAAAGGAAACCAAAACATTTCAGAAGTTACATATATTTTGTGTATGTAAATCATTAAAGATAAATTTTCACCAAAAAATTTGAATTACAGTGTTGGTATTTATGATTTGTAGGATTTTTTTTGGTAGGACATGATGTCCTAATTCTCAAGAATAGGTGATGAGCCTTAAAATCACAGCTGTAATACCGTAGTTTAGTCCAAATCGCATTTTAATACCCTCAAGTCTTTCTTTTCCCAGGATGCTTTCTGCAGACTGTTGCCCCACCTGTGATCAAGATTAATGGGCTGTCCGTCCTTATCTGTAAGCCATTACTCAATTTTCCGTCCTCAGAAATGAATTTGCATTGGTCAGCCCTGAAAGATAACATGACCTTCACGTTTACTGGATGGCACATTAACTGTGGAAGCTGCACACTAGTTACATTTAAATTTCTATCCATGGCTTCTTGAAGTCAAAGCCACACAAGCCTGTGGTAATTATTTATCTGGTGGTACTGCACAGAATAAAGTCCAGATGCAGACTGTCTAAGTAGGTCAACTGATATGAGCTATCAATTCAATTCTTATCAAAATGTACTATTGACAACATGGAAGAACAATGAGACATGCAGACCAACCACAAAAAGAGACCAACTGTAAAGAATACAAAACAACCTTAAAGAAACAAAAAACAACCACGAATAGATTCAAAATTACTGCAAGAGATGCAAAAAAAGAGTCACAAAACAACCTTAAAGAGATACAAAAATAACCAGGAGAGATGTAGAATAGCCACAGAGATTCAAAACAACTACAAAAACACAGCAAATGACCACAAATAGACACCAAACAGCCACAAAGAGACACATGGTGGCCACACTAAGATGCAGAATGGCCACAAGGAGATGCAAAACAACTGTGAAGAGATGACAAGCGACCACAGAGAGACACCATAAAGCCAAAAAGAGATGCCAGACGGATGCATAGAGATGCAGAACGGCCACAAATAAGGATGCTAAACAACCACAAGGAGATGAAAAGATTGAAAGCTGCTGTGACTAGACCACAAAGAGACACCAAACAGCATCAGAGATACACATATGGACACATAGAGATGCAGGGTGGCCACAAAGAGATGCAAAATGACCACAAAGAGACAGAACGGCACAGATACGGATGCAAAACCCTAACCCTAACCACAAAGAGGCACAAAACAGCCTCACAGCGATGCAAAACAACCTTGTAGAAACGCAAAACAACCTTATAGCAACGGTCACAAAAAGATGCAAAACAATCCCAAAAAGATGCAAAACAACCACAAAGAGGTGCAAAATGAGTACACAGAGACAGGAAACGGCCATGAAAAGATTCACAAAGAGGCACCAAACAACTACAGAGAGACGCAAAATGGTCAGGAAGAGACATACCATAACCACAAAGTGACGCAAAAGAGACAAAACATGACACTGGTTGGTGTCTCTGTCTGGTTGGGGGTCTTGCTCGTATATGGGAGGGGTGAGGTGGCCATTACATTTATGTGCCTGGGGGCCCTTTGTTCCATAATCCACTCATGAACACACCAATTAACACAGGATATTGCAGGGTTCTCAAAAAGCCTAAATAACAGTTTATTTACACCCTTTGTCTCATGTGATCGACTATTTTTAGCGATTACCATCACAGATCACTATAATTTTAGGAAGAGAGTGTAATCAATCCTGGGTTTACAGCTCCTACTGCTGATGCGCTGCATATACGTTTTTCTGTAGTGAGAAATCGTTTCTATCTGACTCCCATAAATAAACACTTTTATTTTTCCATCTGCGCCTTGAAGTTCACATAGGGTTGGTAAAGGTGCTGTAATTCTTTCAGTTCCTTACGTCAAAGCAGTTGAAATTAGGCCACTCCTTGAATCAGCATGACTCTTGCTCAGTTTGTCTGTGCTTTCTGCTGCGCTCCATCTCTGCTAGCCTTGTTGTGTACTCTCCAGGGAGCTGAGACTCATGCATAATTAAAGCAGGATCCTCACATGGATCCTCTCCCTACCCCACTCTTACAAAACAGCACTGCAGCACATATGGCCTGCCAGAGGAGGAGACGTGTGATGGAGGAATGGCTGTGGTAGAAAACCCAGACATACAGTACAGAGCTTCTATTTACCCACAACCTTTATTAAGACTGAATGTTGTTTCCTGTCATTTCAATTACCAGAGCTGAACAGATAATTAAAATATAGAGGGGTTGTTCCACTGTCTCTCCACTGTGTTTTCTGCCCTTCATAGCTGATAAATGTCTCCGAGGGAATCTGATTGAAGCTGCCATGTTTGCGCCCATCTGGTTTGCCAAAGAGACTCTTGGCATAAATGCTGTAGGGCCCTTTCAGACTGTTGGCACATGTACTTAGCAATTGGCACGCTGATGAAGACAGTGAAGGGAACAGAAAACAGGGCGCTTGACCAGCAGCTCCAAGCTTCACTTGAAAGAATGTGTTTGGTAAATGTAAACTTAATCAAGAAGAAAGTCAGTACATTTTCATCACCATCAGTTTATTTCAAAAAGACACATTTTACTTTTACATACATGAGTTGTTTTACTACATTTTTCAGTCAAGAAGGCAAAGACTGTCATCTGTTTGTATACTTTTGATAAATGCAGTGTTGCCAACTATTTTCCAATTAAAGTAGCTAGCACTTGCTCCAAAAGTTGCCAAAAGATGCCCGGCTCTCATTTGCATATTGATGACATCACCATGCAACTATTTGCATACAGCTTGTGTTTGTTGCAGTAAGTAAGGAAAAGATCAAATCTTTGCCCAAATAATCACAAATTCACTCCAAGGACATTGTATATATGAAGTAAAAAAGTTTTTTAAAAATCTACAAAGGGAGAGAGAAGATCAAATGAACTATTTAAATATTAACAAGATAAACTAGTTACATATTTACAAGCTGTAGGATCCTAATCTAGAGTAAAAGAGTGAGAGCAGCTCACTCAGTTTGAAAAGTTTCAGAGCGAGAGTGTCAGTGTAACCATAGAAACTCACTACAACTGAACTCTGTCTCCTGGCCGGGACATAGAAGGGTCAGTTTGCTGTGTTTTGTTTTGATATTTCATCACTGAGCATGTTACAGTCCATTTTGCCTCATAGCAGGATTATAGTAGGCCTATTTGTTCATTAATGTTAAATTAACAAAACAAAGTTTTGTGCATGGACAACATACTCAGAAGAGAATCCAAGCTCAACTGCTTGAGCTTTCAGCTGCATCTCACAGCCTTCATAAAGTGAACATAGCAATCAAGGATTCATTGTCCCTCATGGAAATTTAAAGGTATACTATGCAATATCTTTGCATTAAAATGTCTAAAAGTGCTGGACATATGTTATATATTTTGTTGAGTTGTGTACTTAAGTAGTCTGAAATGTTCAGCAGTGGTCAAACCCTAAGAAGTCTGTAATTTTTCAGGGTAATGGTGTTTTTCCTAGCTGTTGCTTGCTGGTTGTATTAACTTCCAGGAAAACGTAGGATATGTCAGAGACTGAGACGAGAAGTTGGTGAGCTTTTTTCTGTGAATGTGATTTTTGCCTGGTGGTAGTTGTAAGGTGTGATCACACAGAGCATGTCTGGCAGGCTGCAAAACACGAGGTACATTGCACTGCATTTTTATTAAAGCTGATGTATTTTAAAGAAAGAGCAGTGTGGTGTATTTTTTATTTGTTGCTAGGCACCGGAAAAAGGGAAACAGAGATCTCTGTGAAACCCTCAGAAAGAGGGGAAATCTTGGGTCAGCTTTGCCCAGGGAGATGTTGAAAGTTGAGCAAAGGTTAGTTTAACACAAATGAAAACCACTTAACCGAAAAATTAGCCAAATCTCAAGTATCACGCTAATTTGCCTCCAGGCTGCTGTTTTGTGTACAAATCATTGTAAGTACAGTTGGTAAAATCATACAGCTCCAGGTATCCAGCAACAGCCACCATGTGTTTGTCCTCCAGATAATGGGGGGAAAAAACACAAATGACACCGAGCACTTTTCTGCTCTGAGTTGAGTCTTTTTCAACTCATAGTGTACAAAGCTGTCCTGTGAAGTGTCTGAAACACAAGGCTCCTGGGGAGCATTAGTAGTGTGGAAAATGCTCACTAGGGACATCCCGATACAACTTTTTCACTTCCGATACGATACCGATATTGCAGTCTTGAGTATTGGTCGATATCGATATCAATCCGATACGATATCAGCACGAATCATACATACTTTTATTACTTATTTTGTAGTGTGGAATGTTAGAAAAGGCTTGATCAAGTGATGTTACTCAAACAGAGAACAATGGTCAGCAACCAGAGTCCCCTATGGATAGAAGTGCTGGAGCGGAAAATGGACTGCTTATCAGAGCGCTTATATCGGAGATTTTAGATGCAGTCCGATAAAATCCAATACTTGTTTTTTGGTTGATATGCGATATCAATATCGGATCAGGACACCCCTAATGCTCACTGCCTGTAGAAAACAACTGGAAAACTGGAAACTGAAAATAACAGCTGCCATGATCCCACACTATGTCATGATGTCATCAGACTACGTCTTTTGTTTTGTTACCTCTAGTGACAGATTTCACATATTGTTTATTTAAACATACAGTAATAGTTTGACTTTTTGAGAAATACATTTATGCATTATTTGCTTTCTGGTTGAGTTAGATTAGAAGATTGATACCAGCGCCATGTCTGTCCACTAAATATGGAGCTACAGTTAGCAGTAGTGGTTATCTTAGCTTAGTACAGAGATTGGAAACAGGAGGAAACAGACGTTTCTCCAAAGGTACCAAACCTACCAGCACCTCTAAAGGCTTGCTAACCAACAACTTGTATCATGTTTGTTTAATCTGTACAAAAATGTGTAAAAAAAAGTTTAATTTGACTGAACTAGCTAATTGTTGCCCCGCTTCCAGTCCTTATGCTAAGCTAAACTAATCTACAGTATAGATATGAAAATAGTTTCTTTTCTTATCACAATCTTTGCACAAAAGCAAATAACAGTATTTCCCAAAATGTTGAACAATTCCTTTAACAAATCAAAGTTCTCACAGGGCTGTAGTTGTTGAGAATACTGAGGTCTTCAGTGTTGTTTATAGGAATTTGTGTATCTTATTGACCTAAGGAGGAGTTAGCATCTTTATGACTATTTGGGCAAAAATTAAAAAGTTCAAATAAAATGAAGGGATTTAGTATTTCCCCACCAGATTGTGTTCAGAAATGTTTAAGTGATTGTTGGTGTTGCACTGGGGTAATATGGATTCAAACACCTCAGTATTTCTGAAATTCTGCCTTCGGCCTTGTTTATGGATGAATCAATAAGCTGTGCTCAATGAGACATCATCTAAATGGCATTTTCAAAACAGCAGTGGGCAACAGAGAGCAATGTTTTTTAGGAACTTTACAACTAGTAGAAGCGAACAGTGACAAATCAGTTGAGACGTCTGAGGACTTGTGAAATTAAAAATTCACAGAGGGGAGGAAGTTCTCCTGTTGTTGTTACATCTACTTTCATTAAGATTAAACTTTGTCATGCTGTCTTTTCCAGGGTTCATTCTTCGGTCGTCTGAGGCACTTCATAGACATCATCGACCCCAGCACCCTGTTTGTGTCTGAGGTAAAACATTTTCTGTAAAACTGTTTATATACTGCACAATATGGTTTTGCTTCCATCCAGGACTCATACTTGTGTATTACAAGCTGCCCTTCCTGCCTGCTGGGTATCTAACTTCTGTGACCAGCATGTATTTATATAACGCTCAGTATTATAAACTGTCACGCAACAAATGATCAGATTTTATTCAGGTAAAGTTCTGTTACAGCTGCTCATGTTTAGACAACATAAAACATTTGTAGAGCTGAAATAATCAGTTGGCCAATTAATTTGTCATGTCAAGTCAAAATGCTGTCTAACTACCTAGTTAAACGGCATCAGTCATTAGCGAGCTAAAGTTAGCTAGTGTTTTGCTAACATCGGCTAACGTAAGATGTGAATATTGCTTTTACAGTTCTTCAGCAACAACTTTAAACCATCTTCAAAATGTGTTTTTCTTTTCAACATAAACAAGCCTAGCATATATCATATATAGGCACAGGAAGCAGGAAAGTTGACTGAGATACCAACTTTCTCAACTGTTATTGGAAGACAGAGTGAAAAGGGGCGGGACTTAGGAAGCATTGTCACTGGCAGACTGTCAAAACATTAAAAGATTCTTACTCTAACTAAGCTGAATTATTGTCTTTTCCTTTGTATGTAGAAAAAGTTGAAAGACTCCATCAAACTACTTGATGACTATAAACATGGAACACTTCCACCTGGAGTCTCCGATCTTCAGGTGACTCTTTATTGATGTTGATGTGATTCAGTACAAATGTTGTAGTGTAATGTGATTACGTGTTCCTGGAGAAAGTAGAAAAAAGAAATATACGAACCTGTTGATTAATTTCTTGGCCTTCTCTTTACCTGCCCTGGTTACCTGTGCAGCTGTGGGAAGCCCAGAAAATCAAGCAGGTAAGTGATTCACCGGTCATACGTCAGCTCGAGTTAACCACACCTCCATACATTCAAGCCCCTGGGCTCCTGGTAGCATGAGGATGATGTCATGCTCTTTGCACGCAGGCCATCATTCATCCTGACACAGGAGAGAAGATCTTCATGCCATTTCGAATGTCAGGTATGATCTCAGATGAAGATCTTTGCCAAAGTTGTTGAAGGTTCTCCATCATTTGTCAGTGTTTTTACAGTGAAAAATCATTTCTTCGCTTGTGCAGGTTATGTACCATTTGGAACGCCAATTGTAAGTCCCATATGAAAATCATACATTTTAATCATGCACTTCATAGAACTTACCTTGGCTGTGCAGATGTCCATTTACATGGTCATGTTTGGGGATAGATGAAATGAGACTTTGGACTTATTTTGCCCCAAAAATAAGCTCTTATTCCCTGGTCTCATCTAGGTCATTGGCCTTCTTCTCCCAAATCAGACTGTGGTGTCTACCATTATATGGCAGGTACTGTAAATTTCAAACATCATGTAAAACCATTGCATTTATTGTACATTTTGAACATCTGGTAAGTACACCTTTATTGTGTACATGCAGTGCTTCCTCACCTTATACACCTTGTCATACGCTGAAATAAGGACATTATAAAATTATGTGCTGCTTCTCTGTTTGCTTTTTTCTGTGTGCTTTATTTTACAGTAACATGTAAGCCTATCTGCCCACCCACCTACCTACCCATCCACCTGGCCACCCACATTCCCACCTACTCAACCACCTATCCACCTACCTACCCTCTGGCCTACCAACCAACCTATCAACCTAACTACCTACCTACCTAGCTACTTAACTAACTACCCACCCACTCACCCACCTACCAACTTAATCTCCTACCGATCTACTTAACTACGTATCTATCTCTCTATCCTTTCTTCCTTTCTTTCCCTTTCTTCCTCTCTTCCTTCTTTTGTTCATCCTTTCTTTCTCCTGCCTCTACCTATCCACTCCCTTCTTTGTGTCATTCTTTCACTCTATACTCCTTTTTTTTCCTTTGTTCATCTCTTCCTTATTTTCTTATTTCTTTCCTACAGTGGCTGAACCAGAGTCATAATGCCTGTGTGAACTATGCCAACCGCAACGCCACAAAGGTATAGGAACTGTTTACTATAGATATTCAGATTCAAAAAACATCTAAAAATGACAACATATATGATATATAGAATATATACTATAGAATAGAATATAGATCAGCGGGTGATGTGATTATTAAATACTCTCTTAGCCAGTCACATCACAAAAATCTGTACCCGCTGACAGATGTAGTATGATTTTCCAGACAGAACCAAAAAGATAAAGAAATGGATTTGGTAGTGATTAGATTGGACCAGTGCTATTTTAGAGTATAGATAATTGTAATGTATCTCACATTATACAATGTCACACAGTTTAGTTGTTAATGATAGACGACAATGTTTGCGCTGCATTTCATTTAAAGGATAAAGAGAAAGTTAGAAAAGAAATGAGCCACAGTAACCTGATGTCTCATTCATAAAAAGAATATCAAGTTCTCACCAATTGATGTTGACTGACTGTCTGATGTGTGAACAGGTCTGTATGGTTATACTGAAGCAGCCTGGTGTTGTATTCGGGCGATTTAATGAAGGTAGACGCAGTAAATGGCCATGCATAACAGAGCTGTGCCTTGTCATGGCGCCTCCCGGATGCTGCGGATTTACTATCTGTCTGTTTGTGTCTGTGAGAGAGAGAGAGAATACATTTTGATGGGTATATTGACAGCTAAAGCATGCTGTGACAAACAATCAGCGGTCCAAAAACACGTTTTTTTTAAACTTGTTTTTGTCAGTTGTATAGTATACAACCAGTAGCCAGTATAGGCTGCCTAAATATAATCACTTGATTGCAGGGAGTCCAATCTGTTTTTAAAAAGATAAAAGTGGGGTAGCAAAACCATAACTTTGCTCCTCCTAATTAAATAATGTCGATGCATTTGCTCCATTCATCAGGCGTGTATGCCCTTTCTTGTTCTTTCACATAACTAAGCTGAAGTAGAAAAAATATTACAGGGGAGATACATGAGGAGTATATTTTCTATCTTGTAAGGGACCCTTGGCTGTGAAAAAATAGAGAACCTCTGCTTCAGAACATTAAATCAATAAAGATGTCACCACAGAGTTTGTAGCAGTAGACCATGTATAAAACTGTGACACAGTGTTTCTTTTGTTCCTCCTCAGCCCACACCAACATCCAAGTTTATTCAAGGTTATGTCGGAGCTGTGTCCAGTGCTGTTTCTATTGCAGTGAGTGTGTTTTTTGTTCAGTTCAGACATCAATATTCTCTTTCAGGATACTTCTGAATTTTACCTGCACAAGAGCTATAAATCTACTCATGAGCGGCTTCGCATCTGTTGGGTACATAAGCACTAATGGATGTTTTGGCTGTATCATACACAGTAGGATTAGGTAATACTGTGTAACTTTTTGAATAGTTTTAGTAGTACAGTTCTAGTGCTGATGCCAGTGTTTTAGCTACAGTTACATAAGAATCCGAACTCTAGTGGTTTTTAAAACATGTTACAATTCTGATGTATATTTTCTGATGCTACATTTATTGGCATAATCATGTTTTTTGTATTTAATAGGTGGGACTGAATGTGCTGATTCAGAAGGCCAACAAGCTGAGTCCTGCCACCAGAATGATAATTCAGAGATTAGTCCCCTTCCCAGCTGTAGGTAGGTTCTCAAAGGACCCTCTATGCCAGTTTAAATGGGGGGTAATTATGTGGCCCTCTGGTGGTTGCAGCCACAACATCTTATTAATGTCACACTTAACTTTTAAGAGTTTATTTGTTTCAAATCTGCTTGTGAATTGCATAAATGTAATTTCTTTGTAGTGTTTTACTGCACACCAACAGTCTTTTTTTGGAAGCTGAATCATCAGATGTCTCGGTTGACTCAGAATCTTCAAGTTGAGCACTTCTTTGTCAGTATGCATTGAAATAACAAGCCAAAACAGATAGGAGTTACAAAAACATACAAGTATAAATTTTCAACGAGGAATAAGGTGAATCAGATATAATTTTGTATTTGCTGGTGCGCTTGTTAAAAATCTGTGTGGCAACATTTGTTAGTGGTTAACTGGTGAAAGACGTTGAAATGAGTGAATCACAAACTAACAGTGATGGAAGCAGAGAAAAGTGATAAAAATGGAGGACAGCATGACGCTGAACAATGGCTGACAGTACTGCTGCAGCCCAGCAGAAGAGACACTCTGTGGTTTGCTGAGATTTTTATAACTGAACTATGAGCAGGAGGACGCTCACTTTTACCTTCTCTGACTTTGTGGAAATACAGTGTTTTACATCACAGACAACAAACAAAGGCCTTTAAAGGAGAAATATATATTTACTGTACATAATCATAAAAAGACCATGACATGCCACTAGAGATTAAGGAAACATGCTAAGTTGAAATACTTGCTTCTCTGACAGCAACACTACAGCAAGTACGTATGTTCTCCTCAAGGCCTGAATTACTGCTTGTGTTAAAATTTATGCTGAAAGTTCACTAAATGAGTAAATGTCTGTTTATGAGTCGTAAGAAATCATAAATAATCTTTTAGAAGGAGTAGATGTTTATAATGATTAAATTGAGTAAAATGTTAATGGAGTCTGGCAGGCAGTGAGACGGACAGTCGAACTTAAGAGTCCAGAGTGTGTATTTTCAGAGCTGTGGGCTTTTGTTTTCAGGATAACAGCTTAGCTTTACATTGATAGACAATTGGAAGATCTAATCAGCTGATCAATTTACAGTGTAGGACTCGTCATCAGTTGTTTTTGTCCAGTAATAGAGTTGGACTTCTGTTCAGTGTAACTTCAGCCTGCACACAACCAGCCTGAACTTCAAGTCTGGGAAAGAGGGGAGTGGGAGGAATCAACCCGCTTCAACCATAGATCCTACATTAGTTGTGAATTAAACATATTTGATATCTGATCTCTGGCTCCAGCTCACTACTTCAGCTACCTTTCTGAACATGAGGGATGTACTTGTCCTTTAAAATATGAAGTAGGCTAAAAGATTAAACTCGTGTAGGCAGATAAAGGAGTTTAGCACAGTGCTTCACTAAAAAAATAATAATTCTGAGTTGATTACAGCCTTACAGTATTAAAATTTGTGGTTATCTTTGTTCTCACTTCAGTTATTTTTAATGGACTCTCCTTTTATCTGTGACTTAATTTCTTGTGTTTAGCAGCTGTTCTTTTGGTGTGTAAATGTAAATGTAAATTAATTGCTCCATTTCTCTCTCCACTGTCAGCTAGTGCAAACATCTGTAACGTGGGCCTGATGAGACACAATGAGCTCTCTGAGGGTATCGATGTGCTGGACAACAATGGGAATGTGGTGGGATCCTCCAAAATTGCTGCCAGACATGTGAGTGGCTTTTTTTTGTGCGCTCAGCATGCTTTTTAGATGACTGCGCTGAATATGTTTATACACTTGCTGTTTTTTAAATTGATTTGCAAATGTGATGGTGTCTACAAATGCATCATTTCCTGCTCAGCTCCTGTCACTCAGTCAGCTCCCATCTGATCTCATGAAAGAGAAAATTAAATCCAACTCATTGCAGTATTTGAAATGAAGCGTGTGCACAATGTTCTCATCTTTTTCCCCAGGCGATCATGGAGACGGCTTTCACACGTGTGATCCTCCCGATGCCAATCTTTGTGCTGCCGCCCATCATTATGTCCTACCTAGAGAGGTTTGTACAGGCGTATATTGTTGGCATGTAAAAAAAACAAACAAAAAACAAACAAAAAAAACCTGCATGTAACAGTTACTGTCATTATTAATACCAGTTATTTTCTCAATTAACTGAATAATCATTTGCTCTGTAAAAAGTCACAAATATAAAAAATGTTCATCACAAGTTCCCAGAGCCAGAGATCATGTTTTTAAATGTCTTGTTTAGTTAAATCAATGGTCAAAGTCCATCCCAAATATGTCTATATCAACTATTAGGATTAAAACAACTTGAAAAAAGAAGCTTAAAACGTTTACTTAAAAAGCTGAAAAATGGATTAAAATGTGTCACACATGTCAGGTTGTAACCTTTAAAAGAAAATGTTTATTTTAATTTAAGAGACCTGACATTACAGGAAATATCCAATAATTTGCTAGAAAAAGTGGAAAATATGTTTTTGTTTTTTTCTGGTTTTTACTTCATTTTACAACACCTCAGATTTATGTTGTGACACCTTGTAGAGGTTCCAAGACACAATTTGGGAATGATGAAATGATAATGTACGTAATCCACTTTGACCACATTACCTTATATTTCTCTGTTTGTATTTCATAAAAAAAATGTTAATCTCTCCATTATGTAGATTCCATAATTGATTTGTAACCAATCAGTAATATTCTCATCAAGTATTTGTCTGCTGTAGTCTTAATATTGAGTGTGATAGTACCCATATACATTGAGACCGATTTGTTTTCACTTCAAATAAATATAGAATTTCTGTTTCTCTTGTGAAATGAAATAAAAAAGGATATCTGCAGTCTGACTCGTTAAACCCAGAACTGGAACTTTCACACAGACAGATAAATCTCCCACCCACTAAATGTGCAAAATAGCTCCCTCCAAATCTGCAGGATTTCTTCAGATCCAAAAATAACTTGCAGTAGTCATCTGGGATCGATCCACACAGAAAGGCTCATGTTCTCCTTTTATCACTATCTTTGACTCATGTAGGCTGCGATTTCTGCAGAGCAACCGCAGATTGTTGCTGCCCATCCACAGCTTCGTGTGCCTGGTTACCTTCGGCCTCTCCCTGCCGGTGGCCATCAGCCTGTTCCCCCAGATGTCTCAGGTACAGTAAAGCGTCGACTCAGCCGCCTCTACTGCTAATTCAAGGCCAGATGGCTGAAGGAGCAGCTGGGAAGAAATTCAAATTACTTATACGCCACTTGGAATGCACAGCGCCGGCCTGCAAGCCTGTTTTCACCTCTTATTCCAGATGTCTCTTCCCACATCTAATTAAAAAGTCAGACTGATTTTCAAGGCTTTAAGATTTAAGGCTCAGAGAGATATAAAGCTAAAATTTTACCTTCTGTCTGTACGCTTTTTTTTTTTGTCTTTTTGTAGATCGAGGTGTGTCGCCTGGAGCCGGAGATCGCCATGGCAACAGATTGCAAGGTGGTGACCTACAACAAGGGTTTATGATGGATGTTCGTGGTGCGGAAGAGGAGCAGAGAGGACACAGAGCGAGGATGGAAATGAGGCCGTGTTGTGAGTAGCGGTCAGGGAGAAGCTACTGTACTGTAGGTCGTCCTGTACTAATCCAGGGTTTCTGAACCTGTTTTTATTTTTTACACTTCTCAAGATCTCAGCAATTATTGAGTCAAGGTTTCTTCTTAGTTTGAAAATGGGAGGGATTTGTTCTGTCCTTGCTGTTTTCAAGAGCTAAGAAGAAGCTCTGTATATAGAAATGATAATATATTTACTGTGAAATCAGGTTTTAGCATTATAGAATTATTTTAATGTATTCAATACAGTGTTTCTCACACATAAGCTGTGTTGCCCATTCAAATATAGTTGTAATTTGCTGCTATTTGACCCAAAGACAAAGGTTTATAAATACAGTTTAAAGGCACACTATGCAGGATTTTTCTAAGAACAACAACAACAACACATAGACTAATAAAAATAATCCCTCTCAACTGTCACTTAGGACCACTACAAATTGTGTGGTGGAGACCCTACGTTGAGCCAGAAATGGCTAAAACAGACTATTGTTATAGTCTGTAATTCATTTCACTTATTTTACTTGCCCCCACACTGGTGCAAAGACAAGTTTAAAATAAAATATTTACGTGAAAATACTGATTCTTCAGTTCAGGGAAATAGTTGACACAGTAATAAGATTAAAATGCATCACATCTCCTTTTGCATTTTAGATCCAGCATTTTTCTGGTCAGGCATCCAACAAATGGAGTCTATTAAATAGTGTGGAAATTAGACTAATTTTAATGTATGCCACTGTTATCATTATTCTAATGTGCTTTATGTGTCTGTTTTTCAGGATTATGATTGAATAAAGTATTTAAACATTAATGGACCAAGTTTTTGATATTTATTTTAGGTCAATTGAAAAAAAAAAGCAAGATTAATCGATAAATTGCTCATTAGATGAGTCAAAAAAAAAAAAAAGTGATTCATTTTTGAAAAAGTAATTGTTAGCTGTAGCCCTAAATGAATACATCCCTTTCCCTTCTCTCTCCTCTGCTCTATGTGACAAACAGCAGCCAACAAACCTGCATATTCTGCCTTTAAACTTGCAGGAGTTCACTTTTTCTTCACTTGGGTCTGTAATCATAACACTGACATACTAAAACTTATTGATGTGGGGAAACATCCAACCAATTCTGAGCAATATGACATTCATGTCTGTCTGCTGTTTGATTTTGAGAACGTAGTGCACAGTGGGGGTTTTTTTTAAAGCTTTTTAAAAGCTTTTTTCTCAACAATGATGAGAGCGGTGACAGTGAACCAAAACAGTGAAGCTGCAGTCTGGGTAACACACTTACAGGTAGTCACATGATCAGTTTAAGTTAAGATAAAAAATATTAGTTATAGACACTTTAATGCTATCCATACGGCTTCACATCCCCAGACTTTTCTAGAGGAACAGTGAGTGTATATTTAAAACAGCATCCTTGTTTGTCAACTCAAACATAATGTGAACATTATGTGTTTCTTCACCATCCTGAACAGCTGACAGTCATGGAAGTAAAAGGTGGCTGTATTGTCTAAGATTGTGGTAATAAACTGGAGCTTGTCCACAGGTTAGTCACTGTTAGTTAATCAGCAAACACTGGATTTTATTTTATTTTATTTTATTGTATTTTACATAGACAAGAAATGAAGAATGAAGAATCAGTTGTTCTCAATCTTGCACTATTTGTTCCATAAAAACCACCACTAACCATTTAAAAAAAGACATTAATTTATATATCTCTTAGAGGCCTGAAAGAAGTAAACTCTTCTAGTGTTGTACATGAAAAAAGGAAAGATTAAGGGCATGTCTAAAGATAACCGTTTCCTCATATTAACACACAACACTTAAAGGGACAGTTCACCCCCAAATCAAAATGCATAATTTCGCTCTGGCCTCTAGTGCTTTTTATCCATCTAGATTGTTTTGGTGTGAGTTGCAGGATGTCTGCCCTCTCTTGAATATAATATAACTTAATGACACTTCACTTGCGAGCCAACAGCAATGTCTCTTTTCGGAAATCATGACCTGGTTACTCAAGATAATCCACAGACGTTGTTATGAACAGTTTCATGTAGGAACTACTTTCTACAGTACAATCAACCGGAACTATTTTCTTTTTAGTAGAAAAAAAGGAGTTCCTACACATAAATTGATCACAATCTGAGGATTATCTTGAGTAACTGGCTCATGATATCTGGAAAAATACACTAGTGCTGAGTTTTTCACGTATCTTTTTTGGTGCTTTGAGCCCCACAGGTCGAGTGCCATGTAGTTCCTTTACACTGAAGAGAAGGCAGACTAAATAGAATAAAATACTCCTCAGTGCCCTCTGCTGGACAAACTAGAGAGCAACCGTAATGGAGCCCTAAATGTGTCACTGAATTATCTTTGGCCTTTCTGTATCGCAATTTCTACAGTTGATTTATTCATCAGGCTCTCATCTGGTGTTTTATTGTGATGGACACGGGTGTCAAAAGCAGCTTTGAGGGAAAACTCCCAAGTGTATTTCTGACTTGTGGGAAACACTGCAATAGAAATTCAAAATCTGAATCTTAGAAATCTCATGGACACTAACCTGTGGTGCTGATATATTCTGTACACTGAGAAAAATGCTGATGAGGGAGTAACAGACGCCTGGATCTCTATGGAACAATATTGCCAACATGAAGCCACTCTGTCAGTGGCTGTACTGTACTGTGGAGACTGTGCTGTAGATGTATATTACTGTAGTTTACACACTGTTTAAACAAATGACAGTTTATGACATGGCAGGTATTTTACCCAAATAATGTGAAACAACATGCAGAATTCTACTGTCTTGGTATTTTATTTTCTACAGTAGCCAAATATTGTAAACTAATTTTCTTTCCTAACTTGTAGGAAGGACATTTTACTCCACTACTGACTGTTTCTTGTGTAAACCACTGTTGTATTCCTAATAAATCACTTCTTTTGTACAATTTGAAAGTATAACCTATATATTATACTACTGATTATGAACTAGTATTTTTAATTCTTTGTATAATACTTCTACTACAGGGTTATTAAATGTTTGCTAGTCAAACAATGAAAAACATTTATCTATATTATCTAAAAATATATAATAAATACCTTTTCTCTGTTTACTGTTGTCCAGTCTTGTTATTGTAAACAAGTTGTACACTTTGTCTCAGCTGTTTTGTGCTGCTTGAAGATAATTTTCTAACAAACCAAAACAGAAACAACAGACATTAATGCCATAATTAATCAGAATCCAGTATTTAACAAAGGCATTTATGATGATGATGATGATGATGATGATGATAATTATGATGAAGATGATGATGGTGATAATGATGGTTATTTTTTAAATTTAATTTAATTTAATTTAAAAAATAACCATCATCTTTTTTTTTTTTTTTTTTTTTTTTTTAATTCATATTTACTGCCATTCCATGTCACCAAACAAAACAGTTTTAAGTAATACTTTACAATAAGGTCCTATTAATTAACAGTAGTTAATGCAGTAGTAAGCATTAATAAAAATTAATTAATATTTAACTAATGTGTCTACTAATCATTCACTAATACTGTTCATGTTGACTGTGGAATTAATTCATACATTTATTAGATTGTAAAGATTCTGTTAACATTAGTTGATACCTTAATAAGCATTAACTGACAGTTATTTTATTGCTATAATAAGCATTAAGTAACCCTTAACAAATGTCTCTTGTTAACATTTCTTTAAGTTTCACAAGTTAATCAGGGGACTGACTCATATTAGTATATGGTTGATAGAAATGTTTGCTTCAGGCTATAGGTTGATGAACGTCCATATGAAGATAAAGGCACAAGCAAACTTCATGGGTTGTGTTTCAACCTTTACCTAAAACTAAGTCATAAATTGGAGGATGGACGAAAAAGTTGCAATTATTTACCTTAAATAGCTTAGCTGTGAAAATGTTAATTAATATTTTTATCAACCATACACTAATATTAGTTAGTACCCTAATTAAAATATAAACCTTGAATAAAGGTTAAGAGACATTTAATGCCATAGTTAACATGAACACCATTAATAAATGATTACTAGACACACAGCACAGTACATATATAGCTATTAATTAACTGCTATTGATGCTTGTTGCTGCATGTTAAGTTTTACCATGTTTACTAATGTTTATTTTTAGTCTTATTTACCTACAATAAAACAGCTAATTTTCCAGTGTTGACTTGTGGGGCAGGAACTGCTGCAGTTCACATGTCCGCCACCAGAGGTCACTGTCGCCGCTGTCCACAGATAAATCGTCAGTGTCGGGGTTGAAAGGGGAAAGGTCTCGAGAAACATGGCTGCTCCCCTGGATGACATGTTTTCGTGCTGCGTGGACCCCGGCAAAGTTGCCGCCAGCGTGGATGTGAGATTTATAGACAACATAAAGGTGAGAAGGTTTAGAGTTTGTCAGGATGAACAGATTTAGACAGATGTGAGGGTTGAAGTGTCACTGCGGCGGTGAAGTGAAGCGGCTGGCGGTCAGTGGGGATCAGAGTCAGGCTGAGAGCAGACTGATGCTGGGAACACAAAGTACTTAAGAGACTGGACTAAAACATTTTATTACCCGATCTGAGGGTAACACGACTGTTAGTGTACAAAACTACCAGAAAAGTTACTGATTTGTAGGTTTAGTGAGTTTGTCTTAATCAAAAGTGAGGACAGATCGCTAAATGCATCCACTGTTTAAAACCATTAAAGTTAGTATGGTTTGAGATGCATGGAGCCAGAGACTGAACTGTCAATAAATACTCAAATTTAGCTTCAGTTTCACAGTGAGATTTATGTTGGTGGGTGAAAACTGAGGAACTTGGGCTGGTCAATAGATCGATATTATATCAGCTACAACCAACGATTATTTTCGTTGTTGATTAATCTGTTGATCATTTTCTCATTAACCGAGGAGCTGTTTGGTCCAGAAAATGTCAGAAAAATGTTGACCGCTGTCTCCCAAAGCCCAAGATGACGTCCTCAGATGTCTTGTTTTGTCCACAACTCAAAGATGTTCAGTCTGTTGTCACAAAGGAGTGAAGAAACCACAAAATATTCACATTTGACAAGTTGAATCAGAGAAATTGACCATTTTTTGTTAGAAAAAAGTGACTCAAAATGATTAGTCTATTATCAAAATAGTTAGCAATTAATTTAATAGTTGATTAATAATTGAGTGAGCAATATGTACAGAATCAGATAGACCTATCATAATATTTTTGAACATATGCCTCTATCGATATTGTGATAAAGATGTAAGGACGACTGTTGGTGCTGTCAGAGTATATTAACACAATGAGACCATCAGTGATGTGGATATAATGTCCAAGTGAGTAAAGGCAAATAATAAAGCAGCTAAAACAGTCTGGTAAGTTACAAGATGTTACTTTACTGTGTTGCAGCCTTTAAAACCAGGAAAAGGCAACCCTTATGCAGAGTCACAATACTAATATATTGACGAGCCATAATGTCAATGAAATAAAGCATGGGGTGCTTCCTACTTAAGAGACAAAATCACACTATGTCACTCAGTGCTGTCTTGTATCATTCTGGTCGATGAAAAGTCTGTTCATCTATTATGTGTGTCTTTTTATCCTTTGAATCCACTATGGAAAGAATTCAACTGGAAATCAAAAGTGAGGTATTTTAGGACTCCTATTGTATCCAAATATGACAGAAGTAGAACAAATTAGTGCTGGAGGGATTGTAAACAGGCTGGAGACGGCACACACATTTTGTGGTATCGTCCAAAATTGAAGTCATACTGAGAATAATGATTTACCATTAGACTCATCCAGCTATGCATAAGAGAAAGTTTTACTCGCTGCATGTTCTTTTACTGATGGCAAAAAACATATTTCTACAACAATAAAAGGACAGGTTAATGAATATATACTTAATGGAAAGAATTAAGAGCAGGATTACATGTAAAGACAGACTTATTTTTAAACTGTACTGATTTTGTTGTGAATTTGGCCAAAATTAACAGTTATTTCTTTTAAGGTATTATTTTATTTTGGAGACTCCTTTCTATGTGGATGCAGATGATGCCATTATTGTTGATCATTGTTCATTTGCCGAGCTGTGAATAAGTCTTTTTTTTTTTCTAACAAAGCAGCTGTTAATCATTCAAATGTGCATAAGTATGAATAAACATTGTGTTAAATAGAGATGGCGGTGTTTTTGGAGACTAGTGACTGGTGCACAACATTTATGGTGTTATTCATTTTTCAGGGCAAAGGTCTCTTTGCCAAAAGGAGCATCAAGAAGGGAGACACCATTTTTTTTGAGCGACCTCTGGTCTCTGCCCAGTTCCTCTGGAATGCTTTGTATAAATATAAAGGTGAGATGTCAGCTGTATTTAAATACATGTTTTAGTGAAGCAAAAGTTCTGGTCAGATGTGCACAGAGCTACTTCCTGGACTTTATATTATTAGTATTTATAACAGTTATTATTTTTTTGGCATTTTGCCTAAATGAAATATCCAACAGAGCAGAGAGATGAGAACACATAGTTTATGAAACAGTCTGAATTTATTACTGATGCATCTATATGACCTACACAAGCAAACTTGTTGTAGCTACAAGGTCTGCAGTAAGTTTTTATTTCTGCCCCTCTGCTCTGCTGTGTCCCTCCACAGCCTGTGATTTCTGTTTACGTGCTCTGGAGACAGCAGAGGAGAATGCGAGGAGACTCAGCGGGATCCCTGGGCTCAGCCTCCCTCACCCTGAGCTCTGCCGTGTCCGACCAGAGCTGCACCAGGCCTGCCCTCAGTGTCAGGTCAGTCCACTCACTCAGGATATGAGACTGCTCAAAGCTCCAGACACCGATTTGATTGATGTCGGTTCATTTAAGGCCTAAACAGAAGGGAGAAGACGGAAGGATGGAAGGGATTATTGATCTTTTAATTAAGGGTGGGGTTATAAATGGTTTTCCCTCTTCAGGTGATGTACTGTAGCAGCGAGTGTCGACAGGCTGCAGCAGATCAGTATCATCGAGTCCTATGTTTGGGTCCCTCCCAGGAAGATCCCGACCACCCCATCAACAAGCTGAAAGATGCCTGGAGGTGACAGAGCATTTTATAGACATGTTCATTGTATAACACTCTTGAAAGTGCTGTTTTTTTTTCCATTTCAAATCCTCATTCACTTCAATGAAGATGCTCTGTCTTCACTTCAGGAGTATGCATTACCCCCCAGAGACCTGCAGCATCATGCTTATGTCCAGGATGGTCGCTGTGGTCAAACAGGTGAGTCTGTTTAGAAGTTATGAGGTTATTTGGGGTTCAGTTCAGTCTGTGTGTGCACAAACCTTGCAGGAAAAAATGGACTAATATTAAAAACACAATGCAAACACTGTGCTGTAAAAGGACTAGAGCCTGACAGATTTATATCAGCCTACAGATATTATCTGTCTATATCAGTATCAGCATACTGTATATATTATCTGTTGTGCGTAGATATGAAAACTTTTTTTTTACAGAACATAACGTAGATTGTTTTTATTTATTAGCTTTATGGGCAGCATCCTAAGATAATATAAGATAATCCTTTAGTAGTCTCACAATGTGAAAATGTCCAGTGTTAGCAGCACATGGGTGGCAAGATAGAAGGAATCATTAATAAAAAAAAACACAGTAAATAATAAGTAAACAAGCAGCATAAACAAGAGGACGTATAAAGAATAGGAGCAATAGAGACAAGAGGAAATAAGTAACCATTGTACATATTTGACCCATTTTCAGTCAAGTTTAATAAATAAACATGGTTTTGTTTGTGTTTTTTTATTTTTTACTTCTTTAAGTACATTGTGCTCATATTACTTGCATTGCTTTACTGAAGTAAAGTTTTAAATGCAGCACCTTTCTTGTAGTGGAGTATTTTCACTGTGTGGTATTGATACTTTTACATCAGTAAAGACTGAATACTTCTTCGACTACTGCTGCATAATGTGACATAGTGTCTGTTGTTAATACTGGTTATTGGTTGTGTCGTCAAGGCCAAAGACAAAGCACACTGGCAGAAGCTGTTTTCACACTTCTGCAGCCGGGCAGCCAACGAGGAGGAGGAGATCGCCCATAAGCTCCTGGGAGAGCAGTTCAGAGTAAGTTATCAACACGTTATTTCTGCTTGAAATGTGAAATTGTTGAAGTGCAAATGTATAAAGTCCAGCAGTTCAAAGATAATACCACGGTCTTATGCTAATCACAGTTGTTTGTGGCTCAGTGAGCAGAGCATGACAGCGTTATTCCCCCTGACAGAGGGTTAATTCCCACTGTGGCCACATATGCTTATGATGTATGTTTTCTGTTATGTAAAATGTAATTTTGATTTATCAACCATTGTTTCTATAGGGGCAGCTGACCTTGTTACACAGCCTTTTCAAAGCAGCACTTTATGATGATCATCTTAATCGGGTAAGAAATGTAACCACTACATGTTCCTTCATGTTACAGCTGCATGTCACTAACAAATATTGTCATCATCATCGTTTCGGAAATACGCTCTTTGGCTTTACTGCCAAGAGTCAGATCAGATGGTTGATGCTTTTTTCATATCTGTTAGCTTAGCTTAGCATAAACACTGAAAACTTGAGGGAAACTGCCTGGCTCTGGCTGCCCCTTGAAAGTTGAAGATTCAAATCATTTGTCCCCTCAGTCGACTGAGATTCTTCAAGTCAAGCAGTTTTTTTTGTCAGTCAGTGTGCAAAACAAAAACAGGACAAAACAGAAGCTTATAAAACTGCACATGGAGAACATTTCAACAAGGACCAATAAATAAGGGGAATCATAAATATATTTTTATATTAGGTGATGCCTTTGTTAAAAAAACTCCATCATGCACTGGTGGTTAACTGATGAGAGAAAGTCAAATGAGTGGTTGGTAAACAAGTTTCAGCTCTTCTTTTTTAGCTGCCATTGTGCAAAGAGCAATGCAACAACATGACAGGGTGCAAACTTCACAATATCAAAATCAGTCTCAAAATCACCACAAATGATTTAACTAATTGTAACGGAAGTGAAGAAGAGTGAAAGAAACGAAACGCAGGTCACGTGCTGTTAGCCAGTTCACCCAGTGGAGTGTGCAGGGCAGCTGATGCTTGCTAGTTTGCTTGTGCTTGTTTTCTCCACTGACAGGCTCTGATTGTTATAAGTGTCTGACATCCTTATAGAACAGATCACTACAGTCAGAAAGCTGTTTTTAAAGAGCAGGATATATTTTGTTTAATCATAAACAACTGATTTACTGCTCTCACTAAACTAACCAGACTCCCTTTGAAAAACTGTCATTTTAATATCATCGTCAGTTGTACTCAAATGTGACAGCAGCAAAGAGCGTGCAGGGCAGGTGATTCCAGACAACGGCTGCAGCAGCCTGGAGAGAGAAACTCCATGGCGCACAGGGATTTTATAACTGAACTATAGGAGGACGGGACAGACGGTTCTACTAAATCTGCCATTTGCACATCACAGATGAAGAATGGGGTTAAAACGCACATCTTACTGGTACAACATATTCTCGTAGGCTGATAGAGGAATGTAGCATGCCACAGTAAACTAAAAAAAATCAAACAAACAAAACAAAAAGGAATCATTGAATATTCGTATTTCACAGCCAGCTTTGTCAGAGGTAGTCCTCGCTCTGTCCATAGGTAAATCACCACTAAATTTTAGTTAACTACCTTCCTCTGTCTGGCTATACAAGACTGGCAATCCTACACACTGGTCCTTTAATTTCCTGTCTTCATTTTAATCTGATTTTTCTTTATAGGGTAGCTTTATATAGATGTGTGTATGTATATTATGATATGCTTAAATTACTTTCTGAGACATATTTCTACCAGCTCATAAGATGCTGTAGTTGACCTCAGTCTCTGACTGTAGCATGGAAGGAGTTAAAGTGAAATAAATAGTCTTCTAGCATGGATCAGTAAATAAAAGTCTGTTTGTATTGCAGTGGTTTGTCCCTGAAGGTTTCCGCTCTCTGTTTGCTCTTGTGGGAACCAACGGACAAGGCATTGGCACCAGGTAAACACTCGCCTCCTCAGCTTCTAACACAGGAGTTCAGTTTCATTTGACTTCATTTAGTTTAGTTTCTTTTTGTGTGCTCTCATTTTTCTCATTCTCATCAGCTCCCTGAGTCAGTGGGTTCATGCCTGCGATGCACTGGAGCTTCCTGCCCAGCAGAGGGAGCAGTTGGACTCTTTTATCGACCAGCTGTACAAGGACATTGAGAAAGGTCACACGCAATTTTATCTCAGCCTTGCAGTATTATTGGGAGTAAATTATTTTTGTCTCAACTGAGCAGATTTGCAGTTTTTCTATTGTTATGAGTGAGTGTTTATTAGTGTCTGCACTGGCACTGATGTTACTATTATGTAACCTGTGATCAGATCTCAACAGAGGTTAGAAATGTGTGTTATTTGTCTCTTCTCTCTGTAGAAACGGGCGACTTTCTGAACTGTGAGGGGTCTGGACTGTTTCTGCTTCAAAGCTCATGTAAGTGCAGGTGATGTTCAAGTTATGAGCGCTGTCACTTCAGTTCAGAGACATTGTTAGTCTTCTTAAAAGCCCGTCTGGTGACCCTTTGTTGCCTCTTTGGCCCCCGCAGGTAACCACAGCTGCATACCCAACGCGGAGGCGTCCTTCCCCGACAACAATTTCTTGCTCCAGCTCAGTGCCCTCAGTGACATCAACCCAGGAGAGGTCAGCTGACACGTCTGGGTTCGGAGTGATAAATTCTGGCCCAGGATAGATGGGACAGAACATCCCTCTCTAGCTTTGTGTGCTCCCTTGTCAGGCCGTATTAGAAGGCTGAAACTTTGAGGATTGGAGTGGGTTTGTCAAGCTGTCAGAAAGATTGAGAAGCCTTGCATCTGAGCGGCACAGTAATGTCACAGCAGCCGTGCTACTTTCACAGCAAAGCTCTCCTTTGAATGCTGCCTAAGACAGGAGCGCTTTGTGTAACATTTCACCAGCAGAAAGATGGAAGCGCGTGGCAACTTCCTGCACGAGAGGGAAAAAAATGAATTACCTCTGCCATTTGAAACCAGTAGCATGTTTATTGGACTAAAGTGGGATTGTTAAAACTTCTAGACTCAGTCAAATTGTTTGTTTTCTTGTATTTTCAGGAGATCTGCATCAGTTATTTGGACTGCTGTCAGCGGGACCGAAGCCGTCATAGCAGACACAAAATTCTGAGGTAAACATCTATGATCCCTCGGATGGATTCCATCTGGATCAATAAAAGCCTTGCAGGCAATAATCAACAGTCTTCAGGCAGAGAGGTGTGGGGTCTGATGGCTACTCTTGTGCTAACACCCCTCATTGATCAACACGATACTAATCTATGTTTGAGTTACACATCAACACTTAAAGGTGCAGTACATAAGAATTATAATATAAAACGTTCAAAAATAAATTGAAATAATAATGAACAGACTGTGCTCAGGGCTCCTCCCTGTAGTTTCAGCTGGGACGTGTAAGTGAATGGTGGTGGGTTTTGTACGTTCCCCAAGATCTCAAAGCTTTACTTAATAAATAACCAGCCTCTCCCGTGCCCACCTGCCTGATAGTCACCTCGGTACAGTATTCCCTGTTGTCAAGCTGGCCTCCATCATTATCAGAAGCTGTGGTTGGTCCTGGTCTGGGAAATTCCTTGTTACAACAGTTCAAGGAGCACAAGTACAAGTTGCGATAATAGAAATACAAATTAATAAAAACAGAATAAACTATAAAAGAAACTACGTATATATAATACTTATATATGTATTTACATTAATTGACCTATTGTTGTTATGATTCCTGCTCCTGTTGACTTTTTGCCTGTCCCGCCCCTGTCCTGTGATGAATAGTCAAACTGACTCTCATCCGAGGGTGTCCTGTGTTCTGTGGGACTCTCGAAAAAATGTCAGCCTCTAGTCCGAAGCTGCTCTTCTAGCGGTGAAACTCTCCCAGTGCTCCAAGCTGATGGTATTGTCATCTCATTGGAATGCCACTTCAGCTTTCAAGTACTGCAAGAAAGCACAAAATTTCCATTTTTGTTTGCATTACTAACATAATTTTGTCTTATTTATTTGTATTAGCAATTTCTATACTTTTTCATATATAAGTCAGCTGTACACAGGACACAAACTCAGCAACTCTTCTGTCACTTAGGTTTGATCAAGTGTTGTCAGTTTTGTCTGTGTTTTTGTCAGATGCTACAGAGTATGTACTACAAACTGTGGCTTTGTTGTGTAACTGATCATAAATGTCACTTGGTAACTCACTGATCTGCTAGGACACAGTTTGCCAATAGACAAATGTTGAAAAATATATTCTTTTCTGTACATTGAATATCAGTGCAGTACAACATGCAGTCATTCAGAAGTACAAACATAAAGTAAGCATTTTAGAGAGATTTATGTTTTTATTTTAAGGATAGTTTAAATTGGTATGAAACAACTAGAAAAAAGAATTAACAGTAATTTTGCAGGCTGTATTATATTATATATTTGACCTCATTTCACAGGCCAACAGTTTGAGACCCCTGGTTTAGAGTATGATTTAAACAGGTTGCTACTGCATTTGGTGATAATGGTAAACGATGAAGGTGTAGTCTGGTGTGTGAACCACACCAGTTGAAAGTGTTAATTGCTCTGCAAGTATTAATTAGATTATTGAACAGCCGAGTGTGAAGTGCCTCTGATTAATTCAGCTCGTGTTAGGGGTGCAGTGATCTGACTGGTGGAACATTTTCTTCCCAGGGAGAACTACCTGTTTGTCTGCTCGTGTCCAAAGTGCATCTCCCAGATGGACGAGCTGGATGTGACATCAGAGGAGGAAGAGGAAGAAGAAGGCGAGGCAGAAGGTGAAACAGAGGGGGATGAGATGGAAGATGAGATGACAGATGTCTGATGAAAGACTTGCCCATATTGTTCTCAGCCGTTCCCTTTCCTGCCACCACACTAAGCAACCATTGAAGCCCAGAAGAATAAAGACCAGACCAAACATGTGGAAAGATGTCTTATTATCAACAAATTTCATTTATTCTTTGTCTCAGTTTAGACAAAGGAAGTGTTTCTTTAAATGAGATGTGTGTGTGAATATGACGACAGTGATATGTGTGTTTTTTTTTTAATTGTTTTCGCTCTACTTCAGCACATTGAGGGTTTAACTAAGACAAAGACTACGACTTCCAGGGTTTTTTCACCCAGTATGGGTTGTTCTCACATCCATACTGGTGAACAATTCACTGGTATACATTTTTACCCTCAGCAACTATGAATAAAAGGGTTAGAATTTTTTTCTTTTTTACACAGTTCATTACATGTTGATATAAACACCTTTTATGGCCACCAGGGGGCAGCACCACCAGTTACTTAATGGGACAGTTGGGATTATCTCAAGTATGAGGTACTACAGTACCTACAGCAGATGGCGACCAACACACCACCAGTTTGGAGAAGCAGAGAGGAGTACAGGCACTGACACTTAGCCATGAACTGCTGTGGACAGGGTCAGCAGAACAACTTACTTTAGCCACTTAAAAAAGGTCCACCCAAAAAATCAGTATCAGTTTAAAGGCACAATATGTCACAGTTGCGCTTGCAAAAATGAGTACAGCAGTCCAAATTGTGAGTTGGAGCCATAGGTCCAGCATAATGATTAACTGATGTAGATTAGCCACGGTTTTAGTGTTTTGACTTAGGTTGGAATATATGTCACTTTCACCCATCTTCAAAATTTCTTTTCAACATATATGAGCTTAGCACGTAGCATATTTAAGAACAGGACAGGATGAGGTTTACTGAGGTACCAAACTTGCTCAATTCATGGAGCACAGACCGAAAGTGGCAGGACTTAGGAAGGTCAGTTGTACAGAGTACAAATATACATCAGATTCACACTGCGTTTCATTAATAGCTCCACTTCCCTTCATTTACTCATCCCCAGCCCTATGTATGGCGTATCGTTATGGCGTTGTAGCGTTACACTTCTTTTTATAAATCATCACAGATACTGACAGACTCATTTCAATGAGGCAAAAACATCTGCACTTGGTAATGAACTGCATCAGTTTCTGATTGAGGAGTGTCTGTTTGTCATCTGTGCCATGATTATCAGAACTGTTGTGTGTTTATGGTATCTTGCAAAACAGCAAGCAAAACATATGCAGGAAATGTTGATTAATATGCATTGGAACTGGTAAATACATAAATATTATTTGCACTGCATCCATGCATCCATGATCCAATGCATTGTGGGCGATAGGGATGCACCGATACGGATACCAGCATTGGGTATCGGTCTGATACTGTCCTCACGTACTCTTACACATAAAACTACTCTGATAGCCCACACCTGATACTACATCATGAAAAGAAGCCACTTGACACAAACAAACATCTAAAGAACCGTCACAACACAGAGTTCAAGGAGTTTGGTGATGCTTACCCTCTGTTTTTGGTTGCGTTGTCGTTATCAGCGAGGGACTCGCTGTCCTCAACATCATCCACTAATGACTGCAATGATTTCGGAAACTGTAAAATTCCATGTAAGTCCATGTAAAACTGAAATAATCACACAGAGTGCAGCTGTAGACTGCAGCCAGCTGCTGTCCAGTAAGTCCTGGCGGGTGTAAACTAGTTGAGAGCCTCGACAAATTAATCCGAAGACAAAGAAAACACCGCTGTCACCAGTCTGAAACCATCTTGTCTTGGTAATAAGCTGCTACTAACTTTTGTATACTTAATCTTCACCAAAATGGCCTGACAGCACAGGACACACAACTTCAGTCAACTTCACAGCAGCGTCAACAAAACTGTTGCACACATAGTACCACACTCATACCTGTCCCCCCTAAACAATGACAGGTAGGAACTAATTAACTCTTAGACGAGGGACATGAAGAAGAAACTGAAATACTACATGTAAATGTGTAATTAAAATTCTAGTTAAATTTCTGTAAATAATAATGAAATATTTATCATATATAACACCATTTATAATAGTAAACTTAATTCTGCAAGTCCATAATAATGCTGTGAAACTATTATACTGAAATATATCATGTACACAATAAACTGCACAGCTGAATAAGGAACACAACATCAGTAAAGTAATTTATTACAAATAACCTAAAAAATCTAATTTGTATAGTAGCTATGGTTACACTTGTAGCAGGAAACAATAATTTGTTACATTTAGAAAGTGACCATCTAATGACAATAAAACATGTTTTAAAAGTTATTGTAAGAACTATAATGGCATTATTAAGTTCTCATATCGGTACTCGGTATCGGCAAGTACCCAAATGTAAGTACTTGTACTTGGTTTGAAAAAAAGTGGTATCGGTGCATCCCCAGTGGGCGATATACAGGGTGTCCACAAAGTCTCTTTACAATTTAAAAAATGTATTACAAAAGCAATTGATGAGGTATGTTAATCAGATTTGTTCTATGTACTCAGTGGTTATCAAAGTTTTTAATCACATTCATGCTTCACGCATGAAGCAAAAGATCACTGATGCCATTGCCACCGTTGATGAGGCGATGCTACAGCGAACATGGCAAGAAATCGAGTACCATCTTGATGTGCTTCGTGCAACTAATGGTGCCCATATAGAGGTGTATTAAATGAGGCAAAAAAAACTAATGGACACCCTGTACAACTCACAGTGACCCTTGGTGTTGACTCACTCCCTCAGCCCTTCAAAGGTCAATCTCACCAGGTTCACTTCAGTTCTTCAAACAAATGGAATAACACTTATGATGGCGGCGAGGATTCCCCCGAGGGCAAGTGAAATACAGCATCAGTCTCTGCATTTAAACCTTCCTAGTATTAAAGGGAGTGGGCAGCCATTATGCAGCATCTGGAGACCAACTCCAGTTGTAAGCCAGCACCTTGGCCAGGGGGGAAAATTCACTGCTTTTAATGGTGGGGGGCACTGGAGCAAACCCACACAAGCAACAGGGAGAAAGCCTACACAGAGAGCCCCCTGTCCAAACTGGGATTCAAAGCCATGTCCTTCTTATGGTGCAGTGAAAGTGGTAACCACAAAAAGAGAGACAGCTGCACACCAAAAAGCTTCTGTTTAAGGGACATTTATGTACTGCTGTGTGACGGTTCAAGCACGAAGCTCTTCCCCAGTCTGCAGTCTCTAGGATAGCTCTTTTTCAGCTATACCATCCATTTCATCCACTGCGCTGAAGTCCAGAGCCAAAACAAGACTGTCCTCTTGCACTGTGTCTGACCTCTGGATGCACTGAAGTCAGCTCAGAAGCACAGGTCTCATTTCTTGTGTCTGACAATTCTTCAACAAGACAAAGTGATTAGCAAAGGTCAACTGGTTCTCAGGTGTCTTTCTCCACTTAACAACTTTCTTACATGACTACGCACACTGTGTCGTAGAGGCTTGTTATCTATATGCCTTTGTAATTACCGTCTTGTCATATGGGAAGCATCTAGCCATAAAATGTAGTTTGGTTTTCACACCATGATCTATGTGTTTAGGTTAAGCCTTTCTTAATGTATTATGGAGACCTTGAGTGGAAAATTGCTTTGTCAGTAACTGTTTGCCCTTTGTTGAGAACTGTATTTCAAACCGCAGTTCCACATGAGTGAAATTGCTGCCACTGCCCACACATGAATCAATATTACAGCATGACTGTAATCACAAATCCCAATATTTTCAGTTCCCAGACAAAGATTGGAAATATTGAATGAGTAATCTCAATTTTCTCAGTTGGCATTCAGCACAGGGGCACAGGAGAGGGTGGCTTTCTAAGTTGCACAAGTATAATTTAAATATTATAACGGCAGCAAACAGGAGCCGAGCAGTTGTCGTTTTTATTACTCTGGCATAAAGCATTGAAATTGGATGTCTGTTAAGTCATTTATCTGGTTTACACACCTCCTGCTTTTGCTACAGGAGATTGTACTGGTAAAATATTTGTTCAGTCATTGCATATTAACCACAAACCCTCAGTCAAATTGTCTTCCTCAAGGGGGTTTGGGTCTTCACTAATCATTGCTTTTTTATGGCTCTTGCTCTCCAGACGGCCTTTTGCTTGAGGCACTTTTAACACGACACATATAGACGGAGATATCTCATTTCATATCATTAATTACTAAATGGATTAAAGGTGGTATTCTACTGCCAATGCCTGCCAGTCAATCACTGTTCATCCTGACATTAAGTGCAGTCTAATTGGTGCTTGCAGATACTGGATAAGAATGAGTCTACAGTTAAGCATAATCCTCTGCTTTCCCCCGGTGCCTCCAGTCATCTGTGGTTGACATTTCTCCATTAACCCTCTTAGTTTACTCCTCTCTGCTGCACTTGCATCACATGCTAATTCACCGAGGATCCACAAAAGAGAAGTGGAAAAAAAGGACACATTATGTCCATGAAAGGATGCACACCTGGGACCCAGCATGACAGGAGGCTGGACCTCTGAAACATCCTCCAGTTCAAGTGGCCCCCACCGTCGGCTGTCATCTTCTGAAGCCATGCCAGAATCGCTGCAGGAGCTCTGTAACTTTGCTTACCGCAGGGGTCGAGCTCAGGCAGGCACACATATAGGCCCTCCACATCATACAGCACGGACGTTTCAAGTGGAGAAAGTGGAGAGGTCAAAAAGTCTGCCCGGAGAGAAGTGGGCTAGATAGAGGCGCATTTGAGGACTGAAAGGGCGGGAAGTGAGGCAAGTGAGGAAAGGAAAAGGGAAGTAGGAGGAGAGGGGGGGTGAAGGACAGAGAAAGAGTCTTTTATGCTGAAACAAAGTACAAAAACACTTCTTGTAAATTTCAAAGACTACAATGCAGCTGGAAGAGGGAGAGTACTTGACTATTTAAAGACGGTATATTTCTCCAATATGTCACTGTCAACCTTATGTATTCTTGTTAAAGGGATAGTCTGAATTATTTAAAATGAGGTTGCATGAGGTACTTCTCGATTGTCAGTGTATTACCTATTGAGTGTAGCCCAATTCAGAAAAAAATCGGTATGCATTTTACTCTGCCAACTGCTGAGCCCAAGTTTGGGAAACACTGGACTAAAAGATTAAAGAATTAACTAAAAAAGTAGATGGATGCATCTATTATTAAAACTGATGTTGCTTGCAGCCCTAAAACATATATTTACCCATGAAATCAACTGTAAGAAGAGTCACATTTTGCTAGCCTGATATTATCATTCTAGTTACGTCACATCTTATAGGCTCTGACTGGAAAATCTCAGCCATGTTTTATTTAACTATTCAATTTCAATTTAAGAGCAAAACTGAATGAGCATTTCAGCCTGAGAGATTTAAAAAAAAAACTTTGATAAAGCAATGTGCAGTCTAGTCTTACAAATTATGGGTAAAACATATTTCCAGGATAGAAAATTAAAGGGATGATTCAGTCTTTGTGAAAATTGGGTCGACAAGCCAAAGAGCATGGAAGCTGGGCAATGTTCTGTCAGCAGCAAAATGTTTTTTTCAGTTTAAGTGTATGCTATATTTAGAATATTTTCATAGCTTTACCTTGCTGTTTTTTCTGATGGGAAAAACAGTTATTTTACCTCACAGAACACAGGAGTTGCTGGTCTACTGCTGCCTCGATCTGTTAGTTTGTGTTTTTGTGTGACTTTGGTGTTTTAAAGGGACAGTCTGGATCCAAAGTCAGACAGTAACTGAACACAGACTCCACAGTGTGTATTGTCAGAGCAGTGGGTTTGTTTGTTTTCAGGGTAACAGGCTGAACTTTACATTGACAGACAACTTACAGTTATAAACAGCTGATCATCTTACAGTGGAGGACTTGTATCACTTGTTACTGTAAAATTGAGCTTGATTTACACTCCTGCAGTGTTCCTGCATCCTGCCTGAGCTTCCTCTAGTCTGGGGAGGACAGGGCGAGGAAAACAACTCAGTTAAGCCTTAGACAATATATTAAGTAGGATTTTAACCTATTTAATATACTGTCTTCAGCTTCAACTCACTATTTGGACTGATGGACTCATTTTTGGACATGCAATTGTTAGATATTGCTCCTTTAATTGGTTAACTAAAATTGTAACAGATTCATTTTCTGCCAACCAACTATTCGATTCATTTGTAAATCATTACACTTACTCATTTTCATGAAATGTTTTGATGGTAGAAATTAATGGTCAGATCCAGCAATTCTCAGCCTTCTCTGTTAGTTTATCCACCAAGGTTAAAGGTGGACTGTGTTGTTATGACTGCCAGCGAGAAAGTTGTCTCAGTATTTCAAATTGTGTGCTCAGTGTGGGTAAACTATGAAATGGAAGCTGGATTTTAGACCCAAGCAAACTGACTGTGCTTGAAAACAGGCCCCATATGGAAACAATTTCCAACTTACATTAGTGCTGTTCAGACTGGTTACCACAACGGATACCATGGCTGCCTTAGAGGGCTACTCCAGGACGAAAGTGATGAACGACTGCTTCATGTGAAATCAGCCAATCCAAAGTAAAGTTATTGCACTTCAGCTCACCCTGCATAAAAATAAACACGAAAGAGAAATACAGTTTGAGAACACAAACATGGCTGCTGAGTGACCTGCTGGCTTTGATCAATGTTTGAGATTTCTGTGGTTCACTTCTGCTGAAATAATTTCCATGGTGAAGATCAAAATTGTCAACAGTATCGGCCATGTAGTCATCAGGGAAACTTATGAAACACTGCAGGCTGCCAGGTAACATCACATTCATCTTCATGGAGAGACGTTCAAGACCTCAAATGGCATCATGCAAACCTTGCAGCATAGCGTGAGCCACTGGAACGGAACGTGAAGAGGTGAGTTGTGAAAATGGAAACTTCAGCATAACAGGAAGGAAAGTAACACCACAGTAACACTGTGTGTTTGAGAACCTGGTGAAATATGCCAGGTGTGATACCTGAAGTGAGGTTCTTCCTTTTGTGTTAATAAAAAAAAAAAAGTGTCTTGCCAGGAGGTGGAAAATTTGAAAAAGAAAATTAAGAAAAAGGTCCTACAGTCATAACCGACAGAGTAGAGAAGGAAGAATTTGATTCTTCTGCAAACTGAAAAATGTAAGAAGACTGATGGAGAGCTGAACCAACATTATCACAGTCTCTGGAAATACTTAGCTGATTTGTCTGTTGTTGTTTTAGTCTGAGTGTCTTGTTCTGAATGTTTTTCCAACCCCAGCTAGAGATTCATGTGTTTTTATCCATGAGATTGACATTTTCTGTGTTGAATGAAATGTCTCACCAACTATTGGATGCACTGCCATGAAATTTGGTGCACACATTCATGTCTCCCCAAGGATGAATTATAATAATAATTATGATGCCTGATCCTCGGCTGCACTTTGTGTTTAGTGCTAATTAGCAAATGTTAGCATGCTGACACACTAATGGATAAAATTTATACCTGCTGTACGCCATATTAAAATACCGTTAAAGCTACAGAAACAGTCGTCAATCAATCTGATAACTCAGTTGTCTGCTGAGTGGTTATGGGTTTCCATATGAACAAGCTAACATCAGATTGTTTCAGTTTTTCAGAATGATGGTTTCAGCAACAGGATGAGTGATGTGTCGCTTGAACAAACACTTGCCCTGGCTCTATTTTTGCTCAAGTTTTGCACACTTGCTTCACCTCCGACCTATCTTCTGAGTCCCTGACACATTGGCAGCAACTGTCGCTCAAAATGCTCAATTTTGGCCAACCATATTTAAACTTGTGTACATAGCAAACTAGTTTCTCATCATCAATGGTGGACAGTAACAAAGTACATTTACTTGAGTACTGTACTTAAGTACATTTTTTGAGTATCTGTACTTTACTTGAGTATTTGTTTTTTTGGAAATTTCTGACTTTCACTCCACTACATTTCAAAGACAAATATTGTACTTTTGACTCCACTACATTTGTAGGAAGGTTGTTGTTACTTTTTGACTGAGCTTTGAAGTCAGCTGTTGCTGTTTTTTCTTTTCTAAAATGCAGTTGGTCACATGCTGTGTTCCTCACAGAAAGAGACCAATCACAGTAGCTCCTCTCAAATGGGACTGATGTAAAAGTGTATTCATTATTCCAGGTAGCTTTTAAAGTTGGATTGTTTTTATCAGGGTGAAAAATACAGCATAATTCATGTATATATACTGCCTCTGAAGACAGAAAGAAATCTGTTATTTAACAGACTTGGAGAACTTCTTACAGTTATCTTCAATCTGCTTTTATGCAGTGATTTTAATACAGTTACATCAGAAAATGACAATAACTGTCCTTTTTGGTTTTGATTGTATTTCTATGCTGAAGTTTTTATAGGTGTTTCTATAGGCTTTGTGTAGCAGAGTGGTTCTACACACAAGTCAGTGCATCATTAGATGGTTTCAGAGAGTTACAAGGTTCTGTAAATGCATCATGAAAACAATACAGCGTGTATTGATATTAGAAAATGTACTTTGTAATTTGTACTTTTGAATACTTAAGTATTTTTAAAAACATGTACTTTTGAATACTTAAGTATTTTTAAAACCAAGTACTCTAGTACTAGCAACTAGCAACTTTCACTTCTATTTGAGTAATATTTGACCAGGAGTATCTGTACTTTGACTCAAGTACTGGGGTTGAGTACTTTGTCCATCACTGCTCATCATCACTCGAGTTTGTTAATAAACTAGTTGATGAGGGATGTTTGCTGTGCTAGTACACTATTAGAATCAACATCCTAAAAGTCTTAAATATTTATATTTCCAAAATGTAACTGTCCCACAACCATAATAAGGCTGACTTAAGAAAATTGTGTTAGTTGTGAATAAAAAATTTAGAAACTGAATTTAATCATCTGCAGAGGGAGAGACTACAAGTGGCACTGCTGTATCGGCTCTATCTGACACGGCCAGAAAGTTTTTAATATGAGATTAATGCTGTGAAAGGGTTGCTGTTTTGGGCAGGTTTAGACACGAAAACTGCTTGGTTAGCCTCGGACAAGACCATGTTTGAAGTGTCAGTGGGCTCGTTGGAGATTAACCGTGCCCTGCCTGGAGTGTAGACCAGAACAGGTGGCCACAGCAAGAGGTGGTGACAAAAAGCTGCAGGCGGACAGTTTCCAGCAGACTTCAGAGAATATACAGGGAGTGATAGAAATATTTACATCCTGTTTGATCATCTGTAGGGTACATGCAGTCTGTGGACCATGTTCAGATGGGTAAAGCTGAAGAAATGAAGCATGTGTTTACGATCGCTGATGAAGTTGAATCATTTTGTAGGTGCTCGTTTTAATAAGTGAAACATGAATAACATTAATCATTATTATCAACCATACAAGATGCTTGTTAACAGATTAAACCTTCACTGCACAAGGTTAAGGCTAATTTATATATATAGTGTTAAAAAATTACAATTTTCTACAACACGTAATTGATCAGGTGACAGTCAGGGGTTTCAAAGTCAATGGAGAGCCTAGCTTTAAAAACTGTAACTGCCTTGATCTCATGAGATTATCGTTACCCACGTGTGAATAACGTCAGAGCAACTCGGGATCGTATGACTTCCACAACATGAAAGTCACATGTCACTGATGCAACTCACACTACAAAGGTCACGTGAGGTACACAACGTTATGTACCTCACAACTTTTACTTTACTTTTACTTTGTTTTGGTTTCACATGGGACTTGAATCCCGTTCTCCCAGGTGAAAGTCCTGTGTTTGTTTGAACCACGAATTTGTCACACACGGCTGCAGCAACGCTTCATCTAAAGATCTGGAGTCTTGCCTATTTTTTTCCACGTGACGTACACAGTTCTCAGCAAAAATACACAGTAATAGTCATGTTGACATTATATAAGTGACATGGCACTTGTTACTAGTTTCATTGTCTATATCTGTAGAATATATCACAGACAAAAAAAATTGCAGTGTGTGCAGGGCAGTATTTTTCTTTTTCTTTCGCTTTTTTGTTTTTCTCCCTCCCTCCCTCTCTGAACAAAGGGGGGAAATCACTGATTGCCTTCTTTATACGGCTCTTTTCTTCTTTTTAAAATTCACTTGCAACTCAGTGTATAAAGACAGCGCTTTCAGCAGCTGCCCAGCAACAGAAACGCAGCTTGTATGGATACCACAGATGCAGGCTCCAGTGTTTCAGGGAGATAGCTGTCACACACAGGTACATGCAGATAGTGTGAACCAGTTGTTTCATACTGATGTGCCCTTGAACAGTGAAGAAATACATAATCTGAACTGAGCTAAATGATTCGAATCATCAAGGAATTTGTGATTCTCACCTCTACAAACACTTCTGTGCAGCCTCTCAGCACCATAATGTGGCTTTTGAATTTTTGAGTACAATGATTGATGGACAGATGAGCAAATATAATTGTTGACTCTAAAAATACTGAGCTGATTGGTTCGAGCATTTTGTGTCTGGATTTTAGTTTCAAAAGTTCTCCCAAGCGCAACTGAGGAGCTGTGGGTTTCTCTGTTTTGCATGGGTAGTTGAATTTTTTTTCTCTTCTGTCCATCCCACAGTGGCCGTGTATGTTTCACTTTCTCAAACCTCCAAGTGTGAGGCTTTGACAATTAAAATACGACCATTGTGCTATATGTGAAGGAGGTCAACTGTGATCAACTGTGACTGCCTGGGTGAATTCTTTCTCTAAGGTCAAACCAGACATTCCCTCTGAGACCAAACATGGTCTGACTCATGTAGTGCAAATGAGGCATTTGAAACACTTTGGCTATTCAGCTATATCTCTCCCTATCTCATTTTCACATCTCTTGCAGGACATTCAACACATCCTTGCTGGATGAGGCTAATGCTTCCTTTTGGCTGTGGCATTTCAAAGTCCGGGATGTGAAGGGACCAACAGTATCCAATTATGTGCAGCTTATTCTTGCTAGTCAGAATCATAAGCATGCTGGTGAGATAGCTTTGCCAGATAAGACACTTTTCAATATGAAGAGATGCTCTCACATTCTGTGGGCAGCTGGTTGATGGACTGTTCATCATGCAAAAGGTCACATTCATGAACCAATTACAACAGGAATGTTCTCATACAAAAAAGACACAAATGAGATGAGACAATTCGGTTCTTCAGCCACTTTTTTCATTCAGTTTTGTGAAAGCTGATGAGGTGAAGACTGCTGCATTCACAACAAGTGGACACAAAATAAAAAAGGGAAGTTTCTTTGGCAATTTTATTGAGTGAGACAAGTCTCAACATTAATGAATGCATACTGTTCAAAAATGTATTTCTGATGCACACGGTATTTGTCATTTTAAATAAGTGCAATAGAAGTCCACAAATATGTATTTAAAAAGTATCTGCAAATTGCAACAACATAAAGTCACAAACCTCTGAAATTATGAATTAGGACAAGAGGATAGAATGAATGTTAAACAACTACGTACACAAGTTTAAAAGCAAAGTTTAATTTAAATAAATCTGGCGTCACATTAGTTTTATGAATCCTTAATTCATGAAGCACAAGTGATTTAAACAATCAGAATAATAAAACAATAAGGCATTATCATGTAGAAGTGGGTGTGGTTTCATCTAAACTGGGAATTGGGAATGATTGGCCAAAAGAGTTCTCTGATCTTTGAACAGTGCCCGCTCCTGGCTCTACCGGTGCGCAAATCATCAAATCACATTTTATTGAGATATGTGGTGCAAAAATGAGAGTGTGTGTCGTCCATGAGTGAAAAAACTGCATTCAATACTTTGGTGGCAGATTCAAGTAGTTGTAGTTGTTTATTTGTTTTTGTTCTAGAAAAATATGCAAGAAAAGACAAATTATTTGTGGGAAAATATTACACAGGCGTGCATCTCTCATTGCATAAATTCACATGCATATCCACAAATTTTCCTCCATGACTTGAATGTGTGAATGTGTTTTGCAGTCAGTTCACTGCAGCAGCTAACCATCCTCAAACCTGTGCTCCCCAGTGTGCAACAGGCTTGAAGGTACCTTTTCTCTTGTCTGATGGGCATGTCAGAGGTGTTACCCAATCAGAAGCAGCTTCTTTGTAAAAACCAGCTGTATTAAAATGGCACTGCAGTGCAGTGTGCTTGTGCACACACCAGGGTGTTTAAGACAACACAATTTCTGTTGGAATAAATGTTTTTGTCGGGGCTGAACGTAACTCAAAGATATCAGTCAGAATAAGCTACCTGCATAAGCAACACGCGTGGTTTTCTGGTGAGGACAGGTTGATTTTACCTCTTAATAAAGGCTTTTTTTCTCAAAAATGTTTTGCACTTGTCAGGGGTTACTTAGCTGAAAAAAGATTTCAGAGTGGGTACTCTACAGAAAAAAGTTTGGGACCCACTAGTGTATAAAATATTTGTGAAAAATCCTTTTTATAGTCCAAAATGACATATTTAAATTATTTTCTTTTGTCCAAAACCAACTATTTATTCAGTCTGCTATCATATAAAACAGAAAAAAACAATCAAATTCTCACATTTGAGAATATGGAACTATTACATGCATAAAATGAAAAATCAGTTAATTTACTAACCCGTTAACTATCCAGTCATTTTATCCCTAGTTGGAGAATCAATATCCTTTTGGCTTGAATATTGATCACTACATTCGCCTCTATTTTGTGGGTCCCATGAGAATTTTGGCTCCCCATCAGTTGATGAAAATGCCTGCAGGTGGCAGGAGCCTCTGTGGAGGGGCTCTTTTAAGATTTATGGTCTCCATATTTGAATTCAAAAGAAAATGATCCTTCATCTGTAAATTTCACTGCTCTGTCCCAAATGAAATGGTCTGTGTGTGAAAGTGAGCCCTCCCTCCCTGCTTGCCTCATCACCATATACCCTCAGGACACGCTTTGACCAGCATGGGGTGGGGGAAAGGAAGCCCAGGCCTAATGCTCTGCGCAGTTATTAGAGTTCCTCACAATTTCCATTGATTACACATGAAAAGACCACATAGGAGCCTTGGTTTCACAAGGCCCCTTCATTATGCTTTCAGGCTGAAATTACCCAGCAGGCATTTTTTTCACATATGTAGTGTTATATTCATAAATATCTAGAATATCTGTAATATCTGACTTAAAGGGACAGTTCACCCCAAATTTAAAAATATAGATTTTTTCCTCTTACCTGTAGTGCTATTTATCCATCTCAATTTTTAGAGTTTTGGAGATATTTTCCACAGCGATGTTTGCCTTCTCTCATGTCTGTTATGACTAAATTGCACTTGCCCTGTGGTGCTCAAAGCACAAAAAAAAAAAAAAAAATTAAAAAAGTGAAAAATTCAGAACCTATGTTCCCTCATGACCCAGTTAAGCTGGTCCCACACTACAGAAGTTTTAAAATCCTGACAGATTTTAAAATCCGGTTGTACCATGCACATCAGAGGAAACAGATTCTCTTCTCTCTGATATGAAACACCCACATGCCACAAGATTTGAAAATAATGGCTCACTACACACCACTGGATATTATTAAGATTATTATGCCAGAGGAGAGAGCATGATCTCGCGTGGTTTCATGGTGAAGCAGTTGTAAACAGTGGAGACGGACATAGTGGTAATGTCAAGGCTTCACAGTGAGAAGTTAAATCAGTCTCAGTGAGAAAATGTTGTGTTGTATAATGGGAAGACGAGTCAACACATTCTGCCTTTTCTTCAGTGAGAACTGAAGGTGAGATTTTTTAACTCTCAGTTTTAGTCAACAGTAGTATGCAAGCTAGCATTAGCCATTAGGGCTAAAATGTTTACTGCTGCTTGGCAACAACTCTCTCTCACTTTTATACTGCTGTGCTCATTCAGATTTTAAAATATTTAAACTATCACAAATGGTTGATATTTAAAGTTCAAAACCAGAGAGAATCCAGTCCAGGTGACATTAAGTTTACATCAGTGGTGGACAGTAGTGAAGTACATTTACTTGAGTACTGTACTTAAGTACATTTTTTTGAGAATCTGTACTTTACTTGAGTATTTGTTTTTTTGGAAACTTCTGACTTTCACTCTACTACATTTCAAAGACAAATATTGTACTTTTGACTGCACTACATTTGTAGGAAGGTTGTTGTTACTTTTTGACTGAGCTTTGAAGTCAGCTGTTGCTGTTTTTTTCTTTTCTAAAATGCAGTTGGTCACATGCTGTGTTCCTCACAGAAAGAGACCAATCACAGTAGCTCCTCTCAAATGGGATCGATGTAGAAGTGGAAATATATCATCCAGGCACTCTCTGTAACAAGAACAAGCAAGCTCTGCCTCTTTCATTCAAACAAAAAGCGGTAATGGTGACGGCAGAAGAAAGACAAAATTAAATCTCAAGATGTTATTATAATTATTAATTATTCCAGGTAGCTTTTAAAGTTGGATTGTTTTATTGGGGTGAAAAATACCACATAATTCATGTATATATACTGCCTCTGAAGACAGAAAGAAATCTCAGTTATTTAACAGACTTTGAGAACTCCTTACAGTTATCATCAATCTAATTTTATGATGTGATTTTAATACAGTTACATCAGAAAATGACAAAAGATGTCCTTTTTGTTTTTGATTGTATTTCTATGTTGAAGTTTTTATAGGTGTTTCTACAGACTTTGTGTAGCAGAGAGGTTCTACAAGCATCAGTGCATCATTAGATGGTTTCAGAGTTACAAGCTTCTGTAAATGCATAATGAAAACAATACAGCGTGTATTGATATTAGAAAATGTACTTTGTAATTTGTACTTTTGAATACTTAAGTATTTTTAAAAACATGTACTTTTGAATACTTAAGTATTTTTAAAACTACTCTAGTACTTTAACTCAAGTAAAATTTTGACTGAGCAACTTTCAGTTGTAGTTGAGTAATATTTGACCAGGAGTATCTATACTTTGACTCAAGTACTGGAGTTGAGTTCTTTGTCCACCACTGGTTTACATGTATATTTATAATGCTTCATGCTACAGGATCATCTGGACAGACAATCTGGTCAAACCAGCCACAAATCAAGAGCATCCTTTGCCTTTTTGGGAAAGGCAATGTGGACCCAAAATCTGCCTAATTCTGTGGTGTGGCACACAAGATGACAGACCTTGTTCTGAGCATTTTTATGTTGGAAAGAAAGAAAGTAGTTCCTGCATGAAACTGCTCACAACAAGGTTTGTGGATTATCTTGAGTAACCAGGTCATGACTTTTTGAAAGAGGCTCTGGTTTTGAATTTAAAAAATGTAGACCTGCAATGATTAATCAACAATTTATTGCCAACTCTTTTGATAATTGATTCATTGGTTTGAGTTTTTTGACAAAAAAGGTCAAAATTCTCTGATTTTGGCATCTTAAATGTGAGTCTTTACTTCTGAATATGTCTGGATTGTGGTCTAAAACACTTGAGGATGTCACGTGGGCTTTGGGAAACACTGATTAACATATTTTATTAGCAAACAATTATTCATTGATTAATGTAGAAAATGATCGTAAGTAGAAGCCCTATTTTTTTTTCACGTTAAGCACCATAAGCCGACTGCCATTTAGTTACATTATATTGAAGAGACAGTCCAAATTCTCCAAAACTCAGCAACTCACACCAAAACAATCTAGATAGATAAACAGCACAGGCCAGGGGGAAAATATGTATTTTTGATTTTGGGATGAGCTGACCCTTTAAGCACTTGATTAGAAAATCCACAGAAAAACAATATTTGGTATGCAAAGGCTGACCTTCAGTGTTTTCCGTGTAGTTTGTTATCAAATACTAATACGATATATATATATATAATTATCTTACTTTATTGCACATCCTAAGCCTTGTGCTACAGGCAGGGCCTCTTTTATTGAGGAAAAATATTGTCAGTCATCAATATCACCTCAGGACATCATCTAATTACTAAGCAACGTCTTGGCTGGAACAAACAATAAGCATATTATCTTGCACTGGCTTCCTATTACATCTAACGTCTGTTCACGAAATGAACAGATAAAACATTTTTAATGGGGCTATCCTCGCAGCACACAACATGAGCACCCGTGTGCCACAACTATCCAGAACTTCACAGATGATTTAGTATTTAGTTTCACACATCAAATCCTCCACAGACCAGTGCGGCCCAGAGGAATCGCTGCATCAGGTGTTTGAGCCTATACTATGACGCAGCCAATGTCTTCTTCTCCAGATGGAGGTGCCTCCGAAGGCCCCCGCTGTCTGAAACGGAACCGTTTCCGAAAAGTTTCATGATTGAGCTTAGAGGTGCAAAATCCACCAGGACAGAAAGTTGGATCTGAGCACAGGCTGGAAATGTGATTAAGGCCTGAACCTCTGTGGTAGGGGATCCACCCAACAAATCCCATACCCCAACACCGTAATTCTGCTGTGGTTCCTCAGGAGACATTTAGCATTTTGTTAACATAAACCTGTTTAGTGTGACATGGGATGAAGGCCCCTGAAGTGACAGATGTTTCTCTTTAATGTGATGGGAAGTAATTTTTTTTAAGGGAGGGAGGGGTACTTTGTGGGGTTGACTGAGCGAAGCTCAGGTTGCTTCAGGCTGTTTGAAATCCTGGGCTGATCCAGTCTCTCTCTTTTTCTCTGAGAAAGGTTTGCACGTTTATATGGAAAACACCTTCTCTGTTTCAGAGAGCAAATAAACTCCCCCATCTCTTCTTATTGACTCTCCTACTTTGGTCTACAAGTTACATAAACAGTGGCAGAAGGTTATTTCCAGAGGTGAGAAGTAAAGTACATATACTTTGTTATTGTACTTAAGAACTGCTACTTGACATAAATGCTCTGTATTTTACTTTACTTACTTTATTTGAGTATTTATTTTTCTGGACACTTTTTACTTTTTTTTTTTTTTTTTTTTTTTTAACTTTTCCCCTATATTTTAACACAAATACGTGTAGCTTCTACTTCTTACAATTTCAGAACAGGCTTGGTACTTTAGTTTTAATGCAATTTAGGGGAATTAATGATTATTTTTATTTTGCATCAATGTACAACACCTTCCCAACATCAATGATTGATTTCAACTTAAATGGATGGAACAATAACCCATAGAAAAGATGATTCCCTGTATACACACTAATGCAGGTCATGTATGAGAGGCGTAACAAGACAAAAAAAAAAGTAAGTACGTGTAAATTGACACAAAAAATGCAAAAGATGTACAAGACAAAAAAAAGACATCACCAGACAAACAAGATGGAACAAGACACAAAAGACATAACAAGACGATAAAGATGTAAAAGATGTAACAAGACGAGAAAAGAAATAAAAGACATAACAAGACAAAAAGCAACGTAAAAGAAGTAACAAGATGAAAAAAACATACAAAACAATAAAGATTTAACAATCCAAAATTTGGCGTAAAAGACGAAGCAAGACAAAAAGATGTAACAAAATAAAAAAAAGACAACAGGATAAAAAACTAGGTAAAAGATGAAAAACAAGATGAAAATTAGTGAAAAGACAAAAAAGACATAACCAGATGAAAAGGACAGAATTTTAAAAACTATGTAAACAAGGTGACTTTTTTAAAACTCTGAGCACATTTCAGAGCCTGTACTTTTTCACTTTTAGTTGAGTTAAGAAGTGGAATCAGTATTTTTACTTTTACCAGGGTATTTTTAACAAAAGAATCTGTACTTCTACGTGAGAAGTATGTGTGCACTTTCGCCACCTCTGGTTATTTCAAATATTTGGGAGTTAAGGGTCATTGTCGCCTCAAGCAAGGTGCTCTCAAATTGAAATAGTTTCACATACTAAGTAAGAGAGGGACCACTTTCTGTCTTTACGAAAAAGGACTCTAATATGCACTCTGAAATTGGTTTTAGGTTCATATGAGTAATTTCTGCTTAAACTTAATTGCTTCTGGGATTTGTGAAAACACTTACAGCTATTAAACTGCCTTGAATGAAAATGGCCCCACTACAAGTTTCAAATGACGGTCCGTCTTCATCCGCTAACTGCAAAAACTGTGTTACAGATTTTGTAACACTGCGGTGTTTGTTCAATTGTGATGCGACGGCTTGAGCGTTGCAGGGGAAGAGAACAGAAACAAAGGCCTCTCTCATGGTGCTGGTGGTCTGTTTGTGCGGCTGGTTGAAGAGTCTTGAGACACCAGAGGGAAATCCACCAGACCTTCAAAGGGACAGCATAGCAGGGAGTGTTGGCAGATTGCTGGTTTGGACAGCTTGCATACCTTATAACACAACTCCAGTTAACAGACCAGAGCACACATAAACACAGCACCATCTACCACTATAGATGAGCAAGCAATGGACAGGGTAACATATCGACATTTACTGCAGTGATTAGGCTTCTTCTAGCCATGCATTTGCCACGAGGTTTAGGTGACTAGGTGTCCCACTTATGTGGGGCTGCATAGCATTTTTATCCCCTGTCCCACTGCCCCACATATTGAGATGATGTCCCACATTTTGATTTGCTCCAGTTTTCAAAAGTCAAACCACTTGAGTAGATGGGGAAATGGGGGTCCCCAAATCTAATGCAGATTTAGACAGAGGTGGCAAAAATCCACACATTCTTTACTCAGGTAATAGTAAAAAAAAAGACTCAGGTAAAAGTAAAAGTACTGATTCAACTTCAAAGTACAGGCTCTGAAGTAAAAAGTCACCCTCTGAAGGACATTTCTACCTGCTGTTTCTGTGCAAAGCTAACAGAACATCGCCTTTTTCTTCATGGTCAAGTCTCCCTCGCTTGTCTGATTCTCATTATGACCTTTTTGACTCATTAGATCTTTTATGTCTTTTTCATCTTTTTTGTCTTGTTATGTCTGTTACATAATTTTCTTGCTTTGTAATGTGTTTTTTTTTTTATTGTTTTCAACACGTTACATCCTTCATCTCATTTTCGTCTACATTTTGTCATATTACATCTTGTTATGCTCTTTTTATCATGTTACATATTATGTTGTTTTTGTCATGTTATGTCCCTTACATCATGCTGTTTACTACTCAAAGGCAAATTGTGAGATAGAAATATTTATTTTTTAAGTTAGACAGAAATATCAAACTTAAAGACCTCTTAGCATTGGTAACATGTCCCACATTGACCCACACAAACATACTCTTTGTCCTTGATTTGGTTTGTTGGGGTCTTGTCACAGTACACGGGGTAATGAGGAAAGATTGTCAACTACTACAATGTAGTCTGAAATAAACAGAAATTACAACTTGATTAAAAAATGTAATTGAGTCAGCTGTAACACCTAATCATTACGATGTGATTGAGAGTGTATGAAAACTAGGGTTGTGAGTCAAATTTTGATATTATGGCACCAACTGAATTGTTACACAACTCTCGAGTATTGAAAAATAGCTTGTCATTTGATACCTGAGAAGCAAATCTCATCAGAGTTAGTCAGCCACGCACCATGCTTGTACCAAGATCTAATAATACTGGTGATTGGCTGCCTCATGTTACAGGTTGTAGAAGCTTGTACGAAAAACATTACGTTACGCCCGGAGACGAGGTTCTTTGTTTTGTTTTTGTTTTTTTTTAACCACCAGGTCTTTAAACAGCTTCCTGCTTTTAATAGAGTTATTGTACCATGATGTGTAATGTCATTTTCTTTTTGTTAAAATGGATTTTGTATTGAAGAAAATTTGTTCAGGAACTGGCACTGATGCAGGTGTACCCCTAGCAAAAAGTTTTGAATGATATGCAGCCCTAGTGAAAACTAATCAGCAACTAAACAGAGAAGTCTAAACAGTTAAAAGTAAAAAGATAAATGGTGCTGGAGTTGCTGCTGCTACTTCATCCATGGGTCCACATGCTGTTCAAGCTATTCAGGACAGCCTTACTTTAAGTGTACCGACCAAATTATGTTAGTACTACACACTACAGATTAACATCAATCAACTGGTGCTAAGTTTTGGTACCTGAGAGTGTGTCTGGGTGAGAAAGTAATTTGGAACTTAGAGCAGTATTAAGAATGGTTTCACTGTAGAAACCTCAAGACAGACGGTGCTTGTAGCAATATTTGTAATGCAAATTCAAAACTGGCAAGGGCAATACATCTAACCTGAGGAAACACAAAATCTGAAGAGTGAATCTTTTTTGATGGCCTGAAAACCAAGCCCTCTGCAGCAGCAGGAGCTAACATTAGCAGCTAACATAGTTTAACTCTCCAACAAAACAAAATTTTAAATGAGGCATCACCAACTTCGTCAGCTTCTTCAGGTAATTAATTAACTTGTTGGATACGTTTTTTTTAAACTGTTTTAAAAACAATCTGAAACATCAGCTGATGCCTGGGCGATCAGGGCACACACACTTACAGCGTACAGCAAGAGGGGCTGCAGCCCTGACTAGTGGTGACCAGCTGCATACCATCTTAGAGACAACAGTTAACTGGCACTGACCATGAATGATATATTGATAACTAGTTTGAACAACTAACATTTCTGGGGCACAAGTGAATTTATAAATGGGTATACTCTGTTTTTTCCATAGAAGCACCCACACTGTATCTCACACACACACACACACACACACACACACACACACACACACACACACACACACACACACACACACACACACACACAGGAAGCCACTGAATTATAGATGCAGAAACAGGAAATTCCTCTCTTTACCCTCTGTCACTCAGGCTCCAACCTTGTACTAAATCAATTAGTAGTGCTGCAGGCAATCAGCGGACCTCCCTGGAGACTGTATGAATCCACCCTTAATTCATGAGGGCCTCTTGGACCTCTCTCCATGGGCCCTACCTGATGGGTGGCCGCTGCTCCTGTTCATACAAACAGGACAGTCATTTCACGCTGTGCAAATCACAGAGCAGTAGGGGTGAGATTGTTGTTTCCTCTGCTGTGAAGCATCCTGTCTTGCCCACAAAGGGTCCTCCTCTGTGTGGTCAGAAGGGTCTTGTTCCACTCAGCGACCATGGTGAAGGTCCCTTGCTGCGTCTTCTGTAATTTGTGCTCTCTGCCTTTAGGCGGCTTTTGTCTTCTATAGTGCTGCTTCAAGGCAAGTGCTGATATAAGAACAATTTACGGTGTGATAAGCTTGGCTGAAATGACCAGAATAGATTGTGTTGATCATTATTTGAGCCTGAAAAACAGAATTAACAGAATTAAAGCTAAAATCACAGTTGTTTTTATTTAATTAGTCCTGACCAAATTAATCCAGCTTATCAAGTGTGAAGATCTGCTATTTTTTTACTTGTGGAGACCACAAGTGTTTGATCCTAACAACTGTTCATCCGATTCACTTCACACCTGGTGGACTCCTTGGAGACCTATTTTCTGTTGGTAGACAGTTTCATGTTTTTTTGTGGGTGGAGCTGAACTGGAGGCAGAAAAATTCCCTAAACATGTTGGCTAACACTAGCTAGCAAGTTTTGTTGGCTTCATTTTGAGCAGCTGTTGAAGAAAATCAGAGCTCCTCTGAATATGTACAGTCACTCATTCAGCAGGGCCGTGAGTGTTACTTGAAAAAGTTCACACTAACCAATGGCATCAGGCTGGCCGACCCATACATGCTCATTCAATGGATGGGCAAGCTAGGAAATCTCTCATCAGAGCTGTTGTATGGGCTGTGTGAAGTCTGCGCCTGCAAGTCCTCATGCTTTTATGTTGCCTTGCACCTGATGCAAACAGGATGAAAATCAAAGTGAATATACCCCAGTCCAAGAGCATGCATAATGGACTACTACATTGTGATAGTGGACCTTCCTAAATGGAAATGCTGTGTGGGCAAACTCCAGCAGATGGAAGGTGAAATACCACTTCCTAACTGGAAGCAATGCAAACGAGTGAGCAAACAGCTGATTGCTTTGGGGTTTTTTCTCCAATGAGGACGTCCTTATGTCCTCCGTACGTCAGCGAACAGGCTGAGAATTAGTTGCCATTTTGATAACTGATTAACTTTTTCAATCATTTTTGATTCAAAAATATCAAAAATTCCACTATTTTTTCACATTTTATAGACTAATCGATGCATTGTGAAAATCATCAGCAGATTAATCGACGATGAAAATAATTGCAGCCCCAGTCTATTGGCTACAAAAATGCAAATGAAAGGTTTGCAAATTAATTGAAATACTGCACTCACTACTCAAATATGATTAAAAGTTACCAAGTAGATTACACAGTGTATTGCCTACTTAAGTATGAAAATAAAATAATAGACTTGGAAAAAAAATCTCATTAAAGTAGAAGTACATCAAAAAATGACAGTAATTTGATTAGTTGTGATTAGTTACTTCCACCCCTGCAAAATGTTCATCAACATTTTGCGTGAAAAAGAGTTTGCCTGGTAGTATTGTGCCAGAAACATTATTTATGTCTGTCTCTCATCAAGTGCATTAATTAAACTGTAATGGAAAAATTATGTAAATTATTGGCAAACAGAGCACATTAGTTCTGCTAATTCCACATATGCATAGGCTTATCTTCCATGCACTCCTCCAAACTTCATCCTGGGCTGTCTCGGCGTTTCCGTTTAGGGAATCTGACACTTAACTCGAGCTTCCAGCCATTCAGTGTTTATCAGCAGGATCAATGCAGCATCTGTGTCTTTCTCCCCACGAGACTCTGTGGGATGTAATCCTTCTCCAGCCGAGCGGATCCTGAATCTTCCCATTCACTCTCGCTCCCCAGAGAACATGGGGGCACATTTCCCAGGGACCTGAATAACTCTGCATGCTATTTGCACAATGTATGGCAGGACAGTTGTACCACGAAGTGCCTTTATACATCTGGTTCAGGGAGGATGTGATAGTGATGCCAAAGAATTCACATCTGACCTAAGTGAAAAAACAAATCTAGACAGGGAAGTGTGGCCTTATATCCCCCTGTAGATTTTCATACTTGTGGTAAAATAGATCAGATAAAATAAAAAGCTGTGGTTTTCTGCTTTTACCTGGGGCTGATTTCCCTTGGTCGTATTTCCCTGACTCCCTGAACATCAATGTGAATCTGAGATGCAAAAGAGATCACCGGGGAATTACACACTGTACGGGGGAATAAACAGAGACGCATTCAGGGGAATTAACCAGTACTGCAACATGAGACTCAATAAAGCAAATGAATCAGTTTCAGTCAATCAATTTAATACATCAAACAAGCTAACGACCACATATAAAACATAAAGAATAACACAGTGTGGTAATTGAATGAATAATTCATGTTTTTAGCTTTCATTCAATTTGCATATGAAACTTGCAGCTTCATGTTTATAAAAAATAACAGTGATTTTGTGATGTAACATTTATTCTGACCCGGTACAGTCACCAACCTTTTAATCCTCAACAGCATAATGAGAGTGATTATCACCTAAGGTAATGGCTATTACATAATTAGCTCAATCATCTCTGATTGTACCTCCACTTTATCAGCACTTCTATCAAGCATCTCTACGGCTGACTGAGGTGAAGGTGAGAAGAAACCCTGGAAAAGTAATGACGTTTGTTTTGTCTTTGCTGGTTTAAAAACTTTATAAACTTAACTAAAGATTGCAGCGGCCTGGTTTAAGAGTTACGCACTCGTTAAAGGAACATTTCCATGAGAAAGATTAGTCAAACATGCTTTAACATTCGGAGCCTCCACAGCCATGTGTGAGAACTCATTCTCCACCCTGAGAAACATATTTTCGGACCACAGACGCGTAATGCTCCACAAAAGAAAGGCCCAGTTGGTTCAGCTGGCGTTTGAAAGGGACTTAACCAGAAAGTGTACAACTGAGTGGAAGGACACTGTTCTCAGGAGGTTCGGCAACAACAGTCCCCGCTTGCAACTCTTCTAAAGATAAGACATGCATTTAATTCACTTCATGGCACCAGCCTTGGCTTTCATTATTATGCAAAATGTGGAATGTGTGGGTTTGGGTCCATCTAAATTCGTCAAATTAAATTTGGAGATTCACGATTCACATTCGATATGTGTGTGTGTTGTATGAGAGAGAGAGGGCGATGGAGGGAGAGGGAGAGACATGGCCTGCACATTGACTTTTTTTTTTTTTTTTTGCAGTTTGGGGTGCACAATACATTGTGTGTGTATTTAAAAAGAGACTTTGCAGAATGTTGTGTAATTGGAGCTGGTTTGCTGTGTTGGTTGATGGCAAACTCATATTAAAAAGCATTTACATCATATATTGAGTTCTTGAACAGCAGTTTGTGCCCCCCGCTGGTTACTCTATGCCCCCCGATTAGATCTGTTCTGTCGCTGACCCTGTGTTCAAGCTTCTTAAATACGAAGATCGGCTACTTTTCTTTGTCATTTCTGATAGAGAATGAAGAGTCTTTGGGCTTTGGACTGTTGGTTGAATAAAGGTGACTTGAAGCTACAGAAGGTCGTGTTGAACTCTGACATTTTATAGACTAGATGATTACTGATTGATAATAAAAAAAAAATCTTATTCACACCCCTGCATGAACAGCAGCCAGAAAAGTCAGTAAAATTACAACCGTCTGCGTGCAGGGCGTGTGGGATGTGTGTTGTAGCTTGAGTGAGCTAATTGAGGAGACATAATTAATATATATCCATTCATTATTGCTAAATGAGTAATTTAATTAAAGTACAACTCAGCTAAATTGTTTTTTTTCGTTAAAGGGTTTACAATTGTGTCTGCTAAAACTGGTAAATGATTTTGTTATATATCCCTTCATTTTCATTTCATTTCCAGAATTTTGTGACCCTAGTCATTACTGTTATTTAACATATTTTTTTTTTACTGTAAAATTAATAACAATATTGAATGGAAGAATGAGGTTAACAGTGTAAAACAGATGCTAGGCATGTCCATAACATAATGTATTTCTACAGTGTTGCAATTAGTGAAGTGTTTAATAAAATAAACATTTTCAACAGTCTGCACACCATGCAGAGCCACATGTTAACTCATGTTAGCTGCTTTCTTTCTGAATCATTTCCGCAGATTTGTAGTAAGATCGCCTAATAGTCCAAGTAGGTGTCAAAGCCCTGAGACATTCTGGCAGGGCCCAGACTGACATTATCAGCCTGAAATTGGCCTATCACAGCTACATTGGTCTATATCAGTTATCAGCATATATATCATATGTTGTCTCATATGTGCTGATAAAAACTTTTTTTTTTTTTTTTACAAAATATAATGTAATTTTTTTGTGTCATATGCAGCATTTTATGTTTTTGATTACTTATGTCATTTGAGGTTTAAATTTAAACCTAAGTAATAATGTTTATTATTAACTGTAAAATACAAAAATGTGTATATTCAAGATTTTGTTGATCAAATTCTTTTCTATTCTATTAATATTCCCATTTATTTAACACCTTAATGTCGGTACTGCCACTGGCCTGCAAAACCAGTTCTAGTCTGGCCCTAGTTCTGATGCAATTTTAGTGCATGGGTGTTCAATAAGAAATAATTAATCAGTGAAAAGTAGGGGAAAAACTTAAACCACAAGTTTATAAGGCATTTTATGGGGCTCTTGATGACTTCGGGCTAATGTTAAATCCCTCCTGTTCGTGAATCAAAAGATACATAACTGCTTTGCAAACTACTGGCATTAAACAAAAACAACGTAAAACACATTATTTAACAGACTGCAGGATAACATGATTTGTAATGACTTTAAATGTCCTCTGTTTTAATGGGCAGAGGGCTGGCAACCAGGTGTCCAGACTCACAGCTCACTGAGTGAGAGACAGACAAGGAAACTGAGGACAGAGACAGAAAAACAGACATGAAACAATTCAGTGACAGAGAGAAACGTATTAAACAAGGAAGGACACCCAGGTAACCTTCATGAAGTGCCACTCGAAACTCACCAAGTTCTTCAAAAGAGTGGCGACATGAGGATTCACTGTGAGACCCCTCATTTGGTCGAGCTGGCCTGCCGTCCTAGGAAAAGCAGTGCCAGCAAAGCACCTAAAAGCAATGTAATATTTGTATGAGCTAACAAATGATATTGCCTCAAAATTACCTGTTATGGCAAAACAAACATACTTACAGCTACCTAGCTTCAAATGAAAAACATATTTGGGTTGTAGACCTAATAATCTGGTATTGCAATATGACCAGTGGGCATTTAGACCAAAACATTTGCCAGTGACATTCATTGACTTGAAGTTCCAGTGTGTAAGATTTACAGGAACCTATTGGTGGAATATGGCAGAGATGAAATATTAAGTGTAAGTTTTATATTTTTTAAAAAAAATATAAGAATCATTGTGAATTTGTTACTTTAGAATGAGCTGTTTATGTTTACAGAGGGGGCAGGTCCGCTTCCATACAGACTGCTATGTTACACCACCATGTTTCCACAGTAGGTCAGAATGGGCAAACCAAACAGTGGCTCTAGATACAATCTTTTAAGTTTTATGACACTGTATGTTCTCCTACATGCTTGGAGAGGGAGGGTGAAGCAAGTTGTTTGTAGTCCACAAGTGAACCACTAGATGCCACTCTGGTCCAAGTGTAGATGTACTCAAGAGAAATTAGTCAGACTGCTAACTTCTAAAGATACAATGCCATGTGCTTACTAGGATTATACCAATTTATTTATTAATAAAATTAAACACAGGTCATTAATTAGGTAATTAGATGTAAGACATTTTTTTTCAGTATGATGTGACTGACCTTTCTGCTTGATTTCACTTCATTTCAGGGAGGATGACATATGACGTTGATGTATGTGGCTTGTGCAAATCCAAAAATGGAATAAGTGTATTCTGCCGTCAAATCAATAGCATACTGTTTATTCCCGTTTTTGGCTCCAAAATGCATCAGTGGAATCTGGTTTACTAAGATCCCAAATAAAGAGTGCTAAGCTGCGTGTGCATTTTAACATACTGCATGTTTGGTTGGCGTGTGTTTTGCAGGTGATCTCCTGAGAATAATTGCATAAATGACAACAGGTGCAAACACTGTGGAGACAGTAGCATTTAAATGAGGGTTTACAGGTTTACCCTGCGGGAAGTTTGGATGGAAAGCAGAATGACTGCGAGCAAAAATAAACATATTGTTGAGCTACAGCAGAAAACGTTATATCACCCTTGATACCATATAGACCAGGATTCTCAAACTGCTCAGCCAGGGGTTCCCCCTCCCTCCAGCCCATGACATGATATCAAAAATATAAAAGGGCCTGCAAAATTATTTTGCTTGAATTATTTTTCCAGTTCTTTATACCGTTTTAAACTACCCCTTCGTATACAACTGAAATAAAAACACAATATAGTGCTTGAAGAAAGCACAGACAAAACCGACGATGCTCACTTAGCCATTTCCATCAGGAGTATTTAAGACCAAGTCAAAGTGACAGAGGTGTTTAGAAATTATGTTAATAATAGGAAGAAACATCTGAAATACTGCACTTTCTAGCTGTACTTGAATGTTGAAGTGACCCTTGTTTGCAATGATAATTCCAGTGGTGGTCTTAAGGCAGTTTGAGTTTGGCACTCCTGATATACACCATCTTTTAAAGAATTTGAAGATTTAAATGACATCTGTTAGGATATAAAAACAATGATCTGTGGATCTTTACAAATCAAAAGGTCAACAACGGCATAACCATCAGTGCAAAAAAGAAAAGAAAAGAAAAAACTGTTTAAATCTACAATCTAAAATATCTAGTTGAGTTATAAACTTTAAATCAAAAGTCAAATTGAATTGTTGATTTGGAGAATCTCGACAAACCTAGTTCACATTATGTAATCCATGTATTTCATGCATTCCATTGGCCAAAGCAGCACCTCCCAGGATGACATTGTTGAACCACGGTTTTCGCAAAAACACATTGTGTTCTTTTTGCAGAATCCCCTGTGTTGGCTCCTCAGCTGCATCAACAAGTGGGGTGGTTGCATTCAACATAATGAAGGCGTTGCGTTTTTTAACACTGCTGTCTGTCTGAACGCATCCCAACACTTTTGGAACATTTAATCTCTGCAAAGGATGTGAGGAAGCCAGCAGGGATTGATACAAAAAATTTGATTTCTCGGGTGAAGTATTCTCATTAATCTAAGAGCAGTGTTGTGTCCCTGCAGCCTCACTGTGCTGAGACTGTTAACCAACTTGACACGATGATTCAATAATCAGCATGGAGAAAAAAAAAAATCATTACATCATTACTTTAAGAAGGCAGTGTAGTCCATCAGTACATCATTGTGACTCAACCTACATGTTCACTCTGCTGATGAAATCTTTTTAATTGCTCTACACATCAGGAATCAGATACATGAAGTTCAAGTTTTCAGGTATCTACAAAAGATGTATCACGATGTAATGAGACCAAACAGGGCATAAAATATGAAAAAGTTGTAAGAAGATGAAAAATGATGTAAAAGAGGTAAGATGTAACAAGACAAAAACAGTGCAAATGACATAAGACAAAAGAAATGAAATGAAAAATGGCGTGAAAAAACAAATAAACAATGTAAAAGATGTAAGATGAAAAGCACAAAACACAAAAAGATGAAAGAAGACGTAAAATGACATAAAACAGGGAAGACAACAGGACAAAGACGTAGAAGACGTAACAAGACAGAGAGGGAGACTCGACCATGGAGAGGAGAGGTTCAGCTAGTTTTGCACAGAAACGACCAGTACAAATGTCCTTCAGAGCTTGACTTCTTTGATACATTTCAAAGCCTGTACTTTTACACCTTTATTTGATTAAAGAAGGTGAATCAGCACTTCTACTTTTACCAGTCTCTTTTTGTTTTTTTACACATGTATCTATACTTCTTCATGAGTAAAGAACGTGTGCAGCTTTGCCACCTATGCAGAAAACTGTAGATTTGCGACAAAAGCAACAAATGCATTCTTGCTGACTCATTTAAAAAGCCAAGTGTACATGTAGTTATGTTTCACAAATCTCAATTAATCTGGAACTTTGTGCAAAAAGTTCAAAGTGTCCTCTTTGTAAAAAGACAAAGACTAAAGCATGTTATACTGCAGTGATCTCCAGCTTAATTATGAAGTGCGAGCACTATGAGATCTGGGGACCAGTAGTTGGAGCAGTTATTTATTAAAGCAGGAGGGGATGACACCTACAGCAGATTGCCTTATTATTTATAATGCTCGCTGCACGTTATGTGAGAGGTTTTACAATGACAGCTTATGAGAGCGCGGCTGTGAAGAAAGTAAAGTTAAAATCCTGACACGACATCTCTTGTGGCATTCACTGACAGGACATTTATTTAGTGGCTCTATCAGTTGAGAGTTTTTAGGATGATGTGCACAAGTTTTACTGTATATGCAGTAAATGTCACACTGTTGGTGACATTTATGTGCTCAATTTTACTATTAGAGATTAATGATTAATAGTTCTTTTCTTCAAATTAGAGATGTGAAAGTATAAAAGAGTAACCTCATGTGCCCTCTACTGTAAATGTCATGATTAATAAAAAGATCAAACAAGGAATGTCAGATTTGGTTAATTTAGTTTTCAACACCCATTAACCGCTAACTAGTTCACTATTAAAGAGAAACACAAATGATGTGAAATACAAGTTTGTCTCACGTGCTGGACAGAGAGGCTCTGAGTGAGGAGCACACTGGACTGAATCTCCCAGTCAGCGCTGATGAAGAGGCAGGTGGTTCAATAGTTTGATGCCACGTGACAACACATCTGCTCTTGGAGGTACGCGACTGAAGGTATGAGCATCTAGAAGTCAGCAGTCGGCGGTCAGAGCTAGCTTGTCTGCACTGCCTATTCAGACTTTTAGCTCATTCTTCTTCTCCTCAAAGTATTTTTCAGTGCATTCAGTCACAGTGTCTCTTGATAGCAAAAGCAAACATATTTGTGCTCAAGGTGACGAACTAGCTCTTTGAATGCCTCACCCTTTACAACACTGACTGGCAGTATATCAGCCTAAATCATTTGGCACACCAACTAGATGACAGCCTTGGACTATTGTGCATCACACTTTTGCCCCTCGGCTAGCAGCAACGTGATTTTTGGTTGCAAACCATCCTTGAACATGTTATGTGGTGGTGCAGTATAGTGATAGTTCTACTACTAAACTGAAAAATAGCATCATATAATTAGTTAGCAGAGTGTGTGCCAATTAAATTTTTTTTCTGTGATTATGTGATTAATGGCCTCCATAGATCAAACCATCATTAGTTAATAATAATCCATAGAAAAGTCAATCAGAATAAGGATAAAATAAAGACTGTAAGTACTTCAATAAAATAAATCTGGAGCTGGAGGATACTGCTACTGACAGAATAATATAACTAATGTTTCACTTGTATGCATTAAAACAAAAGCTCTTCATGAACCTTATTAACTAACTTTATTAGTTTTCATTAGAGTTGCTTTGCATAACTAATTTGGAGCATTTTGTAAAACAATAACCATGAACATGTCATCACTATCTAAGAATGTCAATATACATTAATACTGAATAACTGAGTCTAACCACCATATTAACTCTATATGAATGAGTGATGCTGTGGCAGCACAAAATCACCACAAAGTCCATTAGAAGCTGTTCTGGAGTGTATCATCATGGATTTGTAGATGTGATATTTCCATTTGTCTGAGCACTTTCAATACTTCTGTGGTGTTTTTAACCACTGCACATGCTATGAATCAGTTTTTACCAATGGGCCCTGTTTTGTTTATACTGCGCACTTGCACAAGGAAACAAGGCAGAAAGTATGACAGACTGCCGTCATTTTCACACTGTTCTGCTGATGGACAGTTGGCGGCACAAAGAAACGTAACAATGCACTGACACAGTCAAGAAAGGGCTGCAAGCTGACAAGCATGGATGTGAACAATACATTTTTTATGTATTTAAAATATTTTTTAAAAATCGTTTTTGCAGATGTTTTAAGAAAAATAAAACACATTCAACACATCTTTCAGGCCTCAAGGATAAACCCTATCAACACTGAATATAAACAACTTTTTAACATGAAAACTCCACTGGGCACCTTTAAGGAGAAGAGAAATAGTTCAATTTAGAGTTGAGGCCGAGTGTCCATTCTTGACCTTGATATATAATATATAGTGTGATGTGTTTAGTTATGTAACATCAACAGTGGAGACTATACTACAGACACTGACATCATTAAATGGATCAGCCAGATGTGATGGATAAAAATGAAAGCTGTTTCTTACACTGTCTCTATAAAACTGTTATGCACCTTTAACCTTCCTGACAAATACAACTAACTATAACTACAATTTGCACAAAAAAGAATGTAGTTGAATGAACATCTCTATTTACGACTTATGAAGTTGGATCTAAAGAATTGGCAGATTCAGCTGGAAAAGCATTTGGGTCAACAAGTTTAAAATATGTAAAGATCTCAGATATTTGACTTTATTCAACTTTAAGAAGAATGTGTCTCCCTGATATTAAATTATGCTTCAGGGATATGGGGCTTTAAAGAGTGTAAAAGAGCAGTGTCAATAGAGAACAGAGCTGCACACAGTTTTTAGCATTCATAAGTTTGGTCCCATTTTGGCTGTTCAGGGAGTCATTGGTTGTATTTCTGGTTCAATAAGGAAAAAATATGAAATGATTAGGCTGTGGAATCATTTGCTTGATATGTTAGAGGACAGGGTCACTAAGGAGGTTTTTCTTCATTGGAAACCACACAGTTCTCATGGGGTAAAGAGATTCATGCTGTTTTTGAGGAAGCTGAATCACAGTGTATGTATAGTAATAATTTATCATCCTGCTTTAACACAATTAAAAGAAAGTTACTTGCTAGATTTTAAGAAAAATGGCTAAATGATATTTTGTTAAAGCCAAAATTACAAACATATATCCATATTATCAAGGACAATTATGGCCCTGAATCTTGTGTTACAGCAAACTTAAAAAGGAGTCAGAAGTCTTTAGTTCCATGGTTGAGAACAGGAATCCTTTCTTTTTCCCTTGAAGTTGGCAAACTTAAAAACATACAGGAGGACAAAAGATTGTGTGAATCTAAAAAAAAATCAACGAGCAAAAACTTATGCACTTGGATGATGACAGAATGGTTGTTTCACTTTAATGCCGGGTAACTGTTTCGAAAGTTTGGGGGGGGGGAAATGTCAGTACAGTTTATTTGTTTAGTACTACTTGTAATTTATATTGCTACTCATTTCTGGCCTGTTTTTTCCTAAATAATAGTGTCTCATAAAACAGGAGACTGGTGCCATTCAGTCCAACACAGTGAATTAGATTGGATTAGAAAAAAACAAAAACAAAAAGAAAAAAAAAACCAAAAACAACTCAGGGCTCAGTCTTGTCAATATCCTGAGTTTATCCAGAATGATCATAGGAGAGAAAAAGTGATATGCGAATCCCTAATCTGAACCACATTGAATGTGAGGTATCCCTCTCCCATAACCTTCATCTATAATTGATGAAGTAATGGGATACACGGCACACAACACAGAGTTTACCATAGAGCATAGTATAGTGCAATATTCATGGAAACCTCAGGCCAATAGAAGCAGTGCAAGGCACTGTGAAAAGCCTATGGAGCTGAATACTGCATGAGCTGAAGGATCACAACTCTTTGCCTCTAGGCCAAAAGTGTGAATCACCACCTGCTGTAGAAGCTGCCATACGCTTGATATACATCCTGCATATGGCTTCAACTGTGGAAAATTAACTATTACATATGGAGACCATCAAATAATCATCCTCTCTCTCTGTGTGTAACTCACAACAAATCCCTTTGCAACTCCTCGATTCACAACAAGCAGCTGCTAAATTCTCTGTTAATAGGAATCAACAAGTAGCATTATCATACTAACAGGAAAGAAAAAACAGTGGCACAAAGACAGCTTGCAAACTGCCATGTGAGCTTTCACAGTCACATCCGTCCACGCTGCCAAGCAGCTAATTTCATGAATAACTACTTGGATGGAAGCGAGGCTCATTGCAAATTGCAAATTCATTTTCCTGCTGAAGACAGACACCCTGACTTCAACTCGCTCTGCAGCCTATTAAATAAAGACACAAGGTAAATTGCTACTTCAGCTTGTTTGAGGAGAAATGAAAGCGATGATGACTTCAAAGAGTTTGAGATGGAATACATTATGGAAATTATGTGAAATGCTCTACAAAAACCATGACAAACTGTGTGTGTGAAACAAATGTGTGCACTTCTGCATTCTTGTACATACTCATACATGCATGCTCATGTAGGTCTTTGACAAGCATGAAATAAAATGAAACTAATAAAACCGTATTCATATGCAAGGTAACAGCCAATGTAATAGGTTTCCACTTTACACTGCTAGAAATAACATTTCAGCTGAGCTGTTTGCTTTACAACCAACATGGAAAACAGCAGCAGCTCCCCCTTCTGACCTTTGCCCTCGCCAGATTTTGCCTTCTAATTTGGCTAATTGTCTTTTTCCCAGGGGATGCACACACACAACTGGCGCAGACAACATCAATGAACTAGCATTCAGGTCAGGTCAGTCTTAACACACACTTCATTACAATGACGTGTGCCAAAAATGACTCTATTTTTCACTGTCATACCATTATTACCCAGGGTGGATATTTAATTTCACTGTTGGGGGAACAATAAACAGAAACAAATCTCAAAAGCGATTCCTGAAGGAGACACAAAAAGAGCTGCTCAAAGTATTGTTGTAGTAATGTACAGTGAGGAAACACTTATCACTAGTAGACCTCTAAAGGGAGCAGCAACTGTCAGGTTTTCAAGCTGTCTGTCTCCCAGAACAGAAACACTGCTGTCAACAGCTCTGTAGGCTTTCACTCCAGTTCCTTTACTTTTAGGCAACCTCAAATGCCTGCTTGTGATCCAAATCAACATTTATTAGACTATTTATTAAGCATATATATAATAAATATACAACCCCTATTCCAAAAGACTTGGGACACTTTGCGAAATTCTGATAAAGAGTGAATGCAAATATTTGCTTTTGTAAATACACAATCATTATGAATTTGATGCTTGCAACATGTTCCAAAAAAGTTGTGACAGGAAAATGTTTACTGCTGTGTTACATCAACTTTTCTTTTAACAACACGCAGTATGCTTTTGTGAACTGAGGACACTAATTGTTGAAGTTTTGAAAGTGAAATTCTTTCTCATTCTTGCTTGATATACAACTTCAGGTGCTCAACAGTCCAGGGTCTCTGTTGTTGCACTTTGTGCTTCATAATGCACCACAGATTTTCAGGTCTGGACTGCAGTCAGGTCAGTTCAGTACCTGAGCTCTTTTACTATGAAGCCACACTGTTGTAACAGACGCAGAATGTGTTTTGGCATTGTCTTACTGAAATAAGGAAAGTCTCTGAAAAAGACGTTGTCTGGATGGCAGCATATGTTGCTCCAAAACCTGTATGTACCTTTCAGCATTAATGGGGCCTTCACAGATGTGACAGTTACCCATGAGGCACTAACACACCCCCACACCATAACAAATGTTGGCTTTTGAAGTTAGCATGAGTAACAATCTAAAATGTGGACTTGTCAGACTACAACACACTTTTTCACTTTGTGTCAGTCCATCTCAGATGAGCTCAAGCTCAGAAAGGTCTGTAACATTTCTAGATGTTGTTATATGGCTTTCACTTTGCATGGTAGAGTCTGACCTTGCATTTGTGGATGCAGCAACAAACTGTCCTGACAACGTTTTTTTCTAGGTGTTCCTAAGCCCATGTAGTAGCCTTTGTACAATTCTGTGGGTTTTTAATGCAGTGCCACCTGAGCGAAGGTCGCAGGCATTCAGTCTTGGTTTTCAGCCTTGCTCCTTGTGTGTTTATCTGAAACTTTTCATAACATATTTCTTGCATTGTAGATGGTGAAATCCCTAAATTCCTTTCAATTGTTTGCTGAGAAATGTTGAGTATTGCTCCTTTAATTGAAGAAATTATCATTCTGTTAGATGAAGACAAAACTTTCACATGACTAACAGCAGAACATGAAATGTTGAATTAGAAATATTTGTTGTTGAGTTGCATTTTAACGTTTTGTGTTCATTTCACAAACTATTTTCATTCATTTGAATTATCAGAGCATCTAACTGGCAAGAATTTCCAACAGTGAAACAAATGATCATAACTTCAGGAAGCCAAGTTCTAAAAGTTGAAAATATTTGAGCAGAATGCGCCTCAAACTAGTTTTCAAAAGCAGCATAGCTTCCCACGAACATCTGCTCAGTGCTCCTAGCTTGAAAAGACGTGAGTGGTGAACAGCATAAATTCTCATCAAAGTGTCAGAGAGAAAGACAAAATGGCCATTTATAAATGCACACTCTTCTGCGCTCACCCACACACACTTCGGTGTGCGCACTCACATTCACAAATCCCAGAAGATGAGTTATGGATCTTAACACACAAGAGCTGTTGATCCAGGTGCCATCTGATTATTTTTGGCCACCAGGAGTGTCAGGAAATCAGTGATAGATGTTCTCGGATAACCTTATCACCCCCTTAAACCCACCACATAGATAGATAGCTCCCGCTGGAAAAAAAAAAGAGAAGAAATACAATGAATTTAACATCTGTCACGGGCAGTGTAACCTGATACTTTGCCTCTTTTTCCTGACTAATTTTTAAATTAATTACAGGAGTGATAGTGTGGTGACAGAAAAGAGAGGGTGTTTTAAAATGGAGGAGAAACTGCAGTGAAGCTACTATCCTTTATTCAGCTGTTAAAAAAAGAAAGGCTTGAAAAAATAAACACCCTAGACCTTCGTAACTGCGTTGGTGTTGCAGCATGTGGTGCCAATCTTCACTTTTTCACCATTACAAAACTATCATTGTCACCTTTCAGCACATACCACTTGATTAATTCAACAGTGCCCTCTCTTTCCTCTGTTGTCTGTGTGTCTGTCCGTGCATATGTGCCAGTGTGTCTGTTTGTGTCTGCGCCTGTGTGGTCCAAATTAGGTTTAAGACACAACTAGGCATCCGCAGAGAAGTAACATAACCTTCCACACAGTATGCATGAGACACACCATCTGTTGTGGTGAGAGGTAACAGAGTCACCGTCTGTGCAAATGCCCGCCATGCAGTCTGGCACCATTTGAGTGGTGCTCTATTTGGCACGGAGCTGGCTGTGAAACACCCTTCTCAGATCGCTGTGACTGCATGCACCCAAACTTCCCTGCATGACAAATACTGGACACCCTGTTTGTCAAACGCTGGAGATGACAAGGTAGATGTTCTTCCCTTAACAGGCCAGAGAGGGTTACTTGAACTACTGGAGCTGGAATTCATTGAGTGACTTCCATCAGCCTGTCAGACTTCATTAACATATTGCTAATTTTAACTGTATTAAACATGTACTTCTCCTAAAAGATAGATAGATAGAAGACACTAACTCATTCTGCAAACATTCTGGATCAATTTGAACTGTAATTAACTTGAAACAGGCAAATTAAAACTTGTATCAGCCCAGAACAGAAAGTTCATAGCAGGACACAGTGGATATAGTGTTGTTGTCAGGGGAGTATTTCAATTTAGCATTTTTCTTTGAACTCTGATGCCATATCATGGTCATTTTATGATAAATTACAGTAAATATATTTGACATTTCTCCTTTATAGAAGCTACACTGCTGTCATGACAATATCCCTCAATAAAGTGCAATAAAATGTAATTATTTGGGCAGTCATAATACACCACCATCCTGCAGGAAAATCTTACCTTTGCACTGTGTTAAAAAAAACTCTATACCATCAAAGCCCTAGTCACATGTATTCTGTTACTCCACAAGCCTGCCTGACTCTTAAAAGACACCTACCTGCAGGAATTAATGCTTCATTAAACCACTTTAAGCCTCTTCAAATATTAAAGAACGAGACAATGACATTCCTGGTGCGGAAAAGAAGTTCTTGGAAGTTGTTTCAAGTCTGACCCACTGAGCTGTTAGAGAGGGGAAGAAAGAGAAAGAGGAAGTGTCCCAGGGGTTCACACAGAACAACCACCACTCTGTTCGCAATCAAGTGCGGACATGACATCACTGTCCCGGGAGCAATATGGACTGTATGGCCCTGCTTCTTAGACAACTCTGAGAGTGAGAGAGTGTTTGGAGGTGTAGCATGAAGTCCAGAAACACATGTCACCAGACTCTATTGCTCGCTGCCACATGAACTCTTGTCACAATCTTTTTCAAAAGAAAAGCTATGTAGTTATTTATTTATGTTTGTCTGTTCTGGCAAAAACAGATGTCTCAAATATGATGACATGCATGAGAGATGACTGCCGCTTTTCAGGGATTATTTCTTGCTGCAGACTTTCTATTTCCTTCTGTGGATGTCAGATGATTGACGGTAGTTGGAGTGTAACATAAAGTACACACTCCAGATGCACCATTTCTCAACTTGGACAGTGAAGTTACAACTGTAAAATGAAGGCTTTATGTTAACTGTGATGGATTATCCAGCTTGCGAAATGTTCAAGTCTGCGAAACTTTTTTTTTTTACTTTATTTACCATACAGCTCAAGAATTAATGGAAGCTAACGTCTTCCTCTGAAAGAAGGACAGCAAGCTCCAAATTCTCACACTGTGGTAACAAATAAAGAAGACAAACTCATGCCACCTAATTATTAAAATCAGACTGGTAAATTTTAGCAATAACTAGAAGTGTGCGCTCAGTAGAGTGCAGATCTCCACAAGGCGACCAAGAAAGAATATGTGTATGTAATTACTGTTGTTAAAAGAACAATTACCTTGGTACCAAGTCAAGGCCAAAAATTTGAAAATGTGGCCGTACAACAGTATCATAGGCACCAGATGTGCAATTCTTCTAGACATGACAGGGACAGCATAACACTCACGCTTAAGTGCTGTAGTCTGCTGTTAAAGCTGCCAAAGGAAGAAGAAAAATGCCAAATGGCACAGAACAACAACATGTACACGTGTAAAATAGCAACATGTGAAGCTGCAGCAACGGCTCCGCTTTGACTCGGGTCAACTTTGTAGAAAATACCACCATTATATGTGCTTTTGTAATTTAATTACATGCAGTTACTCCCAAACTAATGACTTGTTACATCTGGCAGAGAGGTTCAAGTGTTTTTGCAGAACAGTATGGTGTCACAGTGAAGTTGACCTTTGACCTTTTAGATATAAAATGTCATCACTTCATCATTTGGACATTTTTGTGAAATTTTGCTATGAATAGTGCATGATATCTTGAGTAATGGCAAAAAATGTGTGGTCATAGAGGCATTGACCTTTGATCACCAATATCTAAACAGCTCATCCAAGTGTCCAAGTGGACATTTGTACCAAATTTAAAGAAATGACCTCAAGGCACTCTTGAGCTATCACACTCAGAAGAAGGGAGCAGATGGTTGGATCACCCCAAAACATAATGCCTGCAGCCATAAAACAGGGTTGTTTTTTTTAATTGTGAATCACATAGCTCCTTGAGCATACAGGCATGAATGTGCACAAAATATATCAGACCTGGCGCAGTTAATAACAATTCAAGACAAAGTCAGTATTTAAAGAGACACTCCCGTGGCACACTCACTAATATCATCTGATTAGCTCCTCTCAGGTTTTTGTAGACCAGGGGTGGGTGATATGGCCCTAAAATAAGATCATAATATTTCAGGGCTTCTTCTTGTGGGACTTCTGGCTCTCCTCATATTCAACAGGGTGCTTCTGTTTGAGGTGGTGAAATTAGTTGTAGTCTTGCCCTCTTTTGCTTTTTGGACCTCTCACATATATATTACTGTACTGTATTACTTGTTGTACATCTGATCTTTTGTAACAAAATTACTTCTACATTTCTTAAGCCACTCCCCTTTTTGTTTTGTTACATGACTTGCTCAGTTGTTGTGTTGTTAATGTCAACAAAAATAAATATTTGGTTGATAACTTTTTATGAATTCACATACTGAATATAATTGCTTGCTTACATGTAATTTGTAATGTAGTGTTAGGCAGGTAAAGCAATATTTTTATCCTTTTTGCAACAGTGGTGCAGCAACAAGCCTGGGACAAAATCACTTTGTAATATAAAGCTTCAAACAGTTTCAGTAGACTTCAATAGCCACACGACTCTTCAGTGGAATGCAAATCTCAGCCAAGACATCACCTAGACACTCCAACAAAAACAACCCTGTCCTACCCTTTGTAGCATCCATGTTTTTTTCCACTTTATGACTTAAAAGGTCTTGATCACACTGAAGTCGGAGGAGCAACTTTCAAACTCGGGACATGGTCAACAATTCTCACCCCCTGCATGAGACCGCAGGTGCACTTAGCAGCTCCTTCAGCACAGACTGCTGCACCAACAGTGCAAGAAGGAGAGCTACCACACGTCCTTCATCCCAACAGCAGTCAGACACTTTAACACCAGCATGACTTAATGAATCACAGTTATGTGCCTGTTACATCATTCATCACTGATAACATCAGCATACACCTGTTTTTTTTTTACTCTACTCTCTTGTTTCAGGGTGTATATCATATTCACTGATGTTTATACATATTGTATGTCCATAATATATTCTGATATACTCTTTTTCCACACATACTGTTAATCCCTCACATCTCTAATGTACAATTACCTTGTACAATATATTGCATATTTACATTTTCTACTGTTAAATCATCCTCTGTGCAATATATATTTTTCAGACTATGAATCATCACTGTGAATATTTTGCTGCTTGTATTCTGTGCAATCCAATCTGTTTCTCTGTGCAACTGGCCTTTACAAAGCAACACTATTCACATGATTATTTTAAGTATAATGGTACACACCATGTGGGTATTAAAACATGTATGCAATTATCCTCCACAGTTATCCATACAGTTTATACCCATATATCTGTTCATATATCCAAACATCTCCATATATCTGTATAAGTGAAAGGTGTATATAGTGTATACAGTCTTGGGTATATAGTTTGATAAATTTAGTACTTTATATTTTATATATTGTTCATTTTTATATTTTTGTTATATCTTTATTGTACAAGTATTCTACTGTCACTCACCCTTTTTCTGCCTGTACTTTTTGAGCCGCTGTAACATGTGAATTCCCCTGGTGTGGGATCAATAAAGTTTTTCTTAGTTTAAACAGGACAATCTGAGGAGCATGTGAATGCAGTATAACTATTTCACCGTGGAGCTGGGAGCAATGCTACTTTTGCTTTCAGCCATGCTTGTTGTTGCTGTGCGTAATGCTATGATGCCATTACCATAACAAATTAGAATACTGCCATTATAATGACATGTTTTTTTTCTCATCATATTTTTTTTTCTCATGCAAATGTTAAGTCAGAACTTCCACCTTAATCATTATTAAGTCCTAGTCACACCACAAAGTGTAAAGACAAAGGAGCAAAGTTTATCAGTGTATATATATATATATATATATATATATATATATATATATATATATATACATATATATATATATATATATATATATATATATATATACAAATATATATATATATATGTATATATATATACATATTGCACCTGTGCCTTTCCTACTACACGAGTAGCGTGTGAAAAAGGGTTATGGGGCATTTGGTGACCTTCCGTAAATCCCTGCCTGGCTCCGCCAAACTTTGACCTGAAAGAGGTCTAATCAGGCAAAAGGAAATGAAAACACCTGTGTGGCTGTGCCAGTTGTGTGTAGGAGCTTTAAAACCTCCCTGAACAAAAAAAAATCTCCCAATCAAATGGAACACTTCACTTTGAAGCAAAACGAAATGAGGCCACTATGCTTTGGTTCGTCATGCAGAAGTTAGAAGTCTGCTCTTGGCAGTGAGCATAGCTCTTAAATGGCTCCAACAAATATTCACAAAGCCCCTCTTCATCAGCCAGTTCTGGCGCTTTGACACAGGAATGATTATGGGTACAATAACTAATCCCTCATTAATGTTGTGTCCACGCTGCTCCAACTCACAAAGATTGGAAATCAATGTACCTTTGCCTGAAGCAAGAACTGAGAGCTGTCCATCTCTCATGTTCAAACAGCACTTCTCTTCATATTGAAAGATTGTTATAGTAGTAAGAGATTCTCAACTTAGTATCCCAAGGACAAAATAATCAGGTTTTATGAGGAGGGTTTGGATTGAGAGGCTGATCTCTGCCATATTACTACTGTGGCAATCACAGCTGAGGTGATTCAGATCACGTTGGGTAGGTATTTGTTAATTTGAGGGTAAGAAAAGCAAACCCCTCTGCTCCGACAGTCCACTGGGAGGGAGCCAGAGACTTTAATGGTTTAGAGGAAAATAAACATTTTCCCTCTAATTCTCTCTAAACCGTTGACGGGGCTTTTTCATTCTTGCAAAATGTAATGTTGATTTGAATTACAAATGCACATGCACATTGCAAATATGTACTTTGCCAAAAGATCCCCATGGCACTGAGTCACTCTTTAAAGATTCATAAAGCATTTTTCAGAGCCCATCTCCCCACGTTTAAGTACTCCAACTCCCAACAGAGATGGTAATGTATTGTCTCAAATATTCTCATTGCAAGCTTGTTAGGGAGTTAAAATTACAATCGTTGAGGCGTAAAGACATTTTACAGTTACAGTCTTTCCGATGTGGGGCCTCAGCAAAAAATAAAACACAAACTTGAAACAACCAAAGCTCTGAAAAGGCTTGAATTAATGTTGCCAGCTCATGTAAGTCCAGTGAAGCAGTATGGTAGAGGAGCCATGAATGGCGGTGAAGATAACACCAGCAGGCTGAAACGGCTCTTCAGAGGTCTTCATTCTGTCTTTGCTGCACAGCTGGATCATCCTTTTGGACCCCTGGTTTGCTTTACAGACACTGACATACATGCATGCACACACACACACATACATACAGTAAAGCGCACACACTGCGTCCGGCTGATCAAACATGGTGACCCTTTGTTATCTGCTCCTCACCAGCTTTGTTTGCATGGATCATCTGGAAACTCCATTTGTTGTTGCCGTTTAAGGGGTGAGTCAACAAACTCCAAATGCACATCCTGACCCACTGATGTTCCCCTCGAACGAAAAGAGCTTCTGAACCATAAAATGAACAGATGGTGTGAAAGTTGAATTCTTAACACTAAAGAATCAATAGCTGTCTGTTTCAAAACAGTGAGCAGCCCTGGAAATGGAGCTGTGCAGCTCTGCTAGTCGGTCGGGACCAGGAACTAGATCCACCTCTCTGTGGAGGCCAAGTGTTTCTGCTTTTATGGTACAACAGGAAAAACCTTTAACAGTTGTGGACACACACACACACAATAACCTACTTTTTTTTTATTGAAAATGTATTTTTTTCACCTTCACACAGACTGTTCAAGTGACATTCAGGCTTTTTTAAGTCTTTTCCTCCTATTATCACCAGATATTTGGTGATTCTTTTCAGTTAATAGCTGCTGATAAGACCAATTTAGGTGCATCGCCACCTAAAGCTATCTGACTTACTTGTGAAGGAATCCGCTAGAAGGGACTGCCTGTCTCTCTCTATTTTATTGTATAACCAATTAGAGGTGCACTGTCTACATGCATTTGGACTCTAAGCTCTCAAACTTTGTGCACAGGAAACCTAAAATGAAAGAGGTTTCTGATTGAGTGTCCCAAATCTGCCTCCTTCAAGAGTCCTTCTATTTCTTATACTGATACTAATCTTTGTTTAATTTTCTAGGAGAACTGAAAGACCTCTATGAGCACAAAGTCACCACTTTTTGAGAGGATATAGGTGCATTGATCATGGAGACATGGACATGCTGCAGATCTGTAACACCTTAGACTGTGACTGACCTGAGTCAGCACAGTGACATTTCACAACAGAATAAAGAATAAATTAGTAAGACTGAACCGGACTAGGAAGTTATCCCACCCTGTAAAATAAGGGTGTATTCACACGAAGCTCGTTTAGACAAAGTAGTTTTGGACCCTTGAGCGTTTCACCTGCTGGGTTGTTTTGTTTGGGCATATGTGAACACAGAAATTGCACTCAGATGGGGGGCAAAACAAGCAGGCTGGGATCAAACTCTGGGGTGACCTGTTTGCAGTCAGAATGCAATTGACCATACTATCCAAAACAAGCCAAGGATGCTTGTTAAAGCTTAAAAGTGATATCCATACCAGTACTTCATTATTACTTTTTTCACTTTGAGACTTTGGAACATATTGGTGGTATATCGGCACGCTGAAACACCAACTTGTTCAAATACACCATGCTCAATTTCACCACCACAGATTGTATTTTGTTGCTAGCAGGAGCAGCAGTAGTGGGCCAATCACACATCACATTAAATTAAAGAACACTTGCAGTGATTGGCTGTCAGCTAAGCCATACAAATAATATTTTTCTAGATGTGGGTATAAAAAGGATTGAATGCAAATATCATTTGACTGGAGAAGTCTCAATACTTTTTGGGTCTGGGTTACTTTGGTCGATGCCATAAAGTTATTGAGTACTAATACCTACAGTAGCCAAAATCAGGAACTCCGGTACTGGATATTTTCTTTATTTAAGGGACCAATGGATCTAACAGTGAGATTGTGGATCACAACCAACTGAATACCCGTCTACTCACACTCTTAAGTCACCACACAGAGACACTTGAGACTTGACTTGGTCTTGTCCTCAAAAGACTTGGTCTCTATCTGGGACTAATGAACAATCTTTATTTTATTTTTTGGTGCATTAACGAATGTCTTCTCCTCCTTTATTATCATTTATTCCCCATTTTTATTAAATACTTGATTTAGATTGGTCAAGTCTTAAGTCTATTTTTGAATAGCAGACTGTTGCTAGGGATGCACTTTTGATTATAGACACTGGAGGAGCAATGAAATCATTTTAAATCAATATAATCATTTTTAAAATAATATTTTGTGGAAAACTACTGATTTTTGGTAAGTAACTATGAAATTAGTGTTATTTGTAAAACAATTATTTGTATCTTTCACTCTACTGGTAAATAAAGAGATTTGTTCGCCAAAAAAAAAAAAAAAATGCAATAAGTGAGCGCATCTGCAGCTACTGTAACATTTGCCATAACCTCTGGTTCTAATAACTTCACACAAGCCCCAAACTTTTCTATGACACATTCTGTACTGAGTGTTTCATGACTGTTATCAGGTGATTTGGTTATGTGTTCTCCTTCCTGCCCAGCGACACATGGAGAGCTGCCTTTTTTGTCCCTTCTCGGCTCCTTGCTGGCCTGTTATAGTGTGTAACCTTCGTCTCCTCTTCCTCACAGCAGGAGGTTTTATTTGTTCCCAGCCTTCATGCCCTCGTGTTAAATATTCTACTGTGCTGGATGACGGGGGCACATATGTATTGCAATAGTCTGTTTAAAATGATCATATACCAAACAACTAATCAATGCTGATTCTGTATGTTAATAGATAAAGGAGCTTTGATAACACAAACAGACCAAGAAGAAAATACAACAACTGTATGAAATTAGATGCTAAATTGGAACAAAGCAAACAAACTACAGGTCTGAAAACACCCCAAGAAAAAATAGGGTTTTAACACTGGAGTTCAATCTGCCAACTCACTTTGCTTCTTCAGCTCTTTCTGCCTTTTTTTTTTATTAAGTCTCTGCTACAAAACCCATACTTTTTATTATGTATATATATTATATATTATAAGCCAACTGAATGATAAATGTTGGACCTTGAGCTGATGACAGAGGACAGGAATAAATTACACAAATTATGAAAAGGCAAGCCTTTAAAAACCCTGAAATGAAAGTATGAAAGTACTTAATAAAGTACAAACTACTTAATATCCTGATATGTATAATATACAGTACTTTATGAGTGACATTATGTTGCACTTACAATGTTACATAATCAGACCATATGGACTCACTGTTAGAATATTATTAGAGCATCAGTTTTTGTATAACATCAGACTTGATGAGTCACAATTACATGTAACGGAGTTACATCATTAGGAAAAAAGGTAACTGTATTACATTACAGTTGCATAATCAGATTACAGACAGATTTGTAAAAGTTGAGAATATTAGCAGGATTACTATTTTAAAATAAAAAAACAACAATGTACCACCATGCTCAGTGCACACACAAGACAGTCTCACAACACCACTGTGGTCTCAGTGAAATGAACTAATCCTCCAGTCAGTTCATCATCATGGCCTCTAATACTGTCATCATTCAAGAACTCAACACACTTAAAGAAAAATATTAAGGTGAGACCAACCATTGATGTTATCTACACAGACCAACCATTAACATCAGCGACACATAACCATGAACTATACCGACTAACTGTTAATGTTAGCTACTCAAGCTGCAATGATTAATTGGTTAATTGATTATATATATGTATATATATAGTATTGATTGGCAACTATTTTGATACTTGATCAATCATTGTGATTCATTTTTTGATTTAAAAATGGCAGAATTCCAGTTGTCACCACCACTACTGAAGCTACAACTGAAAAATATGTTGGGAGTGTAGGTGGTGATGCTGGTGACCAGGATGGTGTTATTTTAATAATGTGATACTTGGATTAGGTCACTGACCACATTTAACTGGTAATTTGTAAATGCACTGGAATAACCCTCCCAAACCTGTAGCAGGTTAAGATCATCATAAACCAGCCACACTATGAGTCCCTGTGGGAAGAGTATTATAATAATAATAATAAGTTTTTTGTTGCAGTATTAACCTTTTGTCAGACTTAATTAACGCCACAGAGGCTCTGGTCGTGTAACCTGACTGTTTAATGTCCTGTCCTGCACACACAGCTCCCTCTCTGTCTCTCCCTCCCTCCTCTCCTGGCAGTGGTTCTTCCCGGCAGCTCTCAGCATCTCTCCAGCGGCGGACTCAAGGACTTGAGCGACCACCTCGACGCGCAACAGAAGGCTCCGTCTCTCTCACACAGCACCGGACCGTACAGCGAGCGCACAGGACAACTTTCACTCACATTATTACGCATGGCTGTGGCTCTGCGCAAAAGCGCGACTGTAACACCGCGTTGGAAGAAACTGACGGGATTCTAAGAACATAAGAGACAGCAAGAGGAAGCTTAAAAAGACGATTTGAGGATTTTTTTTTTGAGCTGTCAATAATGATCTCCACATGTATGATAGGATATCCTCTTCTCGCCGTGTAATCATACAGCTGAACGTGTAGGTCCGACGCCTGAAATCTGAAATTCTCGTTTCACATAGAGATGGATCTGTGGGGAGTTTATCTGTTTCATCTCATAACTTCGGGTAAGTAATGACATCTTTTTAAACGTATTAACCAAATGTTATGTTGGAATTATCTGCTCTGCGGAGGGAGAAAATTAGTCAACTGGCTCCACGAGGAGTTTGACTGAAACAATCTGATCTAATTAATCAAATAAAGAGTTTTTGTCGGTCGTCTTGGGTTTGAGTGCCAAGCTGCATATTTAACGTTAACATGACGTTAAACAATTTAATTACTTAACAGTAATTAAAGAAGATGACTTTCCAGTCAGAGATCAGATCTTGGTGTGCACTGCAAGAATACGCGCACGGCACGTGCTTAAATGTGTGCGTGCATGTGTTTGTGTGAGCGCGCATATAAAAATTGCTCCTTTTTTCTCTCTGGGTCAGTGTGTGGATTGTGTTTTTCTGCTTCTTGTTTATGTATATTTACTCACTGCAGAAGACCATACACCATGTCTACATGTATATTATCAATGTTTGCATCGCACAGTATTACCAATTTTTAATAGTCAGTAGCTTTTCATATTCACACAAAACAAAATGTCATATTTACTGGGACAGGGCGATATGCTTTTTGAATAAAATCTTGATATACACATTTTCTCCAAAATAACACCGTAAATTCTCAAATAGTGCAAACATATAATGATCTTATGGAATATGATGCATTATTGTTGATTAAACTATTCAACAGTATATAGTAGGGCAAGATGTTAGTGACAAATATCACAATTACAGCTGCAACAATTAATTGATGATCTATTAGTTGTCAATCATTTTGAGTCATTCTTGAAATGTCGAAATTTTCTGATCACAGTTTCTTAAATGTAAATATTTTCTGGTTTCTTCACTTCTCTATGACAGTAATCTGAATATATCAGGGTTGTGGGTAAAACACCAAGCAACATTTTTCACCATTTTCCAAATTTTTATAACCAAACAACTGTCGATAATAAGTGACAGTGACTCCCAAAAATCAAAAATACATATTTCCCCCCTGGCCTGTAGTGCTGTTTATCCAGCAGTTTTATGTAGGAACTACTTTCTCTCTGCAGTAAAATCTACCAGGACTACTTTAGAGTCCACCTGACTTTTCTAAAGAAAATAGTTCCTACATGAAACTGATCACAACAAGGTCATCTTGAATAACTGGGTCATAACTTTTGGAAAGAGACACTTGTTTTGATTTTTTTGAATGTATTTTTTTGATGCTTTGAGCACCACAAGCCACAACATCTCTAAACCTGATATCTCAAAAACTCTGCAACTCACAACAAAACAATCTTGGATGGATAAATAGCGCTACAGGCCAGGGGAAAAATATGTACTTTTTATTTTGGGGTGAACTGCACCTTTAACCAAGAAACTAATCGGCAGATTAATAATCAGTGAAAATAATCGCTAGTTGTAACCCTATAATTTTGACCAAATACCTTGATAGATACTTATCTATATTGTGACAATATTGTAATAACAACACAGTGAGATTTTTGATGAATAATCATTCATAAGATATAATGACAGAATGAAGGCAAAAGCAGATCAGTCACTTTACATTACTTTACTGTAATGCAACTTTTAAAACCAAGAAAACATAACATATTTATCTAGTCTCATATCACAATATGATAAGGGACTTGCTTTATTCTTTATTCTATTAAACCCTCTGAATGTGGCCATCCTCAGCAGTACATCAGTCATTGCTGCGAGTGTCACTGAGCTACCTGCTCTCCATGTAATTGAACCAAGCTGGAATATTGATTTTTGTGGCAACAATCCACAGACTTGAGAGAGGAGAACTGCGTGTTGTTGTCTCGCAGTGTCTCTATGTCACTTTACACAAATGTGTCAATCCCAGTCCTGCTGCCACACTGTATTAACTGGAACTAATATTATTAGACCCACTGATGGCTGTGACACCAGAAGATAATGATTCTTGTTCAAATTGGTACCAGCTATCCTGCTTAACAAAGGCAGGAAAAAACATATCCTACCACTGTATACATTATTAATACCCTGTTTGGAGATCTTCATTAGAGAAAGGAATGCAGTAGGAAATGCTGAATGGAAAAGAAGACAGTTTGCTTTTTGAATCAGCTATTCTCTCTGTGATGATGTTTGGTGGTCACACATTTATTGGATGTGATTTGGCTGGTAATGGATGATTAAAAACAGAGCTACAAGCCTGAAAACAACTCAGGTTACTGCACTTCTTTATGCAAACCTGCATATTTCGTAAATAAAATTACCAAATCAACTGACAAACAAACAAACAAACATAAAAAATACTGATCTACTCAGGAAAAATTACTGCTAATCAGATTTTGTCTCCTAAATATCATCCAGTTTTTGGTAAGATATGCTGATTCTAGCCTGTTCAGCCATCTGCCCAAATCAATTAGCCAAGAACAATCTGCAAAAGGTCAGAAACTATGGGCTGTTCAGATGACTCAACCAGTTTCTGTGGCATTCTGGGCAGTTTATGTGACTTCCAAGGTTTAATAGGCTATGGACAGAAAGCTGAGCTCACACATTATCCTGCTCCCCTAACTGCTACAGGTAGATGCCAGCAAACACAGGGGGGGATCTCAAAATCACCACAATTTTCCTGAAAGAGCTCTTAAAGCAAACATCAGGTGCAGTTTTTCTGGGACTTGTGGACTTGAGGGTCTGGCATTGTTGGATTATTTCTTGGCTTTTGTTGCTGCCTTTGCTGGGTGAAATCATGGTGGAACAGTGAAAAAAAAACTGAACTGAACTTATTTGTGCTCACTATTTCAAAATATAGAGTAAGACCATGTTCAATATTATTTTTTTAGAAGAAATGCCAATATATGTTATATTTTTGTAAATATTACCAATATTTCGGAGCACTGTTAGTGTGGACTTGGAATCAATGGAGTAACATACTGTCTGTGTGTAATGTTTCCATTCAAAAGATCTACTTTTATGGTTCAACATGAGAATCCTAGAAAAGAATACTTTAAGGCTGAAACGATTAGTCAATTAATTGATTAGTTGATCAAGAGAAAAAAACAGAAAAATATAGAAATGTTCATATATTCACTGTCTTTTGTTCTCAGTATGTGACAATTCACTCTGTTGTCTGTTTGTCTTTTGATTTTGGACATGTTGATCAGACAAACAAGACATTTTGGGCTCTGGAAATTGTGATATGTATTTTTCACTAGAGGCTGACAGATATTTTGTCCTAGCACAGCTATATCAGTCAATATCGGTATCAGCATATATGTTTTTTATGTAAAATAGTGCATATTGTTTTAATTTTTTTATAGGCAGCATTGTATGTATATTTAATCACTTCTTAATTCAAGTTGTGTCATTGGCCTTTTTTTTTTAATTTATAGTTAGTGTTTTTTAGTGTCTTTTTACTATTTTGTGACATTTTATATACAGGACAAACAGTTTATGGTATAATTTGCAGGACTTGTTGGTTGGCATTTCTAAAAATATCATTCAAAGTGGGCCCCTCCTCCCCAGACCAGTGTTAGCACAAACAAAGAATCAGAAGAATCAGTACAGGGTGGTGCATGACCCCAAAGCAAAGTGGGGTTCACTTTGCAATAATGACCTGCACAGTGAACATAATTTCGCCTGTTATGCAGCTATTTACTTTAAAAACTTAATAATTTGACACAAAATATTCATTAGAAAATTAAAAGATAGATAACACTAATAGATTTTATTGCTCCTCCAGGAACTATGATCAGAACTGTGTCCATAGCAACAGACCTTGAATGCCATAATTAACCAATCAGAATCGAATATTTAACAAAGCCGTAAAATTGAGCACAAATAAACACACCTACACCTCTGCACAATGCTGGATTTGTATGAGTTCAGCTGAAGCGATCCTTCATTGTGTCAGTGTGTCCTCAGTCTGCTCTGCCTGTGTAGGTGTGTGTGTGTGTGTGTGTGTGTGTTTCTGCAGCTTTCACGGGCACAGAGAGCAGAGAGATGTAGATTGCGATGTAAACGAGTCCTGACCTCACAACCTGTTCTTGGCTGGGGGCTTCACACCACTGCTAAACAGGTGGAGCCCAGAAATGTCACAAACACAGAAAAATATGAGAAAATAAGAAAATACAGGCAGGGGGGCAGGTACAGACACAACCACTCATAAGTGATGAGTCAGAGGGAGATTACAAGTTTTTTTTGTTGGAAAACACTGCATAGTGTGCCTTTAAGGCTGTAAAAATCACAAAGATTTATGTTCAAATGGTTTAAATCAATCAACATCTTTACACCAAGCTATTGAAGTTTGCTCATTAGGCATGTGACACTCTGGCATGCTGGTCTGAGCTGAGGGGCAGTGCTGATGTTCAGTCCAGGGTTGTTGCTCCTGAAGAAGACATGAATCCAGCAGAGGGTCAGTTTATGCATTCAGAGGAGTTGCGGGGTTCAAACTGAATCACTGGTGCCTCCACTGTTATGAAAAATAAAAATGAATCCCAGGCAAGTAGTTGACTGTCCAAGCTTTGATCTTATCTGCATGATAAATGTGCACCGGGATTCACTTTGACAGATCCACACAGAGGCTCAAAATTATATCGAATTAGGCACAATTGTGCAGCATAAGTCCTGTTTTTAAGAGTTTGATAAGCATTTTGCTGCAGTATTTAGTTGAAATGGTAAAAGGAGCACAACAGTCACATCATGACCATTTTATATTGATGCAAGTCCCAATTGTAGTACGAGCTGATTGCTTTTAATATTAATGTGTCAAACAGACAGCATGCATAGTGAACTCAAGTGGCACCCAAATTATTGGAGGTTGCAGAGAAAAACCGCTAGCAGCTGACAAGGATATGCAAATTGGTTATTTCTCTTCTAATAATCAAATTATTTCTGATTGAAGCCTGGCATTGCTGTTTTGTTTGTTTGTTTGTTTCATTTCTTTCTCTCTCTCTTTTTTTTTTTGTTTTCTTTTTTAGAGTATAAGTACATATCCTGTTTTTAACAGCCACCAGCTTAACAGAAACCAGCTACCATCATGCTATATTTTTTGATTTAATGGTTTTGACATTGTGGGATATGACCTGTGTCTTTAATGGAGACAGATAAGTACTGCCAAGCATGCTATTACCTGGTATATTGGCTGGCCTCTTGTAGGGGATTTGTCATGAATCTCATTTGAAGAAGGTAGCACCCGTGGCACACATGCAGCACATCACATGCTAATGCTTCCTTCATGTGGGACTGATAGGTCAGTCATTGCAATTCCAGTAAAATATTGGCAGACTTTAATGCCACTTAAACACAGAAACCCCATGTTTGACACAAGATGTATTTGAACCTTCATACTTACTGCTGGTCAGTGTTAAATACTTAAATTTCACACACATCACTACTAAACCAGATGATTATACAGCACCTTCAGTTCTGTGTGCTTAACAGGGATGTTTAATTTAAGTGGTTGCACTGGAGATTCGATATACTCATCATTTTTGCAAACTGAGAGAATTTTAATGGCATTTTAAAATATGTTTTGTCACTTAATGAAAAGTTTATGCACCAACTGACTCTATAGTCACATTTTAAACCACTTTTTTGTGAAATCATGGTTTTATGGCCCGTTGCTTTCCAAATGAGTTCCATGAAAGGAACTGATATTTAACTGTCATTATTTCTTAGCAACTATCATGGCACAGACTAATTTGGTAAAACCTCAATTCCAAAAAGTTGAGACGTGGAGTGGAGCCTAAATACAAAACAGAATGCAATGATTTGCAAAAACCTAACAACACTGTGAGTTTTGAGGAAGTGAGGACACTATTTGTTGTTTTTCCTCGTTCTTGCTTGATACATATGTTCTCAACAACGCTGGGGTTCTGTTGTTGTAATTTGCACTTCATAATGCGCCACACATTTTCAGTGGGTGACAGGTTTGGACTGCAGGCAGGTCAGTCGAGTGCCTGAATTCTTTCACTATGAAGCCACACTGTTACAGATGCAGAATGGGTCTTGGCATTCCCTTGTTGAAATAAGCAGCCTCGTCTCTGAAAAAGACGCCATCTGGATGGCAGCATATGTTGTTCCAAAACCTGTATGTGCCTTTCAGCATTAATTGAGCCTTCACAGATGTGACTGTTTGCCATGATGCCATGGGCACTAACACACCGCCATACCATCACAGATGCTGGGTTTTGAAATTAGCGTTGGGAACAATCTGGATGATTGGGGTTGTGCTAGTTGTTTTGAAAATGTAGCCCTCATCTAGACCTCATCACCACCTACATCTTTGTTGCATTCATTTCAAACGAATAAAGTGAGACTAAATAAAAAATTCTGGCTATCAGGCTTGTATCTGTACTCTCTACACATTTTCCAATTAATTTCCAGCACAGCCAAGAGAGTATTTTACTCAGTGGTGAAAAAAATAGAAATAAAACAAAATGTACTCTCTCTCTCTGTGATTGTACATTTAGAAGTGCAAACAGACAAATCAACAAATATGGAGAATAAACTTTCAAACTACTCTCAGTTGCCAGTTTATATCAATGAAGATAAAATAAATGTGAGAATCACCTCTCAGTATAATGCAGCACAATTCAAAAACACCACAAAATACAAAATGACCATTAAGTTGAAGAAACAGTTCTCTAAAATAGTTTCAATAAAAATTGGATATTCTAACCTTCATGAAAGTAGAATTTATTGTTGGGCTGTTGTTTTAGACTGCAATACCTCAAGCTAAGTGTACTTAATAAACTGGCAAGTAAGAAGTGTATACATGAGTATTAAAGATAAGATGAGCCTTTATTGATCCCCAGAAAATCTGGTTGGTTGTTGCAGCAGACACTAGAATACAGATAAATTGAGGTTAAAAAAAGTAAATGAAGAAGTACATGAAAAGTAAGATTAGAATAAGAATACAAGAGCAATTTAAGACAAGATTACAGGGTACAGTGACAGTGATGTCATACATAGCAGCAGTGTCAGCAACACTAACGTAAACAGAATAATATATATGATTACGTGAATGAATTAATTATTTACTCATGTTACCAAATTGATTTTGCCGCCAGTTTTTCAAGTGAGGATTCTGCAGTTCTTTAAAAAATATAAATAAATAAAATAAATCATCTGAACAGCTGCTTACAAAGTGTAATGACTGTTCTTCTATTTCCTTTGAGTGCTTTTTTGTGAAATTACAAGGAAGCTGAAGAACCTATGAAATAGAGTGTAACTTGATCACTGTTTGCATTCATTACTGTGTTACTGTAATTCTATAGTCATAGAGGTCCATGTTTACAAAGATGAGCAGCAGTTACAGACTGACATTATCAATGAGGAGCCACTTTAACTGCTACGGCCAGAGCAGTACTAGCAATACTACTATTAGCAATACTAATAATGAACACATAGCATAAAGAAACATTTCTGATAAAGCTTCCTTACATTTGATAATTTAAAATTAGTGGGGATGTTCCTGGTGACTAATTTCTGTTGATTTAACAGAAATGTAAATTTTGACTAGGCTAAATGTATTAAAACCCAGAAAACAGTCAAAATTGAGCAACATTTTATCAATCGATAAGGTTACATGTTGCCTGAAAAATATTGTGTTTATTAAATGCTGCTGAAATGTGTGGGATTTTTTTGCTGTGCATTATGAATATTGCACATATCCTACAAAACTACCTAATTTACATTTTCTAAATCCAAAATACTGTAAAACTACACTGATTTTATATCATCTGTCCCGCTTTTTATTTCCACCTTGCTAGATAACAACACTTGGCCATTAGCACAGGGAGAGGCGGGACTAAGGCCTGGACTTGTTATGGGCAGTTCATCTGCGTTGCACATGAATTAAATATGAATAAATAGATTAAATGACTAGTGTCTCTGGTGCTTGTGTAGCAGCATTTAATTGTTTACTCAACTAATCATTCACATTCCTCATACTGATTGGGGCATCTGAGTTGGACAGTTGAAAATTGAGCAAACTACATAACAGACACGGTTTCTAAACAAGCTCAAACACATCTTTGGCACATCTGCACTGACATTTAAACTAACCAAGATTACCCACATCTTGGTTAGTTTATGCTTCAGTTTAAAAGGGGTGAATCTTTACCTTGAATGCTACTTTAAATAATGTAGTTGAAAACAGTTGAAAAAAAAAAAAGAAAGAAAAATTCTATGGATTTTTGCATAAATGATAGCTTCAGCCATGACTTAATGCATCTGTCTTAATGGTACCTTTACTGAACTTTTAAAATAACCGATTATTAGTCCTCAAGAGTCACTGTTGCATCTAATGAGCCTCATGGTCTACAGGAAAGGATGTGAGTTTTCCATCTAAAACCTGTCAATATATTTGAGTAACATTCGCTGGCAGAGCTGCAGGTTAAAAGCTTTAGAGACAGAATGGCTGTTACATTTTTCCTGTGGGCTGCCTCTGTTCTCCAGCCATTGTTAGAGTGCTTAAAATTACCTTTGTGTTTAATTAGTGAGGTTTTAAAATGTGCTGTTGAGCTGGCACATTGCCATTCATCTAATGTCAGTCAGTCTGACGGCTCTGACCTTTAATGGTGACAGTATTCAATTTCTCACATAATCATCTGCCTATAATATCAAACTATAATAACTTCAAACAGTACATAAAGTTTGGAGTAGAAGCTGCCCACAGTTTAAAAGTCTGAAGTGAGCAGTGACACTGTGAGGGCCAGCTGTGGGAGGGTTAAAGGCAAAGACGTGGCATTGATTAGGTGTGATGGATGTGGGTGAAAAATAAATGAGTCTGAGTTTAAAGCCCTAATCCATTATTGTAGTTGAGTGCCTCCAGTTATATCACTGTTAACTCATTACTGAATGTGTTTACATGTTGAGATTTATGTGATTGAAGTGTTTCTGTTAGGACAAAATGACCAACAACAAGTAATGAGGAGAAACAGAACTCAACTCCGCTCTATCTTACATTGATATATTTGGCATAAGAGGCTTAGTGGCTTATTTTCCCAATAAAAATAGGATAAACCCTACAATAGATGGTAGAAGCTTCAAAAACCTAAACCTTTGTCAATCCATTCACATTATTACATTTCTGTCCTCATGTTGGCAAATATTTTGAAAAATATAACACAATGTGGCCCTTCAAGTTCCACTATTTAAGCAATTTTATTTTCATAATGTGGTTATGCTGCATTTGTTGCTTCATTTTAGTTATGTGCACATCTTTTTTCCCCAGTATATTGAAATTTTATGAGTTATTTAAAGCTATATTTTTATATTAACACATGCGCCTGTGAAAGATCTTGTAGTGATAACCTCCCAGGTAATTATTATCCAACTGAGTTTCACTCAGGTCCATAGGAGGGCTGCCCTCTGAAAATCAAAGATTCGAATCATCAGTTGGAGACCCCTCACACTTCAAGAGAAGCGGCCACTTTCATTTGGGGTTTGTTGTACTTATGAGATCATTTTGGTCCCAGAAAGTAGCTGTGAAGTGAGCGCTCCTCACTTTCACGTTGCTCTCTGGGATAAAATCATTCAAAAGTTGTCCCATTCGCTCAGTGATGATTTAAAGGCAGCTGTGTAAGCAGTAAGACTCAGGATGAGCCTGAGTGAACAGTGGATTATACTCTTAAACTGACATATTCACAAAGAACCAGGACACCATTTTTAATGGAAGCCAGAAACTGATGTCCGACACTTGTGAGTGTATGAGGCGCTACGAATCACAGTCCATCTGGCATTCATTTTCTTTTAGCGCTCCAATAATGCAGTGACATGTCAACCAATCATATGTTTTTGTTTTGCCACTTCTGCTTCCCATCTCCCCTCAATCCATGAGCCACGTAAACAGTGGACTTGCTGTTTGCCAGTTTCCAGGTTTATTTAACCCTTTTTGCTTAGTGCAGCATCAACAGACAAGAAAAATGCAGCTTGATGATTTGCTGACTCTACACACAAATGGTCACTGATGTCAACAAGCGATTAAGTAACACTTCATTGGTGACACCGCAACAATGTAGCTGGCTACATTTGACCATTTTGTACCTATGTGCTGGTGGTGTGAAGATACATTAAGGCAGCTGGCTGGCTGAACAGAGGCCTTGCCCGGAGATGACATAATCTTATATCTCATAAAAAATGTTGTTGTACATTCCCTGTATTTAGTGTAGTTAGCATAAATTAGCTCAGAGGGCTATAGTAACTTGGCTAGTTTACTATATGAGGTGAGTGTCAGTGTCACCCTAAATGTCCCACCAAACCGTGTTCAAAAGTTTAGTGGTTCAATAAAGAGCTGCTTGTTATTTTAACAGTAGCTCATCCTCCCTACAAAAATGTGTGTTGGTCAAATGTGCAAGCAGCTTATTCATCATGATATGTCTATGTCTATTTATTGTGAGGCAGTGACCTCTAGTGGGTGTAGTAAGAATATCAGAGGTACAAGGAGTGAGAAAGTCAGCATAAGGAAGACGTGGAGTGGATAAATGGCTCAAACAAACAGGAATCCCATGTGAAATGAAAAGTAATCAGAGTTAGCTCATTGTTCTGGTTTTCCAGCCTGTGGCTGTACCGATTTAGTTCACTCTCACCGCTCTTATCAGCGTTGTTTCCAGAGCAGGAAGCTCTTTTAAATGAAAAAGCTCCAGAAACTCACTGAATGCCACCTGGCAGGCAGACAAAGTTAGCCACAAGCTGCTCAACACAGTAAAGCAGCTAAAGCATCAGGTGTTAGTGGGTATCAGCAGATAGCCAGAAACTTAACTCTAAATGATGCTTCGTCACTGCTGGATGTGAGCTGTTTGCTAACAAGTTTGCCAGATAAACTTTTTTAGGTGATAATATGTCAATGCAGAGTTACAGCTTGTTTTTGTTGGCCCCAAGCTTTCAGCAGCGCTGCAAAATGCAGTAATGAAAGCACAAAAAGCATGGTTTGAGGGGCAGCTTTGAAGAATTTCCATAATCCTATGGAAACCCTATAGGCAACATCGCTGATGATACATCCATATTTTTCTGCATTAAATGTTCCTTAAACCTTCCCTAAATCTGACCTTTATCATATCATAAACTGTCAACTGTCAAGCTCCCAAATATCATGAAAATAGCACTACAATTGCTTTTAAAAGAGTCCTGCTGTGATTTAGCACTACACTTAGAAAAAAGTGGGATTCATAATGGACTTACTTTTAAAAAAGCAACCAGAACCTGAAATATCCTCTTTTATTCCATACATTCATCTTCCTTGTAAAAAAAAAAAACACACAATGCAATTCAACTGCCAACAGTTTGGTCAGAGATTAGATTTCCGTGGCAGTTTGTCAGATTTCATGCAGCTCCCTCTGAAGCCACAAAAGGCACATATAGTATACTGTTAATTAGGGCTGAACGATTAATTGCATTTGCGATAGAGAGAGAGAGAGAGAGAGAGAGAGAGAGAGAGAGAGAGAGAGAGAGAGAGAGAGAGAGAGAGAGAGAGAACGGACCACTTGACTGCATCAACTTTTCATGCTGCACCTTAACCTGTTGTGCAATGGCCTCTGGCTCAACAGAACAGTCAGAAACTGACTTAACTGAGACTTTAGTCTCGAAGAGGAACAGCACATCAGCGGTGTGGAATTATTTTGGTTTTAAAAGGGAAGATGCTGCGCAGCATCAGGTGTTGTGCAGAACATGCCGTGCTACTGTTGCTACTTGGCAAAGGGGCAACACCACAAACCTCTTCCAGCACTTAAAAAAACATCACAAAGCCATTTACGACAGTTGTATGGCTAAAATGCCGAGCAACAGTGCGCCACACATGCTAAACCCAAGACAGGCATCATTGCCCAACATGTTTGAAAGTGTCACTCTGTATGAGCGTAGTTCTAAACGGCACAGGGAAATCACTCGGGCATATAACCGAGTACACTGCTAAAGATATGGTGCTTCTCAGCACGGTGACCAAGCCTGGGTTCACAGCATTGATAAATACGTTTGATAAACGGTACAGTATACCCTCCTGTACATACTTCAGTCAGACTGCCATACCAGAGATGTACAAAAAGTGCAAAGAGCAAGCATTTAAAATGATCTTTATTTTGCATAATGTTTAAAAAGTGCATGCTATTAAACAGTACTTTTTTTTTTTCTTTCAATGACTTTGTAAGTTAAACACATAGAGGCAAAGCCAAAGATTTGTTGCTCTTATGTTTCTGTAATGAACTCTTGCATCTTATTGTGACATCTTTTAATTCTAACAAAGACACCCAGCCTATGAGAAAGAACATTTTATACTAAATGCATCTAAAATTGTGATGGCCATATTAAAATAATTCATGACGTTTCGTTGGAAAAAAAGAAGTAATAAATATGCAACATCCAAGTACACGTTCAAAATAAAGGTATTGGGTAGATTTATACACCAAATCCACCTGATTAGGATTAGGAAAATTTTGAGGTTTGGCTTGAAATAACTAGCTTACTTCTTTACACAACCAGTGTGTATGATTTTTTGTAGGATTTAGCAGCATCTAGCTGTGAGATGGTAGATTGCAAACACCTCATCTTACTCTTCCCTTCCAAATGAGAGCCTACGGTGGCTGTGAAACTGGTGCTAAATAGGAAAGGCCATATCGAGAGAAAGTGTTTGGTATGTCCATTTTGGGCTACTATAGAAACAAGGCGCTGCAACATGACAGGCTCTGTCGATATAAGCAGCTCATTCTAAGGTAACAAAAACACAAAGGTTCTTATTTTCAAGTTGTTATATACTAATAAAAACACACTTATGAATAAAATATTCCCCTTTTGCCATATACTGCAAAAAAATCCTCCTAAATCTTACACACTGGACCTTTAAAACCATCAACCCTGACTATTAGTCTGACACAGGAAACAAACCCCAGTTTCCTGTGTGAAACTTATGTGTTTTACCCATCCATCCACTCAATCTTCCTCTATATGCAGACTTTCTCAACCTTATTATTAAGTCGTGCTGACTGTCACACAATATACTGACAATTCGTGCCCATGTACACAAAACTGTAGATTACATTTTATGATTACTTCACAAACTGCTGTGATACAGGGCTTGTGTTTCTGCAGTTCATTCCAGCGCACCCATGCTGATAATGTGTCTATAATAATAATGTAAGATCCTGTGGATATATTAAACAGAGTGTGGTGTCTACGAAAACATGCACATGGTTTAATAAAAATAAATGTTACACAAGCAACATTTTACAGTGCCAGATTAACATCTTCCTCTCATCTGCATTTTCCTCTACATTCAAACATAAGTAAACACTCAGTGGCTGCATTAAAGCAAAACGTTTACTTTGTTAAAATTTGTTGAAGTCAGCCATGGAACAGCAAACACTGACAAAGGTTTTGGCTAGAGGACTCCACTGTGGTTTAAGTTGGAGGAACACTCTGACTCATGGTAAGATGGTTTGTTTTTTAGAGAAAAACATTACACTTAGTGGTTTTGAATCAATCTTCCTGACCCAATGTTTTATTTTGTTCAACTGAAGTTTTTTTTTTTTTGAAGGATGCTGCATTCAGCTGCACAGAGAAGACTGAACCGGGCAGGAAGTCGGACATAAGAATGATGTACAGTAATGATACCAAGTCCCCTTGTAGTCCCCTTTTAGGCTGTGAAGGTACTGTAGGTGGGCCATGAGAGGCCATTAAAAATAAATAAACGAAACTTTTTTTAAAGCTTTTAAGATTAAATTTTAAGTTTAAAAGCTTGAAACACAAAAATATATATATATATATATTTTACAAAGTAATCAGATATAATAATAATAATAATAATAATAATAATAATAATAATAATAATAATAATAATAATAAAGCAATGGGATTTATAGAATGTGCTATTTATATGACCTTGTCTAATAGGTGATACACCTTATTTGTTGACTGGTTATATTAACACTGGATTGTGTCTGAATCTGTGTACCTCATCACTAGTATTATTACTCTTGTGTGTTAAACGTACTTGTGATTAGAGGTTTGGGTGGGCAGCAGAAGTTTTTCATATTTCACATTGGGCCATGGCATTCTTAAGTTTGGGAATGGCTGGCAAAGAGAATCCTGTCAATTTTCAAAATAAAAGACTCTGTGCAGACTCCCAAAATTATTTAACTGTGCAACCTACTTGGCAGCAGGTAAGGTTGATATAACTATTCGTAGCAAGGTTTGTAGTAGAAACCTTGCTACGAATACCATGACCTGGATGACTGAGAATATTCACGTTAATATAACTAATTCAGAACGACTATTGGTCACATAAAAGATTATTTATCTCAAAGAGCAGTGGTTCCCATATTTTTTTGGCACACCCCCCTTTCAGAAGCCAAAAAAGGTTTGCACCCGCCACCCCATGATTTTTTTTTTTTTAAATCAAACATTAACAATAACTGGGGATGGAACAGTTTAAAATGAATTCACAAGTTGAATTTTAGTGAAATAAAGGTGAGCAGGATAAAATCAGCAAACTTTGTTCATTTCCACACATACTGTATATCATATTCATTCAACTTTGCTTCACTCTTAATTTCTCCCCTGGTCTTCCACACCCCCTGCAGTGGCTTTGCACTCCCTCCAGCAGGGCCTGCCTCCCAGTTTGGGAACCACTGTCACAGAGGACCATTGGTCTCATATGGGAACCAAACCCAGACCTACCCATCCACCCCATCCACCTCCCTACACAGACCTTCTTGTTCTCTAATCTATGTTCGTTCTTATTACTTTGAAAGTTGTGCTGACTGTAAATACTGTATGTTGACAAATTGTGTCCATGTGCATAAATCTATAGATTACAAACTGCCATGATACAGGGCTCTTTAAACATAAGTTTAAACATGGTTTAAAGCAAAATGTTTACTTTGTTGAGATTTGATGATATAAAAAATCTGTAATATATTTACAGAATGAATCATAAAATGACAATGATATATCATCAGAAATTAAGGAAACATACTAAGTTGAAATACTCGCTGCTCTGACAACAGCGCTACAGTCACAGTGAAATTTCTGTTCCAGTGGGATGGTTCTTGTATGCCCGTTTCACATTAACTAGACTTTAAAATAATGCAGAATATTCACCAAATACATAAGTGTCTGTTTATGAGTCAAAAGAAATCATTAATAATCTTAGATGTTTAAGTAGATGTTTATTACGTTTAAATTGAGCAAAACGTTAATGGGGTCTGGCAGGCAGTAAAACAGGCACTCACTGAACTCAATTTGTGTAATTTCAGAGCAGTGGGCTTAGCTTTTCACTGGCACACAACTGACAGTCATAAACAATTGGTCAACTTACAATGTCAGACTTGTCCTTGCTGGTCTTGCTGGCCAAATTATAAGGTTGTGCTTGTCTTGTGCTCCTGCATCATTCCTGCAGCCTGCCTGAGCTTCCTCAAATCTGGGGAGGAGGAAGTGAGGGAATACAACTCACTTTAAACCTAGATCATATATTTAGTAGTATTTTAACCTAGTTAATATACCGCCTATGGCTCCAAGTGGGTATTTGAACTGCAGTACCATTTTTTGACACAGTTGCTACACACTGCTCTTTAGTGTCTGGGCCATGCAACACTGACAAAGGTTTTGGCAAGCAAAATCCTCTGTGGTTTGACTTGGAGGAACACTCTGGCTCATGGTTAGATGGTTTGTTTTTTTGGAGAAAAATGTGACACTTGTGGTTGTAAATCAAACCTCATGACCAAACATTTTGTTTTGTTCAATTTAAACATTTTCTGCGAACTGCTGAGCAAGCAATTGGTTCTTCCTAGTCTACCAGTTGTATTATTGGGTGAAATGTTGTGGTTTTAGTGAAATAAAACAGACTACAAATGGCTGTAGAATGATGATGCTGTTCAGTTCCTTGGAGATGCTTCAGAATTAACTCAATTTACCATCTGGGATGGACATAGATATGCTATTTTTTCTCAATAACATGCAGTATCCTCTTTCATCCAACCCCCCTTTAGCTGTCACAACATTACCCTCACTTATCATCTTTCAGGTCAGTGTCTGATATCTCAGCTCTGATTCTCTGCTAAATGTAAGAAAATGTCCTCTCTTACACTAGTAGGTTATGATCTAAACTGTCACTTAGGTCATTCAAGAAAAAAACATCAGTGGTCATTATCTTAACTCAAGTGACAGTGATATATTCAGCAAATGGGTTTCCTTTAATCTGCATAACACACTGATTGAAGAAGTTTAGAGATAGAAGGTGAAAATGATGCAGTACGGACCTAAGTAGGACTCCTGATCAGACTAAAAGCTACGTCTTCGTCTCCATTAGACCTGTTAGGAAATGCAGAAAATGGCTCTGAGGTTATAGATGTACAGTGGCCTCAAAGGGCCAAACAGAGGCTCATTAACTCAGAGTCTGACGGTGGTTATCCAGAGAGAAAGACTGTTCCAGACAAGTAGGCACAGACCCATTGTGACACAATTTCAAATGGAGGGCTTAAGCTCCACTTCCTGCCTTCTTGTTGCATTTCTGGGACACTGCTAAATCTATTTGGGGTGAGTGAAGTTTCATGAAGATGGATGGAAGCAAATGTTAGAAGAGAGCATGCGACAAAGGTCCAAGGACGTATTTGTCAGTCTCACCCCCTCCAGTGTGAAATGAGAATTTTTATTGCACAAGGCCTACAATGTGGCCACTCAGATTTTTTTCCTACTCAAACATTGGTTGGACATCAGCAATAAGCTGGAAACAACACTGCAGTTTTCAAGACTGAGATTCAGAGAAACGTAATCCTCTTAAAAATGATAAGACACGCAGACATGTTTTTTTTTTCATGTGTAAATAATGGTGCTGTCTCTCTTATTCCAATGTAATAACCCTGAGTCGATTTTGAAATTCCTTTTGATTAATATATTGAGTTTTCAGTTCCTCATTGACTTTCTGGCATTAATAATCACAGAGTGCCGACAGTGAAGTGACTTCTTGATGAACCAGTCATGGTTTTTTCCCATCAAACAGAAGTGACAGCTGCTGATATTTTTTCCCTTTCCCCCTTTTCCAGTGTTTCTGTTGTAAACAGCGGCTTTATCATACAGCAGAGATGTTCACAATTCATTTTTTGCAAGTCCAAGTAAAGTCTCAATTCTCTGGTCACAAGTCCAGGTAAAGTCTTAAGTCTCACACACTGTAGTACATCTGGCGGTCTATTTAAACTACAAAAACCTCCCGTCTGTCCCTCTGCCTGTCATTCAGCCCCACCACCACCCCAGCATTCACCTGCCAGATATGTGTTCGTCACTCCTCTCTATCTCTATGTAAACATAATCTGTGACGAGTGATGAGGTTGGAGTCTAACTATTTTCTTCTGCCGCAACATTCTTAAATATGAGATGTCTGAAATATGATTTACATGGGGAAAACTTGAAGAGCTTGCTGATGCTATTGCGCTAACCTTTATTTCACTAATTTTTTAAATGTTTTCCCCATCACTGTTGATGTCTGATAAAAAAAAAATGCCAGGTGTGGGTCATGAATATTTTTGGCTTCTGAAATGGGCATTCCAGAAAAAAATTGAGAACCATTAATGCAGAAAAGAAAAGATGAAAAAGACAGAGTAGGATAGGGTTTATAAGCAATTTCCTTAATTGATCATTGATAACATTAACAATCAATCAATTAATTGATATATAAAAAAACATGAAAATGTTGCTTTTATCAACAAATACCAAATGTGTTTTTTGTGCTTTCAATTACAGCTTTATTTCTACAACAACACTGCATATGCTCTGGTAGCATGCCTGACCTGCATATAGTTGTTAATGGTTGCCACCACGTCAGATTCTCAATCAGATGAAAGTAGCCTGTGGTTATATTTTCCCATGCAGATTTACAACGAGTTGTATGTTAAAAAAGAAGCAGGAGGAGATTTTTATTTAGATAATTTTATTTTTGATGTTATATGTTATGGTTACACTGGTGGAAACACTACCGCTTTTGTTCACAACATCAACAAGATATGAAAGTTCCCTATAGTAGCTTTAACAAGGTCATTGTTTTGGTTTAAATTGAGCCAGCAGATGGTGGTAGCTGAACGTGGATTATGGATTAAGTTACACAACCATTTTAATACTCATGGCAGTGTCAGAACTGTACGTGAGCTAGTGTGGCAAGCAAATAACCAGCTACATAGCTAGTTACTAGCTACATAGGTGTGTCCCCATGTATTATTGCTGCAGCTTACAGTTATCTCAGGCTACGTGCACCAAATCAGTAAGGTTACGTGTGATAATAAAAGAGGGAATGACATTCATCTTATAATTTTCCTAGTGGTAATGGGCCAAAAAAAATAAAGACTGTTCACAAGTCCCAAATCGAGTCCAAGGCATGTCTCAGGTCTTTTGTGGATGAGTCTCAAGTCAAGTCTTACCGTAAGTGCGACTTTAATGCAACTGGAGCCCAAGTCGAATCCCAATTTCTGTCATACTGGTCAGCTTCTCCTACAGAAATAGAACTTATTACTGCTTAAATGACATTTTTAGAGTAGAATTTCCAGTGTCTCTCACTTAATTTACTCTTGCCCTGTAAGTTTGCAAATGTGGTGTGAGCAAAAAATTAATAAATAAATAAAAGTGAGAGAAAAAGTTTATAAAGCGACCTCAAAGCCAGAAAAGGAACAACGATGCACATGATGGATGCAGCAGCCTTGTATCACTGTGGTCCCAACACAGGTTTTATGACAAGCAGGATAAATGAGCTCACTAAGTGAACTTTTTTGATATCTGTAGCTGTGCACATGTACCATATACTGTATTATTGCTATTATTTAATTAAAATAAGTGCAGCCTCAAACTTTATAGTATTTAATTACTGTTTCATTGTTTGTTTACAAGCACAGGCAAGTGAATTACACTGCTGTTCAGCCAGCAAATGGAATAGTTTCTTATCAGCGTTCCCAGACTAGACTATATACCAGCAGAGCTATGGCACTAAACAGTTTTTCAATGAAATTTATTCGGTATCTTTATGCCTAGGAGGAGCTGACTTCAGTTAATCAAATCAGTGAAATCAGCTTGTGGCCTCGTCGTAGCCACAATAAAAAGGAATGACTGGAATGGCTTGTTTGCACTATATAAATTGAATTATTGTCTACACCAGGAAATATGAAGTACAGGAAATGGCAGGAGGATAACAAGATCGCAACCTCGGAAAAACGGCCACGTCGTTTCTCTAAACCACGTGACTTGTGCTACATCCCTCAAAGTGCCGTTGTTACATGTATACAACCATTCAGGAGAAGAAACATCGGCTCTTAACTCAGTGGAAATGACACAGTCCAGTCTTGCTCGCCGTTTCTGAACCACAGCCATAGCAACCAGTATAATTAGTAAATCACCCAAATCAAATGCATCCAAATACAGTGTATACTGATGTTCAAAGTGTTCCGCTCATAGCAAACTCGCTGCGTACCAAATCAAGCACTTCCTAAACTAACAGCCAGCCACCCTGCAGCAGCAAACCATGCTAAATTTCCTTAATGTTGCAGACCAGAATAGAAGAGTAACAATAATAAAGTGATAAAATAATTTTATACCAGTGTAAAGTTATACAGCATGACAACCACCGAACAATATAAAATGATAATAATAAAAAAACAATCAATTAAAGTGAGAATAGACCTGTATAAAAAGAAGAAGAAGTAGTGACTGAACAGATAAAACCAGACTAAATTCCCAGTAAAAGCATGCTCACTGAAATGTGTTTTTAAATGAGATTTAAAAGTGAGAGATAATATACAAGAGAGGGCAGATGGGCAAAATTAAAACTCAGATGGCTGGGGCAGAAGACAAAGATCTAGTTCAGGGATACTCAACTTGTTTTGCCTGGGGGCCACATTTGCAAAATGAAAGAGGCCAGAGGCCAACTAATGAACAAACATAATAATATCATTACTTATCAGATAAAATGAATAAACATTAAGAGGCCTATAACTCATCTTTGTTTTAAATTCTTTATTTCCAAATGAACTGACTAAATTAAGTTGGTGCAAGGATTAACAGATACATTAAACATTTAACTGCCTTTAATAACTACAACTGCATATTAGTAGTTTATACGACCTTACACATGCTGGAACCTCTGCCATCATGCAATCACTGAAATGTTGGAATGACTCATGAACATGGACTTCTCCTGCCAGGGACAGAATGAACAGCATATTTAAGCTCTCTTGGTATGAAAATCAAATTTGTGGGATCAGAATTATATTCATTTCTGTGTAACTTTTGCTCCTCTTCAGCTGTTAATATAACTCTCCTGCAGAGCTCACCATCATCTGATACTGCTAAACTTTGCACGGTCTCAAAGGCCATCACACAAAGATCAGCCTCCTCTGTTATTAACAACCTCATTTACCCATCATACCTGCATATCTGTCCCTCCTTCCTGGGAGAAATAGTTGAAATCAATTAGAAAAAAGGTCGGAGGGCCACTCAGCAGCCAAACGGGGGTCAGGTCTGGCCCGCAGGCCATAAGTTGAGTATCAATGAGCTCATACCTTAAAAGGATCATCATCCACTTTTTTGGGAGTATTTCAGATGTAGAGCAAGTGATGTTAAACATGAACAAATCATATGCAAAGAGTGCATGAGACTTGTGTCTGTGCCACAGAGCAACACCGTTAACTCGTTGAACCATCTGAAAAAAACACTACAAACTGCAGAACGATGAGTAGATGAAGGCCGAGAAGAATAATGTCGCCTACGTTATGTCACTGAATCCCCGTCCTTGGCCAGCATCAACTCAGACATAACAGCAATGGGGTACAACATGTCATCGTATGAATGTAGCACAGCATAAAATGAAAGCAGCTCTCCTGATTTAATTTTGACTAAAGGTTTTATACTTTGCTTGAGATGCCCTGTGAATAAGGACCAGTCTTGTTTTGATGCACACGTGTAGCACGACATGGAGGTGACAGTAGTGTAGTTTTTTCTTAAATGTGAAAGGGGCAATAAAAAGAATGTCACTAAAATCAATGAATAATCGTGATAAATAATGATCAAATATTGATTACAATAATTAATAATTTATTCAAAATAAATGGGAAGAAATTGTCCAGTGCTGTTTATTTTTGTCTACATACTTTTTAAATGGTTATCCATACAAGCTCCTCTGAATGTACAGTATGTCTGAGTTTTGTGGAGGCTTATAATAATAAATCAACCACAGTAAGTGCACTCAGCCCATAAAAATATTCAGTCTCGTATTAAATACTGGTAAGAGCAACATGTTTTTCTCATCAGGCTCAGCATCTGTGGTTACTACAACAAACACTTGTGGTTTGATTTTTTCTGACTACACGTTAATCTCACAGTTCCAAATATGTGGTACACTGGCTTACTGATTAGCACAAGCAAGACAATTTCCTCCCACAATCCAAAAAAACATGCAGGATAAGCGTACCGGAAAATATGTATATGCAAATATGCATGTCTGAGCCCTGTGATGAGTCCTGACCCACCCAGAGTGTTTCTCTGCTTTTATGCTCCACTCCATCATGACCCAGCACAGAGTAAGTGGGTAGAAGACAGATGGATGGATCACTATCCAAGTACAATGTTACTAATTTGGTCTTTGCACATTGCCATTCAAAATACAATTAATAAAAGGTGTAGATGTAGATTGGTATGAAAATTAGAGCTATTTCTGCTTTAAATGTGTCAAATAGCAGCAAGGTGATGCAGCTTTATTTATATAGCACAAGTCAAACACAGAAGCAGTACTTTAATCTGACAGCAGCAGAAGTTTTGAGTGAAACAAACATCCAAAATCTGAAGAGTTCATTTTGACAGGCTCAAGTTTGAAAGTGTTTAAATATGTCTTTCCATATAAATCACATGGTATTCCACCACAAGTGGCCTGCAAGATTTATGTATCAAACGTCTGGTGCAGAATCTGGCAAAATCTTTACCCCTTAATATCCTTATTCATGATCAATTAGTTGATCAATCAACTGAAAAAAATATTCACCAGCCATTTTGTTAAATCAGTCAATAGTTTAAGCCATTCAGGACGCAAATAAGTAAAACATCCTCTGTGAAGCGAGACGAGGCACATCAGCCATTTAAATCCTGACTTCCATTTGTTCCCTCTGCAGAGTTTCTCTGTCCTGTCAAGATTATAAATAAATATTGGTTCTGATGCTTAAATATTAACAATATTTGCTGCATTCATGTAAGCATGGATTGAAACGTTTAAAATGATTGAAAGCAGCTTCTCTAATCGTTAAGCTAAATCGAGAGAAACACTCATACATCAGTACGGCACACAATAAATAACCTGAAAAACTTGCACTGCTTGACATCATTTACTTGATGAATAATCAGAGGGGCAACTTTCAGTTATTTTAAATGTTCCCATGTGCACAATAAGGCCACTTAATTAAGTTAAGCTGCTGTGCCTTGTGCGTAAATTTGCACATTTGTCTCAGTCGGGAGGCGCTTCAACCCATTTTGCCCACCTGCAACCTGTTCCCTTTTAAATTTTCAATTTTATGATCCACTATCTTAATAATGTTGCATTTACATGGATTCAGGTGCACAGGACAGAACAGGAAAAACAAACAAGCAGTCCGATGGGATGGAGGACAGCAAAACAAAACGCACGTGTTGCTAGGATCCTGTGGTGATGTTGTACTGTTTACAACAAATGGAATAATACATTAAATAAATTATTATAGCAATATACGTGGCTATAAAAGGTTGTTTTCACTAAAATGACTATTAAATTCACTGCAAAACATAAGATTATTTATTAATTTCCAACATAGATAGTGAAAGATCAACTGCACTTTATTCTCTGGATACATCAGCCTGTCTTGTAATATCTTTGTACGATTTTAAGCTCTGGTCATATAATTTCAAGTGTTGTTCCTCCCAAATGACTAGCCTCTTGCTGTCCAGATCAGCCATATTTCCACCTTGTGCATGGGAGCTACGTTACATCCAGCTGTAAATTCTGTCTTGCTGGATGGTAAGAAGTTAAATTATTTCAACTTTGGACAGCAATGCTGTCTACCATTACCATCGACGGTATTCTCACCTACTTTTACCATACTTTTCTCATCAACAGAAATTATATCTGGTTTGCTGTCTATCATCTGCCTGAAACTATGTGAATGCGACTTAATGTGCCCTTTAAACAGCAGGAAAATACTGCGCCATTGACTTTAGACCAGGTTTTTGTTGGTCAGTGGTGCTGCCCAAGACAGCAATACACCAACGTGCCCGACCACAAGTCATAAAAAGACCAACATGCCAGCAGGCGCACAGATGAACACAAGTACTTACACAACATGAGTGCTGGAAGTGACAATGACAACTGTGTGAGTTAGACTCTAGCAAGGAAAGTTAGAAAGCACTGCACGCCACTTTGAGACTGGAGGAAGATAGAGCCCTTAAACTGTTGGTCAGATAAAAACAAGCAATATGAAGACATGACTTTGCGCTATATTGGGCATTTTTCACTATTTTACAGTGATTAACAGACAAAACAATTTTATGACCTAACTGGCAGCTTAATTTATAATGAAAACAATCATTAGTTGCACTCTGAACACATAAAACTAAAAAAAATCATTATCCACAGATGATATAATATGTAGTAACTGTAATGTTCTAGCTTGTACATCAACACATGAACACCAGAGGATAATAACAGTCTCTGTGGATTGACTTGAGACTGAGATGTATGTTATTGCTATAAGCTTATTCATCTGGTCAGTGAAAAGGACTCTAAAGAACATTTACAAGTCTGTTCTGCACCGAGGTTTGGTCTGGATATTTACAACATTTTGTTCAGCGGCGCGCCCTGCTGAAATGATGAGTTCTTCTGTATAACCTTGTATGTGGAGATGATAGAGGTTGGACTGAGTGCTGCTCGATTCCTCTGGTGTTCAAGGAATGGAAACACGCCATTACCAAGGCAGCAGACAGGAACCGGCTGGAGGGCACCTGTCTGTGTGAGCTGCAGTGGATTTACAACATCTGCTCCATGCAGGAGGATGCCACCTTCGTTCACCACTACTTGATTAATTATTTCAGACACAGGCAATGACGCAGCCAACAAATTGCAAATCGTGCATGCAGAAGATCCCCGTCTCACTTTGAGCTCAATGATACTTAAACAGTCTCTCAGGAAGTTATTAAATCTTTGTTCAGCTGTCAGGATTGTTTGGTTTTGTCATCATTTATTAGAACTCCTTACACAAACATGAAAGATTCTGTATGATGATTCTCAGACAGATTTTACGACATGTTTATATGCAGTTTGAAGTCTACACTCTGAAAACAAATAAATGCAAGAGTGTGACAACTTCTAATGATATTATGTGGAACCAACGAATTACACTAAATCTGGAAAACTGGTTGTTCGTCTACAATCAAAAATCTTTTTAATTACCACTTAGTACCACTTATTTGATAGTTGGTAGCATAAACATAAGTTTTTATGATGATTAGTCATAAAATTATGTTATTCCAGCTAGTTTCTCCCACATCATTAAAAGCTATTTTTAAAGGGAAATTCACCGCAAAATCAAAAATACATATTTTCTCTCTAGCCTGTAGTACTCTTCATCTGTCTAGACTTTTTGTTGTGAGTCTGCCTTCTCTCCGGTATAATGGAACAAAACGGTACTTGGTTTGTGGTGCTCAAATCACTAGAAAAATACTTTTGAAAAATTCAAAACCAGTTTCTCTTTCCAAAAATCACGGCACGGTTACTCAAGGTAATCCGCTCACATTGTTGTAGTAAGCAGTTTCATGGAGGAACTACTTTCTTTCTAGGATAAAGAACGTAGTTCCGGTAGACTCTACTGCAGAAAGATAAATAGCACTATAGGTAAGAGGAGAGATAAGTATTTTTGATCTGTACAAAATACAAAACAATTAAATTGATCAACAAATTACATACAACAAGCTGACCAAGTCAATTTCATTGAATCTCTGTGACTTGAATTTTATTTTAAAATCAATTAACACAGAAATTAAGTTGATGAAAGGTTCATCTAATGGTCCATTTCCACTGTGTGATACAGATTCAACTCACTTGTTTTGATATTCTTTTTTGGTTTCGCCTCCAGTAAAGTTTCAAGCGAGCTGAGCTGATACTAAGGTTTGATGTCAAAACACTGCTGACCACTGACTGGTCAGAGTTTATTGTCACAAGAAATGCTAGGAGTTCACCGTCTGACATGGGAATCAAACCCACCATATTTAAATAGTGAAGCTACCGGCAACAGCGGCCAATCTTTTAATATTAATGCTAGATTAAATCCCAGACGGTGGTGCTCAAGATCCCTCTAGTGGTAAACTGAGGACTCTTATAAGGTTTAAATTAAATAAATATATTTAACATATAATCCTAAAACACATAATCAAAATACTACAAAATTACAAATGAAAAAAATTAAAACTATGAGATCACTGAAAGGTAATTTAAAATAAGTTTTGTCTTTCCTGTAAATTTTTTATTGCAATATCAGCCTGCAACATAGTTGAACATCATCCATCATTAGTAAATACTGTAGGGCTGCAACTTATGATTATTATTTTATTATCCATTTGTCTGATGATTATTTTTTTTTATCAATTAACTGATTAGTTGTTTGGTCAGAAAATAGTGAAAAATGTTCATCACTGTTTCCCCAAGACCCCAAGATGACGTCCTTCAATGTCTTATTTTGACCACAGCATGAAAATACATAGTTTACTGTCATACAGGAGTGAAGAAAATTGAAAATATTCACATTCTGACAAACTGAAATCAGAGAAGTTGAACATTTTTTCTGAAAAAAAAAAAAAAGACTCAAAACAATTAATCAATTATCAAAATAGATCCTGATTAATTTAATAGTTTATCAATAAACAATTAATCATTGCAGCTCTACTAAACTGTGATGGCAGTAAGCCATTAAATAATCTTCTTATGAGGAATAAACCTGCTTCCTGCGTGAACTGTCTGTAGCTGAATATGACAGGCCTGCTGTACTACACTACTAATATTTTCTGAGGTGGTACATGGTGTAAAAAGTTTGAGAAACACTGATCTAAGATAATAAATCAGACTTTTTTTTTTTTTATCTTGCAACCATGAATTTAAATAAGTGGTGAAAACACTGAATTGCTTTTGAGAGTGTAAGTGACCATGTTCTATATTGACTACTTTCTACGACACAGCAGTACTTCACATGTCTCATTAATGGCCAGTGTGTGGCGGGATGTTGGCCTCGTTTGTAGAGGCCTTTGACTCTGTCACCACCCTGTAGATCCAAATCCCTTCCCTCTCCATGCCTTGTTAGGCTCTAATTAATTGGATCAAGAGAATGCCACTAAGCGTTTGACAGCTCCCCGTGAGTGATAACTGTGAAACCAGAGCCACATTCCCATGGTTATGCCTCTGGAGAAGAATCACTCCATATTAGGTCCATTGACTCTCTACCACACACATCCTGGGGGATTCAACACTGCTGCTACGTTAAGAAGCAGGGAAGCTGCAGTGAGTTATTTTCTGTGGTACTGTGTCGTGATAATTGTGTCTTCACAATGGTTAACGTAATGGAACAACATGTACAATATATGTTCTGAAATATATAGATATAGCAGGTGACACTTCAAGTTATTATCTTTAATATTTGATTAAATCAAACCCCATTTTGACACCCAACTTCTCATATAGTAGTTTTCATTGTCAGTGGCAGAGTCTGCCATTCCAGTTTTGGATTAAAATAACCTTCACATGCACAAGAGAATTGCAAAAAAATGATGCTTGCATGTAATCATCGTAATTTAATCTCACTGATATTTGCCTCATTTTTCACTCTTTTTACTCTTTATCACGGATCTATAAAGTTACTGTTAATGCCAACATCCCAGTGCTGCTGCTTCACATTAGAAGTTACTAAGAACTGGCAATATGGGGTGGCTTTTATTGAGTTCATGACAAATTATTTCTTTGTCAGTTAAATTGAAATTTAAATTTAGAATAACCAACTAGTCTGAAATTAATTAATTAATGTTAGCAGTGCAAAATCTATTGAAATAAGTTGCCTTGAAATTTTCCGCTTTTTCAAATTTTTAGTTTTTACTGTGCAAACAGTGCGGAGTTAAATGTCATCTTTCTCCCACTTTCCACCTTGATGCTTTACATTCAGGCATTAGCTCTGCTCTGGCTGGTGCCAGGTGGCTGCCACAGTAGGTGTTGCATGATATTCATGGTTTTGAAGTCCCAGGATTACTGTAATTACTCAAACTTGAAAACCAACATACTGTTGAAATTTACAACTGGGAACTTAAAATTCCAAACGACGAGAAGAGCAAACATAACGCAGATCAGTCTGTTTCTCACTGTAACACAAACTCCAGTCTTCAGTGTAGTTCACACACTTCAGAGTGCAGAATCAACTAAAGTTTTTATACCACGCTGACAGTTCTGTCCATATTTGCACGCTCTGTCTCTCTCTCTGCTGTGATCATACTTTTTTTTAAACCAGCTGATGATGTGTGTACTGTTGTCTTTCAGGAGTGAACATTTCTCATGCTCATGTTCATTAATTGCAACCTGATAAGTTCAGGTCACCGTTTTGGCACCTTCATGCACAAATGTGCTAATTAGGGTGTAACTATGGTCTTATAAAGAACAGTATTTCTAGTTTTTGACTATAATTTCGTACACAGTACGGCTTGCTACGTATAATTGGTGTACTGTAAAATAAAATGCAACACAGTCCTTCATCAAAACAATCTGGATTTGATTGGCTGTAATAACTATTAAGAGATACACAAGCTGATCTTCTCTTGTATTACGAAAAAGTAACTACTGTAGTATTAACCCACATTTGCTGTTACCATGGCAACTATTGGTGTCACCAAATCAAACAGAACTGAAATCTGTAGGATAACAATTTTAAGGCTGCATAAATTTTTTTCATTATACTTTTTAGTTTTATACTGGATTTATTCTAGTACAAATAGTATTTGGCAGTACAGAAAAATAAAACCTGTTGCTCACCAGTTCAGAAAGATTTGATATTAATTAATTAAGCGTTTGGGACTGTAATCTCAAGCGTGGACATTTCTTTGGTCAATTTACCTGCTCATTAATGGTGCAAAAAAAAATTCCCAGTAGAAGGTAAAGAAGCAGAGAAGTCTCAGCTTTTAAGTTTTTTGGCAGCATTGTTATTGCGTTTGGGATGTTGATCCATTGCCCTGCAGTTCTCATGGTCTGCATCATAATGAGACTCGAGCTTGATATCTTCTTACAGCATCACACGCTCGGCCTATGGAAGAGGAAGGGCGAGTAGAGCCGGGTTTAAGGGGGAGAGGGAAGGAGGAGGATGACGCCGTCTGTGCAGCGAGTTCGCAGAACAAGCCTGAGATTACCTTCCTCTGTACTTTCATACATGCCCTTCGAACCTGGGAGGAACTTAACAGCTGCACGGGGTTACCGAAACAACATATGGTGATGTTGTGCAAAACAAAAGGTCGTGTAAAAGCTGATGTTGCTCTCTTCAAGTCATTACAAGGCCACAAGGCTTTTTAAGCAAAGAAAAAAAACCCTACGAAGGTCATTTCAGGATTTATGTCCCGTCCAATTATCGCTGGTTGTTTGAAAGGTTATGCAAAGGGACAAGACAGAGGATTACACACTGAATTTCATGGACTAATTACAATCAGAAGCTTATCCACCGCACAAGTCTCTTCATATACCTAATTATTTAATGCTATTACATGAACTGAAATTATAAACAGAACAACCTTTTGGGAAATGACACCAGTGCAACAGCTTGACATTTTCAGGTGTGAATATTGTAATTTAAGAGAAACTATTACCTTTTTTTTCTCAGGTCATGATGTGTCTTATGTACTTTATTTCTCCTGTGAATATTCTTTGGTCACAGTCACCATTTTATCTTTATGAGACATTAACATCTAGCCTCCCTTGAGTCTGGTCTATCAGTGGGGAAGTTTTTTTTATTGAGTATGTTAATCACATTAATGTGCCAATATACATTCATTTTTAAACAGATTTACACACCAGGAATCCTTGAGCAGGCTATCGGGGAGTGACACACATTGCATTCAGTATGAGCTAGCCTTGCGTTTCTGTACGACCTCTCTTTCTTTCACATGAATGCTCCCCTCTTCACCCACATTTGCATGTTCTCTATTTTTCTCTTTCTCTCTCTTGTTCCTTCTTTCTCTGTTTTCCAGCAGTTGGTTCAATGACATTTAAAAGTTGACATCATTAAGTTCATTTCTATTCCTGATAGAAAAGCCAGTTCACAGAAGCAACGTCAGTCACATTTTATTTTACAGTCTACAGACAGTAAGTAACAAGCGGACTAGAAATATCAAGCCAGAATTTGTATCAAATTAGACAAAAACTGGAAATAATACGTTCTTTATTAGACAGTATTAGGCCCTTCATTAAACTTTATGAGAAGGCAGTTAGGGACACATTTCAACTGAACTGTACTGTAAACTCAAGTGTATTGTTTCCAACTGTTAGGGGCTGTGTCCACCAAAGCGTTTTTGTCTAATGCCAGTGCTGTTTTTGAATTGTTTCCATTTCAAATATTTCTAATAATAATAATAATAATAATAATAATAATAATAATAATAATAATAATAATGTTATAGTATTATACTAATACCATATTGAATTATAGCATACCATTTTTGTTTATTGAAATATGTGATTTCACTACAACATTTTAATAATTAAATGCCAAAATAAAAAAATAACCCATTCATTTCTACATCAGCAGATTTGATCAAAGAATCTTATCAAATTATTAAGTACCCAAGTACCTCTGTGATCATTTTCAAGTTGTTTAATACTTTTTTCAATAATCAATATACATTGTTAAGAAAAGAAAGCTAAGCTAAGAATAGTTACATAAATAAATAGCAAGCTTTAAATAAATCCCATGATCTGTGATCTTTATTGATCGATATGTCTTCCAGTCAGCAATCACAAAGATCCTGATCCTGACTTAATTCTGTTCAACGTCAGCCATATTTTTGTAGTTTGTAGTAGCCATCAACATTATTTTGTCACTTATTTAACTATAGTGAGTTACTTAGAGTTTGTTGGGAGGACTCTGCTCCAAAATACAAGTGCATTTGTCCTCATGACACCTGAGCGATTCTTATAAGACACTGCTCAGTATAATATATTGAAAAATATTTTTCAAACAGTTTTTTGTTGAAAGGTTGGATGCTGTGTTTGATCTATCTGAATGCATTGAAGAGCAGTTCTGGAAAACTCAACATGTTGTAATCCTAACCACCACTGTACCAACGATTTGCCACTGCCCGCCAGTGTTGGATACTGACGCACAAGGTAGTCTTTAGTGGCTGTGCCTGACGCTGACAGAAAGCCTTTCTATAATGTGATTATCATTGTGAAACGGTTGCAGTTTGGTTGGTTTAGGATAAGACCATGTTTGGAGTTACAATGAGTTATGTTATGTATGGTATGTTGTATGCCACATTATGTATGTCACAAGTTGTCACTGAAGCAACTCACAAAGCCAAAGTGACAAAAGTCATGATGCACATAACGTTATGTGCATCATGACATAACATCTTAGTTTCAAATTGAACACAATCTCTGGTCTTGTTTGGCCTCTCCACAATCTCACCTCCTCCATGTGTGGACTACGTCCCTCTTTATTCTACACTGGGTGTCTTAAACAGCCATGGATGGGTTCATATTGAAGTCACTTTAGAGGCTTGATGTGTCACTTTCAATTAAAGGAGTCGCCAAGAGTGAGAGTGAATGAGACCTTGCTGGCAAACTACAAATGTATAAAAGCTGTGCAGTGAAGTGGGGCTGAAATTTTGATTACAGTCCACCATAATGATGGCAAAAACATCGGGGTAAAAAAGGCCCCAGATGAAAGCCACTGGAATGAAGCTGGAATTACAGCACCCGTCACGTACTTGTCATATTTGGGGTTTTTGCAGAGCTTGTCATATTAATTTTGTTATTGTAGAAAAGCACATCTTGTTAGTCTGTCTCTGAACATTTTTAGATTCCTTTACCATTTACCACCTTACAGAAACACAGCAAATGTGTTTAATGGAGCCACTTATTCAATTATACTTTAGCTTCAGCCGTGTTTGGCCCTGTAAGCTATAATCCAGGCAGTCTGTTTGACTGAGTAACTATGAATTTCAGAGCTGAAATTAATTAGGACATTGTTATGGTTTATTGCCAGTGGAAGTTAAATTGAAGTGACTGAAAAAGAAAATTGTAATCATTTCATGCACAGTATTGCTTTTGTTCTACAAGCTGTGACAGAAATGTCTAATGGGTTTTTGTCTGAATAATGGATAGCTGCTTCACTGAGACTCAGTGTTTCTGTTTACAACAAACTGTGAATAGAGGATAAAGCTGTAGAAGTTGGTGCCACAAACCGTGTTCACCAGAACATTTTCAGAGAAATAAACATGTTAAAATAAAAATGTTTCATCAATTAATGAACTTTCAATCCTATTGAAAAATTAACACCTTTAGTGCAATGAAAATGCACATGACTAATGAAATAATTATCAGATAAATTAGCAGTGACTCAAAGCTTCTATACACCCATGCAAGGCTAAATGCTACGTTATGAGTCACCTCTCTGACAAGCTAATGAGAAGAGAAAAGTGTTGAGGCTTCACCGTCATCCTATCCCATGTGTATTCTTAGTGTTTATTTAAGACTTTGCACTTCAGCATCTGACTGTAAATTTCGTTTATCACACCAACAGTGTTGTAAGCATGACTGACAGCCCTGAAGATGACAAATAGGTGCCCAGGTTTTAGATCCTTAAGCAATGACTTTCACATATCCTTCGGAATCACATCCGCAAGTCCCACTCCGACAAACAGCTCAGACTCGACACACGCCGAGGCTCTAGTTAAAGAGGAGTTTACAAAAAATAGCTTGTTTAGCTGTGTCAGATTTGTGAATTATTGTACTTCAGCCTGTGTTGACCAAGGGCTTAAGTTGCTTTTGATCCCTGGGCCGTGCCTTTTGGAGTCTCTGATCCCTTTGTGACCTTTCATCTGAGGCTTTAAAACAATGAATCACAGACAAGCCTGAAGAAGTCGTGCAACTGAGCTCCTACAGATCACTGTTGTAATCTCAGGAGTCCCGTATGATTGACAGAGTCCTCTGCTCTGGAGTCTACCTCAACAGGATAACATCTGTTCATGCTGACCCACATTTCACTTTTTGTCATCTTAATGTTGGCTCAGGGTGAATGATAATATTTCTGCACTGATGTGTTTTTTTAAGTGCTTTCAGTGCTATCAGGGTTCAGGGTTCTTAGTTGCTTCCTAAAAATTGTAGTTTGTTAAAGTCCCATTTTAGTCATTTGTTTTGTTTTAATCGAGCGTTTCATGATACTGTAATACATTTTGCTGAAGAATATTTCTCCTGCCTGTATAAATTCCAATGAGAAGCAAGTATATGCAACTGTGATTAGTCATCTAAGCTCAGTAGCTGTTCTAGACCAGTATTTACTGGGATTCCAGGCTGGGCCAGTTCCTTGTCAGAGGGGCACAACATTAAATATTATAAAGGTAAAATAAATACCATGACTGGCATTTGTTATGGTAAGTTACTGGTGCAATTATTTGTTTCAGTAACAAGATGTGTTACATCCATTTACATTGTTTCGTAAATGAATGCATGCGTCATTATTGATGCATCATTATTGGTCTTTAATACTAAGAGCATTTATTTCCTGACAAAACAGACTATTAATTTATTACTGAGGTCTTCTGCTAAATCTGGCATCATGTTTCAGTGAGTAGAAATCCAATTTAATAAATCTAGAGTCATAAAATTGTAAAAACTGCATCGTTAAAGCAGATGACCATTATCTGGGAAACTGAAATTTATTCACTTTACATGGAGCTAAAATTAAAGCCAAATTATTTAGTGTCTGTTTATGGGTCATAAGAAATCATAGACCATCTTTTAGACAGAGAAAATATTTACTGTGAGCTCAGCTCTTTTAAATTTAACAATAACGTTAATGGACCACCGCAATGTGCCCTAAATTCACACAGAACTTTGAGCTATTCTGACATTATATTTAGTCCTAAAAGGGATCTAACATTGAATCATTCAACTTACATAACTGATTTTTACCCCGGCAGACACTGCGGGACAGCGCGTCCATTTTTCCATACCTCCATACCATCCTGACATCTTACCAGGGTATACAGTATTATGATGGTATTTGTGTAAAACTGGTGTGAAACAGCTCAACTACACTGTAGTCCACTGTACTTAATATTCCCACAATGTAGGTGGAGCTAATTGACATAGCGGCACTATTCCCACAGCTGGGAAGCTCCACTTTGGTCTTGGGAAGATGCAGACTTTATTCTCTGACAAACTCAAACCTAAACTGTAAATGTACAGTTTATTATTTTTTAACTAATTAGTTTAGACTGACTCCTGGTGTTGTGACCTGCACTCTACAATACAGCATCTCCTCATCAGTTTAATAGAAAGAGGGATTTCTTAGTACTCTGTTATACCTTAATACCTTTATATCGCCCAAGCCTAGTGTGTATTCAGGTTGTTTTCCACACATCTTGAATCCACAAGGCACTCTGTCCGCATTGGGAATTATACTAAAGTGTCATCTCTCCTCTTTCTTTTCTTTTCTTTTCTTCACATTTGACAGGCTGCTGGTGAATATGAGGCACTCATCATTTAAGAGGCCAGCTTTTGGCAGCAGCTAATGGTTTCATTTGACTTTTTAAGCTGACTAGCCTTATTATTGATTTGAGATGACTGATTAATGTGATCTAACTTAGACTGTCTGCCCAACCAAAGCTCACTATTTTGTTTCATCTTTATTCATCTGGGATGAACAGATTTTCTTTTTAATATTTTTTTTCTCAATATTTTTTCATTTATGTAGTCACAGTTTAGTCATGAAATAAAATGAATTCAAATTAACACTCCAGTGTATGTGTGAAGACACCAATTACAGATCATGGAGGCAAATGAAGACAAAATGAAACTGAGATCCAAGGCACTGGTGTTTTATAAAGCCCATGCAACACATTTAAGTAATTTACAACTAAAACATACCATACAGTTGTTTCACATCACCAGTATGGTGTGCTGGACCCATAAAATTGGAAAACACAGAAAAGCCTGTAGATTTATTACCTCAACAACACAACATGCTATGGAAATTGTGCTGTTGCAACTCTTTATCGCAAGTGGAGGCAATCAGCTGAAAGGCCCTATCTCAAGATTCATGTGTGAGCTCCTCTCGCTGCGGCTGCTTCTTCTTTATAACAACACAACAGACGGGTCTCAAGGACTGGGAGCATGCTGGGAGTGTGAGCAGCAGAGAGGGCTCTGCTGTTAAAGAGTCTCATCAGTAAAAGTGCCCATCAATCATGGTATTGGAATGTGCAGCCCCTCCCCCCTCCTGTAATGACTCTTGAGTGACAGCCACAGCTGGCAGGTATTATGGCCTTGCCACAACATCAGATCCGACAGAAGGTTAACACTTAATCACTTTGTTAAGGCAGCACTGCTACTGTTCTGTAAATATTTCCCTCTTATTTGTGAGAGTGCTCAGCGAAGGCCAGAAATCGCACTACTCTTCTTCTGTCTGGCCATTGTGTTTTTGGCACATTTTTTTGGCGTCCAACCAGTCCGACATGATGTGTCCTCAAAAAAATCATTCAAACATTCCATTTTATAATGGAAGACTCAAATACTTTGTGATGTACATACAGTGTCTTCAGATTAGGACTGCCCTCTGACAGTCAGCGATTTGAATCATTAGTGGGAATGTTCCTTTTGTCCCCTTTGTCAGTCACTGTGCATTGCAGTTACAGGATAAAACAGATAGACGCTTACAAAAATGCACAGGTAGAACATTTCAATGACAAATTGAAGGGAATCATGAATGTATTTTTATGTTCACTGCTGCACTGCTGTTGGTTGACTGATGAGAGGGTGAAAGGAGTTGGTTAACACGTTTCAGCTCTTTTGTTTATCTCTGTCATTGTGCGCAGAGCAATGTTAGAGCATGACAGGCTGTGAACTTAACAAATCTAGCCTCTAAATTAGGGCTGAACAATTTTGAAAAAATATCTAATGTCGTCTCTTTTGACTGATATTGCAATTGCGACATCATTTGTGATATTACAGGTAATGATAATTTATACATCATTACTCTTATTTTGATTGAAAAATATGCTAAAATAACTACGGTGTGACTTTTTTTGCAGGAATCTGTACCAGATGAAGACGTTTTTTAAGTCTGTATGATCTGATTTGTAGGGCAGGACATCTAAGCCTCAACCTTCATTTAAAAGTTTTTGACACACATTTTGCCTTTAACAAACAGCACCGACTGCGATTTGAAAATTGTGCAGCCCTACTCTAAATCACCAGAAACCATGAAAATAACTGTGATGGAAGAGGAGAAGTGATAGAAATGCTGAGCAGTGTGACACGCTGGTAGACACCTCTTGCAGGCACAACCACAGAGGACGCAGAGCAGGTGACACTTGTGGTTATTTTCGTCAATTACAGGTTCATATTGTTATTGTTAGTGTCTAACAGTATTATGGAAAGGATCACAACAATGAGAAAACTTATTTTAAAGAGTAATGTTAACAGATTCAAAATAAATCCTTAATTCATAGCATAAAGGGACATAGAGCACAGCTGGGCACAGAGCAGGTGGTGCTGGACAACAGCTGCAGCTCCGCAAGTCCACTGATTTTATACCTGAACTACAGGAGGATGCATGCTTTATTTCTGTGTGAAGATCTGATATTTTCACATCATAGATGATGAAAAAAGACATTAAAACGCATGTCTATCTGGTAAAACATACTCATGTAGGCTCATATAGGAATTTAGTGTGGCATTTTTATAGGTCAGACGAATCTGAGGTGACTGAAGAAAATCTCAGTTGGGGACAGCCCTTTTCTTTGAATTTTTCAGGACATCTTTAATGTTTAAAAAATGTATAAGAAACAAGAAAATGTTTGATGAGTAAGTGGTTCTTTAATCCAATAAAAAAAGAGAAGCTCCAAAGTTGTGCTCTGTGTTGTGATATATGATATATATGATATATGTGATATATGTCCATACCATTCAGTTGTGCACCGTCACACCACACACACCCAGTTCAGACGGTGTGCATATGTGCATGAACGTGGCTTCAAGTTAAAGATTTACAGTGAAGATTTAGGCTAAAAACATGGTGTAAAAGACATCTTTCAAGTCAAGTGGCATGTCTGGGCTTTAGGAGACTTACGCCAGACAAGCAGTATGGAGGCATTTCATGTTTTTTTCTTTTTTTTTCTTTTTATATTTGAAAACTTGTCACCATTCACTTAAGTTGTTTAGGATATTCTGTAACTTGATTTTCCCGTGCAGTGTTTTGTGGACTAAAAAACTAAGGCCACCTTCAATCGTCATGAGAATGAATAGATAATGACTGAATTTTCATTTTTGGGTGAACTATCCCTTTAAAATACCTGTGTACTATGTGCAATACAGCTTTTATATTGAAACTGTAAGAAAAATGAACATACCGTGATATATACACTTACCGTGTGAGCTTCAAATTATACCGTGATGCAATTATAGACCATACTGTTCAGCCCTAATAACAAGCACAACACTCTGGATATATTGTGGATATATTGTTGAATAAATTTAGATGTCTATCTTTGAGGTGCTTTATTGGAAGTGTTTCCTCCTTTGAAAGATGGAATGTTTGCATGCAGTTTTTTGCCAGTTTATTAACAATCCCTGATGATCCGCCTCCATACACGACTCTTACTGTTTTGCTTTTCTACGAGTTGAGCAGAACTGTAGCTGCAGCTGTACTTATTTCCATTTTCAACAAGTTGCTCTTTAGATCTGAACCTTAATAATTAAGAGCCTGTAAAGCTCTCATATGTTTTCATATACAGTAAACATCAAGCTGTCTTCCTCACTTTACAATTTGTTAAAAATATAATTTTAACTGTGTAAACACTGTAATATCATTATGTGTTTCATACTGCCCCTTATATTGTAAAACTCTATTGTTAAACAGCATTGAGTTTTAGGCCAATTAATTTCTCCTCAAGAAAATGTCATCTTGTACTATATTTTCCTGGGATACCTGAACGGCTCAATGGTTAGCAAATCTGGATTCAAAGTTTCATCTCTGCTAGTGACTACTGTGGCAAGGATAATGTAATAAGCCACATGCATTAGTGTCGAGCCAATTAAATTTCTCCTCATGAAAATGTCAAGTTGTGCTAAGCTTCCCTTGCAGTCCTGTTGGCTTAGTCCTTAGGACTGCTGTCTCATAGTCAGAAGGCTGTGAGGTCAATCCCTGCTGTGGACTCCCTACTGTTTTTTTTGTCAGCCCGTCTTCACCAGAAAAATGCGTGTTGGTCGAATGTGCAAGCTGTGACCTCTGATGGACATAGAAAATATGACAGAAGAAGTATAAGACGCAAAAAAATCAGCATATGGAGGAGGGGGGGTAGGATGTGTGACTCAAACAAACACGACTTTCACCTAGGAGACCGGAGCTCTTATTTTAAGTTTTGACTAAGTTGGAATTTGGATGTGACTTCTGTTGCATCACTTTTGTTGTGTTTCATACGTAAAATAAGTATTTTAACGTCACTTGAGTTAACATAATTAATAGGGGTGTAATGATTCACTCATGCGCCTGATGCATCGGACTTTAATGTGTTAGATACAAGTTCATCGGTTCAGACGGCCCTGCATCGGTAAAAAGCTGAACATGAATCGCAGTGTTTCCCCTAGTGATTTATATATAGTGTATTTGGGAGGGCGCCCCCCCCCCCCCCCCAACAGGCGCCCCCTCCCTGCCAACAGGACCCCCACACAGAAATTCAAGTTCGAGATTTTTTTTTTAAATTCCATTATTTAATTTTTATTTTAATCAAAAGGGCCTATAACAGGTGTTCTCTTTATCAAATAAAAAAGCTAACTCTAATTTGTGCAATTTCAGAGTCGGATGCGTTGCTATCGTTAGCATCGTTCGCTATTCTCCTCTCCTCTGTGACGGGCGACTCCCCCGATCTGGCTGGATTACTCTTTAAATTGATTGTAAGGAGAGATATAAACGAAGCGATCAGAATGATGGGTGAGCTACAATGACTTAAAACAGGCGAGAGAGCACGCTGCGATGCGCTGTTCATTCATAATCTGTGCTGTGAAGGTAATCTGAAGACAATCAAGTCAAGCAGCAATATTCAGCTCTACCTCCTGTATTGTCTACATTTTATAGACGTTCTAGTTTTGATTGCAGGTTTAAAATAAAACAATGATAAGCTTTCCTCAGTACACCGGTCATCATTTCTGATGAACAACCGCCATAGTGTGACGTGCGTGCACAAGCGTAACATATCGGGTGTGATGAATCCAAGGATGTGTGTGTGTGTGTTTTGCTTCCCAACTGCTGGAATAGTGTCGTTATGACAACCAGCTTCACTTACATTGAGAAAGTGCTCTATGCGGTGGAAAAATAAAGAAAGTACCACAAGTGAGTAGCGTCATTTTGAGCTGTACTGTACAGTGGAAATATGGCTTCAGGTGCTTGGGTCTCAGTGAACACTTGACAAAGTAAGAATTAAGTCACTGTGAGAATCAAGGATGGATCGAGTCATTTTGGGCCAAAGGCTAAAACGTGCATAGGGCCACATCAGAGGTGTCACGATTTCAATTCTAAATAAAAAATTGATTGACATTAGCTAAACTGAAAATGGATCGAAATCAAAAGCAGGCCTGCCAATTCACCCAGTATCTCCTTTTTCTCTTCAACCCTACTACTACTAACATGTGTCCTGTGCAAATCTGCAGGGAAAAAACACAAAGCAGCCCTTCAAAGATGACGCAGCATAGTTGACCAGTAGCCTGTTAGTTACACTGACTTGAAGAATCTATAGTCTAACAATGGCAAAGCTACTACACATCCACTGTTATCCCCCTTTTCAATTCTTGAATAAATAATAAGTCATTAATTCAGTCTGGTGGTACAGTAGTGGATACCTCTGTATCTCTTGTCAGACTGCAGCAGGGTGAACAGGCTGTGGTTGGGGTGGGTATTGTCTTTTAGAATTATGGCACTGCCTTTTTTCAGACACTTCTGGGGTAGCTTCACTTAATTTTTTAACAGTCTGTACACCACAGGCTGGTTGTTGTCTTCCTGAATCATTTCTGCAAATACAAAGTAAAATCATTTAACACTCCAAGGTAGTGGTGAGGCCGTGAGACATGTATTAAGCACTCTGATGAAGACACTTTAGAAATACAAAATTAATTAGCCAAAAACTTTCTGAACCATAGGTTTATGTGGTGTTTTATGGCACCCTTGGTATCTTGGGGCAATTGCCAACAAGTCCCCACCTGGTGAGACGATTAGTGGCTATGTAAACAAGGTTGGTGCCTGTCTATAAGGCGTGATCACATTATATAAACAAGACATGATGGACAACTGCCTTGCAGTGAATAAAAATCAGTATTTGCACTACGCTCTATATCCTATAACATATCATTTGTATGCCCTGGTTGGCTGGTGAGAGTCCTGCTCTGTGCTGCAGACAGCCAGCGCTTTCACACAGAGAAAAACATGATGTGTCACGCTCTCCCCCTCTGCAAGCAAAGGACGATACTCTGATAAGTTAATTGCAACTATTACATACCAATATTTGATGCACTCATAATGTCACCATTTCCAAGTGAAGATAAAGCAGTCTTTGTTGTGTGACATTGAGACTGAACTTGACAAGCTTTACACCCACATACAAATTGGTGCGCGCACACACACACGCACACACACACACACACACAGAACTTCACTGCTTCAGTCTTGCTCCTAAATAATCACATCGTTTTATTTTACTCACATCTGGGGAAATGAATTAAATTAAATTTTTTGAGTCAGTCTGATGGAAACTGCTCTGCATATCAAAAGATTTTTTTCCTCTGTCACTAACAATAACACGTTGCATCTCCTCCTTCCATTTCAATATTAGAAATCTCTTGTTTGGTTAAGACTGAAATATTGTCTTTGCAACAAGAGTGCCTTAACTGAATGACTTTTAGCCTAATAAATTTGAGGATATCTGCAATAATAACATCTTTTATTCATCAAAACACAATTCAACCTTACTTTTTCAATTTCTCCTGCAAATACAGAATATTGTTGCAGACACCTCTTCAGACCCCGTACACACTAAGCCGGCAAAATTTTAACAAATTTAACATATTTTCCCTCAGTTTTGGCCTTCTTTCCACAGCAGAAGCCAACTGTATAAATCTGACATATATTTTAGTGTGGATAAGGAAAACCGACGTAGTTAAAATTACGTAAGCCTGAAATGAGGACAGTGTGGTGGAAATGTTAGGAAGCCAGTTACTTGTTTTAAATCTCAATATAGCACAATAAAAATAATAACACAGCAAAAGTGTTGTCAACTTTGTCTTTGACTGGAAATGATTGAAAGTTAATACACAGCAATTCTGATAACTGATTATTAACCTTGATTATTCAGGGCATTTTTTATTAAAAGAAATGACTCAAGCAATCAAATCAACACACAATATTTGTCAATGAAAGGATTAATAGTTATGTAAGAAAACACAAAATATAGGCTACATGCAAATATACAACAGCAGCTGGGCAACAGATTGATACAATAAACACTGTTGACAAAAAAGCTGATGATAAAACAGACCAATGACACTTTCTTCACTCACAAAACAAGCAATGATCTGATGGTAACAATACACACACTATGCTATGCACAAGGGCTGCAGAATTAATCACAATCACAACAAGACCAAGTGCAATATCCAATTTGCAGAATCTGAACCAAATCGCACTTTTTTCAAAAAGGGAAATGTATGAGAAAACATCATTATAATGAGGTACTGCAGTGCTGCACAGGTGACCTGGCCTAAAAAATCTTGAAAACATGTTTGTTTGGTACAGACCTCAATAAATATCACATCCTCATAATTTTAATAGCTTTTTTTCCCATTGCACATGAAAATTCTAATGGAAAACTGCTCATTTCCACCAATCATAAAATCGTAATTTTTGTCAAAATAATCCCAATATGACTTTTTTTTTTTTACTAAATCATGCAGCCCAACTATACACAAACATTACACAGTACAACAGCGGCTGGGCACCGACTCGTGTAGGAGAGACAGATTTACACTATGAATGGTGACCACTGACACTGTTATTTACTCACAAAGTAGGCCATGAACTGATTTATATTATAAAGCCAGATTTACACAACATATGATGATGATAAAACAGCAATCACTGACATAGGTAAGATTACAGGAAAAGCAAGGTAACTGGATCATTAGATATACTGCATGGGAATAGTGCATGAAAAAATTATCTTACCTTATACTGACTTATATAAGGTATCCTTATATAAGGTATCTCTCATACTGGGATTGACCTTGATGAAACATTTCATCATGTTCTGTATATCCTCCTCTCCTTCAGCCTGATAAATGTTAGCGCCCTGCTCTAATACACTAATACAGAGTTTGCAGACACAGAGCTGCAGGTGCTGCTGTCATTTGTTTATTCTGATCTGTCACTGTTTGCTTTTTTTTGTTGGATTCATAAAGAAATCCCAAATTTCCTTCTGAATAGCCATTTTCTTCATATCTGATTGCCAACATGTTCACAGACAGATCTGTTGTCAAAGGTTTGTGCAAGTTGAAGAGGGTCATTTCGAGAAGGGAACCTTAATTTAATTTATTTTAATTAATTTTAATTTAATTTAAACGAGTACATATCTTGCAAGATTTTTTGCAAATCAAGGGTACCCTTCTGGACACAGCTGAGAGAGGTGTGCACAGCTCCAAAAACGGAAAATCAATATGTGGCGGCTGATGATGATATTGACAGCCAGCTGCAAAAGATGAATGTGTGGAAAGTTTCAAACAAAACGTATTAATAATGCAATAACTAAAAATGTATTCTGCATCTAATCTTAGGGTGTGCAAGTAGCCCCTTAATGGCACAGCAACACCCTGGCACACCTGTGGCTTCATCGTTGTTGTGTCTGTATTACTGATAATGCTAATGATTAATTGCTGATAAGAATTTAATCAATTAAAAAAGTATCAATAGATCACAGGTCTTCTCAGTTTGGTTTGGTCGGCCTTTTTAGTCCAGAAATGGCAGTAATTGAAACCCCCTTGACAATGACTGTAGCCATTTGTTGAATAAGGACAGGTGGACAAAAGCAGCTGTTTTAAATAAGAGCCTCATTGTTATATTATTCTGTTCATTTAACTTTTTTTTTTTCTTTTTTTGCTTCAAAAATTTATGTTTCACAGAACAAATGTGCCTCTGCAATTGTTTAAATAAAACCTAACCAAACAAAGACGTGTTTTGTATCATATAAATGATTCATCAATTATTCACGGTTAACGTTATGGAAAATGCACAAAATTTGCAACCCTAGTCTGCATGTCTTTTTGTGTCTTCCTCATCTGGAAAGAGAACTGTTTATTGTCAGTGTTGAGATCTGTTACCTGTCAGCTCCAGCAAAATGACTAGCAACAGTATCTGATCACTGTTCCAGGCAGCACATTGTCTGTCACTAATTATATGTTGCCAGTGGAGTGAATCATTGTCCTGTAGTCTTTCTAATGGCTCAACAGGAACAAAACAGGCTGTGGATTTGTAGTTTGCTCATATGTGTGCGCCTGTCTCTGTGTCAGCAGGTGGGAGGCGTTGTGCTGGTTTGAATTCTGGCACTTGGCCCAGGGCTTTATGACTATTCCTGCCTGCCAGTGATATAAGCCTCAGGTGGTTCAGAAAGCTTTTACAAACCACCTGAGGAGGAACAGTTAAGGCTTTTACAGAATACACACATCGGTGGAGTATGTCGCTTCTGTTTCACTTCAGTAACAACAACAGAGAGACAAACAACGGAGCAACGGCCTTTCAGGGAGGCTCATCTCAGGCTAGGTTAAATTTCAGTGTTTACACCAGTGCGACATCTGTTTTTCAGGTCTCTATCAATGAAAGTTGATGTTTTTGCCTGACCACTGCTTTTAGCAAGAGCTGCCCCTTGTAAAGTTTCCCTCTGAGTACTGCTAAGACAACCAGAAGCCAGATACTTTCAGCTTGATGCGCTGTAGGTTCAAAATTACAATTGTACTAAGTCTGATACTGGGGTCAGCAGTCTGTGGCTCTTTTGCCCCTCTCCAGTAGCTCCCTGTGGCTTTTGCAAAAAATTATATGGAAATGAAACACTTTTTTTTGCATAATTCTGATGTTCATTTATCATCGTTTTCGGCCTATACTGATTCATACATTCAGTTGTAAAACTGTGTAGCCTATACACCAAAATAATAAAATAATGTTTTAATATTTTATCAACTAATATGTGTGTCATAGCTTACGTTTACAACTCAGCTCCATTTCCTCTCAATTTTGATAGTCTCGAGTCTCCCTAGGTTAGCTATGGATACCATATCTGAAAAATTAAAAGTCTCCATACAAATTACTTGCTATTATTTATTTATTTATTTATTTATTTATTTATTTTTTGCTGAGAATGGCATTTTTGAGAGTAAAGGTTGCTGACCCCTGGTCTAACAAGCTGCATATTCCATGCATCAGAATAAAGCAATGTGTTTTCACATATATCAACCCATAATTTTTTTTCAGTTCCAATCCAAGTCTGATATTTGAATATCTGCCAATACCAATACTATACCAATGCCAGTGCTCTTTTTTTCTTAATGTTTATGATTGCAACTATTATTAGTAGTAGTATGATTACATGAGGCTAAAACTTAACTCCAGTCTGGAAAGTTTGCATAGTTTGTGTAATGTAACTTGTGTAATGGTGTCCTTGAACCATTGTGGAGCACTGAAAATTTTTGACTTGTGATATTCACATGTGCAGATGATAGGCTGAGAGATGGCTTTCATTTGCATAATTTCCCATGATGCATTGTACTGAGAGTTCAAGTTTGCTATTCTCTGTTCCAAAATGGAAATGTTACCGTTTGTTACTGTTTATAATATATAAGTTCTGAAGTATTTTTTTCATGCAAAAATTGCAGAAAGTGCTGTTTTGAAATATGAAGATGTCCTGCTTTTATCTGTTTGCTATCATATTAAACTTAATATCTTTGGTTTTTGGACTGACAGAACAAGACATTTAAAGACATCTCTTTAGACACTGAAAAACTGAACATGATTATTAACTTTAGCCTTTATTGTTATTTGATAACCACTAATAAACAAAACAATTTGTACAAGGGCAGGTAAGAACTGATTTTTGTAGATTGCCTAACTGGTTAAGTGAAAAAAAAACATCAATGTTGAACCCTGGTTTGTAATGAATTTGTTAAGAACATGGTAGTTTATGGTGGTTTGGGAATTGTATTTTTTATGCTGATTTATTGTAACACCATGAGTAAGATGGCTAGTACATTTCTTAAATCCAGATGTATCGCTGCTCAGGAACTCAGCCATACCTATATATTACATGCAAAGACAGTGTAGAACTGACAAGCGCCACTCAGCTCTCAATTCACACCACTTAGTGGGTCATTCACAAATAGTAAACACCTGGCATCGTGGAATTTAGATAAGAATGAGGGTCGATATTGTATATTGTAAATCAGATGCATCAATCTCAGGTCAGAACAACACGAGTAAGTGCCATGAAGCAAAGTTCAAGTCTGATAGGACGTAGGAGCCTGCAGGCAGTGTAATAAAAGTAAAAGCAGAGATCCTACAACATCAGAGCAGAGATGCTCTGATGAACGTGCCGCTGTGGGAATTCACAGCACACACAGCATCATAAATGCATCACACATACACCTGTAAATCATCAGACAGCGATCATCATCACACAACACATGGCAAAGAGGATGATTTGGTGTTAATGATTTTGTTTACAGCGCTGATGTTGAAATGAGTTCACAAAGTGCTTCACAAACACAGGGAAATAAAATTATGTGGCAATGAAAAAGTCAATAAATATATGACTAAAGAATGGGAATAAAGTTGAACAACAAAAGCAATTTTAAGTTTACAAGTATGCCTTTGGCAATGACATATTGCAGGTGAAACAAAATGTGACATATTAGATTCCATCTCTCACTTTATTTATTTATTTATTTATTTATTTTTATTTCTCCCAGTCAGTCAGTCTGTCCATCACTTTGGTGAAATATCTAGCTTTCAGATAGATTGCCAATAAATGTTGTACAGATATTAATGTTGCCCAGATGATGAATCCTAATGATTACCCCTGACTTTTCATCCAGTGCCATCATGAGATTGACATGTCTGAGGATGGATTGTAATAAATGTGGTAATTCCCTGATTTTTCATCTATCGCCATCAACAGTGTTTTAATTTGTCCAGTACTTTACTAATAATGTACCTGCAAAACTAATGATCAGCCTCATTTGTATTTTGGCTGGGTATTGTTTAAAAAAATATGATACCACTACCAGTTCTAGCAAATGATACTGACACCAACAGAGTATTCTTTTGATACCTTTTTTGCTACTTCATCCAATACCCTCATGTGAATGAAATCATTCCTGAAATAATCCTTCCACTTTTGATGCAGATATTTTTTTTTATCAGGATAGCTACACTTTGTAACAATTTAGTGGCATCTCGTCATGCTAAACTCAAGTGCCAACTCTGACAAAAACATGCTCCTCGACTTCACTACACCAAAGACTTTTTGCCCACGGCGAGTCAAACTGCGCTGCACTGATTTGCATTTCCATTATCTTTTATAACACGCCGAGTTGTGCCGAGACGCACCCGAGATGGATCTTCTCCTGAGTCAGGCCAAAGTGCGTGCGACCTGCCTCCATGCGGCTGGAGTGACGTCTCGCTGACTGCGGCCAGCCCGTGACGACTCCACCTCTACCCCTCAAACAAGCATGTGCGAGACAGAACTTGTGTCTATGCAGGGGAGCAGAGAGGGAGGTGTTTTTGAAAGTCTCTGTGTGTTCAGCTCTCAGCTTTAAGTTTAGTTTCTCTCCTGTGTCGCTGTCTGTACTTTCAGGCACTCTTTTATTTTACCGTTTCAAGTTTGCTCTCAGTTGGAGGACCCGTATTGAGTCACTGCTAAAGAAAACACAAGATTTTTTGCCAAGTTGCCACTACGGCTGTCAAAATTTCAATGCGAAATCGAAACTGATCATAAGTTTAATAATCGAAATTAAAGGTAAGAATCTGCAGTTCTTCCAGTATTTTTCCTCTCTCCTCTGCCTGCTTCAGGCCTCATATTTTTTGCATTTTCCTTAATCAATAGTTGAACATGTTAACAATTGATAATCAATTAATCATTAATAATTAATAAGGTACAAATCACTCAGTTTGAAGTTTATTTAAGCTATTCTAGTGGCATATTAGTTATGTTAAACATTAATTTATGAAGCACAGACAATTTGAACAAACAAAATAATAAAACGCTCGCTCGAAAAAGCTGCTCTTGTCCACCTGTCCTTATTCAACAAATGTCACAGAACAAAAGAATTTCACATGGTACACAAAAGATATATTATCATCTGATTAATTTATATTAATTATTAATTCATAATCAGTCACTAAAAGGCAATTAATCAAGTAAATGATTACTAATTAACATCCCTAGCCACCATTATAGAGGAACCGTCTGTAAAACTGTTGACAGGAAATGTCAAACTGCAAACAAGCTCAATTATGAGTTTGTCTATTATGAATTTACAATTCATCCGGGTCTCATATTTGTAAAACTTTCCTTGAGCTGAAGTGATTTAAAAAATCTTAAAAATCTGGGACATAATCATAATGTAAAGTCTGAGGGCTGAGCAAGAGTGGGACCAGCGGTAGGGACCTGCATACGTAGACTGCATAAGTAAACATGGAAGCTAGAAATTTTTTGTGCCTATGTGCAGGGCAAATAGGCACAATCTTTGCGTCTGGTATCTAGAGTGTATTGTGTAGCAATCCAAGGTTGTAACTCTTATAAGCTAATCCACTACTCAGTCATAACTGAAATAATTATTTAAGACTCTAGCCCTGCTCTTTAAGCAGTGAGGACAAAATAATTGTTGCAAATAAAGATTCTGTCAAGAGCACATAAGCAGCGAGAGTACATAAGAGCATTAAGCGTTTTGCTCTAAATCTTCACTCTTACCCTGTGGCAATGAGACCACTTCATCCTGGCAGTGATATGATCTCATGTGACTTTAACTGAACGCCTCTACCCGAGTCCTGTCAAAGCTGTTGCTGATAGAGGTTGATTGATGTCATAAATTACTTAATGCTCCTTTAACTCCCCAAACCCCTTGACCTCCCAGCACCCTGTGCACACGTCTTCTCATTCAAGGACTCAAACTGCTTCTCAATAGGATAGTACAAGAACACACACACACATTCACTCACTCACTCACACACACACACACACACACACACGCACACACACACACACACACACACACACACACACACACACACACACGCACACACACATGCACACACAGAGACTCAAGCTATTACTAGTGAGCTCAAACTCTGAAGAGCCAAACAAACTTTAATGCTACAAGACCTTTGCGGCTGTGCCAGTAAGTCTTACAGCATCAGGCCCTCGGATCAAACTGACACAGGTGCTCACTTGAAGCAGTGATTCGAGTCATGAATAACAACCACCATCTTCACCCATTCAGATATAATCTTTTGTTTACAATTCGCTCCCTTCACACAGCAGCCCTTGCATTACGAGATCAATTTGTACGTTTGTTTGCTTTTAAACTGCACAGTGGAAGTTCAAAAATTTAGGTAGAAAGCTAAGCTGTGAGAGAACAGACAGGAAAGAGAGAAATGCAAACAAAACATGGCTGTCGTACCACATGTTGAGATATTTTTTAATCTAAGTGCCTGGGGGGGGGGTCGTAAGCACAGGCAGCATCATTAAGAAGAGGCAACAGAGGGAACTATGACTGTGGGATTGGGTTTATTATCATTCATTATAGTGGATTTAGAGTAATAGACACAAGCAACACTGTTGGTGTTCAGGAGTTGAGTTCCTGCTTAGTAGAGGCTTACTGATGTAATAGTCATTTAAAGGGCTTTTCACACATATTCTTAGCCCAGGGTCAAGCTATGGCCAGGACTCTACGATCCACACTGCACTAATGCTAACTCTGGGATAAATGTAGGGTTGCCAACTATATTTTCCAATGAAAGAAGGCAGCACTGGCTCCAAAAGTTGCTAAAAGTTGCCAAATCACATATTACTAATGTCATCAAGTATTTGTGTAAAGCTTGTGTTGGTTGCAGCAAGCAAGGAAGAGATCACCTCACTACAGGGACATTGTATATTTAAAGTAAAAAAGGAAAAACAAATCTACAAAGGAAGGGAGAAAATGAAATGAACTATTTAAATATTTACAAGGTCGAACTACTTAAATATTTAGTTTACTGGATAAAACTAACTGTATTTACATTTATTTTCTTACTCTTTTAAAGGTTTATTCTTTTCTATGGCACTCCATATAGGACCACCCTAATCCAGAGATCCAAAGAGAAAGAACAAGAGAAAAGCTCAAACAAACTATTTAGATATTTACAAGCTACAGGATCCTTATCTATAATAAAAGAGTGAGCTCACTGTCAGTTTGAAAAGTTTCAGAGTGAGAGCATCAACATAACCATAGAAACTCACAACTCACAACAACTGAACTTTCTCTCCAGCAGCAAGCGGTGTCCTCCTGGATCATGTCTAGAAGGGAACCCTTGATTCATGAAACTCTTGTCAGATCATATTTTGGGTTTAACAGTCAATTTCGCAGGTCTGGGGCTTCTTCTAGACACAACCATGCTGCCTGTCAGCACAGCACAAGTGAGGGAAAGGAAGAGACCCCTCTGCTGTTTGCACAATCAGTCGCTAAATTGGCTGCTAGTTGTTTTTTGGAAATAAAGTCACCAAAACACTCTGAAAAGTCACTAAATCTGGTGAAAAAGTTAACACGTTGGCAAAGCAACTGATGTGAACCTTTAGAACGTCTGAGAATGACTACTCTTTTGATCTTTTATCCCTGTTTCACACTGGTTGCTTTTATCCTGGGATTTAGTCGATTTCCAGGGGATAACCCCACAAACTGAGGGCTACCCTGTTCTGGATCAGGACCAGAAACCCAAAACTAAAGTCAGGGTTAACCATGTTGTGTGCCAGGATTGTGCCAGTGTGAAAACTTTATTAGTCCAGGGCTAAAACCTCTTTTGTTAGCTTAACAGGCAGCATCCTGTGTATATTTGATTCTGTCTGCACGTCTACTTACTGAAAAAAAAAGAAATTGCCACAAAATATTGATTTAAAATGATTTTATCCTCCAGCATCGATGATCAGAAGTGTGTCCTTCTGTATATTATATTCTATACAAAGAATATTGGTGGATATGTTGTAATTTTTTACTCTATAATATCTATATGCACATCGGCCTATAAAATCCAGTATCAGACGGGCCTTAAGCTTGGCAGACATTATGTTAACTATATTTGCTTGACTTGTCCTCATGTAATGTTTGTTTCCATGTTTGGAGTTGCGCAAAGCAGGGGAGTTTAGGCTCGGCTTCCTTCAAACTGAGCACCATCTCCTTTCCAGCCGAAGCTCCTTTTAGGAACAGCACTGATTTAACACAGGGTGGTGGTGTTGGTGGAGGAGGGCAGATGGTTATCAGGAAACTAAACGGTTTCTGTTCAGGACCTGATGTTACCTTAGAGACAAGAAATATCACTTAGAGGAATTCAGGTTTTCAGTTCCTGTCTGTCAGATGCTCTCTTGATGCAATTTTACCTTTGAATTATAGTTGTAAATTTAAGTCCAGGTTGATTTTAGCCTACCTCAGGATTTACTGCCTTTCGTCATCTTCTGTGAAGTTGAAACATAAGATCTCCACACAGTCAGAGAAAGTAAAAGTTTGCATCCTGCTCATAGTTCCCTAATAAAATCCCTGTGAACCAAGGAGCATCTCTCCAGCAGAGTTGCAGACAGTGCTGTCAGTTGAAGAGTCTATTAAAGTGAGCGACATTAGAGGAGGTTGTACCTCCATGTGGTTCAAAAGTGGTTTAGCAGACTCATTACCAGAACAGACAGAGAGCATTGGAGCAGCTGCAGACCTGCTATGCTGTCTAGCTACACGCTGCCCTCCATTTCTATCACCCCGCTCTGTTTTGTAGTTTGTGGTCATTTGAGACTCAGTTTGAAAAGTTTAGCATCGCTCTACATACAACACAGCTAGTAAACAAAAGCACAGAGACTCAAGTGACAAAATGCGAGTTGACTCTGGACTGTTGACTTGAATCATTGTCTTTCCAGGGACAGCCCGAATAAATTTAACACAGTAGAGGTTTTGAACTTAGTCCAGCTCATTCCAATGGAAAGACCAAGTTTACTGAAAGTTCCTTTAATGAGTAGGGCAGAACGTAATTTGTGTGCGGTGTGTGAGAAAGAGAGGGACAGTGCTGTCCATTAACATAGCAGGAATGTAAACTTAGCTGTAAGTTGTCAGTCTGGCAGTAAATATACAGTACAGGTTAAAATGTGTCAGTTAATAAAGGGTGCAGCCTCTCAAGACCAGAAAAAGTCTCATCTGTTGTTTCCCAACTGGAAAGTGACTGGGCTTAGCCTTGAAGTAAGGGGGGTGGGGTCTTCTGTAAGGGGGGCAGGCCACAACCCAAAACAATGGTAGGGGGAAACGCTGGTATTGCAGTAATGATTTTATCGTCACAGCCCTATATGTATCATCATTTACTTCATACATACATTTGGAAGAAAATATTTCTCCCCCTGAAAAGAATCAACTTTAAGTGAATTGATCTGTGTAATATGTTAGGATGCCAATTCACAAGGTAATATCAAAGCAAGCCACTGTTAATGCATTAAAATCCTGCTTACCTCAAGCAGTTAAAGACAATTTATCTCATTCATTCAAGCACAGCATTTAGTTCATGCATGTTGTGATGTAGCTGACGCATAAATTCATCAAACCAGCCAATGAGACACTTCTTATTGTACAAATCCCCTCTCTTAAGACTCTTCATGCTGCTGCTGCTGTGAGTTGTTTATTCCTATCTGCTTTTGGTCGTCTCTCCATCACCAGAGAATCCTCTGCTCCAGTTTCTTACTACTTGCTTTTGATGGTATTTCCTGTCTTGTGCCTTAGGTACTGTACACTGCGTAAGTGACGTGTGCGTAATGATCAGGATCGCAGTTTTTTTCTGACAGAAGACAGGAAATCCATCCACTGCAGACAAAGGCTCTCACTGAAAAGTTGTTCCTGAGATTTATTTGCTAATCTGAAAACTGTTGTTGTCTGAAGTTCTAAGTAAATAATTTATATGACAGTCCTTCAGGCAGCATCTTCTCACTGTAGTTGAAAATAGCCTTTGTTGGAAAATGTTTAACTGAATGGATGATTTTTTTTATTTTTTTCAAAGAAACAGGAAAATGTGTCACATACAAGTTACCTTGCTTATTCTGATGAAAGAGTGAATGCTTTCCTTTTCAAAACTTTGAAGCTAAATTACACTGCTTTTCTAGGTCTTCATGCACTATTTGTTTGATGTCTAACGTGAAGTGTGAGCAGAGCTGACACTGCCTTATTTTGAATGTAGATGGATATTTTGCTATCTCATTTAGCCAAATTCAATCTATTCTGCTTTGATGTTGGAAATTGCTAATTTTGTGCCATAAAAGCAAATAATGTTGTCTTCCGCAGAGTATCAGACAGCAACAATTTCTAACAGAAAATTACAGCTTTATTTTTGCAAAGATGATTCATACATTGGTAACAATTTCTGTTCACTCAATAATGTAAATGTTCAGCTCCTTGAAAGTGTCACTGATATATCAAACCATAAAGTATAGAGGACACATAAGAACCAACATTACTTTCACAATGAACTTTTATTTCAAAGGCAAAGTGCTAAAGAGCTTAATGTGACCAGCAGGAGATCAATAAAGAATAAGACCAACTTTAATATTCACTTGGATATTATTAAAGTTTGCCACTTCTAACCCTTTACATTTTAATGACTTTGGATGACTGTCGCTCCTCTCAGAAATCACTCTTCTCTGGCTCAAGTTCATATTTCAAAAGAATACACATAAAGTAGAAATGTGCAGCTTTTGAAGAACATATATGATTGATTAAAGCTTCGTATACAGCTTATATTGAGCGATGAGCTGGAAAAGTACAAGTGGCAAAAGGAGAAGGAACTGCTGAAAGGCTAGTAGTGTTACATAAAAAAAAATCATGAGGAAATATATATGTCCAGCATGTATAAATGACAACATTAATTCTTGAAAATGACAAGGCCTACTACCAAAAAAGTTCTCAATCACAGCTAAATGTCACAACTATTTTTATAATCGATTTATTGTTTTAGGTCTGTTTCTTTTTAAGTTTTTAAGAAAAAAAAAGTACAAATTCTTTGATTTCAGTTTCTCAAATTGACTGGATATTGATTACCCCTGGGTTGAGGATGTCACCTTGGGCTTTGGGAAATATTTTCTAACATTTAATGGACCAAACAATGAATTGATTAATCAAGAAAATAACTGACAAATTAATTGAAATTTAAAATATTCGTTAGTTGCAGCCCTACATTATCCAATTTCGTGTACTTAAGACGAGAATCATTAGTCATTAGTAAATTAAGCATTTTGGGTTTTGGAGTGTTTGTTTGACAAATTGCGATGAGCATTTTTTTCAATTTTTCGACATTTTACAGACTAAACGATTCATCGATTAATCATGGAAATAACTGAATCTATAAATAAAATGTGATGCAAAAGTTATCATTCCCACTAACTGTGAATCATATCACAGATATATCAAAATAACCACAATATGATTCTTTTTTTCTATTAAGAACTGCACTTGCCAAAATAGAGACCTCAAAAAAGGATTTCGAGTTTTAGAGAATTTTACTTCTAGATCTTAGTAAAGAAAACAGAATAAGTCACCCCTCTAGCATGAACTAATGTTTATGTTTTCTTTTATTTATTTATTTTTTGCCCCACCCCTAAAAGAAAACTGACCTGGAATTCTGCTTTCTAGAAAGTCTGGTTTGGTGTAGCTGTGTTGTTGTCCATGTGGAAACTTCAGTAGACATTTGGAGTCACAGGCCTTATACACACTGTGCAGTGCCAGAAACAGTTTTTGTAAATTAAAAGCAACAGATTTTGCGAGAATTTGTCACAAATCGGGAGAAATATGGAAGAATTGTGATCCCAAAAGCTGGGGGAGGGCAATGAAAAATGGGAGTCTCCTGGGAAAAGTATGAGTGCAACCCTCATTTGAATTAAGTCTCTAGCTCAAAGTATGCAGAAGTAGCTGCCAAAACACCAAACACAAAATGACTAACATAGGTATCATATTTGAGAACATGCAGCCATCAGTGGTGGAGGCTGCTCACTTCAAAGCATGGCTGCTTGCTTTAATCCAACTATAAGATAATATACTTAATCTTAAAAGCACTGAAACAAAAGGTGATACTCATTAAGTGCACCAATACATTACCATTTCCCCCCACAACCTCATTGCTTTGTAGGTATATAGGAGTGAGGGTAACATTCCAGCTGACTTCATTAAGTTTCATTTTCCATTTTATCTCTCCTGAAGTGGACCATTAAGTCGGTGCGCAAGGGTAACTGATCAGCCAATCTGCCTGTGATTTATGTGGCAGGGAAACTGAGGACTTAACTGAGCCTCAGAGCACATTGATTACTGACATGGTTAATTGGCTAAACCCACTGGTACATTGAGACAGGCTTATTGGAAATGTCAAATCAAGCGGCTCATTTGCATTCATGATGTATGGTGTCTATTCCAGCTTCTGCCCAGGCAGCACAAACTGACACACATAGCAGGAAGGGCCTGGGATCTCTGCCTTGAATTTGCAACTGACCATCTGGCCTTCCAGGACGCTGGCACTGGTTGGAACTTTTCTTTCCCCCCCTAGCATCCACATGCCTGTATTGGATGCACTCAGCTGACATGTGCTGAATAGAGGATGAGAGCTTGGATAACTCCTGATGTGACTGAGACTTGTGAGGTTTCAGTGAAGATCCAGCTTTGAAAGCACATGTTATTTGCTGACAAAATGGAAAACATGATGGTTTATTATTTCCTTTCTTTCTTCTTGGGGGTGTGTGTGTGTGTGTGTCTGCTTTGGAGATCAAAACAATGTCTGAGGCAGTTTTGCTGCCAGAAATACTCAAAGTATAAGCAGATGAAAGTAGCATGAAATTGACAATTTTTTATTTAAGCAGACGTGGTAAGAGACATTACCTCAGAAAATAGAGGTGGTACGAATTTACAGTGTTTGAATAATTGGATCCTTTTGGATTGTTGTGGGTCATGCTTAGGAATATGTTTATAGAAAAACCTGAGAACACAAAGTTTTCTTACAAGACATTTTTTCTTAAATTGGACACACGTGTAAGGTGTTAAACATAATAGCATAAACATAACCAGATGAAAGCGTGGTCACGTTAAACTGGGCAACTATATTTTTTTTCCCATACCTGATATTCACTGGTAATGCAACTGTTGTGCAGACAAAGGAAGGTTGAAAAAAGCATCCAAGTATCAATACTTTTTCAATACCACATATTTAAAAAACAATACAATATGAACATCTGACAGTATCAACAATACTGAAACTTGAAGCATAACAAAACCAGACAGTGTTCAGTGACATTTGGTCACTTTTTGGTTGTTAATAAAAAGAACAAAATAAAAAAAATATTTTGTGTGTGTGCCTTGGACATTTTCCCTCCTTTTCAGTGGTATCAAAAGAGGTATCACGTATTGTTTTTTTCATCATAGTGTTGTATCAAACAATATAACAGCAACAGCAGCAACAACAACAACAATAATAATAATAATAATGAAATGGTGACTGCTACTGGTTCCTGATTGGTCTATGAAAATAAGAAGCTCCTGGACAAATGATGGCGTACGGATGAAACAAAGAACGTGCTTATGCACAAAAATATTCAGATTTATAAAACAGGGCGTAGGCACGTCTTATGCCGCCCTTTATAAATTACAATAAACTTGAAATGTGGTACACCTTTTGCAGACGTCATGTAATGCCCATAGTTGCCTATAAATGGTAAGTGAAATGCCCCAGATTAATAGTCCTTCACAATGATTGCGTGAGGACAATCACGGCAAACACAGAGAGAAAGGCTAAAAAAGGAATGTAACACAGACTGAAATCAATGTTTTTGTTGCGGCAGTTGAGACAAGGAAAATATGTTGTTTGAGGGACATACTGTGGATATTATAGACAAAAAAGACATCAGAGTGGCAGCGTGTGGCGAACGCTGTGAATGCTGTTGCCTCACAAACTCAGACACTCGCTGAGATTAATTGAAAAAGAAATAGTCAGAGAGAAAAGTATGAACCAGAAAGTACAGAGCCACAGGCCGTGCGAGTGCCACAAGGAGCGGAAAGAGAACTGGCTTTTTGATGAGGAACTGGTAGATGTGACTTTTTTATGCTGGAGTAATCATGAAGCTGACTTTCCACAACAATAAAGCGCAACTTTCGCCTGTTTTCATCATATTTGTGCTTTCCAGAATAATGTTGTATTCAGGTGCATCCCGTATGCAGAGTATAGGGCTACAAACAAAACATGCTATACTTTTTTCAGGAACAATATAATTTATAAAAACTGCAGGGAGTGCAACAGAAAAAAAAGACTTAAAAGAAGCCTGGCAGCTCCTCTTGGAAGTTCACCATCTCCTTCACAATTAACTCCAGCAAGTGTCTGTATTATGTGGCTTATGAGCTCTATTGCAAAAGCTTTTCTAATGAGTATACAATTCATCATCATACCATTTTCACATCAGGGGTCAAAGTCTTTTTGTGTATAATTATGATATTATAAAAGCTCCTATAGCTGCATGTTACTGGGCTTACAGTGAGGGCCTGGGTCCTACCTGGTTGCAACAGCAATATCTCATTCATCGCATTATTTGTTCTTTCCCAGGTAATGTATTTGTATTCAGGTACATGCCTAATGGAAGAGGGTAGGGCTACAAACAAAACATATATACTTTGTAAAGGAACAGTATGATTTGAAAAACTGCAGGGTGTGTAAAAGAAAAAAGACTCAAAAAAGCTCCTCTTATACAAGTTCAAATGGAGAATATCAAGGTACAAACAAAACATATCTTTTACTTTAGGTAACTGTACTTTTTTCAAGCAAGGGCCTCATGTATAAAAACTGCAGCGAGTGCAACAGAATTTAAAACTCAAAAAAAAAAAAAAAGACTGGAAGCTATTCTTAGAAGTTCATCGCCTCCATCAGAATTATCTCCAGCAAAGGTCTATATTATATGTGACTTATGTGCTCTGTGGCAAAAGCTTTTCCATGAAAATGCTATGCTGCTACATTTTCACACCGGGGGTCAAAGTGTTGATGTGTATGATCATGATGTTGTAAGAGCTCCTATTTAGAGCCAGACTGATATATCAGTAAGCCCACCATTGTGACAGAGTAGGGAAATTTACATAAATACAAATGTTAATGCTAATTCAGTGTTGAGCAGCCCATCTAGTGAAGTTGAGTGGGAGTCTGCGAAACCATTCTCATTTTCATATGCTGATTGAGACTATTCACAAGAGTTTTTATTTTTTGATAATCCTCCTCCTTAAACCCCAACAAAAAAAATACAGATGCAGTGCTATCTAAGAAGTTTGGCTGGAGGTAAAGTTACTGGAAGTAGCAAGCTAGCGTTACTCAGCCGCACATGCTAACATTTGCATGTTATGTTAGAGCAGACGAGGAAAGGGTTTAATCCACTCCCCACATGTGTGTTCCTGTGTTTCATGTTTTTGAGAGACAACAAAAAAAAAAGTCACCATCTAAACTCAAGAAATGCCAACTATCACTCTTCTCAGAGGCTCCTGCACACTGCTTCAATAAGTAGAGAAATGGAAATCTTGACAGCTCTAGTTACAGTTGTGGCTTACGAGGTGGGGCTTAGGGAAGGGTCAATTGCTGATGAATAGGCTGACAAGGATTGGTTGAAAAATTTTAAACACATTGCCCAACCCTACTGTTAACGCTTACGTAATCTGTCCATAACAAAACTCTAATTAAATCTCTGGAGCAGAAGGAAAGTCAGATATTTGCAAGATATACGGACGATACACTGTATGTATATGATTTAACATGAAGTTTTACCTTTTCTGCTTATCCTACATATTTACCATAAGAGCTGACCTTGACATGGAAAAAACCCCAACAACTCCCATCTCAGCAGCTGTTACGTTAATATATCAAGAATAAATATACTGATAGAGTTCGGCAAAGGCCATCGTACATCATGGGCTTTTCACCACAGCAACAGATGAATATCTACAGTTCTTCCACTTGTTCTCTGTATATGCTTTACACGGCACACCTATTATTCTTGTTCCCTAACTCACTGAATAGACATGACTCATGCAATAGAACTGGAATGAAAAGTTGTTGAGAGTATTTTTATGAAGAGTCTGGACCAAAGGGGTAGGCAGACAGACACATCAACATTGCCATCCGTAGAGGTGGGCTGCTAGCACAAAAAAAAAAAAAAAGAAAAAAGAAAAAATACAGTAAATCTTTCTTGATCGTTCCTCACCTTGACAATAATGGACTGAAAACAGTCCATTCCACATAATATCTTTGATGCCAATGCAGAATCTCACAAAAAACTTAAGATGCATGATGCAGCTCAAATTCTGAAGCAACAAAACAATGACATACATTAACCACATCCATTAAAATGTCACTGGTTGGTGTGACAAGAGTGCTGTAAAACATACTTTCAAGAGAATCTCACCTCTGCGCTCTCACATTTTTATAACCACACAATAAGGCTAACAATTGATTTCTGTGCTGGTACTCCTGTTGCCTGTCCAAACTACTCTACTTATGGGTGAATGAACTTTATTTATGTCACTTTTCATGCACAGAACACAACTCAAATTGCTTTACAATTCAGCAGCATTAACAAAGGTAATACAATGGTTCTAATTTTTTCCCTGCAAAGTGCTGCTTTTTCTTCTCCATTGTGGTGCTCAAAGTGCACAAAAAGAAAAATAAATGTGAAAAATTCAACTGCAATCATGACTCCGTTACTCAAGATAATCCACAGACCTTGTTGCAAGCAGTTTCATGTACAAACTACTTTGTTTCTATAACAAAAAGAAAGTAGTTTGGTAGATTCTACCTGACTTAAACACAGATCTACATGTGGGCATAAAATGGACGGTAAAGTGAGCTGACTTGGAGAGAGGAGGGAGAACCATAGCTTTGTGGGCACGTTTAATGTTCCAAAAGCATTTATCCAAAATTCCTGTTTCTGGTTCCACATTTGACATACTGGTGAAATCCAGGTGGTACTGACTCAAGTCTACAATGATTATAATCACCAAACGTTAAGGCGCGGTTTCCAGGAACATGCAGGAATTTGCTGTGAGTGCATTCAGACAGCTCTTATTGCATTTTCACTTGGACAAATATAGGCAGCACAGATGATGATGTTCCCAAACTCTCTGGGGAGATACAAAGGTCTCATGTAGAGACAGAGCAGTTCTAAGTGAGGGTCACATACAGTTACTATAGTCATGTATTGTTTACACCAGCTGTTACTAACAAACACATACAGTATGCCCCCCTCCTCTGTTCTTCCCCCAAGAGTCCTTTCTGTCCAGCCATACACAGGAGAAGCCCTCCAGCTCTATCACTGAGCCCATTACATCCTGGCAGAGCCATGACTCAGTAAACACCATGATGCACGAGTCTCTGTACTCATGACAAAACCTTTGGCATTTGCAGAGCTTATCCATTTTACTATGCAAAGACCGCACATTGCTAACATTTATGGATGGTACTGGAGGCTTCTCCCTGATGGCTACTGCCGCATTTCTCTGTGTGTAGCTGGTGTGGGTAAGCTCTTGCATAGGAATTCTCCAAACAACAGAAATAAAAGCAGACACATGGCTTAGCAGAAGGAGAACTCGCATTGTACATAGTCCAGTATGGCTAGCAGGTGAAGCCCCTGGTGTGGCTACCAGGCAGCGGTTGACAGCTGCCAATGCTCACTAACTTGCTAGTTTTCAGTTGAAACCCTGTGCAGCTGTGGGGAAGAACAAGGATCCTATTTTGACTGGATAAGATGATTCGTCAGTCACTTATTAGTACAAGACACGGGACAAACTTGACACATAGTCTATAAAAATAAAACATAAAGCAATTTGAGAGCTGCAGTACTAGCACCCGTGTAGCCAGCTGAGTGACTTTTCAGCTTGCTTCTCCTTAAGTCTATCTCATCTCATAACCTTACACCTAAACTGCCATCTCTAATCCCCTTATCTTTCTGCTTTCTGTTGTGGTCTGATCTTCTCTCTCACAGCTCTGTTAGAGGTTATACTGGCTGGCAGAGACTGCTTGGTGGCTGGAGACTCGTGCTCAAGTGATGAGACTTGCAGTCCACGTCTGCGGACTTTGCGTCAGTGTGTGGCAGGCAATGGCAGCATGAAGCTTGGCCCCGGCGCCAGGAGCCAGTGTGCCAATGCAGTGTCCGCCCTGCTGTCCAGCCCCTTACACGGCTGCCAGTGTAAACGAGGCATGAAGAAGGAGAAGAACTGCCTGAGCATCTACTGGAGCCTTCATCAGTCTATCATACATGGTCAGTGGTTACTGGATAACAGCTATCTCTACTGCAAAAAAGATCTCAATAAGAGTTTACAGATCTGACACACAGCAGAATTTAAGCTTCACTGGCAAAAAGAAAAATGTACGAGAGATTGATGTTAAAATGTAAATGGATTGTGATGTTACAGTATTCAAGTTTCTATCTGTGTCTGTTGTTCTTTTAGGACTCAACTTGGTGGAGAGTTATCCCTACGAGACAGTACACAGGGATTATGACTATGTCCGCTTGGCCTCTATTACAGCTGGCAAGTTCACTGACCTTCATTAACACTCACCTCATTTTATACCATTTTACCCTTTGAAGATGTTTTGTTCTTGCACAAATACACGACTCCACTGAATTTTCCCTGGAAGCATGCCCAAGGCAAGCAGAGGTCCCCTCTGTTCTCCAGACACACTTAGACAAGTATTACCATTCATCTGAACACAATTCCAGAATCTAAAATGATATCTGTGACTTCAAATTATTGGATGACAACCTTATTCATTTGCCAGACTCAGTTGAAATAACATAATCCATGACTGTCACTGAATACTAATCCAGGCATTGTTTCTTATAGCCTCAGGCTCATATAACAATGCAATCTCATAGAATTGATTAAAACAAGACCAAACTCTGAAAGCAGATTAAATATTGTGGATATAAAAATTACAAACCCAGTATTAAATAAACAACATGAACTAAATATGCACATCACGTGAGAGGTTTACTAAAGTTTATGCAAAACATTAGTTAAAGTAGGGCTGGGAAATGGCATATAAATGATAACTCAATATTTTTAGGCTATTCTGCATTATATATCTCAATATAGACATTTTCTTTAAAATAACATACTGTAAACTCTCAAGTAGCCCAAACATAAGATCTTAAAGAATAAGATGCACTGTTGTAGTTTAGATGACTAAACAGTATATAGTAGGTCTGGGTGATGGCGACAAAACCATATATCCCAATTAGAGTTGCAATGATTAATCGTCTAGTTGTCAACTTAAATTAATCGCCAACTATTTTCATAATCAATCGGGGAAAAAAAAGGAAAAAGGAGTCAAAATTCTCCAGCTTCTAAAACATGAACATGTTCTGGTTTCTTTATTCCTCTCTGACAGTAAACTGAATATCTCTCTGTTGTGGACAAAACAAAACATTTGAGGACATCACCTTGGCATCGGGAAACACTGATCAACATTTTTCACCATTTTCTGACACTTTATTGACCAAATAACAAATCGGAAAATAACTGAAAGAATAATCTACAATGAAAATGATCATTAGTCGCGGCCATAATTACAATATTCTTCACCTCAAAAACACCTCGATATCAATATTTATTTAATGATCAGCAATACTGTAGGGATGACTATTGGTGTTTTCACACAATGTTAACACAGTGGGACTTCTGATAAATATTCAACAGTAATGTGGATATAATAGTGGGTAATAATAGAACAGCTACAACAGTCTGTTGAATTTTAAAATTACATCAATTTACTGTAATGCAGCCTTTAAAAGAAGGAAAAGACAACACAAATCCAAAATCTAAAATGATATCAGCAAGAAGTTTGAATCCCGGTTGAGATATGACCTTTCTGTGTGGAGGTTCCATGTTCTGGTTCCTCCAGGTGTTCTGGTTTCCCCGACCATCAAAAGCTAGATGTTGGCCGGGTATAACATTGTGTCCAAAATCTTCTTGCCTGAAGTAAATTTTTACTTTGCCCCTGTACAAAATAGTTTTATTTATTAGCTGTTTTTAAATAACAACAAAGAATAAAGTTAATGGCCCTGTTAAATGTAAGGCTACAATGTCCATAAAATAACAGAAAATGGTGAAAAAAGGTCAACCCAGTTTTTCAAAGTCCAATGTCATATCTTTAAATGTCTCATTTTGTCAATATAATCCAAAGATATTCAGTTTAACATGATAATAAATTAAGAAAATTGTCAAATCTCCATGTTTGAGAAGCGGAAAACAGAATTTTGTGCCATTTTTGCATGAAAAAAAACCCCTAACATTTAATCAATTATCAAAATAGTTTAATAGTTAAACTTTTTTTACAACTTGCACAGTCAGGCAAGTGTGTTCCAAGATTTACTAGCCCAACACTGCATTTTACTTGCTCCGGGCAAGCAGGCAATCCTTATTGTTGAGCACTGTTAGGTCAATTCCCCAGTCAGTACCCATGACCAAGGTGCTAGCTTACAACTGGAGCTGTAATGTAAGTTTTAATCGGATGATTAAATGCACTCAATAAATTTGACTGTATAATTATAATTTAACAACATCAACCAACTCTGTGATGAAGAAAATCTCTCTCTGCTCTGTTTCACCACAAAAAACTCTCTGCATGTTGGACAGTGAGGTCTGTCCTCAGAGCTCATGGTGCAGCAGAGAGGCTGCTCTCCACTGCTCGAGACATTACATGAATAACACCACACACAGTCAAACACTTGCCTCCCTCTCATTGTTTTATTGTTATATAGGCAGGAAACTGTAGGATTCTTTCAAACTGATTCATTCATTAATTAATGCAGTTAACTTTTTTCAAAATAAAGCGGCTGCATACCATTTCATTGCCAGTTATGTAATGGGTGTTCTACCAACAACTCATTTTATATGGAAATGGATTAGTCTAGAACCCATCCAGGGGGTTCTACTGAGAACCCTGTTATATTCCAGTGGTTTCTATCTAGGACTCACCCAGGAGGTTCTACTGAGAGCCCTCTCACATTAGCAAATAAACCCTTGACAAGAGAGTTCTACAAGGATTTCAACAATCCTTGATAAACTCTTTCTTCCAAAAAGGGTTCTTTTGATCAAAGGGGTTCTTACTGTAACCTTTAGTCTTACAGAGAACCCTTGATGAAACCCTTTTTTCCAAAAAAAAAAAAGTTCTTCAACAAGCAAATGGTTCCAAGTACAATCTCAGTTCTCCAGGAAGAACCCTTTTGGAGCCTTTATTTCTATGAGTGTATCTGTCTCCTACTGAATTGCTAGTTACATGCTGCTGTGAGGAACTCAGTTAATAACACACTTGTCAGTAATGTTTATGGATGATTTTATCATCAGGACACAAAGAGACTGCAACATCAAATGCAAAATACAACAGCCCAAATAAGGGATGACTGGTGACACCAGCCGCAAGCACCATTGTTAAGAGGCTTTCAGATTGTCACATTGAAACCTCCAATCAGATTTTTAAGCTTTGATAAAAGCAAATTGTGATTGTTTGGGTATCTGCACTAGTTCACATAATACATGTGATTGAGCGCTTATAGTAACTTTGAAATAACAGATAGAGAACAGTCATAATAATGTAGTTCTGATATCTGAAATGTTCTTCTCAGAAAACAGATGTCTGCAATAACAGTCTCACTATTAAATATTAAAATGGCCACTTACACTTTTTAAGGATTTTTAGACCTCTTAAATTTAGTTTCGACTAGTACAATCAAAAGTGCAGATATCTTGAAATACAATTACAACTAGTAAGAATTTTATTGTGGATATCTTTAATTACTATGCAATTTTGACGAGGAATGCTGTTATAAATATCCTAAATATATAACAATATATCAAATACTGCCATATTGTAATAAAAAAATAAATGTCAAGAAGTCTAAAAAGTCTCAATACTGTACAGGACTGTGATGATATCTACTGTGACATTAAATGGTTAATTATTTTATTTTATTATTTCTATTTCATTTTTTAAAAAGGACTAATATTGGCTGCTGAATTCTTTTGTGCATACATAATTCACACAAACGTGCATTGCCAAAGGCAACTCAGAACATTTTTCAAGTTGTATTTTTCTTTGTTTTTTAATACCATGATAAATATCATATTGTGGACTTTTTATCATAGTATTATCATACCTTGAGTTTTGGGTTTCATTACATCCCTATGAATAACTACTCAGAAACTATAATTACAGATAGAAATGTAGTTCAATTACATTTTACATTGCCTTGCCACACAAAATGCAGTCTATACTTTTAAAAAAGAGCATACAGTAGGATAACAGCTGAGTCTGGTTGTGCAATATACCAGTTATTATGATCATCCTGATCACTAGGATGGAAAGGCATGAATCTGGTTCCTGTGCTAGCATTAAAAAACTGCCAAGAAGCCCACTTCTGTCCTGAGAAACTGTTCTCTTTCCATGACATTAGAAAACAGACTAGACTCCTAAAAGTCATTTTGTTATTCTGGGTGTCAGGAAATGAGCCTCCATTGTTTATTTACAGACACTTCCACCTTGAAGCTGAACTTAAATTCAAAACTACCTATCTCAGCTTTTGAACCTCTAACAAGGCAAGATTACACCTCAGCATGTTGAATAAATAAACAGAGGACAAACCACAGGTCACACGTTCTTATTCATATAAACCTTTTTGCTCTATTGCTATTATTTTTTCACTGATACCTGCGTTTGTCTTTGACCTTACTTCCCTCCACAGACTCGGATGTTGGCATGACAACTGTGAATCACTGCCTGGATGCAGCCAAGGCTTGCAACGTGGATGACTTGTGCCAGAAGCTCCGCACAGAATATGTCTCAGCTTGCATCAAACCCACCGCCAAGTCGGGCCTGTGCAACCGGCCTAAATGCAACAAGGCCCTGCGCAGGTTCTTTGACCGCGTCCCTGCTGACTACACGCACGAGCTGCTCTTCTGCCCCTGCACGGACACAGCATGCGCAGAGCGTCGAAGGCAGACAATTGTACCCAGTTGCTCTTATGAAAGCGTGGAAAAACCCAGCTGCATTACACAGATGAGGATTTGCAACGCTGACTATGTGTGCAGGTGGGAACGGAGAAATGAAGCTTTTAATTGCCTTCCATTTTTTTCAATGTCAGTCTTCCTGTAACAGATATTAAAGTGATTTCTCATGCAGCTATAGTCTCGTATGGATACAATAACATATTGCTATAATATGATGATAATCCCCCATTTGGTTTGCTTAATGATCCACCTCTTTTCTTGAGGTATACCAAATCAGCAAAGCCAATGTTTCATCACTCCAGGTTTTTTCAAGTATTCCTTGGATAAAGATTTTATATACACCATACATATTTGGGCCAGTGCTGTTCAGTATTGTGGCTCTTTGAAACTAAATAAACAGCCATTCAATCAACAAAATGGCCCGCTGTTTTACCCTAAAGCTTTCTACCACCATTGGTTAGAACACCCCAGAGAGCCTGTTGGAATAACACATTAAATATTTAGCACAGATAAAGAGCCAGATGGATCAGAGTTATCGCTCATTGCTATCTCTGGTCATGGCCATTATTTTTCACAGCCCCATTACACTCAGAGGGCTTTACTAATGATCCCAGGTCTGGGGGATGAAATATATTACTCCTTCTATCACTTTCACATTACAGTCCAATGCTTTCAGTCTTTACCACGGCCGACAATATTTCTTCATGTCAGAGGGGCAAACTCTTAATTAAATGACCAAGTAATACTAGAAAGAATTTACAAAAAATATCCAGGAAACTTTTTACATTAAAAAGGTTCTTAATACAACATTCAGCTTCATTAGATATCAGTAAACAACCATTTGCAATGTAAAGATATTGAAAGATACAAGATGTTTGTGTTTGCGAGTCTGTCTTCCCTGCGTCCATTTTCAACATGGCAGCCTGGTGAGTAACTTCATCATGTTACAGCTACACAGTCCTCTCCACTGGAAACAGCTGCATCCAGAAGGGAACCCCAGATTTGTTAAATGCTCACGAGATTTGTACGTTGTTTGTTTAGTGTGCATTTAGTACAAACTAAGTATGTTTAATAATGTCACAATGTTTTGTTTAAGATCTGAGTATGTTGGAGTAACATCATAATTTGGATTAAAATTATCACTCTCAGGAGATTGTTCACTGGTCTGTTCTAGAAACAAGAGCCAAAATGTTGGACGAAAATGTCTCATTTTACAACAAAACAGTCAATGTAAAAATGTAAATCATTTAATGTAACAGTATAAATATATTTCTGAAAACATTTTAAATGAGATGATGATGATTAATAAACACACAACCCCCACAATGGTCAAATGTCCACAGTGAACAAACAATGAGTACAAATTTTGCAAGAGTTCTCGTATTCCTTTCTAGACATTCCTTCCTGTCTCCTGAAACTACCGTCAAACTGTCAAACTAAACTGATAAAGTTACTCACCAGGCTGCTATTTTGATAACAGACACAGGGAAGACTGAGAGGGACTCACATGTACAAATACGCACACGCACTGGAAGGCATTACTCCAGTAAATGTTTACATAGCAAATAGTTGTTTGTTGACATCTAATGAGGCTGACTGTTGTGTTTAGCATGTTTAAACAGCGCAGATATCTATTATCGTCTTGCTAACCAGTGCCTGTTGTTTCTGTAGGTCTCGCCTGGCTCAGTTTCAGTACGATTGCGAACCCTCTGAAACGTCTGCCAACGGCTGCAAGCAAGGGAACTATGGAGCCTGTCTCCTCGCCTACACAGGCCTCATCGGTAGGTGCACACCTGAGAGGTAACACACAGGCAGAGAGGAAACACATAAAGGAGAAGGACGCATGAAATGAGCAGGTGGAGGAGGGAAAACACCGTATGTGGAAGAAGATATGTGCTATATGCTGTGTTAGGGAAGGAAAGAAAAAACTGCAACGACAAGGAGGCAGGATTGAGTGAAAGCTAGCTGGAGGGTAAATTAATAAATACAGAACAGGTTAAGAGTGAGTGGGAGAATAAAATGAAACTTCTAATCCTGAAACCAAAAGACTAAAGTTCAACATGGCTTAAGATACAAAAGCATACAAATCTCTCATTAGAGAAAAAAACACAGGCTCCTTACACAATGTGTTTTATAACGGTCTGTAAAAGAAAAAGAACAGCTACTTCTTTTCCACGCGCTGGAGAGAGGACCTAATGCATTTCAAGAACCTCAAATGGTGCCCCTCAGCACAAACACACACTTGGCATTTTCATTCCTGTCTTGTATTTATGAAAGCACTTGAAATCCCACCTCCATAGCGAAGAAAAAACACAGCCAGAGAAAAAAAAAAGCCTCAATGCCAAAGACTCCTGTGACCCAAAAAAGAGAAAATTTGAGTATTCCTCTGTATCTCTATTATATCAGAGGAGTCACAGCCAGTCTAACAACAACACTAGAATATTATCATCCCTGTGCATCAGGTTGGTGTGTAGGAAATGCAAGGCCCATTAATGTTTCAGATAATAAAGCACTATGGATGCAGTGTAACAACTCAAAGGAGAATGAATATTTAATACTGATTGAGCCCTGTGTGTGGTCTCTCTGCAGGAAGTACAATAACTCCCAACTATGTCGACAACTCCACGTCCAGCGTGGCTCCATGGTGCTCCTGCTCAGCCAGCGGGAGCCGGAGAGACGAGTGCGATAACTTCCTGGGTTACTTCACCGACAACATTTGTCTCCGTGAGTGTCACTTTGTCCACAGTGTGTTTGAATGTACTGACCCAGGTTTGCAGGGTAGGGGTTGTGTTTGTATTGAGAGAGGGGCATTAGGGGGTAAAACATTTGACTGCTGTTTTAGTGTCCTGGTGAACTTGTGTCATGCAGTTTTAAGGGAGAGAGATGATCCGTTTGTTTTTTCTCCTCTTTCTATCTATGTTGGGTTTTTTCCAGGATACATTTAGGTCGGTTGCTGGTCATGACTCTCTCTACAGGAAAACTAGGCCAACAGCAGTGACATACTACATTTTTCAAAATGTGCTGTAAAATTACAGTTTCAGTTTAGCTTCAAGGACAAAATCGACATCATCAGACTGCAACAATAAATGGCTTATCTAAGATCAGAACAGCACAAATTTATTATCTGATAGTTTTCTCATATCATAGAACTGTATTATAACCATTATACTTTCCAATTTCAGCATTCAAATACAAGTTATATGTGTACACCCAAGGTTATTATAGTTAAAACTAAACTAAAATCTAAAATAAGGCACATGTAACACATTGACATACAATGACATTGATTGTGATACCATAATATAAAGCCCATGATATGATATTTATGACAATATTTTAAAAAATGAGAACTTGAAAAAATGTCCTTTGTACATGTCAAAATGTGACGTACAGTTTATTTTGTTTATATAAAATTTGTTTTTCCTTTAAACTCTGTTTTTCCATTTTATTTTTAACTAAACCAGCCTGAGCCAGAGCTTCTGCTGTCCCTCTTTAATAAAATAAAAGTAGCCAGCCATGACTTAAGCAGGTGGAAAAAAATGGCATAAATTGTCCTCAGCAGTAAATGTTTGAATTATGTGTGAAGAATGGTGGAACAAAACAATGCAGCAATAAAAAAAAAAAAAATTAACAATGTAATGTGGTAGATATCGTCACAGGCTGGTACGATATTGAGCCATTTTTTTATTGCAATAGTGGATATATTGTTACATCATTAATGTCAACACAATAAGCATGAGGAGTTTATTGAGACTGGGATGTCTTCATGATTATGACTCAACTGCCTCACAAAGTATTGTGTTTATATAGTATATACCTCTTAAATCTTGCCCCTGACAAATTACATATTTATATTTCATTAAAAACTAAAATCAATACTGAGACTAATATTAAACATTTCTAACAGTAAAAAGAGAAATGGAAAGAGTAAACCCACTCTGGAACCTAAGTGAAACTTAACTGAATTGAAAACAAATAAAAAAAACGAAATAAAAGTAAAAACTAATGAAAAACACAAAACTAACTTCACATAAAAACTGGAGACAGGGGAAACAGCCAGTCTGGCTCTGTCAAAAAATAAAAAAAATCCACCAACCAGCACCTCTTAAGCTCCCTGAATAACATAATATATCTCACAAATTTAATGTGTCAAAAATGTAAAAAAGTATAAGATGTGGTTTTTGAAGTGTTAGGTAACTATTTCTTGGCTTGAAGCAGTAAAAAAATGTCAAACCATTCCTTTAAGATCTTGAGCAGCTTTTTGTGTTCACGCTGCACAGGTGACATCAGATCCTCTAACACTGAGATGGAGAAGTAACCATATACACACTTTTAGTCTCACACAAACTGTGTTACTTCAAGTTCAAAGAACTGTTACATAAACACATCAGGTGCTTGTTTGAGTTGCTATGACGTCCTATAATTTCATACCACTGTTGGTTCATTACTAAATAAAATACAAAAATGGTGTTCCCTTATCAGAATAATTTACACTCATGACCTGCGACTGGGGACATACAAACAGACTTGATATGAAAACAAAGTAAATAAATTCTACTAATTGAAGAAAGTGATAGGTCTGAGCTGCAGGGATTCAGTGAGACAGATGTTTCCCAGCATGCCCCAACAGCAGCAGAGCAATGTATTTAAATCAGGGATACTGCGCTTTATGTAGATTCAACAGTATGTCTCCCATTTACTCACTCACTTCATTTTCTTAAGTTATTAATCATCCCCTTCATGCTGTTTCCTTGGTAATTCTGCCGGGGTGTTAAGAAAGTCACTTCTAAGTGAATTATAACTAAGCGGGCCCTGTGATTGAATCTCTTCCAAATACCTGATGTTCTTTTTTTCACAATTGATGGAACAAAGTTAGAGAGCTAACTGAAGAACATTTTCCTCAGGAAAATGTTGATTTTTTTTTTTTTTTACATTAATTCCTTTGTCCTCTTCACCATTAGACTGCATGGGTAATTTTATAAACATTCCTTCGTACTTAGGGTCTTTAGTACGTTTCACTGAGGTATATGGTATTTGCCTAAAACTCGTTCCCACAGCTGGGAAACAACACAAGCAGGAGCTCCACTTCAGTCGTGACAAGAAACAGCATTTATTCACTGACAAACTCAAACCTAAATTGTGAATTTACAGCGCTGTCTCTGTACATATTCTGCCAAAATGACAACTTCACTGCTCATCTTTTGCTCTGCTCAGCAGTCATTCACTGTAGCTCTGTCACCAGACAGTTATTAGTCTGCCCCTTGCCCACTGTAACACTATTGCTCTGTCTCACTCTCTTTCTATGCTGAGGTTTTCTCTCTCACTCAGATATCGAAATTTGGCACTCACTGATTTAATGTGAATTTGTACTCAGTAGTACCTATGAAATTCGGTTGTTACCCTTAAAAATACTGTGCTCGGTACCCAGCCCTAAATGCTAGTGAGGTGGCTAAATGCTAATATCAACTTAGTAGGTATAAAGTTTACCATGCACACATTTGTTAATTTAGTTCATTTTCACGAATCAGTGCCAATGTTCTTCAGATAAAATAAAATCTGAATAAAACTACTAAGCATGTTATCAATGCTTACCGGTAAATTACACCAGACATGGCACATCTGTTCCACGGTTCTGATCCATCTTCCACATGGCTGCAGCACCCACCAGCTGCATTTCAGAAGCATTTTAGCAACGGAGCATTTTGCTCACTTGACTGTGTTTACTTGCTCAGATTTTGTTGATTAGGTCCTCTTCCCTTGCTCTTTGTGCTTCTACCATGGATAAGCAGACCACATGTTTCTTTTCTGTCTGCCTTTATGATCGTGAGCCTGCACTGGGTCCTTTACTTTGAAAACTAACCAGATTCTCCGTGCCTTTTCTGTGTCTGACTTCCTGCCCGTTCAATCTACTGTGTTAATTGACACGGCATCCATCAAATATAGACTCAGCGCGCCTGGTGGAACTACAAGCATTGTCTAGAAAGACCATGGATGACTCCGACTGCCACACCGTGGCTTTAACGCAGCACAGCCGTGCCTAGTGGACATTGTGGGTTAGTTGGACAATAGACACTACAGTTATAAACTAAATGTCCATAATGTTAACAGCAATAGTCACAGCACAGAGTTGCAAGACACAGAGTTCACATGAACCTTAAAAGGGGAGTTGTCATAACCTGATTGCACAGGCAGCCCTGCAAGGTTGAAAAAGGTTTTATTATTATTATTCTCTTTTTTTTCAGCCCAAACACAGTCACATACATCTCTGTCTTCTCTGTCCTCTCACCGAGGGTGGGCACACAGCTCGCACGTGTATGTGTGCATCCACACCGATAGCGATGCTGCCCCATCTTTCTACAGTGATTTTGTTTAAGAGTTTTGAAAAGAACACTTGTAACCAGAAAGCAGTGTGATTTTTTTCCCCCCACGGTCAGAGGGAGAGGCAGAGAGACCTCGAACCCACCCACCCGAGCACATGTCAGGGAAACACTTCTGAACATTAACATTATTTTACAACTCATCTGTGGACATCAGCGACAGTTAGTAGTTTAGTTAGTTAGTATGGGGGATGCTTGACAGACCTGGCAACTCAAAATTTAATGAACCAACCTTCTAAGCATTAATTTTGTTCAAGGTAAGGGGAAGAGGGGAAGTTCTAACGTTAAAGATCAAAGTAAGTGCTCTAATGGTACAGCTACTGAGCATCATCAACACGTTTTCAAAGTGGGAGGCAGGCCTTCCCTCGTGGGCTCCAAACAGTGAATGTAATTGGAAAAAAAATATTACATTAGTTATCAAAAGGAGATCACAGAGAATAGTCTAAATGTGTGCGATTTGGTTAAAGAGTCTGTTCAAAGGTTCAGTGTTGGGGGATTTTACTGTTTTTCCCACTTTCACAGAAACAGACCTTTTTTTATGTATTTGGTCTGATCTGAAGTTATGTCAAACAGCAATATTAGGCTATGTTGGCTCAATTGTTGAGTGTCTATGGGATCATATAACATAATCATGATCCCATAGACCATAGCCCATAGTCGTTGGAAATTTCCTTACTTTGGCAGTAGTTTTTCTTGATGGCATGATGGATGAAATGTCAGAGGATTGCTGAAGCCATAACAAACCATCCTACGCCAATGTCTGAACTAAATTTCACCCTATCCATCCAAACCTTGTTGAGACATTTCACTCAAAACCGAAACTGTCAAACGTCAGAACAAAATTTTATGGCAAGCTATCCAATACTAGAGATGCACCGATTTCAATTTTCTTGACCGATCAAGGCCAGGTCTGACCTGCCAATTCTGATTTTGGCCGATTACGATTTTCAATCTTTCTAAGAACTATAATTGACAGCATTTACAAACATTTTTGCAACTTTTCTTACTACTTCTTACTACTATTTACTACTATTAAATATTCATTAAATACTATTTTACATTTTCTCCAAAGTCATCCAGGTTACTGCCAGGCCTTATTATAGTTTTATATTAAGATTATGAATAGGGGGAATGCGATCTTGCAAGATCATGGAATATCGTGGGATTTTGCAGGACACAATCGCACATGATCACATGTGGAAGCAGATGTAAACAAAGTGATGCAGTGCAACAGTTTACCGCAGTAAAACTTTGCTGTGAGAAAACCAGACGCAGAAGTTAAACTAGTCTGGATGTGGAAATGTTTGAGGAGACACATCAACGCAGGTTGTTTATTCTTCAGCCAGAACAGGATGTGAGATTTTAACTGTCCCTCTGTGAACAGCAGTCTGCTGCTGGCTAATATTAGTCTGAAGAGCTACAAAGTTTATGGCTGTTCTGCGACATTGTCAGCTGCTCTGTCTCGTTGTAGACTGTCTGTCTTCTCTTTATCCTGGTCTTGGAATCTGTTGCTAACACCAAATTCATGCAAACATGTGAGTGTGTGCAGCTGTCATCAGCGCTGTGGTGGGTGTGATATCACAGTCAGTTTGTCTGCTGTGTGCATGACGAGACCATCATGCAGAACACGTGTGTGACAATGACAGGCACAGAATTGGATATGTGATGCCGACCGTCCGGTCACCGTCGGGGCTGGTCACGCTGAAAATCAGCCAGTTCCGGTCTCTGGCCGGTCGATCGGTATATCTCTAACAAATACTTTTGCAATATTTCAGTCTGGTTCAAAGGGATGACTAACAGACAAACACTGCCAACCACAGAGCCACTGATAGCATGACTAGAAATACAACAAGGGAGTTGCAGGCATAATTGAATATAATGGAGTGAAATAAACAGGAGGTAACATGTTCCCAGTTCTGTAAAGCATTTAAATGTGATGTGATCCAAATACTTAGCTCATAGAGGAAATGTTCTGAAACCAGAATGGTAGGGGAAGCTGCAACGATGAGACTATAGATGGCAGAAAATCAAACACAGCTAAAAGCAACATATAAGGACCATATAGAGAAATTCAACCACAATATGTTCAACAATGCATGTCAGACAGAATGGATTACAGTATGAATGGTGTTGATTATGAATGATTAAGGAGGCGATCTGAGCAATTTAGATTATCTATACATGATATTAGATAAATAGTGTAAATAATAACGTGAATAAAAGGGGAGCACATAAGATAATTTCATATGGGTGTCTTATAACGTATTATCTTCTGTTCTTTTGCTGTGTTTCCTCATGCTAATTCTCCCCCAACACCTTTACCTTTCACTTATAACCTCTGCTCTGGTGTGTGAATAATTAATGGTCCTTATTACTGACCTCAGCGAGTACATATCTATAATTGAACCTGTACACACACAATGAGTATCTTTGCTGTGTGTGTGTGTGGCGAGGTGAATCTCTGGCCAGTCTTTCCTCGGGCCCCCTGCCTAGAAAAGATACAGAGAGAGGTCTCAGAGTTGTTTGGCCAGTGCAAATGGTCTATGAGTTAATGAGGTCGATGTGGAGAGGCAGGTGCAGTTTGGATACTTGAAGAGAATACTGAGTATTTCTGTTTTCTTTTTTTTTTTTTTTTTTTTGCTCTCTCTCTCTTGCCTCTGCTGACCACATCCAAGTGAGCTCTGGCTCTGCGAAAGCTCTCATTGCAAAATTCACAATTCAGAACTGGAGGCTTCTGCTGTGATTGAATTCGACTTAAGTGAAACATGATGAGAACATGTCAAGACGATGTCGCTGAAGTCTGATGTGAAGGATTTTTTGTGTGTGTGCTGTGTGTTTCAGAGAATGCTCTCATGACGTTTGGAAGTGAACCAGAGCAGCACCCAACTCTAAGCCAGTCCAGTACACTCAGCCCCGGCCACAGCAGTAGAGAAAACAGGAGCACCACTTCTTCACAAGAAACCATAGAACCTACGAGGAACATTCTGGAAACAATAATACCAACACAGGTACGCAGTCATACATCCAGCAGAGAACTATCTCTGACACTATAAGCAAACATATCTCAAAGCCATTTTTAATTATCAAGACCTCTTTATTTAGAATTTTATTTAATGATTGTTAGTAAGAATGAACCAACACTGATATCAGCACTGGGTATTAATGCTGCACAATTAATCGCTATTGCAGTGAAACAGCAGTATGGTCAAGTGCACTATCCAAATTGCAGGACCACATCCAAATCACCATTTTTTTGAAAAAAGGAAAATGTGTCAGAGAACAGCATTATAATGAGGAAATGTAGTAATGAATAGATGACATGGCCTAAAAATCTTGTTCTCCAGATAAAGAAAACATGTTTGTTTGGTGCAGACCTCAATAAATATCACCATCATGATGTTAATAGTTTTTTGTTTTTCAGATGAAAATGAAAATGAAACAATGTGAATGTTTGTTTTTTGTTTTTTTACCAAATCACGCAGACCTACTGGGTATCAGTCCAACACTGTGCTAATGTACTCATATGCATACTCATAAAACCACTCTGATACCACCACAACTGACACCACGTCACTAGAAGCAGCCGCTTCAACACAAGCATTTTAATAAGATATCTTAAGAACCAACACGGCACAGAGGTTGGCAATGCTTACCCTCTTTTCTTGGTTGCACCGTCATTATCAGTTAGAGACTTGTCCTCAACGTCATTCACTAATGACTGCAGCAACGTATTGTAAAGTATTATCCAACTTAAATAGCTGGGGAAAAAAAGTTTTAGCCCGCATCTCTCTTTTTTTTAGCAGCTGGCCATAAAATTGTGTAACAGTCCATGTAAACCTGAAACAAACTCACAGAGTACACTTGAAGACCACAGCCATTGTCCAGTAAGTCCCGGCGGGCGTAAACTAGTTAAAAGCTTCAGCTTCAGATTGTATTCATCTGCTGTTGCACAGGCTTAACCATCCTTACCAATATTTAAGAGACAGTCTAGTTTAGAAAGTAAACAACACCCGTTTATGTTGCTTACATTTTACCATCCAATCACTTCAGTCACAAGGAACATACAGCCAGGTCTTACAAAATTGTTACAGGTTTTAAACCAGGGTTTTAAATTTATGATTATTGATTTTCTTCATCGATTCATAACCTTTAAAGAGTCTTGATGCATCAAAGGATTGATTAGCCTTTTCCCACCACCCCTAATAATTATAGTTTTTTCATATTGTTTTGAAAGGACGCACATAGTGAAAACTGGTGCGGTCTATGTTTCTGTCATGTGCTCTGTCAGAAATCACATACTATGCATTACATATAAAATGTGTTGTATCGTTCAACATGCTTTTGTGTAAATGAAATTTAAACCAACGCATTATTGACATTACACAAAGCTGCCTTGGTCGCTGTCTGCTTTTGTTTGTTACAGTGTGTTGTTGCTGTTGTTGTCACTACTGCACTGCAGTGTGGGATATTTAAGCTGTTGTAGTGTCCAGTATTTGCATACTATAATATTTTCCCAGAAACAGCATGCACCCTGTGTAATACTGGTTTCATACATACTGATAAAATCCCACATACTGTTTAAGCGTTAATATGGACTTTTGGATGCAGCCTAAGTCTTAGTTGTCTACTCCTGTCTTCGGTGTTTCTGAATGAATCAATAGAGAAGGTAGTAGTAGAAGTCAACATATAGTCTGCCATATCGTGTGTTTTAACATAAGACAACTGGGGGCTTAGAAATCTGCACATAGTAGCTTTTACTATTCCACTTTTAACTCTGTGTCGCTGCAACATGCAAAAGATAATGTTTTTCAGGCTACCAATGAAAATCTGATTGCTGGAGGGACCACAGTAATATAAGAAGGCCTAATGCTGAGATCAGACTATAAGATATCAACCAATCAATAGCCCAACCCAACATTGCTGTCAAATGGGAGTGCCTCACGACTGGCCTCATTCACAAACTGACAAATTTGTGCTTAAATTGTCTTTACAACTGTTTTACACACTAATCTGGGACTTATCAATATTTTCTTACCTGAATTTGTTTGAACTCTGCAAACACTTTATTATTATTATTATCATTATCATTATTATTATTGGGTGAAAATCCTTGCCTGATGTCTTCACTTTCACTCAATCCATTTCTCCATGGACACAACATGCATGCCATGGTTATTAAAGCCCAAGGAGTTGTTATGATGAGAAGCAAAAGTGCCTATTTTGGCTTCCTCCTTGGACATGGGAAGCTTAGCGGTGTGTCTGTGGTACAGACTGAATGGGGAGAGACGGTGCTCAGCATTGGTTGGAAGCTGCAATTAATTGCAGTTAAAATACTACATATTATACATACTAATATCCCTTGTATTTTCTTCTATTCTTTCTTATATAGTATTGAAGGATGCAATACAGTTAATCCATTACAATTTAAGGATGCAATTTTACAGATTGGTGAAAAATAATAACACATCATAGTTGTTTATTTTTTCACATCAGCACTACATTTTGATTAGTGTATTAAATAAATGCCTATGTATCCGTCTGCATACTCCACTTTCATAAACAAGTCACATCCATACAGTCTATAGTCACTTCGTTGTGAATGGAGAATACTGTCCCCCTGAAGCTGCCGTACATCTGACAGGCCACTGTCCGTTATAGGAAACACTTGCGGGGTTACAACTAGTCTGATTGTCACTGTCACTGACAAACCAAGAGTTTAACAGTGTTTTCCACTCTTGTGTGTGATCAAACCACCAACTGCAGCGAGTTTTACCCGATCACGGGCAGGGTCGGACGGCTCTTCCCGAGGCAGCAGGTGGGATGGAGCTGCATTCAAAACGTAAATACGAGACAAACCCCGTCCTGCACTGATTCAAAACGGGATGCATTTAATCCTCAAATACGGGACGATTCCGTATTTCAGCGGATGAGTGACAACTCCAGTGGTGACACAAACCACAGACTGTATACACAGACAGACTCTCCCTAAATCACGTGATGCGATTAATCGTGCGGGGTTTTTTTTTTAAGCGTTATTGTTTCCAGATTAATCTCATGTGTTAACACGTTAACTTTGATATCCCTATTTTTTTATGCAAACATATTTCCACAGCAAGAACATTTCTATGTACATGTTAGTGAATGAGGCCAAATGTCTTTCTAAAGAGATTAGCATGCCCAAATATTTTGCCCTGTCTTGCCTAGTTTGGGCAATTTAACAAATATATCAGCAATTATCAATTAGTTTATCGACAGTTATTTTTTTTGTATTTATGTTATTTTATTTTGCTAATTTAATGGTCTGCAGAGTGAGAGGCGTTGCCCAGCAATGCTGCACATATATATCTGATTGGTGGGCAGACAGTAGCTGGTTCAAAAATTTTAACGTCATGTTCAGGAAAGCAGTAACAATTTGACATCATCAATATGATAATTATACCTGTGGGTAAAATCATGCCTGTACCCATAATGTGTGCTGTGCACCCACACATCTACCTTCTTTATACAGACTGAAAGAAAAAAAGAGCCTTCCTTCATTGCCAAGTGACGATGCATGGTTTCTAGGTTCACTGTAATAAAAACTTAATTACATACTTAAATATTTCAATGACTCCCCATGCTCCAATGTGCACTTATTCATGTTATTATGATTCCAATCCAAGATATGTCAAGTAATGATGACTCTATGATTGTCCAATCTCACTTGATCTCATTAAGCAAAAATATAATGTAGTCTAGGGGTCTAATGTGGTCTGGGGGTGTTTTCCTCCACCTTTGCCAAGCCCTAGTCTCTGTCTTTACCTTAACCCCGTTTTTAATCCTGACCCATGATGTTTAATGATGACCACCTGAAACTCCAAGGCCTGTTTGTATACACACTATAGTAGTAGCAGGTCATCAGCACTGGAGTATCCATAAAAGAATGGCCATAATCTCATATGTCTGTCTCCTCTAGGCCCTGGGAAATGAACTGCTAGTGGGCCAGCCCACCCTGCCATCCAACAACCTTGCCATCTCTGCTTCACCTCCCAGCCTAATGCTCCAAGCTGCCCTCGGCCTTCTGTTGTTGCTCCTTCATCTGCTCAACAATGGACTCTAAAGACTGCAGGGGTGCGTGCTGAGGACCCTCCTAGTACCAAACAGATGGGAGGACCAGTGCAGTTTGGAGGAAAATGGACCATGTGGCATTACTCCTTCTAAATATGTACAGCGATTCTGTTTTTCTATTTTTGTGTCTACGTGGTTGAGACCTACTGGTGTTCTCTCTCGGAGTGCGGGAGACTTCTGCAGACCGAAGCCAGTCTGTACATATGTACATTGTCGTCAAACTGAAATGAAGTCAGAGTACCGCTTTTGTGGACTAACCCAGCTCTCAGCTATCCACATGTATCCATTTTCAAGAGTTATTATGAAAATATAGAGACATGAAGTATGTCAGTACCTGTGAAGATTTGTATTATCAACAGAAGCTCTTATTTGACATATTGTAAGGGAAAATGGCTGGAGTGAACCAGTGAACTTTGTGTCTGCTCTGTATTCAGCACACAAAGTGACTGCAAAGCTGCTGGGCTATAAGGGGCTTTAATACTACTCTCCTTCAGTGACTGAAAGAGGACCATTATTTCTGACCAATAATGAAATGGTGGAGAGAGAGATGGACAATAGAGCTACATTTTGCTCAGACATCCTGGACAAATTCTTAGACGTCCAGCAGCACAATCTAAAATTGATGTGGCAAACCAGAGTACATAAGATAAACCTCGACGTAAAAAAAGCTCTCTCCATGAATAAGGTTGCCCTTTGTCAAACTCTCTCACACCACTTTGTTATTGCTAAAGCTACAGCTGTTCATAGAAAACACAAATCCTTGGTCTTTATCAGCAAAGACGAATTCTTGGACTTGAAAGGAAATCAGAAAAAGCAGTAACTGTTTACCTGTAGCTGCTGTAGTATGTGTTCGTGCGCGTAATACCCTTTTATTTCTCATTGTGTATGTGAACGTTGCTATACAGGGCTCCGAGTTGTGCCAGAGAAGGAAGTGAAAGGTTTGACTTATCGAGCGTCGCCAACACCAGTACAGAGCCTGTTTGAGATTAGACAGTTATGAATGATTCAGTATTTTCTGTTCTGGGAACATGCCAGTGAATTCTAAATGGGACCAGAGGTGCTGCAAATAAAAGTTCTCAGCTCATTATGTTCACACATTTGCATCATTCAACCTTTTTTTTTAATGACAAATGCTTTGTTTGGTGTTTTTGAAGTGAACTCTCTCAGTCAAGTCTTCTGGGGGGACAGAAGCAACAAAACTGAATACATATTTGTCTAAAGGGATACTCCCATGAGTACTATGAAATGCATTATTTTAAGTGAGAATATTAACAGGATTTTAAAGCATAATCCAGCCACTTGTGACCTAAGATCTCTCAAAACTGTCTAACTAAAAGCTCACCTGCTACATCATTTGCAGCTACTATACATCTTGCTGTTGAGGACCCCAAATAAAGACCTAGTCTGACATCAGACTGAACTGTAAACTTGTTACATGATATTTCCATATTCAGCTTCATTCTCCCCTCTTAGACTGGGTTTACACAGGGAAACAAGTTTAGTTGATTTAAACTTGGGTGAAATTAAGTTGTAACTGACCCATCACTAATCTCCGGCCTCCTTAGTTACTGCTGCTACACCTGACAAGTTTTCCATTTTCGCACTGGACATGTTGTTAAGAGTGACAGGGGTGGCAGATTGGGAGAAATTGTTGAAACAAAAGATCTTTGACTCCACAGAGATGTAAACAAAAGCTTCTCATTTTTAGCTGACGACTGTAGATTTTGATGACTGAAAGGATGACTCTCATTAGCAGATTTTATAAGAGTAGGCTTAAACTTGAGTTCCCATCAGACACATTATAAAAAAAGAACCATATTAAGTATGTAAAGTTACTAGGGGTGTGACGATTCACTCATGCATCCGAAGCATCAGGCTTCAGTCTGTAAGGATGGAAGTGCATTGATTCAGACGGCCTGTATCGGTAAAAAGCTGAACATGAAAAAAAAAAACAATGCAGCAAAAGCATACAAATGTGTTCAATGTTTCATTTTTGGCATCAAGGAACTGCTGCTGTAACTTTCCCCAGTTTTCTCTCTCCCCCTGCCTCTGCCTGCACCGTTCTTGCTGGACGCCTGCAGGCTACAGTATCTCATTTACAAATGAGATTCTTAATAAGATGTTAACACCACCGGACTGTCCCCTTCTCTCTGTTCTCTAAACTAATAGTTTCATACAAATATAGCATTAACAGAAGGAATGTAAAGATTCTCACATTGCATTGTCTCGTATTGCATCGTTTCACATTGTGACAGGGCTGAATCTCATCATACCGAATCATTCGCTATTTAAAAATTTCTAAGATGCATCATATTGTTGAACATGCATTGAAATGTGTATTGAATCATCTCAGTCAGTGAGATGCACACCCCTTAAAGTTACTTAACATGATTGCTAACAGACTGAGGCTAAAGCTAAATATCCAGGCAACACTAGTCAGATGGTGAACTCTGACACACAGATGTAAATGATACATAACAGACAGATACAGATACAGATACAATCATTAAGTGTGGAAAGAGAAGCGCAAAGACTCACCCACCTGGACCAACTGACACCCCCCATATCAAATCAAATGGAACTACTGGGAGTAAATCATGAGTTTGGCAAATGCAGGGGTTAGGCAGACATGCTGATGTGCGCAAAACAAAGTTCAATCCATCCCCGACATGTTTGCTCTTGTGTTTTATATTACTTAAAGATTACAAAAAGATTCCACATCCACACAGAGTAACGCTCTTCTTAGAGACCCATACAGCCTGCTTCAACACAGAGAGAAATGCAAAGCTTGACAGGCCTGCAATGCCTTAGTCACAGCTTCTAATCTATGATTGGACAGTTGCTGTTTGCAGGAGGGGCTAGGTAAGGGTCACTTGACTTACATGGTGTAAGGCCCTCTGCAACACACTGAAACTTCTGTGAAACCCAGAACCAATAGTTTCTAAAACTAAACTTGTGATGATTTCAAACAATTTTAACTGATTTGTTTATAAATGACAACAGTTTATCACCAAAATGAACAAAATGAGAAGATGGTCACAGACTTCACATCAGGTGGGTAACAACATCAACAAACCCATGCGAGTTTGTTTACATTGCACATATCTGTGCTTAAATATAAAATTTAGATGAAAATGAACTCAAATACAATCATACATCAAGCTACAAATTCATACTGATGACAGTGAATCAAAGGGTGAATGTGCTCACTAAAGCATCAGATCAAACGATCCAGTGATCCACTGGTGTCTCTTTTGAGTGGCCAGTAGGTCGAGTTTTCTCCTCCAGCATATCAGTAAGCTATAGCTCTCTTCCTGTTCTCCAGGACAGCCATTAGGGCTGCACAATTAATCGAAATTATATTAACATCGCAATATAGCTTTCTGCAAATTTCAAATTGCAGGAGGTACAATATTTCAAAAGGCAAAATGTGACAAAAAACTTTTGAACGAATACATTTCGTGAGGTAGAGAGGTCCTACACATCAAATTCAAACAGATACAATTAAAACAGCCTAGAACAAGGAGGTCTCCCGGATATGTTTTGGAGCTGTGGAGCTGGAAGCCGCAGGTAGAGTAACAAACGCAATCAGATAATTAATTGTGTTTTCTTCTGGTCACAGACTGCCATGAAGTTAGCTCGTAACTGCTTGTTAGCTAACACTAGCTCTGCAGCTGCATAAATACTTTACATAAACTGTTTGAAATTTCTTTTCTGTGGCAGTAAACACAGCAGAGTTGTGTTGGATTCAAGATCAATGTCACCAATCCATGTACAGATGCAGATTGCATAGACTTATGTTTCTGTGAATTACGTTGTGTCTAGCAGCACAACATGAGAGCCAGAAAACAGTGTGCACATCACACCTATACAACAAAGAGAAAACTCTGACTGGATGTTAACTACCCTGATATCAGTGTAGTATCGATATTGGCAGATATCCAAATTCAAGTATCAGAGTCAGATTGGAACTGAACTTAAAACAACCTCAGATCAGCATCCATAGCTGTCAACATTGATATTACTGTGCCTCCTTTTGGTGCACAGCTTGACGACAGCATAAAGTGATAGTTCACCCAAATATGAAATTTCACTCAGTATCTACTCACCCCTGTGCTGATGTGAGGATGGGTGAAGATCTCCAGTTCACATAACACTCCCAGAGTCTCAGCGGAAAACAGCGTTGTAGCCAAATCCAGTACAATTGAAGTGAATGGTGACCAGTTTTAAAATGTAAAAAGAGAACACAAAAAAAGAAAAAAACACAAAATGTCTCTATACTGCTCGTATGGTGTAATCCAAGTGTCTGTAAGCCGCGACATTAAAATGTGACCCAAAAAGACGTCATTTACACCATGTTTTTAGCATGAATGTCAACTGTAGCCTCTCAGACTGGATCCACATGCACACGCTGATCTTCACCAATCCTTACATCAGCACAGGGGTAAGTAGATACTGAGTGAAATTTCATATTTGGGTGTTTTGAAAACTAACACAAAAGTCTAGATTTCCATACATTTTTAATATCAGATTTAAATAATGACTACATTTAAAGGTCCAGTACCCAAAATGTCCGAGACTCAAAGTTAGATTCCAAAAGAGAGTCCTCACTCAGCAGGGGATAAAGTTAGGGATGACTCTACAAAGCTCTCTATCAAAAGCAATGCTGCACTCCATTGCAAGTTGGAATTTGAGAGTTCTGAGTAGGAATTCTCGACTACCAATCTAAATATGTCCCAGTGCGTCTGCTCGGGAAAACATGGACGCCTGCAGTAAACTGACGTTTGCATGGTAAGTCTATGAACTTGCATCACTACAGCACCTGATTAGCTCAGATACTTTTATCAAGCAATCAAAAGGAAATGGGAAGTACAAAGTTGTTACAGCCTGTTTCATAACAAAAAACACTACATGTTTTGATGAAAAGGAAACTGATTGCTCTTCACTGTGTGTGCTGCCACAATGTGGTGACGTCAGCCGTGTTACTGTTGGCAAACTTGGGCTGGATGAATTTTGGCCCAGTTTCTGACTTGGAACTCTGACTTGAATGATCGTGTCATTGCACTTTTTCGTGTTGGAGGTCATTTTTTCCCAGAGTTCCGAGTACAATGGATTGCAGCATTAGTCAAGAATGCAACACTTTGTTGAACCATGGTGATATCACTTCATGGGCACTGACACTGAAATCAGCTGCAGTGACTTACAAACTACAGCAACACGGGGAGGAACTCATTATAGTACAAGTGTAGATGAGAAACCGATTACTGTGATGAATCTGAATGCTCAGAATATGATGTGCTCAGCTGATTTATACCAGACTCATCACTCCATGAGTGATGCATTTTCATTTTCAGTGTGCAGCGTTCTGGAAAAAACAAACATAGTTTAGAATCATCTCTTATCTCTGATGACCCATGATACAATTTTTCAAACTGGAGGTTCATGTCCCCAAAATCTTGTCACTCCAATTATAAAGCACAGTACGCATGATGATTTAAAGGAATTCCCCAAAGAAAACTTCATTGAGCTCATGAAATATGCAAACAAGGAGGGATTTCATGTAAACATGTTTGATGAAGGTCAAATTTAAAGTAATTTCATGACATCATGTACTGTTTTCCTGAAGCTGTCACATCTCATCTTTGCTAAAAATGCCCTTCTCTGTGTGTAATACAGCATGCTGGCGGTTGATTACACCCTGAATCACAAAACAGGACCTCTTGTCAAAGGGAGTGCTATTTGTGTTTCATAAATTGATACATTTTTATGTAACTACATGCAGAGTTAGTAAACAGAGTAAAGAAAAGAAATTATGAATCAGGTAGCATAAATTAATATCAGTTATTTATGTTTAAAATGGACACAAATGTCATTTGAACCTTCCAAAGTCCCACCCCCTTTTTGCTCTTTCCTATAAAAGCGACACAGAGGGTTACATTTTAAGTTAAATAATGTTTATGATTGATGTAGATTAGCAAGCTAGTTATCTAGCATTTTGCTAACATTAGCAAATTTAAGATGTGTCTTTTAAACACACAGCAACATATCTTAAGTCATTTTTTGTAAAGTGTCTTTGAATGTCCTCAAAAAACGCTATACAAGTATAATGTATTCTTATTCTTATTATTAGTCTTCAAAATATGGTTTTCTTTTCAACATAGGCAAGCCTAGTGCACAGCATATTTAAATACAAAAAACAAAACAATATCAAGCTTGCTCAACTGTCATTGGAGCAGAGAGCAAAAAGGGTGGGGCTTAGGAAGTATTAATTAAGACAGTTTGGCATTCCTGACACAAATACAAAATCCCTTGAGACTGTGAGACCAGAGACTGATGCTTGCATCCTACATTCCCTGTGTGGTTAAGTTTAGGCTACAAAAACACTTTGGTAAAGGTTAGGGGAAGATTGTGATTTATGTTTAATAAAGTAAAATCTTGTCTCTGCAAAAAAATTAATGTTAATCATGCTTTATTTGCCAAGAAAGTATATTATGGGGAAAATTAAGTTAGGGATGCACAATAAATATCAAAGCTAGTAATCGTAAATGTATGTTATTATTTATTATTCTAGTTAGTTATGTAGTTTGTTATTTTTCAGTCAGTCAGTTCTGTATTCAGTTTAATACATGCAAAAGCAAAAAACTAAATAGAACAAATTACTACAAGTATTAGTATAGTCAAAAACACACATTTGAAATAGATTTTAAATTAACTGTACAATGAGAAGAACTATAATGGCAGTATTGAAATTATAACCCTTTATAAGCCTTTCTTATTTTCAGGTGAGAATAAACATCAGGTTATATGAATTTCTTTTTGAAATACCAAAACGTGAAATTACTAGTTATCTGATCAATATTGATCATGAGAACCAGGTAATTGTTATTAGCCAGCTGGGTCTGATTCTCAACTCCTCCGATACTGATAAAATGTCACCGCCATTCAGTGATTCATACAGATGCTGACACAACCCATTCAAGACTGAAACCGATGCACCAGTGTTTTCAAGTGACTTTGATGTAAACCCATCAGCAGCTGTAGGAGATGCCCCAGGCTGGTGTGGAAGAGGGGGGGGGAGTCCACACACTGAAAAACTCGAGTGGATGGATGCGTCAAATAAGAAACTTTCATCACGTGAGTTTCGGGTTGCAAGCATGGAGTGACACATGAGTAAGCGAGCTTGGAGTGACATGTGAGTTACAGACAGTACATCATGTGGCTTTCAGAACGGGACTTTCATAGTCATGGTAACCCCAAACATGGTTTTATCCTAAACCTAACCAAGTAGTTTTAACCATGTTTTGAAAGCCTGTTTCTAGGTTGCTTTTTTGCATGCCCAAAATGTAATAATATACTTTTAAAAGTGAGTGCTTCAGCAATGAACTAGTGTGTATCCATAGCTCGAACAGGAGTTCCTTTAAAGTCTGACTAAACTATTGCAGATAAATATTTTTACAGAAGGTCGCCTATGAGTCAGGTTGTTCTATAGACTATTAGAATTTTCATAAATTACATAATGATCACTTTTTCTGGAACCCTGCATATAGACTGTATATTTTCAGCTGACAGATCCACCATACTGTCTCTGACTTCAGCATCATGTTTTAATCCACTGGGTGGAAATTTACTCTCTGGATATTTCATGGTAAGATGCTAGCGAGGTGTAGGATTTCAAATATTTATGACAACAACCAGTGCTGGCTTTGATGGGCTTCCCAGAGCTCTGTTTCAGTTTTAATATGATTTAGTGTTTAGGTTCGTCCATGACCTTGTTTGAGATCAAACAGCTAATGTAGTTTTGAAGCAAAGCTGTATCTCTTTTTTTTTTTAGGTTATCAGCAGTAGATGGAGGAACTGGCTTATGAATTGGACAGGTAAAATATCCTGACACACAAAAAAGAAGAAATATTATGCTATCCACGCTTCTTTCGTTTCTTCATTCCTTTAATTTTTCTACAGCTTTCATGATGTGTTAGGGATTATTGCTTGGATTCATTCACCCCCTTCGCCCTTGCCCTTCCATTCACCGCGGTTTCTACCCAACGGTGGCTCTGAATCCAACACAGATCAATATCAACAATCAAACATTGCTCTGGGGTGTTGAAACTCTTGCCATTTACCACTGGATCATTTTACTTGCAACACATAAACAAGCTTTCACTGCTTTCACTACTTGTATTTCCAGATTTCATGTGGTTCCTTTGTCTTTTCCATGTCACACCACAACAAAGTACAGCCAGGGCTTGTTGTGACTTATGTCAACTTCATTTTCCTCTCCAAGATAATGACTTGTTAGTGGCTACAACGTGATTTCACTTCGAAAGTGTGATTAAAACTTCCCGCAATCACAACGAAACATATTAAATATTCACTCTTAGAATACTGCATGAGCTGTAAATCAAAAATGTACTGGGGAGATGAGTAATGATGATTATAAAATGGCAGACAGGTCGGGACCCATCACTCCAAGGGTTCTGCTGAAGCAAAAACAAATTAATATTGTCATGAGATCTCCAATTAGAATGAAAATTTTAATTGTTTTTATGTAGATGATCAAGAACTTTTCTGTAAGAATTCTGTGAGACACATATCTCGTATCCATGTCAGCATCTGCGTAAATACCAACAACAGCTGAAATTAACTTCAGTCTATTTAGGACATGGCAGACAGGATGAAATTAATATGAATGACACCATAATAAGTAAAAGAAACATGCAGCAGGTTATAATTGTCAAAAACTAAACTAAACTTGGGCAAAAAAAATAATAATAGTAGTAGTTTATTTCAGTCCTGGTCAACACTTTCACAGAAAGAGAAATAAGCAATAGGTAACAAAAGTTAAAAAGGTCACTAAATTGATGAAAATACATATACCTACCCTTTTTTACATAACACATTATGATAAGCAACAGTAGCACTGGGTTTCAGCTTCAAAAACAAAAGAAAGTGTCATGACCGGGCTCAACGGTAGAACAAAATATGAAGACCACACATGACTCTTTAAAGTAAAAAAACAAAAATGCATTTAAATAAACCAAATTAAATATGTATCTAAGTCAGCTCTTCAGTGATTCTTGTAGTGTGTGGATATGTTTGGTGTAAGACAAAAACTATATAACCCAAGACCAAACAAACCAAAACACTGAAGAGAGACTGAATGCTCAGGCACCCACAAATATAGTTGAGCATTCACATCAACTCAGGTGTTTGCCATCTCTCCCAGTGAGCCACTACCCAGATCCTAGGCAACCAAATGGAAAGTGGGTCAGATGCCCAGGGGCTGTCACAAAGGACAAAGAAAACACAATCAACGGAAGACAAACAAACTACAAACAAACAAACAAAACAGAGACTGAAACAAGGTTCGAGACATCAATACATTTCATGTGCAATCTTGTGTGTAACTATTTTTTTTATACAGGCTTACAACCTTATTTTTAAACTTTTTTAATGAATGATTCCTGAATGAACAGATATTTGGTGTTATTTTTGGCATTCAAAAAAAAGTTTGCCTGGCCTCCTGCTAGGCCTGTGGAATTATAGGGGAAACACTGGATATGTATCAACAGCAGACACTTCATCAAAAGCAATACCATTTTTTTTTTTTTTAATAAAATGTTCAACAATTAAACCTAAATGCAAAACGCTATTAAAGCATGTAACAAATACACCCTGGCTCATAAACAGTCAATAATATCACTTGATAACGGCACATTTTTTCAAGTGACATGCAAACAGCCAATCACTGAACAGCTGCGTTCTTCAGTTACACCACTGACATGTGACACAACGACAGAGACCGTGGAGAGAGAAAATAAGTGCAGACTAGGGCCGAGTAACATGGCTTAAAACAAATTTCTCAATATTTTTAGGTTATTCTGCAAAACATATTGTTCCAAAATAATATACCATGAATTCGACAACATTATAGGGATGAGTATCTGTGCTGTTCCGTGTGAAGGAGCTCCTCACCCTCTGATAGAAACAACAGGAAACTGCCACACCGGGCGCTGACCTGTCGTTTTCCATCTGCACTAATATGGTCGCCGTTTCCGTTCATCTCATGTGTCACTCTCACTATTCGCTGTAAGTCCATGTTCCGACGGGGCAACTGAAAAACACAACAGTTAAATGACTGGCTGTTCACGTGTCACTGTAGCACCTAGGGATATGATAGGCTGTTTGTAAGCAAGGGCAGGAGCACATGAGGGTTTGTCTGTTAAATGATTGGCTGTGCAGGTTTTACTCGTAGAATGCTCCATTATCAAGAGATATGACAGGCTGTCCATGAGGTGGGGCGTAGTCGTTTTCTAGGCAGTCTGCATTCAATGCATTTTAATCAAATTATCAAACATTATATCAAACTACTTTCTTACTGCTATTGATTGATTGATGACATGTCTATTGCAGAAGGCTGTTGCTATTGTTTTATCATCCATGCCAACAACTAAGTTGGTAAATGCAAACAGTAATTTGACAATAACAACTAATGACAAGTTCTACACTGTAAGTTGATCCACTGTTTATAGCTGTCACTTGTCTGTCTATGAAGCTAAACCCGTTATCCTGAAAACAAAATCCCACTGCTAAGAAAATACACACACTGACTCACTAACATATTGTTCAGTTTAACCATTATAAACATCTGCTCTCTCTAAAAGATTATTAATGATTGTTTACAACTAATAAACAGACATTTGCTAATTACTGTTAATGTGTAACAGGCAAAAATAAGAATCATTCCAGACCAGAATGGAGATTTCAAAAGAGGACACTGAGGCTGTTGCGTTGCTGTCAGAGTAGTCAGTAGGGATGCGCGTGATTAGTCGACCATATGATTAAATGTCCCCACCCAAGCTAGTCGGCACCAGAAATACTAGTCGTTTAAAATATTTATCAATATTTCATTCATGCACGAAGCCAGTTGTCTGTTGCCTCTTAGATTTTATGCAACTGCCCGCCACTAGTTGGGGCTGCAGCACTGTCAGACGGCTGCCCCTCTCGCCCAGCACATATGCCCTGATCGCCCTGGCAACCCCGGATGTTTATGTGAGAAAAGTTGGACAGATGAATGCCCACATTCAGCACATATACGGACATAAACCTGCAAGCGGAGCTGCTGCTGCTGCTAGCACTGCTAACGTTAGTTAGCTAACTGTGTGTCAGGCTGGCAGCTAACATTAGCTCTGGATCTTTTACCTGCAGACACTGTGACCCTCTTCAGTCTGAAAAGGTGAAGCATTTATTGAGTTGTTGTCATGTTTTGTACATTAATGTGTAAGGTTTGTATTGCACATTTCAGCAGCATTTAAAGTACGATTTGGCGATTGCAGACTGTGATTAACGGCTTCAAATGGTTCTTAATACACAGTATTTTTTTCGGACAGTGTTTAACATTATAAGTTAATAAATTCTGCTAAATTTAACTGCTTTCTGAATGTTTTCTTAGTGTTCGAATAGTCAACTAGTCTAAATTAAATTTTATGTTTAATCGACAGGGAAATTAGTCGCCAGGAACATCCCTAGTACTAAGTATTTCAATATAGCATGTTTCCTTATTTTTTAATCACCAATAATGTGGTCATGTAAATATATTACAGGTTTCTCCTTTAAGTCTATTGTTCGTGTGCCTGGATAAATAAAGTTATTGAATTCAAAAGAATGAGTAAAAGTCAAAATAAAAACATTCTTTCTTTATTAAAAACAGGTCAATAAAAATCATCGATACATATCAAAGCTGAAATGAAACATTTCATTGTGATAAATTTTCCAGCTGTATCGCCCAGCTCCGGTAATGACTCAAACTTGTGTCTGCATATTATGACTCTGTCTTGGAGCCTGTAATTCCCAGAAAGGAGCTTGTTTACTCTGTATGCTTTTTAATCAGTGTAACTCAGTGCTGATAATCTGTCTGAAGGACATCACTGTGTTACAACAGTCAGATCCTGCTGCTGTCCGGCCCTCGCCATGAGGCAAATCTAATGCAAAGTCATTTTTACATTACAGTGTGACATTTATTGTCCTTTCTACTAAAAATGGATATCTTGGTTTACGCTTAAGAGATAGAGATAGTGCTTTGTGTGTTTTGTGTGAAGTAGACACTTGTGTGAAGCCGGGTAATCTTTATAGATGACTGAGATTTTGTTTTTGATATTATCATAAAAAAATTTTCTTCCCATTCCTCCAGTAATTGATTTCTCATATTTGTAGAACAAAAATGTAAGGCTCTGAATCTTTGGCAAGTGTCTCCATGAGTTTGAAACAGCGTTGCATATTTTGTTGCAGACATACTCCTCCAGATGTACAAGTACGTTCGTGTTTGTCGGCTCACATCTGTGTTTGTATGCAAGTCTGTGTGTGTTCATGCGCATGTGTGTGAAGCATGTAGGCGTACGTCTGCAGACATCTGTTTCTGTGTCTGTAATCTGTGTGTGTCCATGCATATCTGTGTCTTTCTTTGTGTTTGCATGAACGCACAAGCACAAATTTTTTGCTTCTCATCCTACTGTTTGTATTTTCACAGGAACAAGACTCCACGCATATACGTGTGCGCAAGTTTTACTGGTGTACACTTGTGTGTCAGAAGTTTTACAAAAGTCTCACTGTGTATGAATTCTTCTTACAGTTGCCAGCAGCTGCACTAGATGCCTACAGTAAAGTCCCTGAGCAGAACAGCATCAAAGGGGGAGCAGCTGGACACTAATGACTGCCCACTATTCACCAATCCTTCACTGGCCTTTACCCCAATGGGCCCCAACAGGAGCCTTATGGGAGCGCACTTGATTGCTCGATACTTGAATTCTCCCTGCGGAGGCAATTTTTGGAGCAACTGCACCTCCTCCAGAGCCACTTCACAATTACTGCCACAGTATTTCACGGTGAGCTGGTTGACACTCTGTATACAGCGACATTACTCAGAATCACAGGAACATTCAGAGCCAATTTCCTGGCTAAATGTAGGGAATTGTTAGAAATTTCTAGCCTAGTTTCCCTTGGATTTACATTCACATTATTTACACTGACTACTTTTGGGCAGTATAACGACATTACAGTATACCAGGGTATCAAGACATCCAAACAGTATCATTTTCAGTTCCATAAAAAATACAGACACTCCTCTTCCTGTTAAACTGATTCTGATATGCTGGATTGAGGTGATGTATTATAGTGTGCAGCAGTGCAGTGCATAGTGTGGCACCAGAGGTCACTCTCTTTACTGGTGGACAAGGCAGCACAGCAGAGCTGAGAAACATGACATCTAGGGGATACAATTACTGGACTAACTTGTAAATAAATAAAAGCGCCTCTGTTTGGGAGCATTCTCGATTTAGTCCCAAGAATAAAGGTAAGCTAGCAAACACTGCAGACTACTGGTTGGTCAGAGGAGTGTAGCATAGCAAGTGTGTAAGTTACTATCAAGCATGGGAGAAGGCCAGTGATTGATTAATTACTGCCTATAGTAGCAGAGAGTGATGGTGAATGCACACTGAGCTGGGGAAAAGGTAAGCAGATAAGCTGTCAGTCTGGCAGTAAATGTACAGTGTAGGATTGAATTTCTCAAGCCCCAAGCAGAGCTCTGGAATATGTGTTTTTTCCCTGACTGCTGGATCACCGACAACCAGCTCCGTCTACACTGAGGGAGTAAATAAAGTCTGTAGTGGAGTACAGTCAAGACGTTTTACAGATACCGCCATAATACCATATACCCCAGTAAAATGTCAAGAAGGTATGAAGGTATGGGAACACAACACAAACTACAGCTTCTAAAATGATCATAAAGTTGAAACACCACCACTGTAAAGCAAAAACTGAACAGTATGACCTAGAGCTGGGCAAATGGACAAATATATCGTCAGTCAACGATGGGCTGAATCCATCGCCGATTGCTTTTTTTTGGCTGATTTTTAGGACAATATTTGTCATTTTATTTGCTAATGTAATAGTCTGCAGAGTGACAGCCTCTGCTTTGCACCACACTCTCATCCAGCAGCGCAGTACACACCCACTCAACCGACCATGAGTGCGCTGAGCTGGGTGAGGAGCGAAAGGTAAGCAGCCTGCAGAGTCAGACTCTTTACACTTTTTTCACACGGTGAATTAAGGATTTATTTTGACCAAACCAGAGTTGGTGTTTGTTGGAAGAGTGAACAGACTAACAAAGACGGTTTTGATGAGTTTTACAGGTTTTACTGTCGAGTTTGAATTAAGTGTGTTTTCCGAGGAGTTAATGAGCCAATTAATCTCTCTGTAGTTCGGTAAAAGAGACAAACTTGAATTCAGAAGGTGTACAGTTGTATTTCTCCGTTTAAAATGGAAAATAAGTGTGAATACATGTAATTTCTGACACTTTTATTTTGTCTAATGGACCTAGTGAATGTACGCAGCATAGTGAATTCGCCACTTGCACACATCGCCCAGCTAAGACTGGAGAGGACAGGAGGAGGTGGGAGGAGTGACGAAGATATCGCCAATCGCGAATGGATGGGCTGACGATGGTCATTTGAAAAATTTTAACACATCACCCAACTCCAGTATGACCTTCACAAAGGGAAGATTTATTGCAGGGCTCTTAAGACTGCTTTAGTTTTAGCTAGGTGTACCTAATAAACTGCTAACTATGCACACATTAAGCCTCGGCGATAATGGAGGAGGTGGATAACAGGAGGTGAGATTTTAACTGTCCCTCTGTGAACAGCAGTCTGCTGCTGGCTAACATTAGCCTGAAGAGCTACAAAGTTTACGGCTGTTCATTGTCAGCTGCTCTGTCTGTCTGTTGTTCTCTTTATCCTACTGTTGCAATCTGTCGCTGACACCAACTTCATACAAGCATGTGTCTGAGTGTGTGGAGCTGTAATCAGCGAGGTGGTGGGTGTGATATCACGTTCACGGTGCATCCCTAATCACTCCATGCTGTTTCTGTTGACTCACTCCATGCTGGTTCTCACATGTCAGTGGGGCAACCAAAACACACACACCAGTAAAATGATTGAATCTTCATGTGTTACTTAGTGCGCTCCATTCTCATCAGAACTGACAGGCTGTTTATGAACCAGGGCATACTTGTTACCTTACTTACTTATTACCCAGAGCATATATGTTATGATGAAACTATCCAACATTTTATCAAACTTCCTTATTGCTACTGTTGACGTCTCTATCACTGATACATATCGTTATCTTTTTATTGCCCAAGCCAAGTGTTGAGTGCCAGTTTATAAAGTAGTATTCTCTTTAAAGCAAGGAAAATCAAGGTGTGGAGTTCAGGGAGATGGATGGGCATGTAATTATTTTCTATTTTATAACCATAACCACCATCTTTCTGTGGAAGCGGCGCACCAAGCTGTAAACAGAACGTTGACAGATTATCACCTTATAAATTTGATATGTTAGCAAACAGTTGGTGGAGTCTTGTTTCCTGACAATCTGTGAATTTCTGTCCAGTATTCACTCAGTCTCTTGCTCCGTTTTGGTATTCACTAACTTGTGAGGAAAATATCTCAGACTTCGTAATGTTGATGTCAAAACAGAGCTTTTTTTGCGAGTTTGATGAATGTGGTGAGACTGAACCAAAGCAGCAGAGTTAACACTGGAAAATAAAGTAAAAATATATCCAATGTCACCTCCTACCTTCAAGGATGGGGAGATTTGGGAATTTGTAGTTTTTAATCATAGCCTGAAACTAACACTGGTAGTGTGTGTGGCAGGTTGTCAATAATATTGTGATGGAACATATGAACATATAAGCTGGAGGCATATAGCTGAACTGTAGACAAAAATCTGAAAAGAAAAAAAAAAAAAAAAACAGGAGGTGGCTTTGCACAGACCTCGCACCACTTGTAGTTCAGTATTCTTCAGTTATTCTACTATACACTGAATAAAAAAATAGTGCTACTTTCATCTCAATGTGTAGTTTCAGTGCAAACAAAGGCATGTTTTCCCTATGAAATGAAATCTACTCCTGATTGTGTGATACTACAGTACAAGGATGAACAACAGATAAGCCAGCTGGCAGATTTGCACTTCTCACCCCTTTTGACATTTCAAAAATGCCACCCCCTTTCATCCCTTGGCTTAAATCATGTCCCACTACCAAGAAGTCACTGCCAGCCTATAATCTCAACAGGACATCTGTTTTACATAAGAGAATTATTGTGTAGGAACTGAATTTCAAATATGACTAAACATGTAATTTATGGCCAATCAGTCGGCATTTTAAAAAGCATACATACAAATTCAATGAATTTAAGTATATTCAAAATATACTGTTTACAAAGTGAAGTGAATCAAGTTATAATTATAATCATTAGTAAGTATAAATGCAAATCTAAACTCTGATTTATGCGATATAAAGTCAAGTGTTGTCCATGAGTCAGTTATAATTACAAATAAGGCTAATACTTTTCCCTACTTATCTTCTACGGCTAAGTAGGGAAAAGGGCTATGTAGTAGTAATCTAGGGCTGGGCAATATAATGATATTATATTGTATTGTGATATGACACTAGATATCGTGATAGATTTTGGATATTGTTACATTGTGATATGTCAGTAGTGTCTTTTCCTGATTTTAAATACTGCATTACAGTTGAGAAATGTCATTTTGAGAATTTACCAGACTGTTTCAGATGATCTATTTTTTGCTTTTACTCACTTTATATCCACATTACTGATGCTTATTTGTAAAATAATCTCACATTTTGTGAAAGCACCAATAGTCATCCCTGTAATATTGTTGCAGTATAATACAACAAACTTATTTTATCCCCTCAGCCACTTCCACCCTTTGGAGTACACAACATATCAATCACAACTTACACAATCAGTAATTATCAATATCGACCCATATGAAACTTTACTCTCGTGATAGTTTTTTTTGGCTATATCGCCCAGGCCTAGTGGTTCCCAAACCTTTTCTGGTATGCCCCCATCTTCAGAAGCCACAAAAAGTTTGCAGCCCAGTGAAATTAAAGTCAGAAAACATCCCCCACCTTCAGTGGCTCTCTGCAGTTTGGGAACCGCTGGTTAAAGTAGACATAATACAACCCCAATTCCAAAAAAGTTGGGATGTTTTGTAAAATATAAATGAAAACAGCAATGAATTGCAAAAACTTTTTCATTTCATTTATCAATTGAATACAGTACAAACACAAGACATTTAGGCCTAATGTTCAAAGTGATTTACTTTATTGTTTACTGTAAATATACACTCATTCTGAATTTGATGTCCGCAAAAAAAATCCAAAAAGTTGGTCATGGAGCATGTTCACCACTGTGATACATCATCTTTTCTCTACTTTTCTTTCATCTTTTTCTTTTCATGTGGGAACCAAGGACACTAATTGTTGATGTTCGGAAAGTGAAATTATTTCTCAATCTTGTGTTATATACAACTTCAGGTCCAGGAGTCTCTGCTGTCATATTTTGGGCTTCATACACATGAGGGACAGGCCTGGACTGCAGGCAGGTCAGTCTAGTACCTGAACTCTTTTACCATGAAGCGTCATTGTTGAAACCTGTGCAGAATGTGTTTTTGCATTGTCTTGCTGAAATAAGTGGGGACATCTCTGAAAAAGACATCATCTGGATGAAAGCATATGTTGCTCTAAAACCGCTATGTGCCTTTCTGTATTAAAGGGGCCTTCACAGACTCACACCCCCATACCATCACAGATGCTGGCTTTGAAGTTAGCACTGGTAACAATCTGAATGGTCCTTTTCCTCTTTAGCCCGCACATCAAAACATCCATGATGTCTGAAAACAATACAAAAGCGGACTCTTCCGTTTTGGATGTGGGCCTCTCCACTTTGCATCGGTCCATCTCAGATGAACTTGGGCTGCAGCATTTCTGGATGTTGTTGATATATGGATTTCTCTCTTCATAGAGCATTAACTTGAATTTGTAGAGGCAGCAACAAACTATTTACTGACAATGATCTTCTAAAAATGTTGCTTAGCCCATGTAGTATCCTTTCCACAATTATATAGGTTTTAATGCAGTGCTGCCTCAGAGGTCAAAGGTCACAGGCATTCCATGTTGGTTTTTCAGGCTTTCCCAATATGTGTAGAGATTCCTCTGGATTCTCTGGATCTTTTAACTATTTGCCTGTGCAGTGATCAACTTTCTCAGTCATTTCTTATCCCTGACCGAACATTTTTGAAACATGTTGCAGGGATCAAATTCAGAGTGAATGTTTATTTATAAAAACAAACAAACACATTTCTAAGTTTGAAAATTAAGTTATTTTATTTTATTAATTATTTTATTTTATTTATGTTTTACATGATGTCCCAACTTTTATGGTATAAAAGTCTTTTAATCAACCAGGTATCACAGATTTCACATGACCCTCCTCAAAATACTTCAAAATATTTGCACTCACATATTCAGTAACTACAATCTCCTTTTCAGTATGAACTGTCCTAGCCTGTCATTATTAACCAATTAAGGCAGAGAAAAGCCAAACGGTGCTGGTTACGCTGTTCTGGTTCCTCTGATTGCTTCCTGCTGGGGCTAAATATATTCACGGATAGACCAACGTACATTTGGCAGGTGTGTTGAGCTTTTCTCACTTTTCAACTGCAATTGAGATCATGTAGAAAGCTCCTATAAATAGAAACCTCAAGTCAAAGTAGAAGTACAATAATTAAATGAAACTCTTCGCCCATGGTCATTTCTGTTTCTGTGCGATTTAATTGGCAATAGTTATGTTTTCAGTCTGAAAGAAAGCAGGGGCAACAGAAGCATAGCCTCTGGTGCAATTAACTAGATGACCTGGGGGTGAGAAAATGCAAAATGACTCTTGATTGGATTCCCAGGCTAGTGTCAAGAAATTTGGAATTGATTGATGATCATTCAACACACTGCTGGATGATACATAGGTAAAGTTGTTGAAACACCCCATTACACACCACACTGCCTCATGATACATTAGACAAGTCCACAGGTGCACATACAAGTATTCAAATTTGCCCACAGAAAAACATTCCTAATAATCTGAAGTCCTGATCTTGAACTGATTCGTTGACAGTAATCTTTCGGAGCATTTCTGTCTGTATTTCTGCTCTACTGCTAAATGAGACATTCCAAAGGCAACAGGCTGGTGGGTTGAGTGTATAGGGTTGTCAGTTCACATTTACCGTCGAGAGCAGCCATGCCCTCACTCAGTCACTATCATTGTAGTAAAGCCATTCAGACTAGACCAAGCAGCAGTTTGCCCCGAAGAGAACTCTCTGCATGGGCAAAGATATGGGCTAGAGGTTGGCATGTTCTCTTTCTGTCTCTCCCTTTCCTGCAGACATCCACCAACTGCTGAACTTTTCCACAGCTTAAGCTCCAGATGTAAGTCGAGTCAACACCTGCCCATTGGGAGCATATCACCTGATCCAGTCAGCCTTGATAAAACCACCTTTCCATTCTCCATCTTTGCCCAAAACAACAAAAGGAGTGAATATCATCACAGGCTTTCATGTACAAAATTTTGGAGAAGCCGTTTTCATTAAGAGCTAGTTTGGATTTTTTTCAGTGACTCCAAACTAGGGAACTATTTGATGATCTTTTGGAAAAGACAATGGTTTGGGTTAAAATAGATGAGCAGCTCCTGTGTTCTGTAAGGTAAAATAACTATTTCTGCCAAAGGACAGAGCGACATCTGGCTTATATAATGGCAGCTTCCCATCGGAAAAGGCTGTCTGACAGCAAGATAAAGAGGTAAAAACATTCTAAATATAGCATACACTTGAACAAGCCTTTTTTTAGGTAGCTAAAATAAGTTTTACTGACCCTGTCCACAGCAGTACATTGCTTAGGTTCCTAACAGGTGTGGGAATCTTTGGGTACCTCACAATTTGATTTGATTCTGATTCAGAGGGCCAGAGTCTGATGATAAAACCATTCTTGATGCATCAAAAATTTTAAGCTTTTCAGCCACGGGGTGTCGGTCAGATTGTATTTATCTGCAGCTGCTTACATTCAATCATCCTCACAAAACTCAATAAGTATCCCAGTTTAGAAGTAAGCATGATGTGCATGTTAGGGGTGGGATTCAGATTCAGAATCTATTCTTGATTGAATCAAAGTGTTTTGAAAGGCTAACTGAATTAATTAATGATTTAATAAATTTGAAAGCATCCTAAGCAATAGTGGCCTGCCTGTATGAGAATAATAAAATAAGCTGGGAGCAGAGTGCTTCGCTAGTTAGGTCTCAGCAGTGGAGAGTAGCATCTCTGCTGCACTGTTAGCTCCGGGCAAACACAATGCTGTCCAATATGCAGAGCTGGCGCAGAGTTTTTGAGGTGAAACAGACTGAGCAGAGAGTGGTTTCCTTCATCACAAAGTTGTTCTAAGTTGTTTAATGCAGCAGTGCGTCTCACTCAGCTGGTCTCATTTGTTATAACTGATCGGTCCTTCGCTCCGTTAACATCTTCACGTTAGTCTCCGGGTGATGATAAAAAAGTATTCTTCACTTTCATCTCGTGAACACAATTAATTTGAAACTACATCAACACATGCTTGCAACTGTTGCCTTTTGAGAAGATGAAGTACATTTATCCTTTACAACCGATGATAACTGTAGTGTGTGTGCAGTGCAGATCTGGGCGCTGCATTGCCCTCACAGCTGAGTTCTGCCTTTTTCCACTCCATCATCATCATCATGTTAATTGACATTTAGAAAATTGCTTTTTGACATTTATGAATCAATTCAGAATCTCACACATCTGCATTGTGATGTATGTTGCATACTGCATTTGAAACATATGCAGAAACACAGCAGATATGCAGACATCTTACTATTACCATTACTTTCAACCCACTACTTGTTTTCTAGTCTTTACAAAAGAATGTTGTTTGAAAAATCATTTAAGAATAAGTTATACTAATGATATCCTACATTTAATATTGACCATTAAAAAGCAGACTAAATGGAGACATATAAGAAATAAAAAATAGAGTGAAGGGAACATTTACAATCAAGACACAATACATTGTTGATTGTGTCACTGGAGGACCTGACACAATCAACCAGTCACTATGTACTTTGCAAAATGTTCAGTACCACTTCAAGCTACGGTCATTTCATCAGTATGAAATGAACAATATGTGTAATGTATTCCTCTGTCTAAAATATTACTTAACTGCCCTGCTATTAAAAAAGTGAAGAAAAAGAACCAAAAAAAGAGGCATTTCTAGTTTGTGTAGCTCTTTTGAGTGGCAGGCTGATTTAAGAGACTTTGTGTGTGAGGGTTATAGCCTTGTACTGCCCCCTAATGCTTTGGATTAGCAATACAGCACACACTACAATAGTACAAGCAGTACTTTAGAATTACTATCCACAATACAGCCAAATTGTCACTAAAACTACTGCTCTTTTGCAATGACATTCTCTGGCAGCTGTCTCTACTGGAGGCCAGATTTTCGGTACCCGAGGCTCTCTGCAGTCATGGCAACCCAGAGGGACACATACTGAGAGTCTTCACAGGTGCTCAAACATACTTATAAAGAAATGTCAAGTTTCATACAGACCATGGAGGAATGCCATTAGAAATGGCAAATGCAAATGTCATTTATTAGTACTGTTATTGTAATGCATACTTTAACATTTGTTCAACTGCATACAGAATGAAATGAAGATGTAAAAGAAGAAGATGATATATGAAGAAAAGTCGGCAGGGGCAATAAACAGGGAAGAGCTCATTGGCATTAGGGTGACATGTCACATTGTGTTGTGTTTGGCAGTTGTTGTGTTTTCTTGCCATATTCGTTGATTATATATTCTTGAGCTTTTCTGCCAGTCAGACAGTGGTGCTGTGTGAATTTTAAATTGTGTTTTAAATGTATTTACAAACACAAATGTATAGGTCAGGCTCAGGCAGATAAGACATAGGCCTAATTGGCCACATTTTACAGATGAAGCCATTAGTTCATTAATGGATGTTAAAGTTAGCGTTCATACAAAAAGGAAATAGCTGTTTTTAGCCTCTCAAATATGGAGATTTCCTGCTTTTCTTCATTTATTATCATATTAAACTGAACATCTATTTTAGTCTGACAAAACAAGACATCTGAAGACTGGGATGGACATTTTTCACAATTTTATAGCTCCAGCCCTAGATTAAACATACCAATTAACGTTAATTTCTGTTGTTGTTTAATAACCGTTAATAAATGAGCCAGTCTGTAAAGGGGCAAGTAAAAATTGACTTTAGGCAAGTAGATTTCTGATTCACCTGTTTGACTGAGCAAGTAAAAGAAAATATTAACATTGAACACTTGATAGTTAATTATTTAGGTCAACTAGAAAGCAAACGTGCTAACCATTATCTGACCCACCTTTTCAAATTTGAGGATTTTCTGCTTTATTCTGTGAATTGAATATCTTTAAATTGCTGGCCAGATGAAACAAGCAATTTAACAATAACAGCTTGGATTTTGGAGTTGTGTAAGGCATTTCTTACCAATTCTAGATGAAAAAATTAATAAATCTAATAATTAAAATGTTTTAATATAAGATTTCATAATTCAGTATTCTTCTTTACCTACCAAGCTGTGTTTTTTTATTGCCAGAGAAGTCTGTTGTGTTCAAAAACACACATTCTTCCTCTAGCCTATGCAGTGCTATTTATCTGTCTAGACTGATTTAGTGTATGTTTCAGAGTCTTAGCAATATTGGTTGTAGCCTGCGAAATGCCTGACATCTTTCCTTTCTTTTGTGAAACTGGTTCAGGGCTGTTTTTTTATTTTTGGCTGTTATTGTTTTGTTTTTGTTTAACTTTATTTATTGCAAGACAAAGGACGAAAGAGTACAAGTACAAAACAGAACAGTGTGACAGAACAACACGAAGGACACAATAACAGTGAACTGACGCCAGTTAACAATTCTGTCATGGAATAATAACAGGTTAGTAGTTGTGATAGGGTTAGTTTGATGTTGGCATGTGCAGGTGTGTGTGTGTGGTTAAAAAAAGAAAGGAGCAAAAAAGAAAAGAAAGACAATAAGGTGGTGAACTGAACGTCGAATGGGAGAGAAATGTCCCTTTTCTGCCATCAGTTCTACTGCAAACAGTAATAATAATAAAATTAATAATAGCAAGTAATTACAGGGAAAAAATCCCAATATAATAGTGCTAGATGGTACTCAAAACAAAACAAAAAAATCTCAAAATCAGTGTCTCTTTCCAGAAATCACGACCCGGTTACTCAAGGTAATCCACAGACCTTGATGTGAGGAGTTTCATGTAGGAACAGCTTGAAAGCTGATATGTTTGCCTTTGCATGTTATAGACAAAGACTTCCATGTTACGCAGTTGACAGAAACGTCTTCAGAATAGTCAGTTGCACAGCTAAACTACTTTGATCCAAGTTCTCCCTGTCACCTTATTAGTACTGCCTCACTGCCTCAGGCCCGCTCAAGCAGAAAATGTGTCACCTATCTGTGTCATTATGTTCCCATTTTTGTGAAGCTCACAATTCACGTCTCCCTCTCGCTGTTGTCTATTATCCTGTTCAGACTGGACTGCCAGAGACAGAGTGGTAGCATTTCAGGCTGGATCAACAAAATCCAGGGTCACTGATTACCCAATTGTTGCTCATTAACTCCAAAGCACCAGTGACCTCTTCATAACACCCTCCCTTATCAGACAGCCCACATCTAACACAAACCAAAAAGCAACCAATACACATTCTAGCTTTAAATATAAAAGTTGGAGTAACACATTTGAGCAGTTCCATTATTTTGTGCAAGCTTGGTAAAAAGATTGTTTTAATAAGTCAAGAAAGTCAAAATTTAATTTATTTTGTTGTTGGAAACAATCTAAGACTGTACATTGTCACATTATGTATTAATATTTTCAAATCTCCAGTCAGGTTTAGGCTCCTACTTTCTGTAGGACCTTATGAAATCTGTATTGGGGCTTTTTTTTTTTTTAATTCTAAATCACGCAATTCCTGCTGTGATTATGTTATCACAGAAACTATAAGGCCCTACTTCATGCTAATATTGCTGTCGTAGTTGGCCCCCATCAATTAAGATGCTTGGACACAGGCCCACCATCAAAAGATACCTGCCACTGTGCCTAAAATCTTAGCTAGGGAAAACCCTGTCATGGAATTTGGTCTTCACAACTGACACTTCAGTGAAGCACCAACCATGTTTCCCCCTTCAGTAGCAGCATCTTTTCCACAGTGTCTCACAACTGTCCTCAATTTTACTTTCAACTGTCCCAGAAGAACCAAAATCCCAAACTGAAGTTCTTTTTTCATTCTGAAACTGCTGCTAATTTAATCTTTCCTTTAAACAAGTACAGTACAATATTAGACACCTTCATACACTGCACGTTAGATGAAATGTAAGAGAACACATGCATTGACAATGATGAGTAAGGTTAAGCTCAGTAAGCACGTGCAACATTTCTGGTACAGATATTACAACAAAGCAACCTTGAATAACACAACACACAGTGTGAAACACCATGAGACCTTACTTTATGCATAATAGTCAAAAGTGAGAGACTTCGTAAATTGTGTCACGAATCACTGTCTGTCAATTTAAAAGTTTCCAAGAAAAAAAATTGCCGTTCATCATAAAACTGGTGAAGAATCAGACTTTGAAGACACATAGTTAAAGAGACTACACACCAAATGATGGTGTAAGTGATGTCATGACTTTCTCCCTACAAAAGTTAGCGATGCATGCATGCAGTCACACAACAACAGGTCTGCTTGTTCTTGTTGGAGCTGGAATAACTGGATAAAACACTTGTGGTAAGATAACATGAAGAGGGACAGTGATGTTGGTGTTGATGATGTATATTGTGCAAGACGAGAGATGTAATTCGCTGAGCGATTTCACACAAAACTAAACTATGACAAAGCTACTACAAATTGAAATGTTCTTGACTTGCAAAATATGTTAAAAAAAATCAAATGTGTAAGTTGTGGCACAATTCAAACACGAAGAAAAAAATGATCTGTTTCTCATCATTAACTACCATTCTGTAAAATCCCATGGGGCAAAATGGATGGTAGGAGTGGAAGAAAATATTGACACACTTGAGTATTGTGATATTATGTTTTGTGATACTGTATTGATTCTCTAAAGCCTGTACTGCCATATTGTGATGCATTTATGGAAGTAGTTCTGACTGCATAAAAAGTATACTTTAAGCCAGGTCCCAGGGACTTACACACGCCACAGTATCCTAGTTTCTATCCAAGCACTCTAGGTAGAATACCAAGGGTTCTTAAAAACAGTATATGACCTTATCCAGGTTTGTGAAGTCAGGATATGACATTTTCATCTGCAAAAACATAACCAAAACTGCTAAATTATTATTGTGCACACAGACATGATCATGGTACTCATCAAACCACAGGCAAATGGTAGGCCAAAATATCAACTCACTGCAGAAAAGGCCATGATAACAATAATCCCATGCACATCTAACTTACGATACATTGTGCAATGAAGGTGTGCTAGGCTAGTCTGTCTGATAGTCTGTCTGTCTGTCTGACTGCTGCAGCCCACTACCTGCTGTTCTGGCACTTAAAATAGTTCCATTCCCAGGTTTGAAGAGATATGGATTACATGTAACGTAGTTGTGGAATTAAGATATAAAATAGGTAACTTTATTCCATCACAATTACAGAAAAAGAAGATGTAGTCAGTAGGGATGCGCGCGATTAGTCGACCGTACGATTAAACACCCCCACCCAAGCTAGTCGGCACCAGAAATACTAGTCGTTTAAAATACTTATCAATATTTCATTCATGCACGATGCCAGTTATCTGTTGCCTCTAAGATTTTATGCAGCCGCCCACCACTGGTCGGGGCTGCAGCACTGTCAGACGGCTGCCCCTCTCGCCCAGCACGTATACCCCAATCACCCTGGCAACCCCGGATGTTTATATCAGCAAAGTCGGACAGATGAATGTAGACTGTGACAGAATAAGCTGATATATATTCACTCGACTGGAGAAACGTGCCCACATTCAGCACATACACGAACATAAACCTGCAAGTGGAGCTGCTGCTGCTGCTAGCACTGCTAACGTTAGCCACACTGTGTGTCAGGCCTGGCAACTAATGTTAGCTCTGGGTCTTTTACCTGCAGACACTGTGACCCTCTTCAATCTGAAAAGGTGAAGTGTTTAGTGAGTTGTTGTAATGTTTTGTACATTAATGTGTAAGGCTTGTATTGCACAGTGCAAAGTAACGCGCATTTCAGCGGCATTTAAAGTACGATTTGGCGATTGAGGACTGTGATTAACAGCTTCAAATGACTCTTAATACACAGAGTATTGTTGTCGAACAGTGTTTAACATTATAAATTAATGCATTCTGCTAAATTTTAGAGTGTTTTCTTAGTGTTAGACTAGTCGACAAGTCTAAATTAAATTTTGCATTTAATCGACAGGGAAATTAGTCGCCAGGAACATCCCTAGTAGTCAAATTACAGATACGTTTTGTAAAAATGAGCAGTGTTTCCTCTAGGATTTTTTTCAGCAGCAATATTTCAATAAACTCATCTGAAAAATGCAGTCAGTTGTTACATAATGGTGTGTAGATATTAACGTTAGCCTAATACTATCAATTAGTTTACTCACGTTAGCGACACTGAGTTGGCACCGGGCCAAATTAACTTAAACTACCGATAAGTTACGTAACGTTAGCTGGTCATCAACATATTGTAAACGTCTGTTTAACTTGTAAAATCTATGTCAAGTTATCTCAAGCTAATAACTTACGTCTACCTCTTCTCCGGCCGGTAATTCGCTGCTTTATTGTTTATTTGTAATTCGGGAATTCGCTCCTCTGACTCTGCCCTGTCGCCTAGGTGCTTGACGTGCTTGACGACCGCGCCCCCCAAACAAATGAGCATGCGCAAGTATATTTCCATACTGAGCAAGATAGTTATCTGCAGTTTACCTTAGTGCTCGCAAGTACCTGACAGGAGTCTGTTTTGAAGGTGGAGAGATGCGGCGGTGGTGTATTTGCGTCAACAATTAAAAAAAAAAAAAAAAAGAAAGAAATTTGAAGGAGTGGCGGCTAGGATTTAGGAGTGGCGGGCCGCCACCCCTGAATGAATGTAGAGGAAACACTGAATGAGGATTATTAGTAAGATAACAATTTTAAAATACTTTTTAAAACAAACAAACAAAAAACTATGTACAACTGCCATGCTGACACATTACAACACTTCAGAGTCTTACAACACTGCCTGGTATGAATGAAACTAGCTAATCTTACAGTCAGTTCATTATCATGGCCACTAGTAAAAAAAAATGCTTCACTGTGTGGAAATTTTAACATTATTTTGTCTTTAAATCAGAAAAGGGGAACAGCATCAAAGTAGAGTGACAGTACTGCCTTCAGCTGTGAAAATACTGTCAACATCCAAAAACTCAACATACTTTTCTTGTTTAGGCCATCCACTAATGTTAGCAGCTACACAGACCAACTGCTAACATTAGCTACACAACTTCATATACAGGTTTGTGTGTCAAGTATGAATACTAACAAAGTAGGCTACATTGAAAAGCACATAATTACCAAACACATATAATTACCAGAATTAATGTAAATGTGTATTCGTGCATAACAAAGGAAGGAATAGCTGGACAAATAATTAATAAACCTAACAACAAACAAAAAATTAACACTAGCCTATATAAGTTCACTTTATATGGTGTTTAAGTAATACAAAAGTAATGGAAAGTAAACAACGTATGCTACTTTATTATTATGATACTTGGATAAGGTTATTGAATAGAGTTTTTCATTAGTAGGCGTTTAGGAATACATTTTTAAAGTAACTAACGCTCCCAACCCTGTCCAGTCCAGGGACCATAAACAAAAGCAAAAGACTGTCAAACAGCAGTCTCACAAACCATTAAACAACAAGATGGCACGGGAGTGTTGCAATTTAGGACATGATTGTATGTTCACAGCAAGCAACACAAATGAAATCAAGCCAAACAAACACCATGACACAATAACCATCATATTAAATGGGATACATGTCTTACCTTTAGCGGAGAGCATCTTCTAATTATTGTGTGCGCAAACCGAACAATCATGTTGTTGGTTGTCAGTTCCGACTTTTATAGCCAGCAGCGACATCATCCAAAGTTCGTGTTGCCAGGACAACAGTTCACGGGCAACGGCACTTGAAACCTGTTGATGGAGGGTGAAAAGAGAAAGCTATTAAAACAGTTTGACTGTTTTGGGAGGTAACAGTGCCACAGGAAGGAGAAAGTAATGACAGTTTTCGAGGGTCAAAACGGCCGTTCGCCCATTTGATGTCCACCTGTCCTAATGATGGTCATTAACTGCGTCACATGAGTAATAAACCTGCCGGATGAACTCCTCAGCTACAATTCAGAAGAAGTCACGTTGATGTCATGCGTTTGTAAATTGATGAAAAGGCGTCTTATTCCAGGTGTGTGCAAGTGAATTCCATTGAACTCCATTGAACGCCACAGTAAGATTCAAAACGGCGCCATATTTCTTCGTGTGTCACCTCCTCCCGGTTGTTCCCAGTGCTGCCACTGGTGGCTGGAAGCCATACAGCAACATCATCCACTATGCCAGTGGTTCACAACCTTTTTCTGACCTCGAGAGACCCCTTTTTTTTTTTTTATCATTGAGTAAACTAATGACACCTGACTAAGTGACATATTTTATGGACATTTAATGTTATATTCAGTGGATAACAATAACAGGACAGAATATCTGATAAACTGTGAAATTAAGCCAAATAGTGAATAAAATAATGGCACAAAGTCTGTGTATTGTGTAGGTTATTTGCTGTGAATATTGCATCTGAGTTTTCCTGATATATTTAGGGGAAAAATGTATACGATCGTCTGAACCAAACTTCAAGCATTTTACACAAAACATTATTTTTGGACCCATCAAAAGTTTTAAAATGATAAATTCACTATTGGGTTTATTTTATTTTTGGAAAGTGGATCCTTTTATTTCTTTTCTAAAAGCTCTGTGGATGTTTTACTTCTTTTTTAGTTATTCATTTTTATAAAAATGTTAAAACCCTTAAGAGCATACAACATGTTTAAGAGGTGCTGTATTATTTATATGATAATATTATTTTATGTGTATTATTAACATGATATCAATATTTCATTTTTTTAATATCACAGTTGTCACATACACAGTCTGTATTGTGTTTTTTTTTAACAACCATACCAGAGATTAAACAGTATGAAAATTTCATATCACAATTACAGTGGCCCAAATTATCATGGTTATAATAATATCATAATACTAAACTTTCTATCTGTATAGCACCTTTCATACCACAAAGAACTTGCACCAAAAGCTTCACAGCACAAGACACAGAATGAACATAAAACAGGAACGGTTCTCCTGATATGATTTCTGCTGTTGTGAATTACACACAGGGGTAATTGGTGTTATAGTATTGTGTGGCCTTGCATATAAAAAATAGAGGATCTTACTGTAACAACGCCACTCTGAGACAAACTTTACTTACTGGCATTACTCACTGCACACACACTGCTGAGCTCAGTTACTTTCTATCAACAGATGATCATGATCAGTAAAATTTATTAAGCAACACTGTGTGGAGAGACTGAGTGCACTCACTGCTCCATCCAGTCATTAGCCATGTTTTAACATTTCTTCTCTGCTGTTCATGTCATGTTTCTAACTCTCTGTCATCACTGATCCAACCACACCTAGCAGAGTATTACCACTGACACTAATTAAGGTCTCGTTCCATTTAGTGAAGCAGAGCCTTGCCAGTGAGTCAACATACACAACTGCAACAACCTGACTCTGTTACAACCGCAAATTGTACAGGTTGCACTGCACTACTGAACTCTAAGTGAACCACTGACTCAATCCTTAACTGTGACTTGGGACAGTTAATAGCCAATAAATTATATAACAAGGGTGCTCATTATCATGTGACAGCAGAGGCAGATTTAGTTTACTTTCCTGCAGCAGCCTCTGTGGAGACCAGTCTGTCTGTCTGTCTGTCTGTCTGTCTGTCTGTCAAGACAATATATGGACGTGATGTGACTCTTCTGAGGTGACCTGTAGTGTAAAAGGTATTCAAATCTTTTACTGAAGCAAAAGCACTAATATCACACTGTAAAAAAAACTACAGTACAAGTAAAATCCCTGCATTCACAAAACCTTACTGAAGTAAATGTATGGCAATATAATCAGATAAACATACTCAAAGTAAAAGTATTGATGTTACACTAAAATGTTCCCTGTCAGTGTTATTATGTCTGATATTTCTGTATTGATATTATTGCATTAATGTTCCTGCTGTTTACTGCTGTACATCTTTACTGCTCATTTTAGCTACTTTAGGCCACTGTTGCTAGTTTAATCAACAGTAATGCATCATGGTCTATAAGACCATTTAATGTCTAGCATCACTGTCCTGTGAGAACCATGTATCTCTTAAAAGTCAGGAAACAGCCTTTTTTCAGCTTTGTGGTTTAAAAGGTCCAGTATTTGCCTCTGGGATGTAGTGTAGAAACATAATGTTGGATAATTTGGAATTAAATTACAAAATAAGTACAGTACTTGATGTAAATTTACTTAGTTTGTATCACTAACAGGTGTGCGTGAATTTATGTGCTTTGATATGTGTTCTGCAGTGCCTTCTGTCCACTTTAAGTTCTTAAGACATTTCAGCAGAGGAGGGTTTTGGTGGGTGCTGAAGCAAAAAAAAGTTATTTTGCTGTACATGGACACACACACACACACACACACACACACACACACACACACACACACACACACACACACATACACACACACAAAAGGTTGCAGTCTCTGGGCTTAGCCCCGGATCTCCTCAACTCCTAGATCCGCCCCTGTGTGACAGGCCAAACCACTTGATGCCAAGTCATTTTAGTTCCCACAGACGGATTAAACAAATATCTATCCCAATAAGTGTGTCCTCTGCTGTCTGGTCAGATTCTTTTACAAAGATGAAGTAGGCAAACTTCCTCTGAGCCAGAATGAGAGATGTGATGCCAAGAATTTATTTATTAGGGTGCAAAAGAAGGCACACCAGCACAAAATAATCTTTGTTGGTACAGATAAATAGTTGGTTAATAGTCATTTCAATTCTTAATCTTGTGTAATGTAATATGTCACATCATGTAAACTTACACCATGTCATGGTACCTTACAGTACATCATATAGTTTTTCATATGTAAACAGACATTCCATGCTTTTATTTCATGCATTTACATGTATTAAACAAACAGTAGCCAACATTGAATTGCAAAAACAATTTCCTTGAAAAGGTCACTCGACGTTGGCTCGAGAAGTAAGTCAATCCCCACAGAGCCCCATATTAATATGGCAAACTACTGCAGATAAAAGATGTTACAAACAGTTGTCCTGAATCTCAAATTTTGCTCTTTTTGTCCCAGAAATTAACTATTGTAGTAATAGATAACAAACAACATATGAAGTTGTGAAAGTATTCTGATCAAATCAAGTATGTAAGATGCAATTTGTTTTTGTAAACGTACAATTACATAGTTTTTGTAAAATGCGTGAGAGTATTATTGCTGCGTTTTCACTTGTTTACTGCACGGATTAGGCGATCATTAATAACAGATTGTTGATGTCATTCCACCAGTTTATACCAGATGATGCAGAGTGCAGTTGCCACTGCAGGAAGAATTTGTGATAAAAAATATATTTTAAAAAATGTCTATAAACTCCTTCAGTCTACAGTTAATAACAATCTTCACTACTGAAAATATATTTAAAATGACTGTAACATATGTGTCACCAGTGCCAAGACAACAAATTTTGTTACTATAAGCGATTCTCTTTAAAGAATCCTTCTGACATGACATGCTAAACCCTAAACCCCTTGTCCCAAATTTAACCCATTCTTATCTGATCACTCTAGCTGACCTGGTGTTGGCCTTACCTACATGTCAGCTTGAACATGTGACCCTAGTGAGGTTAAACATTTTCTGTAATAGAGGTTGCTTGTAATGCTCTTAAGGCTTTGAGTCTGTCTGACTTTATATATAAATATATATTAAAAAGGATATCTACTCAGTTTTTTGGATAATTTGTAACTGGACCACAAACAACGATTTGATAACTTGGGGAAATTCAGGATAAGTATTGGTTATACGTATATGTTGGCATAAAATGCAACCTGAGCTCCCACGCTGTAAAGTGAGGAAAAGAAAACTGAGAATCAGAAAACCTAAATGGTGATAATTGGAACAACGCTGCATACACAAGAAGGATTATGAGCTGAGTGGAAAACAGATATTGTGCAATGAGAATACATTCACTCTGATGCATGTGAGCTTTGTCTGAGGAAGCTGACACAATAAGTGACAGATTACACAGGAAGGTAGATGATTGCTGTGAATTCCTGTGGACATTGCATATGGAAGTAACGTCGGTGTGATATGATGTCTCTCATCTACTGCAACTGTATAATATGCATGAACAGAAGTCAGATTTAGTTAATTTATTTCTATCTTGCATACATGTTTGTAAATAACATGTAATGGAAGTGATCTCCTCAATCATCATCAAATCATCAATAAATGTTTTGGATTTCCTCTCATTAAATATTTCTAAAAGAAAGCTAAAACTTGCTTCTTCACTCTATCCTCTTACTATCTCAATACAGGCCTGAATTTCTATTTTGCAATTTGCTTTGAATTGCAGCACTTCTTTTAAAATCCTAAATTCCTTGAAGGATGTCTGCAGCTGATGTTGAATACTACAGGACCGATAAGACTATGATTTTTTGCACAATCATGACTGTATGCTGGAAGACCTCTGTCATTCACAAGTTTTGATAACCACTGATAAACCTTTTTTATGGCTCCATGCTAGTGACACCTGTGGCCACAGACATTATGTTTTCTGGTCATATGAGTCTTGTGAGCATGATAACTCAAGAACGTCTTGAGGGAATTTCTTCAAACTTGGTACAAATGTTCATTTGGACTCAAGGATGAAGTGGTTAGATTTTGACAGTCAAAGGTCACATTGACCTAACTAAACTAATTACTCAAGAATTCAAGCTAATGATGCAATTACATACAAATATCTAATAGCATAAAATGATGAAGTGATGACAGTTCATGTCCAAAAGGTCAGAGGTCAACATCACTGTGACGTCATAATGTTCAGCTCTCTATTAGTCCTCTGCACTCCACTGTAAAAATAGTGGAGACAGCATGTTTCTCACTAGAAATTATTCACTGGAATCACACATTCCTTCAAAGTCTTCACTGCATACATTATATGAGTCATGGATGTAAACTGTCACTTGATTGGTTGGTGAAGGCATAAAACTGTGAGGCAGTAATTTTACTTTTGGACTGCTCTATTTTATAGGACCATTAACGGCTGACTTCTCAATCAACCATGAGGGGCTGTAAGTGATCAACAACTGCTTCAGTGTGAAATCTTGTTTCAGCTGGAGAGAATGTATGTGCATTTGGGCAGAACTTTACAAACCTTAGCTGGTTGCATCTGGCAGTTGTGATGACATTGCAGTAGGTGCTTCACCAGCTGTTGCCTGGAGGGGGTCTGCACTCTACTGAGTGATCTGTCTTCTAAATTTTTCATTGTTTTGCTGTGCTCAGGATGCTTTAGCAGCATTAACTTGCAGGGAATGAGATTCAACAATAAAGTCACTTTCTGGTGCGTTTACACCATGAAAACAAAAAAGTCTCACTGAGATAATTAACTTGATTTGAATCTTTGATTTTTAGAAATCCCAAATTAAAATGATATCTCAAAAAGTACTGAGTAAATTCACTGGTGAATGTGAATAATGGTTAATATTTTAATATTTTCACTGAAAACTATTTCATTTTCAGGCAGCTAAATGCTGACCAATCAGGTCCACCGCTCACTGTGTCCAAAGACTAGACACTATCTAAAGAGAAAAGTAAATTATCTCAGTTAAAGATTCCAAGTTAGCAAAACCATTTTCAAAAGTTTATTTCAAAACAAAAGAGTTTGAGTTGGGCTAACAACTCAAAAATCTTTTGCAGTAAGTTGCCTTGAAATTTTGAGTTTCTAGTCAGCAACTGACAAATTCTACTGATTCCACCTTGAAATTTACTTTTATTATTTTTATTCTTAGTGTTTTATTTTCCACCTATTATTCTTTGTTCATCCTTAGTTTTTAATCTTACTATTACTAGTGGGTTTTATTCCTCATCTTGTTTTTCATGGCATTCTATTCAAATTTTTAGGTTTATTCTATGTCACTTTCATTTGAAAATGCCTCCCATGTATTCCATTCTCATGTTTAATTTATCTTTACTATTACTATCAAGTGGCTTATTATTATTATTATTATTATTATTATTATTATTATTATTATTATTATTATTATTATTATTATTATTATTATTATGAGGGCTGGATGTTTGACTACACGTGATATAAACATAATCTGACCCTCTGGATGTCCTAAACTGACTTCTGCAGACTGGGGCTACTGAATACACACATGTTCTTCTCCCGCATGACTGACTTCACAGAGCTTGCTTCTGCAACATGTCCCACAAAAGCATTTTGTATGAGTACATGCATACTGCACATGTGCATAGCTTTAGTTCCCTGAACTGCAAACATGATTAAATCAGAGCAAAAAGAGTTATTCAGCGGCCATGAATCTGCAGCAGTCGAGCTAATACATATCTATTTGGAGATCCTTGAACTGAGCCCTTTGAAAAACATGAATACTTCAGTGAATCATACAGGTAAACACTTTGCTGGCAGACATTCATGATTTAGCATAACAGTAGAGTGGTAACGTCTCACAGCACAGTGACATTAAAATATTAAAGAGTCCCAGCAGGTGTTAAAAGTAGCTTCCTCACACCTCACACCCCCCACTGTGTCTTTCTTACCTCTTTCTCCTAAACTCCACCTTTACCTTCCAAATTACCTTGTGCTCATAAAGTCAGCTTCACTGTGATTGGCAGGGAGGTCATTATGGTGTTATTCATTGGTAGTGACTCCATCTAACTGTGGGCCTGCCTGCAAGACTACTCATGCTGCAACTCTCACACAGGATCCACATTATTCACTCTCAGCTCTGTATCGTTTTCATCACCTCATCCAAAATATCACCGTCTTCTGGCTGCATTGCAAGAAAACCGGCTCCATGAAAACCAAAAAGGAAGCAGAGGAGGTGTCAGAAGTCACTGTGAATCATTTTGCCGAAGGTAAGACCCTTAAAACGGTGTCAAAAATGAAAGAGAATCTTTGAATGATTATCAGTATTTGGTGTTTTCTTTGGGGAAGCACCAGATGGGAGGATTGTGCCATACTGTCACACATAAATTTAGATTAAAGCAACTATTTACTGCCTCGTCATTGTGCGCTGGTGTGTGAGTGACAAAATAAGTATGCTACGTATGAACTACTCCACTTTAAGATCTTAAATCTAAAATTTATTTACAGATATAATTTGATCCAGATAGTTTTACTGGCAAATAAAATGTGACAAATTTGCAATGAAATAACGCCCCTTTAGTCTAGGATGTGCATGTATTTGCTTTCATTTCTGACTGTGCCTGTTTAGAATGATAAGCAGAATGTGTTGACCTCCCTGGACAAAGGTAACAGTGTGAACGTGATGGGCAACAAATCAGTTCAGATGTGATCAGTTCATTCAGAGATGGACAGAATCAGCACAGAGATGCATTTATGTTAGATTTAAAGGTAGAATCAGTAGGATTTGTCAGATTGTAAACACACAAGAAAAATAGTTTACTGTTTATTCTCGTTTTTTGAACCTATACAATGTTTTTTTTGTTTTTTTTTTTGGGGGGAGGGGGGTAGGAAAATGTTGCACATAATACCTTTAATGTGTGACACGTCAGACTAACTGATAATAACAACATTTCCTGAACATAATCTAATGTTTGATTTCAGAAACTTCTGCATCAGTTCTCTTGGCTTTTCAGTGTGAATAACAATCACAGTCTGTCTGCACATGTGCACATATTTAATATTCAACTGCAGAAAGGATCACTGTGAGCCCTGCCAAGCACTCTGTTACACATTTATAGCGCTCAGCCAGTAAAATATTGTCAACAGATTCACTCAGTAGCTCTTATATGTCATCCAATTCTGTCTTGTTAAACTACTATTAATCTTTGGCCTTTGTGCAAATTTCAGTCACAAATTTGTCACTATGAGGCAATTATGTTTTGGTGCTTTTATATGCCAACAGTACAAATATCAGGGCTTGTGTTTTGTGCTCCTGTCATAACACCCCTCAGGTGTTCTTGTGCATTTTCCCCCCAGTTATGCCCTTCAGGCGATTGTGAAGTTTGATTAATGTTTCACAGTAGACAAAGCCAAACTCATAGTGTACTTGCAATGAACCCTTTGACCACAGAGCATTAGTTTATTAATGTAGCATTTCATTGCTTCCTGGGCCTCTTTCTTAGAGTATGGTCACTGTTTGACTTCTACATACAGTATATACATGTTTTTTTGTTGAGTGGGACAGAATGAGGATCAGGGGCTGTATTACAGAACCTTTCTATCTTAAAGGGACAGTTCACCCCCCAAAATCAAAAATACATATTTTCCCTCTTACCTGTAGTGCTGTTTTCTCCATCTAGATTTCTTTTGTGTAAGGTGCAGAGTTATGGAGATATCAGTTGGTGAGATGTCTGACTTCTCTCCAATATAATCACACTAAATGGCTTGTGGTGGTTAAAAAACTCAACACTGGCGTCTCTTTTCAAATATTATGACCCAATTACTCAAGATCCTCTGACCTTGAAAGAAAGAAAGTAATTCCTATATGAAACTGCTTTTATACTGGAGATAATCTAGTAAGCTCTATCTCTACCTCTGTAACTCACACCAAAACATCTAGATGGATAAATAACACAGGTTATACAGGTAATAAGAAAAATATATACTTTTGATTTTGAGGTGAACTGTAGTCTTAACATAGAAAAAGCCCAAGACAGGACTATTTCTCCCAATTTGGTATTAAAGAAGAAAATCCTCATCATTTTCATCCAATCTTATCTTAGGGTAAATTCTAAATACTCAATCCGACATCGCATTAACTTTTATATCTGTTTTTCTCATCTTGCCAAGCTAAACAGCTGTCTTCTTGTTTTAACTTTATCTTACTGTTCAGCTGTTATCATTATTATTATCATTATTATTATTATTATTATTATTATTATTATTATACAATGAAACTGAAAAAAAAAAAGACCAAAAAATGACAGATGAGTTAGTGGTGTTGGTAACATCTGCAGAGAAATCAAGAGATCAACTTTTTAGGAACTTTACAACAACTCTATCTCAGGAGATAAAAGAGAATGGACTAAGACAGCAGACACTGAATCCACCATCTATTGTGTAAAAACAACAAAAGAGCAGATTAAACAAGTTAGCTAAGTGAAAGTTTGGACAGTTTAATGGTTAATGTTTAAGTTAGCAGAGCTCATTTAAATTTTTTGGAAAGTTGGATGCTTGTGTTTTCCTTTTAACCCTTAAATAGGCGAGCAAATATAAATATTTTGGAAAATGAATGAATTAAAAAAAAAAAGCTCTGTGAGCTTGTCTGGCGTATGTGAGTATTATCTCCGAAAATAGGTGCACTAGCAACAAAATATACAAATTATAAAGGTCATGTTCCTGCATGTGACTTTTAAAAAATGTGTTTCTTTCTTCCGCCTGATTTTGTTTAGGAAAAAGATAAATTATTAAAAATAGCATATATCAAATAAAATATATGCAGTTAATCTAAATTTGATCAGTTATTTATTTATTGTATTCATCACATATGGCATCTGATTGCTTTATATCAAATACATAAATACAAGCAAACGTATTCCCCACACATTAGGCCTAAATTTCAAAATTAAAGTGGATATAGTTAGTGATTAATATCCAAGCAGATTTTTTCCATCTGCACACTCCACCAAACTTTAAAGGACCAGTGCACAGGATTTAGTGGCATTCAATGGTGAGATTGCAGATTGCAAACACCTTGTCTCACACTCACCTAGTATATTGGCTGTCATACTCACACAAAATACAAATACGATTGTCAGCATATCGATACTTTGTCAATACCACATTGTTTAAAACAATAAAATACATTTAATGGTATGGAAAGTAATGAAGCTGTAAAAAATGCTCATTCAAGACCTCAGTTCAGTCCATTCTTTATGTTTGTGCCTGTGCAAAACTAGATTGTGTTCAGTGACATTTTCTTGTCTTGACTTTTTTCCTCTACCAGCACTGTTTGCAGGTTGGTAATTAAAAAACAAGAAAAAAAATATTTTGTGTGCATAGAACTGTTATATGTTATGCTCTGCTATCGAAAGAAGTAACAAGTATTGTTTTTTAATACTATTATCAAAGTTAATAATCTGGTATCATTAAAACCCTAAATGCAAAATGCAAAATGCAAAATCTAGAGGCAGCGTTAGTTTGTCCATTCTGGGCAACTGTTGAAATATGACGGCCTTCCTGCAAGGGGACACGTGCCCTCTAATGATTCTTATTTTGGTGATTATACACCAATGAAAACAAACTTCTGATATTCTGCCAAAGGACACTGGACCTTTAAACTTACTTTGTATCTGGTTGAGAAATCCGTCATACATCCCTTAAAAAAGAGGAAATGACCTCAGTGTCCTCAATGGCAGCTACGACAATGTTTCCTGTAAAATGAACAAACATTTCAATGCTTGTGGGTTCTCTCTCCATTAACTCTTAAGTATTTATTCAAAACATTCACTCAAATGAAAAGTACAGCTTCCTCCAACAAACCAGGTGCACTACAGCAGTGGGAAACATCTCAGTTATGCTCAGTTTCACTGTCAAGCTTTTAATTGGCCTCTTTCACCAAGAAAAGCCACTTGTATCCGGCTGAGACTCTGAGGGATGTGACCTTTCCATGAAAAATACAGATTGCTATTATTAAATCCTGAGCAGAGTCAGATACTGACTGGGGCTGTTCTGTCTGAACAACAGACTGCGCTGCCATCTCATGGCAGACAAGGAAATAGTCACGGCTGCACTTGTTTGTTTTTTTTTGCCTTTGGCCAAGTAGGTTGGCTTGAAGCTTCTGCTAACCCAGTGTCCCAATTCTCTTAGCCATAAAATCAACATGGAAGAGCTTATTCTGTCTGGAGACTTTGTTGATTTTGTTTGGATCCACACACCAGTCAAAACTCAAGCTGCCTTTATAAAATAAAAATGTACTGAGCACCTGAGCTGTGCTTTGTAACTGCATTTGATGTCAATTAAAAAGAGCCTGTAAAGTTTAACAAGGCTGGTGACTTCTAAAAAAAATAACAAGCGAGTAATTACATCATGCAATTAGGAATTCAATGGAAGGAATCCTCAAGGAGAAAGTTACCAACTTAAGAAAGGGCTATTTGTTTTGGGTGCACAATGATTTCCCTGCAGAAAGTCACTTGCTCTTGCAGAGGTCATTGCTGTTTTCTGTTCTCTGTATATTATATTAACATTCCACCCCGGCAATGAAATTTGTCTCTCAATTTGTCAGATAAAAACACAGCATTACAATTCCTCCTACATACGCACCAGTCAAAAGAAATAAGCGGAGTTTGTTCCTTGAGGCTGAATTTAGCATTCCTCCAGAGCCAAACTCAATCAAAAACATCACAGTCTGCATAAACAAGTGATAGCTGTGTCACTTTGTCTCCATCAGTTCAGATTTATTCGTTCAACTCTTACACGGATTTTCAGGACAGCCAGTCAATCTGCTGTTCGTCACCCCTGCTAGGGAGCAAAATATAGGACAAATATGATATAATAATTCTGATTTTAAGATGCAAAGTAAAAATTTAGATTTTAAGATAAAAGTAAAGGTTATTTATAGGGTACATTATGGTGTGTGTTCATTGTCTGGTCATTGTATTTTCATTGTATTTTACTTCCTTTCATTCATTTATTTCATCTGAGAATGTTTTGTCCTCACTTGAAAAGCAGTCTACTGCCTAGATAGAATTATAATTTCTATTTCTAAAATATCAGCAAATACTATAAAGTACACAATTTACTGAGTGGATTTAAATTAATGAATTAAAAACAATTTAAGAAGTAATAGCTAGCTAAATAGTTTCTTAGTAAATCTGAATTATGAATTATATGGTAGATAATATAAGACACTTTAAAAGAGCAATAATAAAGGGAGTTTTTAAAAATATCTTTAAACTTGCATAGTGACCGCTTAAAGGGGAAATTCACCCCAAAATCAAAAATACATCTTACCTGTAGTGCTACTTATCCATTGAGGTTTGGAGATATCAGCTATAGAGATGTCTTCCTTCTCTCCAATACAAACTAGATGGCACTTGACTCAGTGCTCAAAAGGACAAAAACATATTTGAAAAACTTGCAGCAATGGTTCAGTCCAAAAATAATGACCTGGTTACTCAAGATAATCAACAGACCTTGTTATCAGGTGTTTCATGTAGGAACTACTTTCTTTTTAACTACACCTGCCAACGCTATAACTGTGCAGAAGGAAACATGCACCGACTCATAGATGAGAGGTCAGAGAAATGAGAACAAGCGTCTTGTCCGAACATATTTTTTGGTACTTTGACCACAAACCGAGTGCCATCTAGTTCCATTAAATTAGAGAGAAGGCAGACATCTCTACCGCTGCAACTCTGCAACTAACACCAAAACAATCTAGATGGATAAACAGCACTACAGGTTAGAGGAAAATTATATATTTTTGATTTGGGGGTGAACTGTCCCTTAAATCATGAACAGCACTAATCACTGAAATAATAAGTTAATAATTAAACTTATTATTTTGCCTCCTGTTAAGTAAAGCAAGAGTCAAGATATTTGACATCAAGTAACTGGCAATTAAAGGACAGATCTGTAATAAGTTTACTGTAATAAATTGTAAAATGACAATAATGTAGTCAGAGATAAAAGAAACATGCTACGTAAATTAAAATATTTGCTTCTCTGACAACAGTGCTGCACTCTCTTCACCTGTAAATGGTACAATTTAATAGGGCTTAAACCTATTTAATATATGTCTATTGCTCCAACTTGCTATTTGGACTGAAATACTTGGATGTGCAATTGCTACATATTGCCTCTTTAAGTACCATTAGGTCATCAATGAAAGAAGAAAAAGATACATGTTGACTTCAGTGGAGTATTTGTTTTTCCCTTTTTCAATTCTCCAGAGCGGCAGATCTGACAGTGAGTTTATAGTCTTACTCTAGTGTGTCTTTAGTTTGAGCCTTAAAACAGCCTCTTTTTTTTTTTTTAACGGTGCACCTTTGGTCAGTTTCTGTCTGATATTGCTACTTTTTTAAAATCCTAGACAAAGTCTGACAGGGCAGAGTGTTCCTCACAGGGTGCTTTATTAGGGGCTGCAGCAGCTATGAGGATTTCACTGGCGCCCCGGTAGCTCACCTGCTAGAGCGTGCACCACGCATCAAGGCTGAGTGTTTACTGCAGCAGCACAGGCTTAAGCCTTGGGTCATTTCCCTCTCACTACTTGCCTTTCCTGTCTCACCCCACTGTACTGTCAAATAAAGCAGAATGCCAAAGAAGTGGAGGATTTCACATAGATCTGTGCAAACAGAATGTCAGAGGGAAAGATCCACTGCAATAAATATGAACATACATAAGTATGAAGGAGTGGAAGACTGCTGTGTACCTTGAGGATGATTGAGGTGATATTTATAGTTAAAGTGGAGTACAGCTATGGGCCAGTGTTTTGAAGCTCTTCATATCTTGATGTTCATGCAGACACACAGTCTTCCTGATGATTTCATGCTATTCCACTGATTGACAGTTAGTGGCAGTAATGTGCCAAGAAATACAGCAACGTGCTGACATAGGCAAGTAAGAACAGCACCACAAGCTAGGACACATGGACTTAAACAAAGCAGGTTTTAAACTGTAAAAATCTGCTCTATTATAAGATAGGAAATATATTCAACATGTATGTTAGGCCTAAAGGATACACATAATCTTACTGTATTTTGGTGAGTAACTTTGAATGTAAACATATATTTTTTTTATTTACAAAAAAATTCACAGGTTGCCTTTAAAATTTAGTATTCTATTGTTGTTCCAAGTATAGCAGCTGTTTACATTGTTTAAACATAATAACATCGACATAATGCACATCAGTAAAGGTAAATTTAAATGCAATATTTTGGTCCATGATTGTGTAACAGTGTGTAAATTCTGATCATTTGGTGTGTATGGGGTTAGAGTTAAGAATGAGCTGAAAGTAACTATCTTAAAGCATATTGACACACAGCAAGTTATCATCATGGTGAGATGTCTGCTTATACACTGAAAGAAAGAGACAAAGTTTGTCCAAATTGAGTTTAGAAGTTCGATGAACACAGTTACTTTAAGTCAGATGTACTTAATAATCTGATTGCTTTCATATTAACAGTTTGCATTAATGCATCTTAAATTCAAGGCAAGTCAACTTAAATGTTTCCAGTTTTCCAATTCAATTATTTGTTTTACCCAACAGTGCAATACTGCTCCTTTACAACTTAACAGTAGGTTTCAAGAAAGTTATTTTTTATTATAATGTTAGTATGTTATACTACATACAAACTGCTTCAAGTATTACTGAAATACACTTTTTAGAGAGTATGCTGATCATTTTAAAAGCTTAATTCAATGAGTTGATTGAACTTATTCATCAAACCCTTTAAATCAAAACAAGCCAAGTTATGAGTGAGAAGTATTCTGAAAATTAATAGAAATTTGAAGTTTAATTCACTTGAATATTTGAAACTTGTATATTTACAGTTAATGTTAAATTTCTCTATGATCTCTTTAAGATCCAATCTTCTTTCAGATGGTCTAGTTTGACTGTAGGTCATGTAAAGACATCAGTATTAAATTCAGATGGTTTCAGAACCAATTAGTCAAACTCCTTGCAGTAGCTTTAAAGACAGCTGGATACATAACATACAGTCACACAAAGTTTTTCCCCCCTTTCTCACTCTTTAAAGGAACAATATGTAGCAATTGCACCAGTAAAAACAAGAATTACAGTCCAAATAGCAAGATAGAGCCACTGATGACATATTCAATATGTTAAACTCCTATTTATTGTTGTGTTGTATTGTTTTTATTGTGTGAAGTGCTTTGTTTTGTATTCTGTTTGTTTCAAAAGTGCTATACTCACTCATTTGGTGAACATGTGGCATTAATCTAAACTCAAATTAAAGTGAAATGGGCATACAAAAAGTTATTCCGGCCTGGAATAGAAATTTCAAAGGGGGGGACACATAGCGTTGTTGTCAGAGAAGCAAGTATTTTGGTTTAACATGTTACCTTGATCCCTGATGGCTTGTCATGGTCATTTTACAGTGAATATGTTACATTTTCTCCTTTAAATCAATCAGCTTTTCACCCAGAACACTTAAACATGAAACATAAAACTGACAGATATTTGTATCTAACCCATCCTCAGTGGATCCCTGTATAAATCTAAACTTCATAGTCCAAAAATATATATTAATAACCATTAAAAGAAGCAAAGAAAAATGACAAAACCACAAGACAGAAAAGAGAGAAATAGTTGTTTGTTGATTAAGCAGAATAATAAACGTATTATGGTTTTAAAACACCAAAAATATATCTGAAGTAAATAAGTGAAATAAATGTGTACAAGCCTTAAAAAGTTAGCGGCATGAAAAACTTTCTTTAAAAAGTATCAAGTAATATCAGGACAATAAGAGCCATAAATCTTTGATACCAAAATACCAAACCCCATTCATTATTTATTGATTGTAAGCTACCTGTATTGCAGTTCATAGGCACAGGGACCCAGCAGAAACAAACACCTCTCTCACCCCCAGGCCTTCTCTTCCTGCCCTCCTACTTCCTCCCTCAAACCCATGTGCTGCTGCTGGAGGAGGCGGTTTTACCTCAGCATGAGTGTGTGTGTGTGTGTGTGTATGAAAGAGAATGAGAAGAGACCACGAGTGAGTGCAGGGTGTTTGGGAGCAGAGAGAATGATGATGGGTTGACCTTTTGGAAAGTGTCTCACCTAAAAAAAACCTGGAGAACATGGAAGCCAAAAAGGTCCTCCATTTTGTGCCATCTGGTAAGTTTTACAGGGGTGGAGCGGGGTGAGAAGGTCTCTCATGGTGAAACATGAGCCAACTGTGTCAAACACGTGGAGAAACCATCTCTACAGTATATGTGTGTGTGTGTGTGTGTGTATGTGCGGATAGATACAGAAATCAGTGTAGGAAACTTTTTATGGTATAAATACTGCAGACTTTAATCTTTAGAAGTACAGTCATTTTATAACAACACTATTTTTTGGTGCTATTTACACGTTTTATGTCTTTATTTTTTTGATTTTAAAACCACAGAATATGAGCTAAGATGCTTTTATTGCTGGGAGAGCCGGAGAGTCAGAAGCAAAGGATGTGGGTCAATATTTACAATATGGCCATAAATGGCACATGGAAGGTTTTTACAACAGACCTGCAAATAATTTTTAGCATCTGTTTTAACTCTGGAGTAGTGTATCACTTCAGAAAAGTACATTACATCGATTTAAAAACACTTATTTGGTTATACTTTCTGTTGTTGCCACATACCACTTCTTCTTTTATCGTGCCACTTGCAAAATATAACAATAACACTGGATATTCAACATGCTGCGGCTGAAGCAACTGCTTGACGGAAAAATATTTTGAAATGAGGTTTATCGCTTGAGTTTCCTTCCAAATATGCCAAACATTAATTGTCAAATGTGATGAATTGCAGCTTTTCTTTGTCTTAGGTGAGAGTTGGGTTGATTGGACAAAACTGCTGGTTTGAAGGATGTCTTTTTACTATTTTAGGACATTTTATCTATTTTATTTTACTGTTATTCTGTTAATGGAGAAGAAAATTGACAGATCAACTGCAGCCCTACAACACACTGAGTATACAGCTATTTTCTCTTCATGTGCAAAATACAACCATAACACAAGAGCTGAAACAATTATTTGACAGTAAAATAATGGGAAACTGTTTCAATAATAGATTGATAATTGCTGGAATTCTTGTTACATACAACTTCTTCTTATATTGTGCCACCTCAAAATACAACAATAACACTGGCTTTTAAAGACACTGCAGCCGAAGCAGTTGTCCAACAGAAAAAATAACTGCTCAATTTTTCCTCCAAAAATGGCAAACATGAATGTGTGAAGTTCACAGATTTGGTGAGTTTCTGCTTTTCTGTGTCTTTGATAGCAAACTGTTGGATTTTGGACTGTTGGTTGGACAAAATTAGTCCTGAAACATTTACTCAATAGTATATTAATTGAAAATTATTTTCATAATTGAGTAATCATTTATGGGGTTTAGGGGTCTTATGTGATAGCACACTGAATATATTTGAGTTTTGGACTGTTAGCCAGACAAAACTAGTGATTTGAAGGATGATTTTTATAACATTTTATAAACCAAATTATATAAGATACTGTTCATGTGTAAAATACAACTTTAAAACTAGAGCTGAAACAACTATTCAACAGTAAAATAACTGGAAACTATTTTATTTTTGACCACTATTTTGGACAAAGTAGTGGTATGAAGGATGACCTTCCACTATTTTAAACCAGGCTATTAATCAGTTAATTAAGTGAAAATACTCTTTGGTTGCAGCCCTACAGCACACTGAATATATATGTATTTTCTGTTCAGTGCCATTCATGGGTTAAAAAGTCCTACTTGAATTTTCTCAGGTCGAGGATTAAGAAGATTATCTCACAGAAAAATGTCTAATCTGGCAAACTGCAGGTCTTTCTTCTCTTATTCAAGACATTTTTTGGTTGAGGTTGATGATAATGTGTCAGTAACAGTTCAGTCATTACAACTAATTACAAACCTACAGTATCCCCATTCTTTGTTGCTGTTACCTTCACCCATACTATTATTCTGGTTTTATTTCATCCTCCAAAAACTGGTTGTTATTAAGCAGAATTGATCAAAGTGGGAACAAAACCTCCCCTCTGATGTGTACTTTGGCTAGTCAACTTTAACTTGTGTGTGACTATGATTACTGTTGCTCCAGTGGTCATATTCAGCGCTGTGGATAAACAAACACCAGGTAGTCTTTATCATCAGCCTTTGAAGGTGTTGACGTGGAATGAGCTGTAGTTCCTATTTCCTGTTAATTGCTTTATTTCAATGTATGAATGTGTACATTGTGACTTACAGAGTACACACTGGTCATGGTACATCTGCTCTCAAACACCGTGCTCAAATTCACCACTGATAAGGCTGATTAAACAGTAGAGTTTTGTGTATTTTATCACGCAGAATATTATCTTTTACTACAAAGCACAGAATTGAAAAGCAGACCTTCATGTTTAAAAAAAGATGCTATTACGTCTTAAACTCACGGATACCATGCCTCTTCTGTCTCGATGGTTTGACCTTGTACTGTTCAGCACAGAGTTTTCAGTTCTGTAGCTCGCTGCACTTGTTTCCAGAGACCCAACAAGGATTCTTCTGTTTTCTCTTGCTCAAGGACATCCTCTGCTCGCAGATATCAGGGATTAATAAAATATACCTCAGGCTTTAAATTAGCCTCATTTGTCCAGTGAAATGGATGAGGTACAAGCATCCAATCTCCAGCAACAACAGAGCAGTGGTTTGGGGTATCAGAGTTAAGACACCAAGTAAGTTTAGATTTAAACATTATGAGAGAAAAAATTGTATGGAGTAGCGGTTGGTACATACCATGAAAAATGCAAGAATTACAGTGTCCGTTGCTCTTATTCAATCAAAGAAACATAGACATGGTTTAAAGTTTTAGTTGGTAACTTTTATAAAACAAACTTTTTGTCATATTTGCTGAAACTGTCACTATATCCTGAGAGTAGTATATGATATTTAAACCCCTTTCACAGATGTCTCACTGACCATGGACACCCTGTGATGACTCCATATTTGTCCCCACAAACAAGCATGTGTTGTGATACTCAGCTCATGCAGGACAGCAGAGAGAAAAACATTCTTAAAAGTCTCTTTGTGTTCAGTACTTTTGCTTTATGCTTTGAAATGTAGTGTTCTCTTGTTTGTGCTTACTGGTAGCAGCAGTTGTATCATGGCTAATGTTAGCTGTGTTAGCCTCACCCTCTGCACTTCCACCAGTGTTTTTTGAAGCAGAGGGAATGTCAGAGTCTCTTGTTTGTGGCTCACAAGAGTGTATGTACACTCGGCATAATAATAAAGTTCTGCCTCCAGGGGTCTGTTATGTTAAAACAGTAACAGAAGACATAGCTTGATGACATCAAAAAGTAGTGAGGAAACATGGAAGTTGTTGTCTGTATTGTTTAGCTAATGCAAATCTATCTGATATGACACGGGCATGAATCATGTTCAAGGACTAGATAATGTTTTCAGTTTTATTCACATAATGTTGAGTTACGTTGTCCAACTTCCTTCCTCACTCTCTGACATATCAGACATGACTGTGCTTTCACTGAAGTTATAGCAACTGCCATTTTTAGACAGTGTAATGCAAAAATATTACAAGACTTTATTATACAACTTTAAAACAGATTTTTTATATTTGGCATATACGGTACCTCGAGATATAAATTAACACAGGGTCAGAGAATAAAACTTTGATTTTTTTTTTTCACTTAACAAACTGCATTAAAGAAAATAAACAAAACCTGTTTTTACAATAGTTCAGAAACAGGGTGAGAAAGCCAACTATTTTAAGGAGCGATGTCAAAAGTGTCGTGCTCCTTGTGTTGAAAACACTCAAGGCTTGACTTACACTTCTGTCACTTGTAAGTGTGAGGAAGTCACCCTGTATGAGAACAGGAAACCCACAGGCATGAGCCATCGTAACCCAAAAGCCCGCAGAAAGAATGTAAACACTTAACAGAAACAGTATCACTTGTTAGAAAAACTGTAACACATGTGCTGTGGCAGTCTGTACTGAATGAACAGTGATGAAAAACAAACAGGTGTCAATTTATCTCATTTATATCTGCATAGCAATTTTACTGTTGGAACTGATGAGAAAAGTGTAAGATAAGATTTAATTGTGAGTGTTTACAAAAACTTGACCTTAATCTTTCTGAGACAAGGCTTTAAACATCTCAATCAGGCAGACTAAATCGTCCTCCACATGTACCTTGCTTTGGTACAAACAGCTCTTTGCATGAGCCGTGCGGCACCCTGCTGTCTGTGCAGACTCCTGTGAAGTGGAGGAGGCCTGGGAACGTTCTGTCTAATCTGCTTTGAGATATAGCCTTGCTCAGGAGCCCCCGGGAGCCAATCTTTGCCTCAGACAAGGGGAAGCTCATCTATACAGCCACAGCAGCGGCTCACAGATACATGACCGCATATACAAACACCAGGCACAGCTGGCGTCAGATTTGTGTTGTAACTGAGAGTGAATGGGTCTCGTTTCAGTTTCTCAGCACGTTGTTTTTCATTGTCCACCTCAACACCCCCATAACTGACATCCATCTATAATTTCATATCATATAATGTGTCACGTGAGGCCTTCAAGGTCTGCCCACTGGCAGTAATGATTCAAGAAGCTCTGACGTTATGGATATGGATGGATTTTTAATATTGAATTTTAAAGGCATAATATGCAAGATTTTCCTTAAAAACAATGTATAAACTCATATGAACATATTCTCATAAAATTTCCACTTATGACTGACTAGAAGTGTGTGGTGGTGTTTTATCTACAGAGACCCGGTCCTGTTCTCTGCTTGCATTTCCTTATTATTCTCATTATTTTGCTGTGATCTGGAGGCTTTACCAACCCAAACCATAGGTGTTTGATGTCCTGGTATCTTTCTGGCACATTTATGAACAGCTCTCCTGCTGATTTTACCTGTAATTTCCATTTACAAAATTTGTCACCATGTGCAATGGGAGCAGCTGGGTAGAAACCTGCTGGTAACGTGGGAGCTACTGCTGCAAAGGGCAAACACAGCAGGGTCAAACCATTTCAGTCAACATGGGGTCCTGTTTCACACAGTTTTATCACCACGTGCTGGTCTCGTGTCAGAAATTTACATGAAAACATATGAGGTCTGAAATGAAGGGATTTCATGGCTTTCATTTATTTAGTATTTAAGACGTCAAGCTGTTGGTGTGCCTCAGTGGGTCACATGGGTGTGAGACACTGGTAATGTATTAAAATGTTCCACGTCAGTTCATCTCTCGATTCTCTGCCAAGGAGCATAAAATATATTTTTAAAAAGCAGTCATGAGGTGTCATGAAGCCATCTGCTTTGCAAGCTACAGAACAGACGTGCAAAATAAATTATTTTAGGGACTTTTAAATCGATTTGTTCTGTAAAACATTAAATTACATGTTTACATTTTCTGTAAACCTAATTGCTGTCCACAATGTTCTGAATGCTCTTAAATCCTTCTTCACAGCACATGGGAGAAATTAACCTCCAGAACTTTCTGCCAGAGAACCCTTTTTCTCAGACAGCCCAGAGAACTATCTGCCAGAAAGCTTTAGGAAGTCAGGTGACATATTATACAGAGCGGCAAAGTCCACTTCACGAGCCTGACAGTTGTTTTCAGCATTGATTAACCAATTGTACCCTACCTGCCCCATACCAAACAGCTGACCAACAAAATTGGCAACTAGCTGGTGAGCACACTAAAGCATTTAGCATCTAATGGGACAGATAGTTCCCCCCAGGAGTTGGTAGAGACCAAAACAGAGCTAAAAGGAGAGTGAATATTGGACTTAAATTTATCTGGTCTAGGCAAAAACATGACTCTCCTTGAATCATAATGTGTCTCTGAATCAGCTTGATGTGTAAATAACCATGTCTGCTAATATAAGAAGATAATGACTGTTTTTAAAGCTCGGTCTGTTGTTCCCAGACATCCAAAAAATAATTGATATTGCTTAAAAGTCAAAATTCTTTACTGTCAAAATTCTGACTGTCTGTATGCTGCTATTATTTATATTTCATATGACTCTAATACTGTAGTTGAAGACTGAGAGTCAATACAAACAATAATGAAAGCTTTAATATAAACTACTTCATAATAAAAACTGAGCATGAAGTTGTGTAAATATCATATTTGTTTTTTCTCTCACAGATGCTCCGTCCACTGGGAGGTCCAAGAATGGATATGTTTTCCAGGAGATGGGTGCGTAGCTGCAGTAATACACATTATATTTCCTTTCATTGCTTTTCTCAGCATGGGTCCTGCTCTTTTATGTACTTCATATGAGCTGCTTTGCCGGCATAGAAAACATTATTCAGATTTTATCCTCTGGGATCCCGCTGGGGAGAATACAGGAGTTTTTTCTCATGTAAATGTATTGCAACAGTTATTTATGCTAATGCCAAACGCTTCTCGCTGCTCACTTATGACCCATTTCACATTCTGGTGAGCACAGGCAGTCCCTTCTCTGGTGTGTTGTGAGGTTAATTAATGGGTAAATAACGAGGCAGATGATCTCCGAGTCAATGATGGGAAGAGGGAATAATCATCGCTCAAAGCTTTGCTCGTGAAGGGTTAAGGTTAATTCTCTAATTCTGTGGCGTTTTCTTTCTCCCCTCATAAAACTCGCAATCGAGATGCCATATTTATCTTCTATACAATTAAGGAATTTACGAGGGGCTGCGATTGTTATATTGCTGCATGTCTGGTTTAAGGGGGATTTTTTATTGGGTCTCTCTTGCTGTGTGCTTGTCAACAGATGGCAGAGAGGTGGGAGGCAAAAATAAATTGTCCTTTACTGGAGACACTGTTAATGTGGCTGGAATAGCATCTTAACCTTGATACAAAGAAGAGTTTTATCTCAGTGTTAGGTTGATCAACGGAATGACCTTTATTGTTACTGCATACTTTATGTGATTCACTCAATGGTAAAGTGAATTTTAACAAAGAAATATTGCGACAAGTGGCAACTAGTGGATTTAGCAGCAGCTCATTTGGCCAAAATTAAAGCCACGAGCAGCAACGAGCAGATTTCGGGCTTCACACAGCTGAGCAATCACTTCAGCTGGTTTAATTCTGTTTAAAGAAGAAATGAAACCAACCAAACACATTATCATCACAAACACTCCAATATTTCAGTAATGGTGTTGCACTCAAAGTTCTGCCATTTGTCCCCACTTCATTTGAAAAGAACGAAACTTGGTGTGTGTGTTTTGAGATCAGGATTGCTCGAAGGCATGAGCAAATATGTGATAGGTCATGATAGGAAGGATTAATGCACAGGCTGGCTGAGGCTGTGCAAGTGCTCCAGAATGGCTAAATTTACTTTATCAAATAAGGAGAAAAACAAACAACAACAAAAGAACACAATCCTTATTGGCCCATAAAAACATCTCAAAAATTAAGCAACTGATTGGGTAGTTGAGGGCCAGCTGCTGGCCACATCACATCGTCTGGTTCATGAGGTCAATTTGGTTTTTAAATTCAAAGTTAAAAGCTGCTTGACCTTGCAGATCCACTGTGTATGCCTTTTTTTCTGTAGCATTGCTCCTTATAGTAAAGGCCATCTCAATAAAAGTGTGTGTGCCAGTGCGCCCTGATTGTGTATGAGTGGGCTGAGTAATTCCAAATTCCAAACACGCTTTTACACATGACATTAAATTATCTTTCTAGTAATGCATGATGAGTAGGTGGGACCCCACACAAAGGCCCACTTCCAGTCTGTCCCCTACACGTTCTCCCTACCCACTCTCACTTTGTTTACGTGTTCGCGTGGAGGTTTCGCCACATTGACTGTCGTTCCAAACCAGTCAGCCTGAAGGGATAAAGCATCATAAAGCCCTCCAGCAGCAAGTCTGCATCGATGCAGGCTCACACTCCTTTCTGGTGCAGCATCTCTTTTGTGTCTGGGCTGTAGGAAACATCACAACAGTTTCCTGTCCCCCGCCCCCTTATTTAAGTGAGACTTCATAAAAACTCACACTTGTCCCAGAATGAGAGTGTGTAGGGGCCGGATGGGAATAGGGCAAAAGAGTAGCCGAGGGGCCCATGACCACTTTAATCCACCTCTGGGTGCGGCATTTCCAAAAGTGTATTAATTACAGCGCTACCATCTTCCCACTTGGGCTCCTATTTCCCAGGAAGCACATACACATTATTTCCTGTTACTGGGCTCAATTTCATGTTACCTCTGCAATTTGAGACAAAGTGGCACTCAGTGAAGTTGCACACCTTCAGGGTTTGAACTACAGCAAAAAAAAAAAAAAAAAATCCTGTTTTTCTGATATAGAAGCTGGCCAGTTGAAGTTACAGTACTGTATGTAACATATAAACTGAGACTGGATTGACACAGCTTGTGAACATTATGTGTTTTACCCACAGAGCTGCAGGATGGAGAACAGGAGGATTGTGGGCAAACTTCACCCGTCACCCACAAGGACCACATCTATGACACCCAGATCCAGATCAGTGTTTCAGGTGTGTGTGTGTGTGTCTCTGTGTGTTATACCTAGTGTTTAGTTTGTGGTGAGAATTAATATTAACAGGAGAACCGATGCCTTCATCATTAAATAGATGAATAGCACAGTGCAGTGGTGTTCTATCAGGTTGTATCCTCCTCTTGTGACTTTCACTGTCTGAAAATATTTTGCAGCCTCTGCAGTTAGGAAACCATGTGTGCCAACTCAGGTTTCCTGAGTCATAATAACTGAGACAGAGTTCATGGACATGAATTGGCAGCCAGCGCTCCCTATTAACAATTAATACTAGAGTGAATGAACTCTATACTCTAGTTATATCCTATAATAACTTGGAGTGCGCATAAGAGCAAAAATAAGGGGTTATACACTGAGACAATGTGTACTTCTGTTTCTTCTTCTGTTCTGAATTTACATGTGTCTTTCATCTGCAGATTCTGACTGCCCTGGGTTTGGACTTTTAAACACAACAAGAAAAGTAAGATTTGTTCTTCCACTCACCCTGTGTGTGTTATATCATAATACTTAATACAGAAAAGCAGCATTTTACTGTTTCTTTTGCATTTTTACAATGGAATATAAATCCCAACTATCCAATTTTAAAGCTTAAAGGTCAGTGCTTCAGACTTAAGGCAGTTTAATGGCAGACTATGGCAGAAGTACAATATACTATTCACAATTATGTTTTCATCAGTGTATAATCACCTGGGAATAAGAATTGTTGTGTTTTTGTTACCTTAAAATGAGCCCTTGATATCTACAGAGGAAGCAGGTCCTTTTCCACAGAGCCGACCATGTTGCACAGCCATGGTTCTCCTACACCAGGGGTCTGCAACCTGTGGCTCCGCAACCACATACAGCTCTTATTGCTTCAGTGGCTCCCTGTGGAACTGACAAAAAAATAATTTGTCATTGTTGTAGGTCTAAGTGATTCTTGCATTATCTAATTCTAAAAATGTGTAGCCTACACACCAAATAAAAAGGAAAAAGAAGTCATAATATTTTGTCGACTAAGATGTGTGTCATAGCCTACGTCTACAGCGTGGGGCCTTTTCATCTCAATTTAGCTGGTGGCTAGTCTTGAGTTTCCTTAAGCTAGCTATGGATACCAAAGCCAAAAACAGGAAAAGTCTCCAACGAACATGGGAATTTAGCAACTCCAGATTTGTTTCTTTTTTTTGGCCCAAAATAAATAAAATAATACAGGTGCCATTAATATTAAATTAATTTGAGATTTGAGATTACAATTGTTCTTCTGAGAACAATAAATCACACTTAAGCACACTGTTCCAAGTAATTATACGCTTATGAATTTTATATTCAATTTCTGCCAATAAATCCCTGTAAATCCTTCTGTGTTGTCAGCTAAATAAGAATTGTGCTAAATCTGAAAGCATCAGCAGTGAGATCTGAGGAAATGTGTGGATTTACTTTCTGTTGAGCAGAAAATAGACTTTAACATCTTATTTGCACTATGACATTATTATACCGTGAATCAAATGCCTGTTGTTTTTGGCTCACATTAGTATGTGAAGCCAATGAACTTCCAGGAGGAAGTGCGCGCCCACAGAGACCTGGACGGCTTCCTGGCTCAGGCGAGCATCCTCTTGGATGAGAAAGCTGCCACTCTGGACGAAGTCCTGAGGCGAATGTTAACTCATGTGGTGGAGGACGGCCACGGGAGCTGTGATGTGGACGAGGTCATGAAGTCACTGTTCACAGATGCAGGAGGGAAGGAGTTTAATGGTGAGAAAAATCATATTATAGGTGCACTCTGAAGCACTTGGAGATGAAGTGTTTGGTTCAGAAGCTGCTTGACATGTGCACATTAAAACTTTTTTTTTGCCTGTTCATTCTTATGTCGTGTGCTCCCACAGTCCACCTTCTGTCAGAGACCATTCAGGGTGTGACTGCTACATCCACTGGCATCCGTTACCAGCAGTCCTGGCTCTGCATTCTGTGAGTTCATCTATAACTACAGTACATGCATGAGAAAAAGTGTTATTCTTCCAACATTCAGCTCAGTTGGTGAATGCTGTGGAAACCTCCCTCAGTTCATTTGACTGCAAAGGGACAACAAATAAATAATTCTTTGATTGGAAAAGTAATTTTCTTTTGGCTCTAATTTACAGCTGCCAATACAGAAGACTGCACAATCAATCATTTTTACAGCAGTGATTCTAAATAATCGATTTTTCTATCAATTCAGCTCAAATGTGAGGAGCCTGCAGAGACGTCATGTCTGCATCGCCCGCCTGGAGAGGCCACAGAACTGGGGCGTCAACTGCTGCGAGGCTCGATATGTCATCCTCATCCTGGCCCCGCCTAGAACGGTACGATCCTGCGTTCACCTCCTCTTTCAAAAACTGTTTTTTGAGTAGTCTGGTGGCTTATATAGTTCAGATCTTGAGCTGAAATGATTAGTTGATTCATTCATCAACAGAAAATTAATCAGTAACTACTTTTTTTTAAAGGAAAAATACCAAAAACTGCTTTTAGCCTCTTAAATGTGAATTTTTGCTGGTTTTCATTACTTCTATGACAGTAAACTGATGATCGGACACCTTGGGCTCTAAAAAAGAGCATTTTACAGTATTTTCTGACATTTTATATATAAATAATTAACTGAGATGATGGACAGATTAATCAATAATAAAATAATAATTATTTGCAGCCATAATCAGGGACAGTACACATTAAACATTGCTGTAAATGTGCCATTTAATCAAGAGGCTAATTTTCATCTGTTGTCCCCAGTCAGATATTACAAAGTCAACCTAAAATAAGACATAAAGACTACAAGATTGAAATGACAAAATTATTGGTATCATTCATAAGCATGCAGAATAATAATAAAAAGAAAATATTAAAGGGTAACTTTTGTATTTTTCAACCCCATTTTCCCCATTGTTTTGTGTCTAAATGAGCAATGGGGACAACAGATTCTGACATTTGTTCAGCATTTTGGGAGAACGGTGCAGGCAGCAGAAACAAAACTGAGCTATAATAATCCTTATGAGCAACTGCAAACAGTAAAAGCACGCCCACTCAAAGTTTTGGTCTTTGCTGCTGACAGGCACGGATAGTAATTCTAAATGTCTGACAACATTGTGGACAGGATCCCGAACAAGATCTTTTTATTTAACCAGCAACAGCTTTTCATTGTTCTTGCCAAACTAACCAGACTCTGTTCACAAAATTGCTAATTTTAACATCATCATCTTAATTCAGACTTAACAGAGACAAAAATAAAATTCACCAAGACGTATTTGCTCATCTTTCCACTGTTCCAACCATCACTGATCAAAATAAACTCCTAATTCACAACGTTAGATGTGAAAATATCAGGAGATCGAGGGGACTGAGGGGGAGGTTGGACATCAGAGAAGCAGTAGGGAGAAATGATGTGTACAGCCAGAATATTTTCACATCTAATTGTTTCATTTCAACCAAACCGGAGAAAGTGATTATTGGAACAGTGGAAAGACTCACCAAGAAATTTTGGTGACTTTTATTTTGTTCTGTTGATTTTGAATGAAGATAAAGATGACAATGTTAAAATTATTAGTTTGGCGAGAGCAATAAAACAGCTGTTGGTGAAACAAAATGTAACTCTCTTTTTTAAAAAAAAGGTTTGTCTCTGTGGCGATTCTTTCCATCATGTTGCCAGTCACTTAGACACAAAAACATGGGAAAATACTGTCCAGGTTGAAAGAAACAGAAGCTACCCTTTAATGCAAAAATGCTACTGAATGTTAAAAAAGTGTCCCTCTGTGAGACTGTGAAAATTACTTTTTATTACAGGTCAAATTTAACGAACCCATTGCCAGCACTTCTGTCCTGTGACAGATGGTGACAATAAAATAAGAATATATAAAGTGTGATATTCAGGCAGACTGTGGGTTAAAAATAGTTAAAGTGAAAAAACACATCTAAATTGACATAACATCTTTCATCTTTAACTTTCTTATCATCCTTTCTAGAAAAGCACCAAGACGGCCATCGAGCTTGGCAGAACATTTGCCACGATGTTCTCTGACATTTCCTTCAGGCAGAAGCTTCTGGAGGCCAAAACCCAGGAGGAGTTCAAACAGGAGTTGGTCTACGAGCGACAGCAGCTCTCTATAGCTCACGACAAGCCTGTCGTGGAGGAAGTGGTGGACTCGGATCCACGTAGAGGGAAACCACTTCAGGTGTGAAAGCAGACAGTGACACACTGGATCTGTGCTGGAATCAGTGCAGATGTGGCCATATGATTAACATGGGTGAAGTATGACGAACAACAATTGAAAAATGGTGAAGCCGAAAGACAATTTACAAGAACAGGGAAACATAACTCTACTTAATAAGGAGTGGTTAGTTGTAAAACCACTATTTATATTCTCTACTGACTGTTTGCTCTCCACATGTGGAGACCACCCTCATGTTTTCCCACTCCATCCAGGCATATAAAGATGTGATGCAGTAAAGTAAAGTAGTTGAGCCAGATTATCTGATTATCCTGTTTCCACACTCTATCAGCCAGGCCCGAGGAATGAGAAGCAGCTGGGCAACAGACTGAGGAGGCTGCCAAGTCTGCCATGGTTCTGGCAGCAGAATGTGTGCAGCTCCATGTAATGATAAACTACTTCATTATGTCCAGTGTTTAAATTAAGAGGAAATGTGTGCGCCCAGCAGGAGGCTGGACACTAGGGAACACCCAAATACCGCCTTGAGAGAGAGAGAGAGCAGGTATTTAATGTTGTAAAAGGCCAAAGTTAACAACAGGTTGTGGCTCCACCTGATGTCCTGAACGGTTTAAAACACCATTCAAATACAGTTTTGTTGCTGCAAAACCAAACATTTAACCTGCGCCAGGACCATAAAGCGTTCTGTGGCTCTTCCCCATACCTTTTATAAAGGTACCACATGGAACCTCTTCAGAGAGCTCTACCAAGAACACAGGGGGTTCAATGAGAACCTTTTGATATTCCAAGGGTTTTATCTAGAACCCATTCAGGGGGTTCTACCGAATCCTCTTATATTCCAAGGGATGTATCTAGAATCTATAGGACAGACCTTTTTACTTCTACTTAAGATTTTACCAAGAACCCAACATAAAGAGTTATACATAGAACCATCTGTGAAATGTTTCACACAAAGCCCCATATGAGAGATTTCACAGAAAACCCTTCTATGGTGTAATGGTTCCACTCAGAACTCTCTCGGGGGGTTCTATTGAGAACCTTTTCACCATCCAAGAAGAATCCAATAAGGGCTTTTAGATTTCAAGGGTTTTATCAAGAACCCACAAAGAGGGTTCTACCAAGAACCTATTTGCATTCTAAGACTTTTCCTCTAGGACCCACTCAGGGGATTCTACCAAGAACCCTGTTACACTATGGTACAAATAACCTTTGACACTCTCTTCCAAAAAGGTGTCTTTGGATGCAAATCAAACTTTTTCCTGCGAAAAATGGTTCTTCAGAAGCAACTAGTTCCGGGTGGAACCTCAGCCTTTCAGGAAGAACTTTTGGAAAGGCTTGAAGAGTGTATGTTGCATTTCCAAAATTGCACTATACAAAAGTGGGCACTGTATGCAGGCACCTTTCTCTGATTTTATACTGGATGTCAGCTATGTTCTTCCTCAAAGTGTCTCTACACTGAAAACTTATTACACTCTTTCAAAAGACCCATTATCCAGCCAGCAAATGTATGAAAAATCTATTTTCAAACAAATTTTCTCTGATGTGAAACATTTTACTGTATTTTCTTACTCACAAAGATCACAGTCAGAGAGTTTTTTGACATCAGGTCGTGTTCAGACCACCATTAACTCTGTGGGGGGGACCACTGCTGCCGCAATGGTCCCATTATCACTGCGTCATCACAGCAGGGGTCTCGACTCCTTACCCACAAAATGCAGGGTCATCCACCAAAAAAGCTGAAACCTCCTCAACACTACACTGGCCAAAAATATATCTGGTAATGATCACTTTCGGTGCTTTTCTACTGTCTTCCTATGTCTTGATTGACTACAGAAGGCTATAATGATTGTAAAAGTTGTAAAATCGTGTCTCATAGTATTGTAGACCACTGTGCAGTGTGTTGGCTTCTGATAAGCCTTCAAACTGATTGATGTGTGTCACAAAATACCACAGTACCACAAAGATGTATGAAAAAATAGTTTGGAGAAGAAGACACCAATATCAGTTTAAGTGTATGCTATATTCAGAGTATTTTCACCGCTTTATTTTGTTGTCAGACAGCTTTTTTTCAATGTGAAACTGCCGTTATATCAGCCAAGTATAGCTTCCTCTCAGTCAACCAGATTTCATTGGGGAAAATCAGCAATTTTACTTTACAAATCACTGGAGATGCTGGTCTACTGCTACCTCTATCAGTTAGCAAGACTGTGCTATTGTGTGACTTTGGTGAGTCAAGACTAACCTTTTAAAACACAGAAGTCACAAAATAACGTAAACAAACTAACCAATTGATGCAGCAGTAGACAAGCTACTCCTGTGTTTGGCAAGGTAAAAATATTGATTTCGCCAATGGAGTCTGGTTGAGTGAGAGCGAGTAACACTTGGCTTATATAACAGAGGTTTTCCAATGGAAAAGGCTGTCTGATGGCAAGGTGAAGTGGTGAAAATATTCTACATACTACACCACTTCAAACAATATATATTTTCCTTTTAAATATTGCACAGGACAAGCAGGAGGACCAAGGTTAACAATCACCTTGTTGTTCCACCAGTTTCGTAGTGAGTGTGATGCCCGTGTGCTCATCATGATTGGCCCTCAACAACAGACATGAACAAATTTATAGTTCGACAGTCCCATTAGCAGCTCTTCAACTAGTCCTAACAGTAGAGTTACAGTACATGACTAAATATTGTCCTCCATGCTGAATGAAGTGTCCACTGGTTGTGACTAAAGTCAATCTTTATCTTCACAGTGCATAGATTTCTTTAAAGCCGGTAAAGGTGTATATGATGACCTCCGTCGCAGACTTCCCCTCTACCCCTCAGACTTCACAGATGGTACTTAAATTTTCTTGTGATACTGCTTCCTATAAGTGAGCACATCTGATTTGTTACTGCAACAAAATCAAGATTCTCTTATTTAAAAGTCTCACACTTTGAATGTTTTTGTCTGCTTTGACTCTTGTGGTTATTATATCTTTAATAACCCTTTAAATAATCCATTAAGGTATAACTGGGAAGGACCGCTGTCTGCTGAAGTACACTACCACTGCTATTTTTCTCTACATTGCCATTCTGCTGCCTGCTATTGCTTTTGGCTCACTGAATGATGAAAGCACTAGAGGAGAGATAGGTAAGGACTCCTGTTTTAATTTTCTTGTTCAGCAACAGCCTTTATTTTTTATCAGAAGAATACAAAAGTACTGATTTTTTTTTTTTTTGGTGTTTGTTTTTTTGGCAGATGTTCAGAAGACCATTGTTGGCCAGAGCATTGGAGGAGTGATCTATTCTTTGTTTGCTGGCTCACCACTTGTCATCCCACTGACCACTGCACCGCTGGCAATCTTCATAAGTGGTGCGTATTGTGTCCTGCTATTTAAACAAGGGGATTAAAGGCCACATTTATCTTACTTAGTATATTCTTGAAGCAAATGAATTGCTATTCAAGCTTGGATGATCTTAGCCTGGTTTCCAGACAAAGTCCAGACTTGAGTCCATCTCTTTCAGTTGTCTGATGCTAAATAGATTTTTGTTAACCCTTAATCAAGTAACTGTGTCTAATTTGAAAAGGTTTGGTTGTGAATACAAACCTACCCTACCACAGGGTGCTGCTACCCACTATTGCCTCATCTCATAGCTAAATAGAGCAGGTTTATGCTTAGAATAATGGAAATTGTTTAAAAATTGCTGACATTAATAATAAATAAATGATAAATAAACTGACATAAATAAAAATAGATGTCATGGCTCTGCTACCTCCCACTGTACAAAAATTAAGCCAAAATATCTTGCATACGAGCGCTGCCATCTTCTGCTGGTGATGTCATTTAGAGCCAGAGTCTGCATTGTATGACCAGTGTTGCAGACCACATTAGAGAAAAATTTATTTGACGTGTACTTTGATGTTTTACTTTGACCCATGGCATAGCTATTAGGCATTATATAACCTATACTGCAGCCAGCCACCAGGGGTCGATCAAGTTCATCCCAAAAAGTGAAGCCAGATCTTCACTTCAGGGGAACCAATACTCCAAACAAACAGGGGGCACATATTAGTGGAGTAACGACTAACTGCTGCTGTTGCTGCTGTTATCTAGTTAGCTCAGTTAGTCGTTCAGCTAAAAAAATAGAATCATTGTGTTTTTGTTACCTTAGAATGAGCCCTTTATATATACATAAAGGGCAGGTCCTTTTCCACAGAGGCAGCCAAGAGATAAACAAAACATTGGTTCTAGACACAGCATTTCGTATTTTTTGTGAGTTTTACAGCCATTGTATGTTTTCCTAAATGTTTGGAAGGGAAGGGTGAAAGGTCAAAGTGAAAAGTGTGTTACTTCTTCACATTCTGTTGATGATTTCAGTTTAAAACATTCAAAAATAAACTAAAATGTGAAGTGAAGAATGTGACAAAATGTGTTTGTTTTGACTTTATCTCAAGGAAAGATATCCATATATTGTGTTTCTGAGGTTGGCATGCTAACCAGCTAGCTTCAGCCCATCCTATCTCACATTGCACCTTTAACTTAAAGCAGAAATAATAATAATAATAATGATGAGTAAATGTGTCACAAGTTTATGAACTGGCTTCCAGTCTTTATGAGATATTCAAGATCTGCTTTTCACTTCTACTCATTGATTTATACCCGCTTTTTACAGGAAACAGAGTTGAGAAGAGACACGTGTACATCATTATCCAGAACAAAACAATATATTAAACACTTAAAAGTAGAGTAAGAATTACAGTGAAAATGTTTTGAATTATAATGCAATAAAATATAGTATGAGTTTATGTCTGTGTGTATCTTTGTATATGTTTTTAGTCATCAGAGGCATCTGTGACGACTATGACCTTGACTTCGATGCTTTCTACGCCTGCATTGGTTTATGGAACAGTCTGTTCCTCATCCTCGGAGGCTTATTCAATGTCAGCCTGCTGATGAAACTCTTCAAACGGTGAATACACAACACCCCTCTCAGACAACATTTGTTACTCTGACATATCGCAGACAGAAGACCCACACTTGTAATATATGTTATTAACAGTGTGGCCATGAGGTCACTGATAAGAGAAGGATGTATGTTATGACTTCCTGTTTTCAGCCATAATTATTATTTTTGTTAAATGTACACTCTCGCTATCTGGGCCATCATTCAGCCTTGAATGGACTGTTATGTCTGTGCCTGGATAAAAAAAAAACATCATTTTGATAAAACATGAATGATCATGCTGTGCTTTTTTATTTCCCAGCTCAACAGAAGAAGTCATTGCATTGTTCATCTCTATAGCATTTGTTGGGGACGCAGTGAAAGGCACCGTCAAAAGTAAGTCAAGCCGAGGTCAGACCGCATTTCAAAACGTTTTGAATGCCTCTGCAGCAGAGCTATCTGTCCACACTGCAGGGGAACGTCTGAATGTCTCACCTATCGTTTGTTATACGTAATGTAGCCCATCAAATATACATATCCATCATAGAGTCTTTAGAGGAAAAGCAGGCATGAAATCAAACAGGCCCCCCTGTGTGTTGTGGAAAAACAGACAACCCTATAATGTGAACATAATGGTGTCTCTGTTTATGTCTTTTTCACGAGAGTTTGTCACAAGACGGAAAATAAATGGACGAGCATATGGTGCTTTCTTTAGAGCTTTCTTCTTTAAGCCACCACCTGAATCTGAACAAAGCTTGCATATATTGCAGTGCTTGAATGTCTAGAAATATACAGAGAATGACAACATTAAAGGGGAATTATATGGATAAGAATACAATATGTATGAAGACACTCAGTGTAGTGTGAAATAGATATAAAGTGCATTTTATTTTATATTCCCTACCTCAGCATTTCATTTTTAGCTGAAATCCAAAATGGGCCTCGGGCTTTTTTGGGATTTGACAAATATATTAAACGTGTCAGTTTCCAAGAGCAAAAATAAATGCAGTCATGTAGAGTCTTCTAGTTTGTACAGAAGTGTATTCCTGCCAGCTTTGATAAAAAATTTGCTCAACTTATTATAACAAGAACCATATCTTGTTTTACAAGAGCCTTTTCATAACATATCAGGCAATTTTGACATGTTTTCTTGCTATTATCTTTTAATAACATCTTGTTATGTCACAAAATAAAGTGGTACATTAGAAAGTGATGTGTGGTTGTTCCATTTCTAGACATATAGTTTTACATATAGTTTTTAACCTGGACAACAATATATTTAAAACTTTTAACACCTCTAAAAGTTTCATGTAGGTGTGGATTTGAGCATTTTTGACAGTTGTCTCTAAACAAGTCAGTGAAGTGGAAGTCTGTCTCTAACGCTTTGCTCAATTAAGACTGAGGACCCAGCCATTGTTGCTAAAACTCAGTGAGTTTAAAAAAAACCCCTCCACTGCAGGACCAATCCAAAGCCTTTAGGGTTGCCCTTCTTATAGGAGAGGTGATATGGTAAACCTGTGTACCTACTACTGAGGAGGACAGGGAGAGAGCATCATCAGATAATTGGTAGGCGGCAAGATCTCAGATTGTCTGGTATTGCAAGACTAGTTTTTCTGGGTCAGCCGTGTGATAGACTGGTGATGACATGTCCAGGCTGTATCCACCTTGCTGCTCTGGAACAGGCTGCAGCCACTCCTGTGAGTCTGCACAGAATAAGCTTGATAGATACAGTAATGAATGGACGGTATTTCAGCTGTGTCCCAAGCAGCAAATAAAATATATTTAAACCAATCGTTTGTGGCAATGTAGGCTGCAGCCTGTTTATCTTCTTGTTTTAACACCATTTGGAAGTTTCTTCTTATAATAACACGTCAAATTATCATTTTATAATGAGAAAAGTTGTTTTAAAGGGACAAATCACCTAAAAATTACCTTTACATATTATTCCTCTAACTTGTAGAGTTTTGGAGATATCAGCTGTAGAAGTGTCTGCTTTCTCTCAAATGTAAAGGCACTTGGCTTGTGGAGCTAGCCAGCAAGCGCCAAAAAATATATTTCAAAAACAGCAATGTCTCTTTCCAGAAATCATGAACCAGTTATTCGAGATAATCCACAGCCCTTGTTGATGAAGACTCATTTTTTCCAACCAAACTACACCTGCTGATGGCATCACTGTGCAGAGGGAAGCATGCATCCACTCATGGACATGAGGCTCGTGTTTGTGACAGCAGGATGTAAACATTAATCTCGTCCTGCACCTGAGCTGAAATGTTGGCATAACTGAGCTGGCTAGTGTAGTGATATGGTTGGTGGATTCCATTATATTCCATCATATTTTTAGAGAGGACAGACATCTCTATGGCTGATATCTCTAAAACTGCAACGCACACCAAAACAATCTAGATGGGAAAATAACACTACAGGTGAGAGGGAAAATTAGAAATGACAATTTTTTGATTTTGTGGTGAACTGCCCCTTTAATAAAGTAGGTTGGTTTTGTCAAAAAAAAAAAAAAAAAAGATAATGTTTGGTGTATAACAAAATAACATGATATGTTGTTATAACAAGAAAAGTTAAGATAATTTGGTATCTCATTATGACATGATTTATCATAATAACATAAAAAATATGTTATTATAATGAAGTTTAAAAAAAAAAAGTATCCCCATTTTCATCCCCTCTTTCCTTTCTTCTTTCTCCCACACTTCCTAGTTTTTGAGCACTTTTACCACGGGCCCACACTGGTGAGCACAAACAGCACGCTGGTGCTTCAGCAGATTACTGAGATTCTGGAGACGACGAAGAACCAGACGGGAGACATGCACAGGGATCATAATGGGACTGTGTCAGTAATTGGACACGCAGAGGGACACGCGCTAGTCTTCCTGCCTGAGTCTCTGGTGTTGTGCACAAGAGAAAGACCCATCCTCTGTCTGCTGCTCATGTTGGGGACTTTGTGGCTCGGTTACGCCCTCTACCTCATCAAGAGGAGGTATGTTCACTAAATCACTGTGCTATTATCAGTATTATTATTAGTGATCTGGGTCAGTCTTTATAAAGTCATGCTGTGCAGCCAAACATTATTCAAACTCACAAAACTTTATCTGAAATTCAGAGTCAAGATCCCAAAGTTTTCAAAGATACCAAAATGTCAGGCATGTTTGCGGAAATGTGTATAAAATAGTGCCATCTTCAATATTCCCATTTGATGCAATGCTGCAATCCTGTTCAATAAAGATTTGGAATAAACAGATATTTGTAATATATGCTTTAGATGATTTGTCCGACCCTAAAGCTACTTATGTAAGGTGGAAATAAATGTATTATTATGCAGTGGACCCTGGGAAGACTTTGCTTTGCTTTAGGGCACAGCTGATGGGGATTCAAACAGATAAACAAACAAATAAACAAATGCACTCACATGTAAGCAGCATTATAATGAGGTGGAACTACTCTATATACTGTTGGGTAGTATAATGTGTACTACTTCATCATATTTTATAAACAGATCATTGCATTGAATATAAAATCGTAATCTCATCAATTCAGATGAATAAGAATAAGAATATTGTAGCGTTAAAAGAACAATATTTGATATGCAGTGTAAGCAGAGGAGGAAAGTACATTTATTCATCCTGAGGTGAGTATTTTACAGTAATTTCTTGCTATTTTATTCATATATTCCTTTAGATTTAAGGAGGGAATTTGTATTTCTCACTCCACTGCATTTTTGTGGCAGCTGTTGTTACTCTGAAGGTTAAGATTTAAAAAAAAACCTATAATAAGCTTATAAAATATGATGAATTGTTACAAAGTGAATTGAACCACCCAGCCGTGTTTAAAATATCTAGAATCAGCCTGACCAGACCTCGCTACAACATTAAATACTGTGTTCATGTTGCAGTAATAATTATCCAATACTATAATATACATTAATATAATTCCATAATTTAATTTTAAATGCAGGACATATACATGTACTTTAGTGTATTTTACATGTTGTTAATTTTACTTAAACATACGGCAGGGAGTTTTTAACTGGTTATGAAACAGTCTCAATTTATACTGATACCTCCTTTATGACCTACATAAACAAATTAGACCATCAGCAAGAAGACTGTCTGTTTCTAGTCATTCATAATGCCTGCCACTGGGTCGGATTCTCTGTGAAATCAGATGAAACAAGCCTGTGTTCATGTTTTCCCAGACAAAGTTACAGTGAGTATATTCTTCAGTTCAAAGGAAGCAGGAGTCGATTTTGATTTTGATTATTTTATTTATATTTTGTGGTTATGACAGTGGAAACACTACTGCTCTTGTCCACAGGGGCCTCTAAAATCAACACAATACTGAAAGTTTCTTGTTGCATTTAAATGAAGTATCTGACTGTGATTCCATTTAATATGTGATGGCAAAAAATAGAACTACATGAGTAAATCAAAGCTGTAGGTAACACTTTATATTAAGGTACACATGGTCACCATAAACTAATTGCTTATTATCATGCATACCAGTAGTATACTGACGCTTTATTAGTCATTATAAAGCATTTAATAATGCTTTATAATGACTAATTAAGAGGCAGTTTGCCACTAATGTGCATATTAATCAGCAACTAGTTTAATGATGAATATGTGTACCCTAATAGAAAGTGCTGTACTGAGTATTGTAGTTGCATAAAGCTTCACAAAACTTGTATGAAGCTTGGAGGATGTGAAAAGAGGGAATATTTCCGTCCCAGGAGTGAGGCAGAAGGTTACATATCATCAGCAATGATTTCCACCCTTCAGGTAAAATAATGTAATACATGAGACAGATAAATGTGACTTTGCCATCATGTATTTCCACGTCTGACTCCTGGGATGTCATTGTTCTTTCCCTTCAGTGGCAAACTCTCAGTACTTGACACAGATTATTTTCCAAGCTAAGACAGTAACAACTGTAAATACAGTAGTAAAACCGGTTGAATTTATTACATCAGAGTTGCACAGTGCTGAAATATGTGTCGCTTCTTTCCCCCGCAGCCCGTATCTGAATGACAGAATCAGAGAGGTGGTGTCTGACTGTGCTTTGCCTATCTCTGTGGTGATATTCTCCTTCATTGGCTCCTACCTTTTCATTGACATACAGCGTGAGTACAGATCCCTGAAATAAAAGAACTGATAGAGGAGTACCTCCGAGACTTAAAGTCACAACCTTGGCCCAGAACACTTTTCACTGCTCATAAATCCTCTTGTTGGAGGGGAAGAAAAGGAAAATATTTGCTTCTAGTGAGCTTTCAACACAGTGTGGGTTCTGAGTCAGTGTGGGTCAAAGACACTGTGTTCAATGATACTTATAAAACAGATCTTATGACCAAAGGTCAGCAATTTATTTTAGTGTGTAATGATGTAAATTCTTTTTTACCTCACAAATGTTATGGAGGGAAGCCCTTTTACACCAATCTGACTGAAAAAAAGATCCTGTATGTCATTACATGAAAATTTCTGAAAATAATGAGAAACATTCTCAAAATAATGACTTAGTAGTTAATTTCATTTGACTTAATATCTAAATCAGTATTTTGATAATGTCTTTTATTTTCTTAGATACTAAAATCATTATTTTGAAATACAAAGACATTATTTTGATATACTAAGTCATTATATTGAGATATTAAGTCATTATTTTAAGATACCAAGTCATTGTGTTGAGAAGGTTTCTCATTATACTGACTAACAGGATATTTATTTAATCATATTGACATATAAATGTGATAAAACTTGTTTATATTTGTGGCAAAACTTGTTGTTTTCTGTAAATCTTACACTCCCATTAGTTCCTGTGTTCAGTGTCCATGATGGCCCTGTCTTCAACTTCCCTCCATTTGACAAGCTGTCAGGAATGAACACACTGAGTGCAGTCGGGCTGGGGTTCCTCCTCGCTTTGCTCATCTTCATCGACCAGAACATCGTTATCTCACTCACACACGTACCAGAACACAAGTAAGACCAAGCATTCCCCTCCCTTTATTGCACAAATATCTTAGAGGTCATATTATCCTCATGTTCATTGTTATCGGCAAACACGTCCATTCGTAGCTCATGAAAAGAACAGAAGTACTGCTGCAGTCTTTCATTGACAGAGCACTTGAATCTGGTGTCTGTACTAGGTTGCTAAAAGGCACAGCATTCCACTGGGACTTAATGCTGACTGGCTTCATCAACATCCTCATGTCCTGTCTGGGGTTGCCATGGATGCACGCTGCCTTCCCACATTCCTCCCTACACGCCCGTCAGCTGGCCAAAGTGGAACAGCACGTAGAGAACGGACACCTCTACACGACGTGAGTAAAGTTAAAACAAGGGCAGAAACCGAGCAATGCTTTGAGAGACATCCAGCTTGTGTCTGACTGAGAACGCCAGCTTGTCTGAATCCTGTTAACCCTTTCTGTTTGGAGGCTTTTCAACAGAGGTGTTGGTTATGGTAGTTTGTGATGATTTTGTTTAATTTATTTCCATAGTAAGTCAATCAATCTGTGAGTTAAACTAAAAACACAAAGAGCACTGCTTAGTTTGGCAGATCATGCTTGACCTTGGACAGAGCAGCTGACAAAGTTATCTCAACTTAAGATCCACTTACAGTACAGGTAGGTTAGAAGGTTACTTACAGGTTCTGGGGCTTTTGATCATGTTACAAGGTCTTCATCAGCAGCTGTTTTTTTGTTCAGTGGTCATGAAATTGTTGTTGTTTAAACTTTTGATGATTTGGAGCAAATTAACTAGGATTTAGTGGCATCTAGCCACTCGCCTATATCCCTCGCCTCACACTCCCCTTCCGAGCATGTAGGAGAACCTAGAGTGGCTGGCGCAACATTGCATACAGGGCTCATACTGAACTGGTTGATAAATCCTCAGTAGCAGTGGTTCCCAATGACCCAAGCAATGTCCCAAGATATACCTGGCATGCGTCCTGTTTGTTTTTAGTTGAGGGACAGTTTACTAACTTATAACTCCCTAAAGCTCCCCATTTTCCTTCCAAACTTCATCCTTTTGTAGGATAACCCCATAAAAAGGCTGCTATGGATCATATAAGATGTGCAACTTTTCTACCTCGTAAATTAGTCACTCATTGTCTTCGCTGACCGCTAACTGAAGGGGAAACAGACATGTCAAGGAAGACAGAGTCAATTTTGGCCAATTAAATTAGTTGGAGGTGAAGCAGGCGCTTAAAACTTTGCAAGAAGAGAACTAGGGTGATTGCTTTTTTAAAAAAATTACATGTTGCTTAACCTGTTTGCTGATGCATGGAGCAGGTTAACACATCCTCACTGGAAAAAACTGAAACAACACTATGGCTCTTTCTCATCACTTTCAGTTAGGAAGCACTATGAAGGGTAACAAGATGGTTCAGCAAACTTCAAATAAAATGATGGACTCTTTGGTTGACAATCATGTCCACACAAAGGCAATAACTTGTGATCAGGGTTTAGAAATAGCTGTTGCCAACTGCTGCTCTACAGTCAGTAGAAATTAAGAATGAGATAAGAAGTGTGTATTGGGATATTTAAAGTACTTTTATCTGCCTTTGTATCAAACAGTATCGTCAGTGTGAGGGAGACACGTCTGACCTCGCTGGTGGCAAACATCCTGATCGGCCTGTCTGCGTTCATGCTGCCCATCCCTCTGCAGTGGATCCCCAAGCCCGTCCTCTACGGCCTCTTCCTCTACATCGCAGCCACTTCGCTCGATGGGAACCAGATGGTGGACCGCATGGCCCTGCTGCTTAAAGAACAGGTGAGCAGGAAGGACACTGTGGTTTGATTGGTTAGTCTGTTTACTTTAGCAGTCAGCTTGCTTGTTTGTATCTCTTTGTTTGTCTTTCCTGTTTATCCATAGCAACAAATAATGTAATAACCACAAAATATGGCATAATAATGTGAGAATGATCTTATTACAACATGAAAAAGATCTGGTAAAAGCAAGAAAATGGTGGCAGCAAGCAAACTTTTTTCTACTGAATTTGTGATTTTTGTAGCAACAATATGTGTCTTTTTTCAAAAACATTACCTTGACAACTACAATCTACTTTGATGTAAGCAAAACAAAAAATGAAGCATGCAAAGTCACTTAAAACAGAATTTTAACCATATCATACTTCTCTGTCTAGACGTCCTATCCTCCCACACATTACATTCGCCGTGTTCCCCAGAGGAAGGTGCACTACTTCACAGCGCTGCAGATGATCCAGCTGATCATCCTGTGTGCGTTCGGGATGTATCCTCTGCCCTACATGAAGATGGTCTTCCCCCTCCTCATGATCCTGCTGGTGCCCATCAGGTAAGATGACCCAGGCCAACAGGGGGCAGAGTGGGGCCATGATGGGAACCAACACAGCACTTCAATGTCATAGAAGTGATACTAGTCTAAACATTCATGTTGAGCTGTTCTTAAAGGGGCATTCCACTGATTTTACTGAGTTTCAAACATAGGAAAATTTGTATTTTCCTATTACAGAAACAATTTTTAAACTCATGGCTGTGTCCTGTCCTATCTCAGACCTTGTATCTTAAAGCTACTACAAGAAGTTTTAACTGCTAATGAAACAATCTCAAATTAATTCTGATATCTCAGTATGAAACCACATAAACAAACAAGACCATCAGTGAGAAGACTGTTTCTGCAGAAACCTGCTGTTGTCACCAGCTACCTGGCTGCCTGCTGCTTATTCCTGTGCAGATCTTTAGTCCCTTTGCTGCGTTTTACAGTGTGTCTTGCTAAGTTTTGGCCCAGTTGAAGTCCCAGCTCTACCAGTCATGGTTCCCCACTGTAGTTCCATACAGTTATTCTTAGTGGCTGTCATTGGGTCACATTCTCCATTAAATCAGAAGAAAGAAGCTTGTGTTTTTATTTTACCATCTAAGGCTATAGTGGGTTGTATGTTGGCCAGTAAAAAGAAACAGGGGAAAGAGAATTTTTATTCAGATAATTTATATTTTTGACATTACATTTTGTGGTTATGGCAGTGGAAGCACTACCATCACTGTCAACAGGGACCTTCAAAATCGACACAATAGCCATTTTTACACAGAGCATTTGTGTTTTTATACTGAGACAAGCAGCACCAGCGTAAAACCACTCTACCGTGTCATTTTATGCACACTGACAATGTGCATTCAAAGAGGTGCAACATAATGTAACACAACAGTACATCAGTCAACAAGTGATTCTGCCCATCTGCTCATTTATAATCATAAACAGAGCAGTTTAATGTGGAAGTGAGATGGAAAAGTCATCATGGAAAAAATCACTGTGTGGTTGAGAAGAAAAGGAGGTTTCAGGAAAAAGAACTCGTAGAAAGGTCTCGAAGGACACATAAAGTGATCTACCTTTTTAGAAACCCAAATGTTGTTCACAGTGAGCTGTTAGCCTGATTTGTTATGATTGAGGTCCTTGAAAAATAAATGGTTCCAATCAAAAATATTAATATTATAAATATTATTATTATTATTAACCACTACCCACCACCATGTGTTTACTTTTTTGGGGTTTCAAAAACTGAAATATACAGTCTCAACAAAACATTATTTGTAATATCTTTTGAGGAGTTTGAGTTGGGCTCAAACTCCAGTCCACAGGTTTGCTTGTGCAGCCCTGAATCATATCCTGGTTCCCTAAATTGGCAATCATCAAAAGTTTGAAAACCTCTGGTCTTTAGTTAGGAAAGCTCTGCAACAGCTAAATCCTGTCCTAGATAAGATGGGATATTTTCCTTAATGCAGTTCAGAAACATGTTTCTGTTATTAAAAAAAAATCCTAAACATCATTCTAAGCTGAGATAAGATGGGATTTCAGACTGAGGAGGTTCCTGTTTACTGGTCACACTCAGTGAAAACAGAAGCACCAAGCTTGAGTTAATAACCCAAATGACATTATCAAGGTTATCTCTGTGTGGGTGTAGAGACAGTAAATCTTTTAGAGCAAAGCTTTTCAAACTAAGGCCGTGGAGGCTGTGAAAGACTTGTGTAATGTGGTTGTTCAGAAACTGTCAGAATTGATGTTTGGATCTTTTTGTCTGAAGGAGTATTTCTGTGTTACTGCACAGTATCATCTGGTATCTCTGTGTATCTTTTCTCAGGACCAGCGTTCTTCCCAGAGTAATTGAAGCCAAATATCTGGATATCATGGACGCCCAGCACATGTAGAACAACAGAGCAACCTAATGAAAACACTTATTTTTTCCACCTGGAAGGGAAACAGACTCCAAACTCAGCGATTTCTAACTAAATGAAATGCATTTGGACTGCAAGATTTTGATGGTAGTGCTCTGCTGGTGACCCGGCAACCATTTACACCCCTCATTCACTTTCTCATTGTTCACCACACAATAACCATCAATGTAGCTGACTTTAATATGTGAGATCTTTGTTTGTAATAGTTATGAAGGATTTTCTTCTGTTTTACTGTTTTTTTTTCACACACTCACACACACATCTGTCTTGTGTTGTTAATTGACAGGTGCATGAGTTAATGCCAGACATTTTTTGTAATATTTAAAAGAAATTGTCAATCATTTAATTTCATTTAGGCATCATGTTGTTTAATAGAGAGCTACTCTGTCTGTGTCTTTCTTTTAAATGTGATGTTAGTGAGGGGAACGGGGATGTGGCGATTTCAGTGTTTAACCATGGAAAATCTATGCTTGCTTTTTATTTTACAGTACACTAATAAGACATAACAAGCCACACTTTGTATTGGACAAAAAAGAAAAATAATATGTTCTTTATTATTATTAGACACCATACATCCAATGGTAACAAGCTGTACACTTTTTGGCTTCACCAACACAAATAATTGCGCCACTAGACTTGACTGTTGCCAGGCAACACAAATATTTTTCTGCTCACTAATGTTAACTTGCTAGCTATTTTATGTTGGTCTATGCATCACCGCAGTACAGCTCCCCAGCTTAGTTGGTCCAACGGGTCAATAAAACTGCCTCAAGACTGTATTAACCTCTGATTTCTTAAAAGACTGATTGTCCATGTTTAAGTTTTTGAGACTCACTCTGATGTGGACCAAACAACTGGACAGAGACAGCTTGAAAAGCTGGGTCTCTTGTTTCGTTTGTTTGTGGTCTGAATGCAAACAAAGCAACCACAGGATATTACAATAGCAGGTTATTTGAGCTGATTTACAACGCTAAACTACTAATAAATCCAACTGCTGATCATGAAAACTGTTCAGGGAAAGATCTCTAAACCATTTATCTATTTAGCCATATATAGACCCACTATATTTATGCAAATAATTTCGTAGCCATAATACATATACATGCAAGCACGGGCATTTTCCCTGGTCGGTAGGTCAAAAGCTGTTAAAACTGCTGTTTTTATATCCTACTCTGTGTACTTAAGATTCATCAGATTAAAAAGTGTGTGACAATGATGCCACAGTAATAAGCCCTGATTCACTGCTGTATAAGACGCCCCCTTTTTGTCCTGTTTGTGGTCTGTAGCTGTTAGTTATTTAACATTAATGTAAGGGTTATTAGAACTAATACTGTCTAATAAAGAACATATTATTTCTTGTTTTTGTCTAATTTGATACAAAGTAGGACTTGTTACTGTAAAATAGTGTGACCACATAATTTAACTGAGACAAAGATTTGTCATGGTCAAAAAAACAAAACAAAAACATGCAGAGTGAAGTGTGACCTCACACTGAAGCCAAGTTGTTTGGATGTGGAAAAAACTGCTATTACACAATAATGTTGTTAGTATATAGATAATTGGTTCTGTGCATTGCAATCTTGGTATTAAATCAAATTGTTAAAATAAACAAATAAAGCCCTTTTAAGGGATATGAGTGAACATTTTTCATGATACTTACACCTCCTTGATATTAACTGTCAAGGATAAATACTTAACATGCAGCACCAGTCACTGATACTGTAGGTAACAGCACCTGCTCAAATACCATCACACACTGCATCAGCACAATGCCATCCTTCATTGAGCCGAGGGGGCTGACAGCTGTGAAGCTCTGAATGTTAAATTTGTCCAACAGATGGCAGTAGAAGCTCGTCTTCAGGAGATCAGGCTTGTGTACTCACCAGTAAAAAAATGAGCCAGATTCATATCAGCCAGTGAAAGAAAAACTGGGATAATGAAGTTAAGATTGAACAGATATAAGCCATGAAAGTCACCACCTTTAGATGTTTTATCGCATGATTTTTGCTTCATCTTTTACTTCCTTTAAAAAACACTTTTGTGAGCCAACAAACCACCTGATGCTCTATTTTTAAATGCCTTTTACTGCCTTTTCTGTACTCAAATGTGTTATTTCACTATTAATCCATCGACTACTTCAACAACACTGTGTTGCTGGCATGTATCAACCATCTGTACTGAGTGCCTTGAATATATTTGCAGGAACAAAAGTGTTTGTATGAGTCCTCTGACAAACAAAAGGAAGCTCCTCTTCACACTGTGTTACAATGAAGCAGCAAACACAATTATCATCTCTGGCTACGTGGCTGAAAACATAATCACGAGTGAAGCAGAAGAAAAGAGCTTGTTGTAATTCACATTCAATAATTTGGAGTTAAACTGCAAAAAGAAAACAGCCCTGGAAGACACCACATGAATGTCCTCTGATGGCCAATAAATATCGTTTTCTTGATTTATAATGACAATTAAGTCACTGCTATGATCAGATTCAAATTACCAGATGAGAAACACATCTGACAAGGATTTCAGCAGCTGGAAAAAACATGTCTGTCTTTTTTAACATTTGCAGCTACGCACTGATTACTCTCTCCTCTGTTCATTGTCCATTTAAGAAATGACAGCGCAATTATGTGGCACCAAATAGGAGCATAATTCACAGCTGAGAAATGTGAAAATAACAACAAATTGACCCGTTGTGTGTGCACTTTTAATAGCCTTTAGAGAAAGTAGAAAGAAGGAAATACAAGAATTTATTTTACATGATTGTACAAAATCAAGATAAAGAGGCAGAAAAACAAAGCCAGAGAGTTCTGAGGTTGAAAGTTGACCCTGATGACCTTCCTGTGTAGCCCTTTAGTCCAGGTCTGATATGACGCTGAGCCAACTGTGGGCTCGAGTATAAAAATACAACCAATCCCGTGACTCTGCTGAGATTGGCTCTGTGAAGGATTGAATCCCATGAGATAAAAAAACAGAGAGAAGAGAGTGAGAGATGACGTCACTGTCACCATAGAGATACATCCAGCTCTTGGTCACCATAGAAATGTTGCTAATTAATTTGCAATCACAAAAACCTGTAGATACATTGCTCTGCTGCCTACACAGAACACACTTTCTTCATGTGAGATCTGCGGTGGTTAATGTGCTCTTATCTGGAGAGGTGGAGCCCAGCGCTGCCTCATCCATCTGTTGTCTCTTCCATGTCCCACAAGCGTCACCAGCGAAGTCTATGAGTCTGTTTACACTGGTATTAACACACATCCTGAGTGATCTGATCACAGGTGGACAGCTCTAAGTAAAGGTCTGAACTAACCATAGAAGCATAAGAACGCATTAAGATCCAATCACTTAGACCACTGGTGTCGTATGTGTCATTTGTTTCACGTTAATGCAAATGATGTATTTGGGCTCTCTCACCTGCTGGGGTAGCAAAAATAAATAAATAAATAATAATAATAAAATAAGCACAAAATGTGCAACTGTTCAATGAGGAGAAACTTTATGAACTTTGAGAAACAAATCTAGGACAAATTATTTGGGCTGTCTGTTTTAGACCCCTTTTCTGTTGATATTATGATTTTTTGTGGGTGGAGTTTAGATGGAGGTGTTATAATTCCCTAACCATGTTAGCTAACACAAGCTATCAAGTTTTGTTGACTTGTTTTTTAATAATGGCTGAAGTAAATATGGTTTTCTCTGAATATGTACAAGGACTGCAAGTGTCACTTACTTAAAGAGTTAACATTAACCAGTGGGACCACACTGTCCGACACACTGTCTGACACTTCAACATTTTTCTCCATGTTTTGACTCTGGCTATAGAACTAGCTAACAAAGTTAGCTAATGTGCTACAACAGTTAGTGTTACTACCTACAACACATTTAAAAGTACTTGACATGAAGCGTGCCCTACAAGTTGTCTTTGTCTTTTTGACTGGCAGTGGCAGCTGATGTGCAATAAAATTTCAATTTGCAGCCATCACTATTTCAATTCTGGCATCCAACAGCACAGCAAGATGGGATTTTCACCTGTTTATGTGGCCTACTACTTTGAGGAGATCTGTGTTTGCCTCCAATGCTGTGACGTTATCATGATACTTTATGTGATTTCTTTCTTTGTTCAAAAAACATTGTGTCCCTTTGTCCCATTGTGTTGTTTGCCACTGTTAGACCACTGGTTAAAAACAACAACACATTTTGCAAATGTGTTTTTATATAGAACAGGAAAGTGAAACGACTACGACAAAATCTTAATCATTCCTGCCTTCTTGTAAATTCAGCATTAAATGCAACACATTAAGTTGTGTCTTTCCCTGTAAAAAAATATGCGTTGCCATGAGGTGCAGGAAGAAATGCTCCATGGAAGCAAATATTTACCCTCTCTGACTCTGTCATGAATGCCTTTCTTTGTCATTTGTGATGTGAAAACATCAGATTTCCACACAGTCAGAAAAAGTGTGTGTCCCGCCCATAGTTCAGGTATAAAATTCCAGCTTCTTACCTGCTCGGCTGCTGACAGTGCAGGTAAGACATGAGGCTCATGTAGCCAATACAGGAGTTTAAATGTGGCACTGATCTTAAAAAAGAAGGAACAAGTGGTTGAATCTTTGTATTGAAGAGCTAAAATGACAATAATAGACAAAATAGCCCCAGTGTTTATTTGCATGTAGAGTGGGGAAGTGACATTTGACGCACTGTAAGACCATGTGTAAAGTGAAGCACTCAGAGCTGTCCACTTGTGATCATATCACCCAAGACGCACGTTAACATCAGGTCTGAACAACCACTATGTGCTCTTGATTCCCTGAAAGCCACAGAAGTTCCAGCGTTTCTCCAGGCTGGCCCCGACGCCGGTCAGCTCCTGTCTGAAGGTGCAGGGCAGCCGAGACAGAAGAGCCTCCACCTGACCAGGGTTAATCTGCATAAATGCACACATAACACGGTCAAGAATTAGCAAGCTGCCACACAAAACTGCTTCTGCACACAAATGAAGACAGACATTCTCACACCTTCCTCACACCTCCACTATTCACACCTCTGCTCTTCATTTTCATTATGCTCACAGTCGGTTCTCACATCCTCACTTAAACCCAATGAATAGGCCAAGCATCGAGACAATTTGAGCTACACGACAGGATTTAGGCCGGCTCACATCACCCAGGTGGGCTAATGAGAATCACAAAGGCTAAGGTGACAGTAGAAACAGAAATCCAGTGTACGAGCTGCTGTAGACAGCCCACAGTGTCTTGCATTAATAACTAGGTTGTTCAAACCCAGTACTAATGTCAGGATGCATTAAGGTCCATCATGGAGATAGGACTGGTGTATCATTACAGACAATGGAGCTGTGTGAGTGTGGAGCCGGTAGATAAGCGGATAGGACTGGGCTTGTTGTTACACAGTCCAGCCAGCGGTATTGACAAAACTCTGTGGGCTGCTTGATGTGCAGAGTCAGTGTTGAAACAACAGATACACAGACAAACACACACACAGCCATGTATAAAGCATGCCAAACACACGCAGAACACACACACACATACACCTGCACGTACATGTCACACACATGGTTAAAGCAATAGCTTGACATTTTGGGAAATAACCTTATGTGTTTTCTTGAAAAAGAGTTAGATAGGAAGATCGATATTGCTCCTGCCTGGACTGTAAATGTGAAGCTTCAGCCAGGAGACGGTTAGTTTAACATAAAGACTGGAAACAGGGGGAAACAGCTACTCTGGGTCTGTCCAAAAATCAAAACAATCTGCCTACCAGCACAATTAGAGCTATTATTATATTGCAATTCTTTAATCCATACAAAAACTGATGATTTAATAATGACAAGTTGTTGCTTCCACATCCACAGTGAGAAAGATATCTATGAGAATAACTATAATGATAAGGATGTGAGCATCCACATTGACAAATGATGCTGTCACTTAAACAGTGGTGCATAGGAAAACAGATAATGATGACCTGTTACTGCTGTGTGTTGCACAGAGCAGTGTTGGGCAGTAATGCATCACTCAATAATGCATTACTGTAATCTTATTACTTTACCCAGTAATGAGTACTTTAAGGGATTGCAATTTCCAAAGCAGTAATTACAGTTACTAACTGAAGTAACTCTGAGTTACCAAGGGAGACATGTACGTGCAGCAGGTCAGGTCAGCTGTTAGCCAACAAACTAGATGAAGGAGGGAGGATGAGTGAGAGAGAGAGAGGCAGGCTATCCACAGGTGGAAGTATCATCACTGTTTTGAGTTTGTTTGTCTCCTCCAGACAGAATATGTGGTGATGGAGTCTAAATTGAAGGCTACACTTGGAGAGGTCTACTTTGTTTCCACCACAGCAGACATCTAGACAGCTAATGACAAAAGTTTTCTGGGTGTTCACTTCACTGGATCAATAGCTCAACTTTGAAATGCAGCAAGACCACCAACAAGGTACACAAGTAATATAGTAATATAACAGATGTAACTAAGTACTTTTGATATTGAATCGACTTTTGATAATAAGTGATGAGCAAAAGATATTCTTACTTTTGAAAGGTGTGATAAGTACAAAGTAACTTATTACACTTCCTGAATAACTTTCCCAACACTGATGCAGAGAAACAAATAAAAAAACGAAAAGAGATGAGTTCACAAAATTCAAGTACTGTACTCATCTTTTGAAGACATATTTTTTTTCATCCTTTCATATGAGTCAGCATCAGTTCCAAGGACCAGACAAGACCCCATCAGTGCCAAAGACTGGCAGTATTTCTCAGGTAATATTACATTTGCCCTGAATTGCTCTGAAAATGATCCAAATGATATTTTTCGCCACTGCCATTGTTATTATAGTTGAGGTATTTATAGTTATTGTTAGTGGACGGCCCTTCAGAATGAGTCGCATTATTTCTGAGTGTGTTGTCAAGTGTTATGTGACACAGTGTTTCTCTCTCATATGTCCTGGTATTGCACCTGCCCAGCTTGAAGCTGCCTGGATCAGGTCTGGAGTTTAAAAGCAGACAGAGAGCAGCAAGCCAGGACCAGTGGGACGTTTGGCAGACGACAGTCTGTGTGTTGCAGTATAGTTGTGTGTTGCAGACTAGACTGTGTGTGACAGGTCTAATGCTAGCATGTTTGCTAGTGTAATGTCACCATGGGCTGGGTTCAGCTCCTTTATTCCTTTTTTCAGAGAGAAGGATTGCCTTTCTTGTGTTTTATTTTCCTTGGTAGAAGCTTTCACCCTTTTGGTGGAAGGGTGTTTTTTGGTGATGCTCGTTTGTTGTTAAGTGTTATTTTGAATTTAATTTGTTTACAAAAAAGATACTTGTTTGTGCACTCGCCACAGTTTTCCTTCCTTTTTTTTCTGAAGGTAACTTTTTATTATTGTTACTGCCCTCATCCCCTGGACCACACTTTGGGAAAGTAAGAATTTGGGAGGTCATCCAGGATTTGAAAAAGGAGATTAGGGAACTTCATTTATTGTACAAGTAAGTGTTTCTTGGTGTTGAGGTTGTCTCCAGTGGCTATTGTGGTAAGTACTGGTGCCTGGGTGATTGTCCAGCCAGTTTCCTCAGATGGTCAGAAGAGTGTCCAGCTAGGCTTTCATCAGCTTATTCATTAGGCACACAGAGGCAGGCATTTCAGGGCTCCAGATGCTGAAGTTTAGCCTTTAAGTCACCTCGAGCCTGGTACTCTCTAGAACAAGGGTCTGTAACCTGAGCCCCCAGAGCTGCATGTGACTCTTTAACCAGTCTCCTGCAGCTGCCTGTGTCTTTGGCAAAAAAAAAAAAAAAAAAAAAAAAAAAAAAAATCACATGGAAATCAATAATAGTTAATATTTTTAACTTTTAATTTTCATTCATCATTGTTGTGGGACTATGAAAAAGTCGAGACAACTCAAAATTTCAAGGCAACATACTGGAATAGATTTTTGAGTTTTGAACCCAACTCTAACTCTTCTCTCAACTAGTAATTTTTTGTTGACCCCCCCAAAAAAAAGTTGTCAAAACTTTTTACGTAGTTTATATAAGAGTTTGAATTGTGACTCTTACATTTGCCAGCTGTCATACCAAATTTTAGAAAAGTTTTAATACTTTGTCAACTATGAATGTGTGTTACAGCCTACATCTATGGCTTGGTGCCTTCTCCTCTAAATTGGCGGTGGCTAGTTTTCTTGAGTCTCCATATATTAGCTATGGATGCCAAATGACAAAACAGTCTTCAGGGAAAAGAATTAATTTAATAGCTGCTGCTCCAGACAGATTTTTTTTTTCTTTTATTTGGCCAAAAATGGCTCTTTTCATCATAAAGGTAGACCAACCTGTAGAAACCTGCTCGAGAAGATAGGCAGGTACAGTTTGAGTTGGGCACAGTCTGGGGAAGTGTATTGTTATGTGAGGCTAGTTTTGATTATTGTTATAACCCTCTTCCCCTAAACCACTATTGGGGAGTACAACATTAAGTATATATGGTACATATTTGCCAACATTTTTATGTAAATAATAATTTTTACGTGCCAAATTGAATAGTTGATTAATTAATTACTTGATCAACAGAGTTGTTTCATTTTCATTGCTGGGTTAACTTGTAACCACACCCAACACTGATGTTACTATTTTCTGACATTTTGAAGATTACATTTTTAATTGGCTATTCAAAAAGTGTAAACAGACTATTCAAGAATGAAAATTATCATTACTTGCAGTTCTACAATCCTCTGTTACACACTGACAGTGATTCTGCCTGTAACCGTACAAACTGACATCACACCAATTGTATGTAAAATATATTGAGGGGAGGGGACCAGTCAGATCCAAAAGAATAACACGGACTGTCTGTATGGATACTGGATGGTAATGAGCTCAGTTATAAACCAGGAATGAGCTCAGACATGAAGAAAAAATCAGGGTGACTAACTGCATAAACCGGCTGCGGCAGCGGCGGCAGCAGCAGCAGACGGACGCAGAGCATGAATATATTTATCAATAGGTTGTGCAAATGGGGACATGTGATAAAATTAGACAATGATAACTGCACCAGTACTGAAACAGAGAAGCTCTAACAGAGCAAAAACAAACTTGTTTTATATGAAGGGTCTCACTCTAACAAAGCAGGAGCAGCTGAGGCCTAAACGGTTGAGACAAACAAGATTTTTTACCACAGGGAAGGTAAGCAGCGCTTTGTCCTACATCACTAGAAAAAAGACCTGGTGGGATAAACTTTCCACCCTGCTCCAACAAATGTTGATTAGCTCAGCTGCTGACATCGTGTGGTTGAATGACCCCACTCCCACTCTGTGTAACTACTAACACTGTAACACAAAGATACTATCTTCAGGGATATTCACACAAATATCTGTATTTGGCTAAACCAGAGGGGGGCAGGGCTTACCTGAAATTGTTAAAAATGGTAAAATCTTCTTCCTTCTCTACATTAAATCATTTTCTATGGTAATTTATTATCCCTACACATATATCTCTAAGTTAAAGCTGGGGTAGGCAGTTAAATTTTGGCATCATTGGACAAAAGTTCCATAATAACCTTTTAGTAAAATGTATTCTAGTGGTCTGAGAGTAAGCTAGATTTCTCCTCCTCCTCCTCCTCCTCCTCCTCCTCCTCCTCCTCCTCTTGACTCTGTTTTCAGGCTTTACAAAATCTGACCCATGACAAGAGACTTTGGTCAGTCACGGGTTGATAAAATAGTTGTTGTAAGTCTCATTTCTAAAACAGCAGTATTTAACAACCCAACAATCAGCTATTTTCTCCAGAACTGATTCCTGCACCTTTGAGCTGGTTAAACAATATTTTGAAAAAGGTCTACACTGAGTACAAATAAAAGCTGTGTCACTACTAATGTTTTGCTTGAAGAAAGTTAGTGAAAAAAAAATACATGTCAAAATTGAATTAGGCCATACTGGTATATGGTTATGGTTACCTGTAAGATGTACAGTAAACTCAGATTAATATTGGTCTGAAATGTCCGTAAAGAAAATGAGAAAGCTTCTTGAAAAAAACAGGCCCTTTCACACCATTTTTAAAAAGTAAGAAACTTTTTGTCTTTACTTAGAGATGCATTTTACAGATGAGTACAGAGGACTGATAGAAAGCTAGCATTTTGTATGACATTTTATGATAATTAGTATGTGAATTCTTGAGTTATGGCCAATATGTTCTTTGAGGTCACTGTGACTTTTGACTGCTAAAAATAGTAATTTGAGCCTTAAGTCCAGATGGATGTTTGTACCAAGTCTGAAGAAATTCCCTCAGATATCATGTTTATGAGAATGGGATGATAAGGTCACAATGACCTTGAACTTTGACCTTTGACCATCAAAATCTATGTAGATGTAAGTTCATCCTGAAGCCCAGGTGTACACTGGTGCCATGCCAGGTGTTCTCATGTGCTCTGCTGCTATATGTGCAGCATCGTTGTTCCTGTTGTTGTGGTGACATTATTTGACAGGATGATGTTGTTTAATAAATAAATCTGTTCACATCTCATGTTAAATTGTATTCTACATGCATTACTCTAAGTAAGGCCCTGATACTAAATAAAAATACATAAAACATGACACCAACTTGACTATTGTTTCCAGGCCTGGTGGGAGGATCTTTCGGAAAAGAAGTTGGTGGCTTAACTAAAGTCACAGGGTATATAAGAAAGAGATTTTGAGAGCTGAAATCCTTGACTTTTGATCTTTAACTACCAAGATCTAATCCTGGACGTTCGTTGACGGACGTACAGACAAGACATAGAGCCTCCTGCCACGGCCAACACGGAGGCATATAAATCCCCCATGAAACACCAGTGAATGACTATTATTAACTGCACCACTAATCTGGTCACTGAACGTCTGAGTACACCAGCGTGTTTTGAGCCTATAGCCTGTCTGTTTAAGTACAGAAGGTATATGAGTGTGAAGCAGTGCAGCTTTAAATTGATGTGTGTGTTCTCCAACCTTTGCTGAGATAAATACGAGCACAACAAAAAATATCTCAAGAGTAAGTGATGGCTCTTGCCTGCATTTCAGGCTTGTTTGCGTGCCAGGAGACTAAAATGGCACAGCAGGACCCTGGCATACAGCAGGCCCATATGTCAGCCCTGCAGGGAAATTTAATCTATGTCACTATGTCTAGGATGTCTGTGTGTGTGTGTGTGTGTGTGTGTGTGTGTGTGTGTGTGTGTGTGTGTGTGTGTGTGTGTGTGTGTGTGTGTGTGTGTGTGTGTGTGTCTGCCTGTTACCCTGGAGTCCAAACGCTGCAGGTAGGAACAGATGTACTCAATGCTGGCTCCAAACGGGTGGACGTTCAGGAAGGTTGAAATGATACCTGGGGTTGAACAGATGCATGACATGTTAATTAAACTGTCAAAATACAAAGACATACCGTGCCACGTAGCTCCAGCATCTGAGTTTCTGTTGTCAGTCAGACATGACTTTGAACCACAACGGAATATTCAAGAAATCTGTTTGTATTATTCTTCCTCCTCTGTTTTGACTGAAAAACAGGCGAGGATGCATCGAGTGGCTCTTCTCAGACACCCAACACTGTTAAGAGCCTCTTGTATATTGTGGCTCCAGATTAGAGGGAGTGTTTGATGACGCTTTGATGCTGTTATCTCTCATCAAAGCTGTGTATTACTGAAACTCTCCACAAGCTCAACCAAACCATCTGCTCTCGACTCTCTGATGGGGCCAGGAGAGAGATAATCCACCACCTTTGCTTGTCGTGAAAGCACCGTGAGGCAAGAAATCGGCTGAGATTTGGGTGGTGGGTCTTGAGATGATCTGACCTCAGTGTGTGTGTCTGCATGTACTGAGCTTAATTACTGACGGTCTACACAGAACAACAACAGGACTCGAAGAATAGTTTCTAATTTACTACAGTTTCTGTCTTATTTTGATGGTTTCAGCCAATGTGGTACTCCACAAAATAACTGATGAAATCTGGGAACAAATCATGTACGTCTTGGTTCAAGGTGTGAGTAATTTCTCTCTGTTTATCTTCCCAACACACAAATAAGTTTTGATATGAGTTAGAAAAAATAAATAAATAAACAGGAAGTTGCTGCTTCATATTTCATCTCTGTAGTAGAGAGAAATTACTCATGGCAGATTCTACCGCAGAGAGAAAATAGTTCCTATATGAAACTGCTCACAACAAGGTCTGTGTATTATCTTGGGTAAGTGGATCATGATATTTGGAAAGTGACACTGGTTTTGAATTTCAAATCAAACGTATATATTGGTGTTCTGAGCCACTTAAGCCCATTTTATTGGAGAGAAGGCAGACATCTCTACTGCTGATTTCTCAAAATCTAGATGGATAAATAGTGTTACAAAAGGAAAAATATCTTTGTGACTTTGGGGTGAACTGTCCTTTAAGAACATTTCTCAACACATAACAACAAGGAATTTAGGGATTTCACTATCTACAATCTATAATATGAAAAAAAAAATCAGAGAATCTGGAGAAATCTCTACATGTAGGAGAGCAAGGCAGAAAACCAACACTGAATGGCAACACTTTATTAAAAACTGCACTGAAAACTCTCACATACTGTATAAAGTTTACTACAAGGGCTCAGGAACACTTAGAAAAACCTTTGTCAGTAAATACAATTTGTTGCTGCATCTACAAATGCAAGTTAAGACTCCTCAAACTCATCTGAGATGGATATTTGAGATTGTTTTTCGAAATGATGGGCATCGTGACCACCGGTCTAAAGAGGAAAAGGACCATCCAGATACTTAGTGGGGCTAATTTCAAAAGCCAGCATCTGTGATGGTATGGTGGTGTGCATCATGGGTAACTGTCACATCTGTGAAGGCCCCATTAATGCTGAAAGGTACATACAGGTTTTGGAGCAACATATGCTGCTATTCAGACAACGTCTTTTTCAGAGACGTCCCTGCTAATTTGAGCAAGACAATGCCAAGACACATTCTACATGTTTTACAGCAGTGACTGACCTGTCTGCAGTCCAGACCCGTCTCCCACTGAAACTGTGTGGTACATTATGAAGCACAAAATATGACAACTGAAATCCTGCACTGCTGAGCACCTGAAGTTGTATATCAGCCAAGAATGAGACATAATTTCACTTTCAAAACTCCAACAGTTAGTGTCCTCAGTTCCCAAATGCTTTCTGAGTGTTGTTAAAAGAAAAGATGATGTAACACAGTAGTAAAAATGCTCCTGTCCAAACTTTTTTTGGAATGTGTACAAGTATCAGAATCTTAAATATCTTATCTTTGATCTCTATTGTCTGTGAAGTTTAAGCAAATCATTGCATTCTGTTTTTATTTGTTTTACAAAATATCCCATCTTCTTTCGAATTGAGGTTGTACAAAAATAAGACTAGTTGTAAGAAAACAGAATTATATTTTAACAGTGTATAACAGAGGATTTGAATGGTGTTTTCAGAAGCACAATAACAGTTTCATTCTTATTGAAAGAACACAACTCACCCTTTTGCAGCTTAACAATACAAACAGAAACTCTTCTATCTTGTGTACTTTCTCCTCTCGCTTTTCTTGAAGGCAACCGTTCAAAGATTATACAACTGTGTTCATTTACATTCACTGTGTGGATGGAGAGAAAAGGCAAAGAGATTCAACCCTTTGTTTTCTGGTGAAACATGTTCCTTCAGGAGCCGACTGTCCCTTTTTTCCCGCGGTGCTCACTTCAACTCAGCATCAAACAAGACGTCAAGAAGAGTTATTCTGACATAAGAAGGTGCCAGGATTTAACCGTGGTCCATCTCTTCCCCAGCAAAGAGCCAGAGTGGGCACGAACAGCGGACAAACACCATTGACTACCTAACTACCTGTAAGCCAATCATGCAGTCACTCTGCTGTAATAGATGCAGGTATTTCTGGCACTGGACCCAAATGGACAAATATAGAAGGTGCTATCATTTGGCAAACTCTAGCGCAATTTGCATTTCCTCTCTACTCCCTAACAAGACACAGCAAGTTTTATCTTTCATGCTCTGAGCCAACGGATGTCCTTGACAATTAACATGTGAAAACGCAGCGTGCCGGAAAACAACAAGCAGCAAAATAGGACAAGGCTTTGTTTACTTCTATAAATAATGTAGTTTATTACACACAGGGGAGATAGATGTTGGCCATATTTTCCATTATCATAAAGTCACATTGTGTTATGTAATCTAATGAGTAAAGTGGGCTCTTTCTCTCCTCATATCTTCCTTCTCTTTCGCTCTAATGGTTGTGTAATTATGCATAGTTATTACCTCAAAGTGGCTGAAGCAAATCAGAAAAACCCAACTGTGGGAGAATTGGTATTGGTGGTGCATGTTGTGGTTATGTTACAGGGAATTACCAATAAAAAAAAGGAACAACACATTACAATACAATCCAGTCCAATTAAACAGCTATGTAGTAAGTACTCCTTTTGTGAAACTAATAATGTTGAACATTGTGTGTGTCTCACCAGGGCTACAAATTTTTACAATGTTAACTAGTTTAGTGTGTTAGCATAACATTTTTTAATAAGTTGAAATCTTACTGGTTTTGCAGGTGTTCCTTTTAAACCAAAGTATTAAACAAGATGAATTTTGACCTGATGATTGGCATTAGAATAGGGGCTCTCAAAGTGCGCCACACAAGCCAAGGGTGGTGCTTAGAAACATTTTGTGCAGCCCCTGAATGCAACATGAAAGGTGCTTTCACTTTCAATAGTCTACATTTAACACAATAGTTTAGCTGAGCTACTGCATCAAACTGTGACCTCCTAAGAAGTGTCTGTCAGATTAGGGGTGACAATTTGTAGAAAGCTGCTGGTTGCATGGCAACTAATGGCATCTCACGAGTGTCACAAGGAATAGCGTGCTGTCATCCATGCTAGTGCTGTATTTTGGTGCATAACTCTGCAGTTTAATGTGGAGGTGAGATGGAAAAGCCACCATGGAAAATTGCTGTACGGTCGAGGAGAAAAGGTGGTTTCAGGAAAAAAAAGACACTTACTTTGTCTAATCTAGGGGGACATATAAAGTGATCTGCTTTATCTGCAAACAGGTGAATTTGCTGCTCAAGGAATATAATGTTAAACACCATTATAAGACCAATCACAAATCGCTCACAGGTTCACAGATTTTCATCAAAACTTTGAAAACCTTTGCGCTAGAGGAAAATTTAAGAAACCATCTAAGTCTTTTGAATTCATTCTCTGAGTAGCATGGATATCTAGACCAAACTTCACTGATAGTTGTTGTATTTTAGTCTAGATCAAAGTGGTGGGCCAATGGACTGACTTTTCTATCCCTAGAGCCAAGCTGCTATCATGAGAAAAACTGCTGACTGCACCTGGAATAAATGACTATAAAATAACTGAAATTCTGGTTTCAAAGGCACACTATAGCCCCTGCCAGAGTTAAACGTCTCAAACTGAATGAATAAAAGATGAAAACTGTCAGAATCTTCATAGCTTTACTCAAAGTCCTGACTGTAATATTTTAAGTCACTCAGCTTCGTTCTGCAGACTACTGATCAAAAAAAGCCATGATATTCATCCAGTAACAGGTATATGTCCTTTTTAGGTCAATAGTTAGGGATAGTTTGATTTATTTGAGGTGGGGCTATATGAGGTACTTGTGTGAAGTTTATTATCTATAATAGATGGCGATTGGCGTGCCCCCAGTTTGAATCAGCAGAAACGAGTACCAGCATGGAAGCTAAACAAAGTACTGCTCAGTCAGAATCGCTGTCTCTTTACAGCAACCACACACCCTTAGATAAAATCTGTGATTTTACCTCACAGAACGAGGGAGTTGCTGGTCTACTGCTGCCCTGATCATTTTATTTGTTTGTTATTGTGTGACTTTGGTGAGTCCAAACCAACCTTTTAAAACACAGAAGACACACAATAACACAAACAAACTGAGCACTTGAGGCAACAGGAGACCAGCAACTCCTGTGTTCTGTGAGGTAAAAGTGTTAGTATTGCCAATGGAGTCTGGTTGGAGTGGAGAGAGTGATATTTGGCCTGTATAAAGGCAGTGTCCCATCAGAAAAGACTGATGATATCAAAGCAAGGTTTGAAAATATAGTGTACACTTAAACTGATACTGATTTTTTTTTAGATCCTGAGTTTCAACACCTTTTTAGGTGGCTAAAATCAGTACAATTATAAGTATCACAATATTAAAGAAATGTACTTTGATTACTTTCAGTTACTTTTGGATTACCTCAATACTAAATATGGTGAAATATGGTAAATATGCTTTAGCCTAATATGTTTTGTGTTATTTTGTTCAACTATTTCTTCCTTTGGTGTGCTCAATTTATTCATTGACTGACTTAAGCAAGAAATGGTAAAATTTCCACCCGCTGAGAGCAGTTTTTCATTAAAGGCCATGTAAATGATTTGGCAACTGTAAGATCAGCTGTTTTCACTGAGACCAGAGTGGTGTTGTGAGACTTGTGAGGTGTCGTAATGTGTGCGCACTATGTATAATGGTATATCGTTCTTTATTTTAAAATGTGTTTTAAATTTTTAATCCTGGTAATAATCTCCATTACTAGCAGGCTACCTCTTTAAAGCTATATGAGCTCAGCCTTGGAACTTCCTGGAAAGAGGCATCAGCTAAATGCCTAAAATGTTAAAATGTCGATGTAGAGCGTACCGACTAGCAGAGCATCCCTCTCGGAGTGAACAGGACTGGGAGGATTCTTCTCTGGAAGACCGTCCTTCTCCTGACTGCACGACACCACTGAAGATGCTGTCACATCCTGAGGAAAGACACACACACAAAGGCTTTTGTGTCAAACTGCTGCAGAGATCACAAAACACTGCTGAAAGACCCACATAGTGCAGCACCTCAATTAAGGACTGATGCTACTGAAAAATCTAAACAGGGCTCTGGGTAGGAACAGTATCACATTTCACAAAAAAAATATTAATAAGCATGAAAAGTGTTTTGCACTGTAAGCAAATGCAAAAATGGAAAATAAACACAAAATAATTAACATAAAAAGAAGGACAAGAGAATGAAAAAAAGTTGAAGGAGTGAAAGAATTAAGTGAAGAAGCCAGAGTTTACAAGAGGCAAAACAAAACAAGAGAGAAAAAGAAAGTGCCAACAAGGCTAATGATGAAGCTGTTGTTTACTGTGAGCCTGTGACAACCTGATACACAGATGTGAGGACGGAGGAGGACATCTGGATGTGAGTGAGATATGTGTGTCTTGCAGAGTCCAAAAGTCCACACATTTCTTTACTCGAGTAGAAGTACAGATATTTGTTTAAAAAAAGAGTAGAAAAGTAGTACTGGTTCGACTTCTTTACTCAAATAAAAGTGTAAAGGCACAGGCTCTGAAATGTACAAATAAAAAGTAGCCTTCTGTTATGTCATATTGCATCTTTTTACGTTGTTTTTTTGTCTTGTTATATTTTTCATCATGTTATATCTTTTTCGTCTCGTTACATGTTCGTCTTTTATGTTATTTTTGGAATGTTACATCTTTTTTGCCATTTTGTCATGTTTTGTCTTTTACATCACTTTTTGTTTTGTTGCATATGTTTACTTTGTTTGTCTTTCACTTCATTTTTGTCATGTTATGTCTTTTGCATCGTTTTTTTTGTTTTTACATCTTTCACATTTTTTTTGTCTTATTAGATCTTTTACTTTATATTACATCTTTTACATAGTTTTTTGTGTTTTGTTGTGTCTTTTTCATCTTGCACATTGCTTTTGTCATGTTATGTCCTTTACATATTTTATGTATATTAGGTCTTGTTAGTCTTGTTACCTCTTTTATGCCAATTTTCATCCTCTTACATCTTTTTTTAAATCTTGGAATCATCTTGATGTTGGGAAGGTGGTGCAATTACGCAAAAGAGATAATCATTCAATCAGATAATTCCCCTCAATTGTATTAAAACTAAAGTCACAAGCCTGTTTTGATATTTTAGATATTTGTGCTAAAATGTAGGGAGTAAAAGTTAACAGTTGTCAGAAAAATAAATACTCAAGTACAGATATCTAAAAACTCTACTTAAGTGCAGTGACAAAGTATTTTGTACACTTTGTTACATCCCACCTCTGGTGTCTTGTAAGAATGAAGAACAGTGATTCAAGGTAGTCCGGTCTAATCAGGACACAGCGGCCCTGACTTCAATTTCTGTGACAATGTGTGCATGTATATGTGAGTGTGCACATGTCTCGTACATGTGTGCCGCAACAGAGGCCCTTTAATGCCTAACCCAGTTGTGTCTGGGAGATTTATTCAGTGACATGTCAGTCCCTGTGAAGATTGGCCTGTAATGATATGACATGTCAGTGGAGGAAGAGAGGAAAAGAGCAGAAATAAGTAAAAATAAAAATGGGGGGTGCGGGCGGGGGAAGACAAACATTTAGCACGGAGTAGTGAGGGCTCATGTTATTTCCCCACTTACACTGACTTGATTAGCACTCTGTTCGCTTCCTCTGTCATCTCGCTTTAACGTCTCCAGCTAGAGTCAATTAGAAAAATGAGAGGAAACGTCAATGAGAGACAAGTCACCCACTAATGCAATCAGACACACCAAAACTCTCTCTCCATCCCACTCTGACTCGCTCATACACACACACCGTGACACATACGTATAAACATGAGCAGCAGCAGCAGCCTAGTTTCAGAGGGACTTCTCTGTACAAGTTCTGGAGACAAAGTCAGACAAAAAAAAAAGTCAAATAGTTTATCGTCCCAGAATAGCAGCCAAAATAATTGGCCGCTGTCTGCTCTGCACTGCCTGTGAGGAAAGTCAGATTAATTTAATCAAAGTTGCAACCGCAGCACAGAATGCACGCACTCAAAGAATACCTTCTAAATACATTTCAGTAGAAAATTCTGTTTAAGATGACACCCTGACATAATGTTTAAAATGATTAAAGTAGTTTCTCTTTCATGTCTGAAGTCAGTGATAACATGACAACAGTGCTGACAGGTGTATGATGAAAGATGACATCTCGAGAGAGGATTTGGGAAACTGTAGGGCTGATATGGTAACTACATTATTTAGCAGATGCACAGTGTTAAGAAATAATGCAGTGCTGACAGCAACAATCCTGCATGAATGCATACAGTGAATGAATGTTTCATGGTTTTATAAGTAATCTACCATCCAATGTAAACACTGGACTATCCTGTCACATTGTATGAGAGGAACTGATGCCCCGTAAAATGTATGTCTTAGTGCATACATATGTGATTAATTACTTTTCCACCTACTATATGCCAAGTGAATATGCTTGACTCTTTGCACTGGATGAATAAAATCATTCTCCACCACATGATGAAATAATAAGAATGAGAGGTTTCGGTAAATAAATTCAGACCTGTACACACTGGCATGTTTTATTATCTCCTTGCCCTAGATTTTTCTTAATTTTTTTTTTTTTTGGCACTTCATGTCTTTATTTGACAGTGACAGTTGAGAGAGACAGGAAATGTAGGGAAAGAAAGAGGGGGAATGACATGCATTAAACAAACTGGCCAACCAGGAATCAAACTGGGGACACACTGCTCAGAGAATTTGTGTCCATGTGGCATGTGTCCTAACTACTTGGCTTTGGATTGCCCCTTGCCCCAGATTTTGACACTATTGAAATAACATTTACAACATTATAGGGCATATTTTGCTGCATATTCATCATATATATACAATGAGACAGGTCAAGTTACACTGACCTGATCTAAAGTAGATCCTTTTTAATGACAGTAGGAATCAATGTACAAATCCCAATACCAAAAACAATAGGATTATGCACAAATCAAAGATCGCAGGAATTAAATATTGGTTTTCGGCCTTGCCTCTTACATGCAGAGATTTCTTTGGATTCTCTAAATCTTTTAGTGGTAATGTGGATTGTAGATGGTGAAATCCCTAAATGTCTTGAAATTCTGTATTGAGAATATTGTTCTTATACTGTTGGACTATTTGCCCACACAGAAGTCGTGAACCTAAGCAGGCATCATATTCAATGTGTTGGAGACTCATATAATGGCAGAATATGGCAAATATATGGAAAATAATATTTCTACAGAATATTCATGTTTTCATTGGTATATAATCACCTGAAAATATGTATTGTTGTATGTTTTGTTTTGTTTTTTTAATCTTAAAATGAGTCTCATTTTCTTAACACATTCAAACATTTTCTGGCTCAGAACTACATACGATTAAACGAGTCTCATTTAGGGGCAAAAGTTCATACAAGAATTTTATGTGCCCTCAAATGCCTTCTTTTTTTTTTTTTTTTTACCTCTCAAGGAACGGCTCCAAACTATATCTGCTTTGAGTATGAAAGAGAAATGTCAAGTACAAAAGATAACCAGATAAGATTTATCTTAAAGGTCCAGTGTGCAAGATTTAGGGGGATTTCTTGTCTGGATTTGACAGAAATTGATTATAATATGATGACTTGAAAATAAGAACTGTTTTTGCTAGATTAGACTGAACAGTTTATATCTACAGAGCGTGCAAGTTGTCTTCCATGGAGTCCAGCATGTTGCAGCACAATGTTTCAACAGTAGCCCAGAACAGACAAACCAAACACTGGTTCCAAATATGCCATGTTGTGTTTTTAATTATGTCATTAGTATTAGAGAATTGTGACCGAGATATGTACAGAGGAGCACATATTAAACCTGCAATAACTGAGTTTTTTGGCCACTTGAGGGCAGCAGAAACAAGTTGTAAACACAACATTGACAAATCATCACCTTTTACATTAATATGGTGAATTTTGTGTCCACATGATGGATATAAGTCCAATTTTCACTCCGTTTTAACTCAATTTTTGATCTCTACTGAAGGAAATATTTGACTGTTTATCTGCTATATGCTCCACTGTGTTCAAATTTGCATTTTCGTCATCTTTTATAACATGCCCAGGTGTACCAAGTCGCATCTGAGATGGACAATCTCCAGAGTGGAGCCAAAGTGCACATGACCCACCTCCACATGGGTTGCAGTGACTTCTCCTCAACATGCGGACAGAAGAGCAGAGACAAAAAAGTTTCTAAAAAGTCTCTTAAAGTTTGTTTGGCTCTTAGTAGTTTTGTAGCCTCTAACTGAGTTTGGGGTTTGAAGTACTTTCTCTCGTGCATTGCTGTTAGTAATTTATTTATGATAGTTTTATATTTATTTATTTATTTATTTTGCTACTTCACAGTAAAAGCTTTTAAATGTCAAAATATCATGGGACTTTTATTATGAAGAATTTATAAGAAATGAAATGTCCACTGTTTTACAGCTGCTCGACTCAAGACAAGCTTATCTTCAGTTAGAAGCCACACCTTTGAGTGGGTAGCCCTGTTGTGATGGCGATAAGTGCTGGACTGACACACAAAGTCAAACTGAGTCAAGCCAAGCCAGCGCCTGTGTATGGAAAACAGGCCTCTGTCTGTCATTTGGTGCTGATCAGGTAGTAACCAGTTTTCTCTGAAAACAAGATGAGAGACTGAGCCAGAACAGTAAAGTTGCAGTTCTGGCAGCTAACCAATTAGCTGAAACTCTGTACAAAGCTCTGTAAATTCGAGCAGAGCTGCAGATCCGGTGATAATTCTCTGTAGGCTCATCACCACGAGTGACCACTCTCAGGCTCTAATTATGAGCACTTACTTTATCCACCCTCCTCATCGCTGGTGACAGACTCTTAACCATGCTAAGAGGGGACACATCTTCAAAGCCATCATCCTTGTTAGGACATCAATAACATTTCCAAGAGCTGAGACAGATCAGGAGGATGAAAATACTTTAACCTTTTCAGTGGTGGTGGCTGAGTGGAGGATAGAGGGATAGTAGGAGTGTTTGCTGTGGTAAGATTCACTGGGCCTGCATTGTATGTAGGTGATGACTGGAGTGTGAAGGTTGTTGTGGAGGCTGGGGTAGTGCAACGTGGTGAAAGAGTGGGAGGCTGTGCTGTATGTGTGTTGTAGAGGTTCTCTTACTTGCTGGGAGAGGAGGGGTGGGGGAGGGTGATGACGCTGTGGCTCGACAAGCTCCAGATGAAGCACAACCTGCTCCTGTTGCTACTTGTCAATCTCACACTGGCAAATAGCTCTTGGAAAGTTAAAATGCTACTGGTTTTCCAAACTTAGCTATCTCCACCAGCTGAGGTAATTTCTTCTACACTTGATGATTCACTTCTCTCAGGTTTGTCTACTCCATTTTGTATTTGTCTTCAACACTAGAATGGGACTAAAAAAAAAACAAATTAGGGTGTATCAACCAGTCACGGCATTATTTCAACATTAAAACTTGGAGGTCAGTTACATAAAACAATCAAAAACTAAAACAAAGATGGTGCTATAAATTTGTTGAAAGCTACATGCAACTTTTATAACCTGTTGCTCTGGCTTGTGTTTACCTGGACAGACCTTTTGTCCATTTTTGTTACAGCTACTGGCAGGGTTAACAGGTCAGTCAAGCATGGGTAGATTGTTTGACGAATATGAACTTTTGGTGTTGTGTTTAACACCCAGGATGCCACATATCAACACAAGATAGTAAAGAAAAAACACCACAAACAGAACAATGATGCACCTTAAACCCAGAGCGAGGAGAGTGGTGTTTACTCCAGTGACTTAAACTGCTTCTAGCTGCACAATTGTCCCATGGGATTGTCCAGAAATAGCTGGACATAAGGAACTGTCACCTCCTTAATGTCACCTGAGGACAATATCCCCCAGATGATGAATTGACTCTGCTGCTACACAGCTCTACTGGTATGGAGAGATAATCCTCCAGAGAGTAGAAAGAGATGAAGAAAATCCTCAGCAGAACAATGGAACAACTGGAGAAGCTAAACCAAAAATCTACTGTCTCTGCAGGGAGAAAACCATGTGATCCTATATAACTGTCAGAAATGTGGACTCACGTCATATGACTTGGACTCAACCTACAAATTTGATGGCAAATAATTTACTGACTTGATTTAACATATTCAGTAGTATCAGTCATATTGGGAGATGATGTTGCATTGTATAAATTAACCATTCTCAACCACAGTGGAACTACCAAATGGTTAAATTATATATATAAAAAAGTTTCTTCTTTTTTGGCTCATTTGCAAAGACAGTTATTTTTATAACTAAATGTGCTCAAAAAATGACATGTATAAAAAAAACATCAAATTAAAATGCATAATTTCAGTGACTCACATTTGAATATCACAACACATCATCAGGTAGGAAAAAAAACTTGTGTTGACATTGTTAGCTGGCTAATGTTCCCTTAGATGCAGGGACACAAAATGGATTGGTTTTTGAAACAAAGTGACGTGGGAGACAATCCTGGGCCTGTAAATGCTCCGAAGTGTGTCTTGATGAAATATGACCCTGAAAATGACCCAGACAGTGATACCAGGCCAAGGCACAGTGTGTTGGATGTTTTGAGCATGGTTTGATTTTCTCCATTTTTTGGTCAAGTTTTTGTTTATTCCAATCCATTTGGCCAGGTGTTCCTCACAATTTTTTTAAACAATCAGTAGTGGGCCTTAAGTTAGAAAAGGTTGAGAACCTCTGGTATACTTTAAACAAACTGCACAGGTGAGAAGAGCTCCTCTCTGACTGTGGAAGGGCTGGCAGCCCCAGGCGCTTCCAGCAAGCCTGCCTGTTGCATTATAGGAAAAGAACACATAACAACTGTAAGAGTCCAATAAAAAAGGACCACCCAAGTAAATATTCATCTATTATTCATTTAATATCGGAAACATCTCAACATGGAATAAGTTTAATGGTTTGTCTGCCTGCAGACAAATTTTGCACTCTGAATGTTCAACTAACTTTTTAGAACCAAAACACTATTAGCATTATTAGAAATTTGGGACCATTAAAATACAGGAACCAAAATATCGCTCAATTAATGAAGAAAAGAGGAACAAAGTTGTTTATGAGTCCCTTGACAATCTACAGTAATGATGGAGAAACTGCTGCTGCACAGCAGTGGTTCTCAATCTGGGGGTCAGATAATTAGATAATTTCTGGGGTCAAATGGTTGTTGAGAGTAAACTAAAATATTGTGGCGGGCAATAATGGACGTGTACTAAAAAATCTGCAAATACAGCTGGACTCAAGAACTGAACAGCCGTACACCAGCACAAAAACCACCACAAAAGTGACAATTACCAACATAAACCTGAAAGTCCAACAGCACTGAAAAACACGAGGTGCAGCTGTTTCCAACAGAGCCCCGAGACCCTGTGATTTTAACTAAAGAAAAGTTGAGAACCACTGCTCTGGAGGAGCCACATTAGTTCTCAACAAAACTAGAGAACTAAATGCAGATGCAGTGACAGACTCAGGCTGTTGGAGGGCTGGGGCAAAAACATAAAAGCTTAGCATAGCTTGTTATGCATTTATGATGAAACAGTTACGGTCCCTGGCTTAGATTAAAATTATTTTATTATCTGACTTAAAGTACAACAACTACTGCTTGTCTGTAATTAAACACCCAGTGAACTATTAAATATTTAACCATATGGAGGCACGTAAAGGTCAACTAATTTTCCAGCATGTAGGGTAGCCTACACCGCATCACATTTTCTCCGCTAGATGTCATACTTATCTACCATGGGGGCACTCAAGAGGCCACTTTTGCAGCATTTTTTGAAATGGGGACACCAGGGGGGGCAATTGCCCCTGCTCCCCGGTAATTTGGGGGAAGTCACACAGAAAAAAGAAAAGCTAATTCACATAGTTCAAATATTTGCAGCAGAGCAGCCTTCAATCAGCTCACAGCAGACCAACTTGAGCAGCTCTGAGGATCAAAAAGATGACCTGAGAGCAGAAAGCAAGCTGCTAGAGTCATCAAGCACCGCTTGACAGTACCATTCTAGTATTATCATTATCCAATTACATAGCTGATTGAACTTGAAGCTCATTCCCATGTCAGTCCTCTTCCCTGTTACCATGCTGAGCCATAGCAGGCCAGGCAGAAATGAAAACGTAAGAGGTAGTGGAGCATACCTGCACTCAAATAAGATCTTTGTTGTATTTCAATAGGTGACCCGCAGTGAAATGACATCTTTGTAGTATTTTGAAAAATATGCCTGCCTCTTATGGAAAAGAAAAGCAGTGAGTTTCAGTATTGTTTTCTCTGTAAAGTTCAGAACAGTTTGGCATCTTCACAGCTTTTGTCTGGGCTAAAATTCAGGGACAGTTCTTACAGCATCAAACTGCTTCACATGAATACAAACTGTATTTTTCAGTGCTGTGTATTCTCCTGTCAGCCGGTGAGCAGCCTCATTAAAGTTGTTTGCTTACAGTGTGTCCCTCACTCAAGGGCATCTTGATGGTCACTGTTAAACAAAGGCGTTCATCTCCTCTTCAACTTTACAAAGAAGTAAGAAGTTACCTTGTGGTCTGACTTTTCTAAGACCCTCCCACTGCTGATTCCCAATGACCAGGTAGAAAACAGTCAGCCCTATCTCCTATTTAACATTGTAATATCAACAAACAGCATTAAATGGAAGACAAGGGGTGATAACGATGAACGTAACCAGGGTGGTTTTCCTAAGATATGCAAACATTTTCTGCCTCAGAACTACAGTCAAATAAATCTCATTTGGGCGCAAAAGTTCATTCAAGGATTTTCAGTGCCCTCAAAGACCTTTTACCACACAGGGAACGGCTCCAGGCTCTATCATGATTTGAGTTTGAAATAGGGAGAGAAATCTCATAGTGCAAAGTATCAGTTGAAATGTCTGTTGAGAAATATTATGATTTCTATTAACTATGAATTCCTTTTAACTTTTCACTCATATTAATTCATAGTCCTTAAGATTTTCATGATATGAAACCCCATATTTGATACTATTTATGGTTGGCATTTACAGCGTGTAATCCAGTGTTACTGTTTGTATCTCATTTATCTAATTTAATGAGTTTAAGTGCACAAATGTAACCAGGTTAATCTGAGAACATGATTACATGCAATGCAGACAGTGGCTGATCTTATTTTGGAGGCAAGGCTTGCTTAAAGGTAGAATCAGTAGGATTTGTCCGAGCTGTTTGGAAACACCTAAGAAAGATACCTGATATTTGAGTGTCATTCCCAGGACGTAAAATAATAAATCTACCTGTCTGCATACTTGTAAGAAATTGATCGGAAACCTGGTTAAGTGTATACATGGCAGAGAAATCAGCGTTCTTCAGGAGGAATCTAGCTGAAGACATCAGGTTCCCGTAAAAATCCCCTCCCCTGATTACCGTAACCAGTTTATTCGTGTATATGACATTAAATATAATAGTTTCCGGGAGGAGAAAGCCCCTGTTACTTAAGTGCATGTAAAGACATCACATTTACTTGATTTTTCTCCCGCAGCCTTATCAGAGCTGTATTAAGTTACTGCTAATGCAGACCAAATGTTTCTCTACTGCTGTTTGTTCACATTAAAAGCATCTAACTGGCCAAACACAGGGTGGCTTTTATTGGAAAGCGGTGGTTAGCACTGACTGCATTCGTTCATTTAAAATAGATCTACAACAGTCATGACAGTGATGGAAATTATTGACTTCTATATTAAAATAATTTGTTTGGCTGCACTGTAAACTGATATAACAGTGTCTGCTTCCTGCAGTATAGACCCTTTTAGTGCCGATGTCATGGTAACGTTAGCTGGAGGCAAAGCAAAGGAAAAATTGGAGGCAAGCACGAATAACCTCAGAGTAGTAGGCCACCAAACAGAAATGTCATCGTGCTATGTTGTTGGGTGCCAAAATCAAAGTACTAATGGCTTAAAATTGTTTTTTAAAAAAAGTTTTATTGCATATCAGCTGCCACTGCCAGCCAAAGAAAAAACAAAACAAAGACAACTATAGTTAAACATGATAAGATAAAAGCTGGGAAATGAGTGAATACACAAAATGATGTCACAAAATGTCAAGAAAAGAAATATTCTTACACCTTTTTTCCTTAAAACACACTTCATTTAACCTCAACAGACAGAAACAAAATAAAACAAACCAAGTCTGTCTTAGTCAGTCTTTCACCTGTTCCAACAATCATTCCCACATCAACAATTCTGGTTTGGTTGAAATAAATCCTCAGTTCATTGAGAATTTACTTCAACCAAAACCTCAATGAACTGAGGATTTATTTCAACCAAACCAGAGTTGTTGATGTGGGAATGATTGTTGGTTGAAATAAATCCTCAATTCACTGTGTTAGATGTGAAAATCTTCTGGCTCTACAGGCTGTTTTACTCGGTGCAATGTCCTCCAGCATAGGGGGTGTGATCTGTGCCACTGACAAGCCTTTCCCACCAACATGGAAGTGGCTCTGTTCCGGTTCAAGCACCTAATTCCGAACCTTTCAGACCACTTCCCCCAGAAATTGCACCAAAGTTTTCCTTTGTAACCTTGGACGTGCCATATGATACAGGTTGTTGTGTGCTCTGCAGCGCCCTCTGTTTATGACATCATCATTGCAACGGCTCAAAGCTGGTGGAAACACAGGCTGCTGAGCTAGATGGCTCCAAGAATCTGGAACCTTGGACCAGTTCAAGAACTAGAAATAATTTGGTGGAAAAAATCATCAATTCATAATCTTTCAAGAGAGAATCCCAGTGCATTTAAGAATTGATTATTTCCCCCACCCTTAGTGTTTAGCCTTGTTTTGCCTCCTCATTGCTGTTATGGTAATCGCCAGTATGGCCAAACCAATGGCCTCTTTATCTGTCCCTTTATTTTCTCATCTGACTCTTAAATCACTGGTTAAATTATGCTGACATCATTGCCTCTCGTACACACTAATTGTGCTGGGTTATATCAGTGATAATCATTAGAAACCTCTTTAAATGCACCACAATCTTCACTGAAATGCAGGCAGCAGTGTGTTGAATAATTTCCCCAATATGCAATATTCGTCATGCACTGAAACTCATTATGAAGTAATTTCTTTCTAACTAGACCACAAATGAGGCACATTTAATTTTTGGATCCAGTACATTTTAAACACACTCACAAACATGAATGCAAACATGAACACAAAATTATTCGGCAACTTTGCATGTGTGTGTGTGTTTTTTTTTCTGACCTGTGTCTGTGTGCTCTGCAGGTTGTGCAGTCCTGCCTTGAGGTTATGGATTTGGTTCTTCAGCTGTTGTTTGTCTTCAATACTCTTCTCAAGCTCTGCCTCTCGTGTCTTCAAATTGTCCCTCATCCTCAGCAGTTGCTAAACATAAAGAAAAAGAAGGAGAAGAGTTAATGTGCATGTTTCACCAGGCGCTGATCATCTTTCCAGCTGTTTTCGACAGAGGGAGGGAACAGGTTCATCTGATGCAGGGTCGCATCAGCAACAGTTCAGGCCTTGACCTTAACTCTGATGAATCAAAAGGTAAAATTCCTGCTGGGTAAAATCCAAAATACGGCTCCCTCAAGAGCTTCTTCTTTTAATGTGATGCTGAACAATTCATCAGTTACAGTGGTGCTGTGCGGTGTGTGTCAAGTGAGGTGAAAAATGAGCACTGGTGTGGAGACAGGGAGCCAGGGAGTGATTCAGCTGGTCAGTAAGGCAGACCTGCACATAATGAGCCCCTCTGCATATCTGAGACCTCATTCATACCGAGTATAAAAATGTGTTTTCTGCATATTGTATCTAGATAATGAATGATGCAATTACATCCTAATATTTTTACATTATGCCATGCCTGCTTCCAGAGCAAAATGACTTACACGGTGCATTTGAAATTAATCAGTAGTCATAGTGCTGGCTGGAAACAGAAATTATATATACAGAAAATATATATAGGTGTAGGTGTTACAGATCCAAGTGTGGTTCCAGATGAACAGATCATGCTGGAGCACAGCTGCAAAAAGTTGTAAACAGCAGTAAGTGAATACAATGTGTCATTCATCTCTACCAACTGTTTGCTTTACAAGTAAGAATGACACTTGTACCTTCAAACTCTGGTCCCCAGAGGAATCACAGCCAGAGCACAACAGGACATAAAATGAACAAACTAAACAATACTACTGCGGTGGTTCCAGATTTGTTTTTGTTCTCCTTTTAAGATAAACTGAATCCTTCAATTCATGAAATCCCTGCAGCATCTGGAAGCATCTGGAGGCAGCTGACATGCTGATAAATGTGCAGGCTCTGAGAAGTGCCACGTTGGAGTGCAGTGCTGCTGTGCACAGTGGTTCATTGTGTTTATCTTCATTAATTAACCTGAAAAAGACACCCGGCTGCTACAGTATAACCATATAGACCACAACTACCAGGCAGTGCTCATAGCCTCTTGTCTTATTTTCTTTTTAGCAAAATAAGCTCATGTTTTATCCTTGAAACACACTGCAGTGCAAATGTTGTTGTAAACTATGTGACTATGTGTGAAGTACACTTCTGAATTATTGCTTTAATAGAGTCAGTCTGATGTAATCAGTAAACCAAATCAATGTGTTTATTTATTTATCTTTTGAATTTCTACTGTTTATTATAACTATCTGATGGAAAATCACACTCCATCTGTCTTTGGGGGCAGATTTATGATGATGTATGTTGATGTCATGAAGCTCTGAACCATCCAGACATTTCCTGAGGTAATGTTTGCTGAGCTGTCATGTCTACATTTAACTCTCATTGACACATCTGTTTTAGAGCAATGAGACCAGTGATGTGACTGCCTGAGAGAGTATTTAATTATCACAACAGCCGCTGAGTTTCGCTGCTGCCCATACATGAACCAAAGGTGCAGTCTGTGTGCCTAACACAAACCACCTTGCACTTACTTAAATTTCAACTGAGCATCCAAAATATTAAACTGAGGTTGCGATCCAAGCTTTTGCACCCTTGTAGAACTGGGTCTGCATTATGCATTTTCATGGCCTGTGCTTTGTCTGATTCATGTTTTATTACCTGTGTACTCTTTGCAATACAGGTAAGAAGACAGGTGGAAAAATCTCATAATCATATCTGGAACTATGATGGTGGTGAAATGAAGAACTGGCTGTGCACAAATCATAGTGAAATTACTGGAATTGAAATAGGGGAGGCAAAGCATAGAAAGTTTATTTAAGCACACTGTAAACTCATAGACTGAGGCAGTTTCAAAGTGATTGACACAGAGCATATCAAAACATCGGTGTTGTTGCTGAAGATCAATTTACAAAGTCTTAAAAAAGTTAATGTGAACAGTCTGTTAAGGCAGATGTGCTGGAATTTAGATTTCTGTGTAACAGGAAACCCTTGGATATTTCAGTAACAGCTTGAGAAATATCAGCTAAGTTATCTGAACAAAAAGCTAGTTTTTGGCTGTGTTGGCAATTTATACATAACATATTACTGTGCATACTAATATCATATGTTAACAGGATAACTATGATGGCTGCCCGTTAACAAGGAGAAACCTAAAAGACAAAAATGACCAGATATAATCAATTTTGAACTTGGACTAAGCCTGGTATTAACTGGATTTGTATGTAGAAATCTTATCAGGCAAAGAAATACATTGTACTCTCTAATCTTAGATCAGTGTAAACGTAATCTGTACAGCAGGTATCTGTGAGCCAGCTGAATACAGAAGATGACATCTAATGTTGTCAACCTGCCCAGCTGCTTATCCAATTTCCTATCAGGATGCAGACAGAATGCGTGCAACAACAAATGTTTCCTGATGTAAACTGAGGTCACACTCAAGATTACATATTAACATTAAAATAGACTGCATCTTCAGATGTCAGATGTAAATGAGGCCTGATAACTAATGGGAAGATATTTTCCACAATCTTTTGCATAAATTGCAGTAACACTTGGCTGACTCTGACATGCTGAGGTCACATCATAATGCAAACAAACAATTTAGAAAATGGTATGTTTGTGTCTTACATTAACATTTCCTTAATGTGTAGACGGGGTAAATCAGGACATCGCAGAGAAGTTTGAGGACTGAGAAACTGAAGCATGCTGCAAGCCCTGTCGAAAGAGGTTACTACTTAACACGTTATTAGATGTAAGCCCAAAAGCAGAAAATTAATTTTGAGGCTTGACTCAAAACACTGACAACAGAACAGTGACTGCAGGACTGGAGCACAATTTGTTAGAATTTAGACTTGGTGCTGAATAAATTACTGGCAGGCACCAGAGGCAAATCTCCACATATGCTTTCTGCCCCTCAGAGACTGAACCTTGTCACAGTGATAAACAGAAGAGCATGGTTGCACTGTGCGCTCCCTGATGTAAACCTGTATGTGGAAATGTGCAACATTGGAAAAACAACAGATGTGCTCAGCCAACCTTTCATAGGTAAATATAATCCTAAAATGTTAGTGTTAAGCTTTTGGCTCTGTTTAAATGAAGGAAAGTGTGGTTGATGGTGTGCAGCAGAGAAAAATTAGTTAAAAAAATATTTCCCGATTAAAACCAGCAACCTGCTTTTTGGCTTTTTATGTCTTTTAGATGAGAATGATCTTAATATTGTTAATCATTCTCTTCAGTCGAGTGTTTTCACCCCTGCTTGTAAGACTGCCATGGTTAAACCCCTCTGAGGAGAAGTGATTTAGATCCGTACCTTCTCAAAAACTACAGACCAGTATCCAATTAGCCATTTTAAGCATTTTTTTTTTTTTTTAGAGAAGCTTGTTTTTAATCAGGTAAATGATTTCATGAACTCACACCATAACTTTGAAAAGTACCAATCTGGCTTTCGGGCCAGATGCACAGAGATGGCACTGGTCAAGGTTTAAAAACCTCTATATTAGTATTTCTGATCTCACTGCAGCCTTTAATACAGTAGACCGCCCAGTTCTTTTAGACATACCTCACAATCTGGTTGGCCTCAGTGGTACTATTTTTTAACTGCATTCAATCTTATTTTACTGATGGATAATTTCATGTAAGCATGGAAGACTGTTCAGCAAAAAGCTAGAAAATGGATTGTGTGTCCCCCAGGGTTCAATTTTATGTCCAACGCTTTTTAATCTTTACATGCCGCCACTTGGTTGCCCTGTTTAACTGTATTTTAGATATAAACTCTGACAGAAAACCTTCTACAGCTTAATCTGGACAACCGCATGTTAGAAATATAACTGAAACTGCATTTTGTCATCTTAGAAACGCCAGAGTGTGACAGTTCCTCCCCCGAGCAAACACAGAGACACTAATGCATGCTTTATTACACAGACCTGACTGTTGGAATGCTCTACTTTCTGGTCTTCCCAAGAAAAACACTGCTCAGTTACAATTATACAAAACTCGTCTGCATGTGTGCTGACAGGGACCAGAAAGAGAGCAAACATTACACCAGTTTGATAGTAGTCTGCACTTGTTTTCTGTTTGCTTCAGAATTGATTTTAAGATATTTTTATTGGTTTATAAAGCTCTAAATGGTCTTAGTCCAAGTTATTTATCAAACACTGGCCATTTAATTATCCCAAAAGCTAGAGCAAAAACTCACAGTGAGGCTTTTATTACTATGGTCCATGTCCTGCCTATTTATCTATTTCCTATTTATGTATAAATTTATGGCCCTATCTTACACAGTTAAGTGTCATTTGAACATATTTTCTATCAGAGATATCAGAGTTTAAATGTTTAAGGTAAATATGTGTTGGTGTTTGTGTCTCACACTTGGGTCAGGGCGCTCACACACATCTCCACAATCACAAAACACCTTTCATTCATGTTAAACAGCTGTGTGCGTCTTTTAAGTTAATCTCATTTATAAGGAATACAGAATTATTATTATTAGAATTAGAAAGCTTAATAAATCTCAATAGACCTGTAACGTGCACATGGGACGGGATCACAGCTGTCAGATCGTCTTTAACAGATCAGTCACATGACAGCTGGAGCAGATATAGTGTCTGCATGTTTATTGGGATCCAGAAAAAACAGGATTAAACAATTATGATCTATAAGATAGAAAAATGAAGAGCAGATATTTGAGCAGCTTTGTGGCCAGACTTGGTTTGCAGCTCCTCTCGACCGTACCGTCTTACTCCCCCCTCCCCATTCCTCTCCCCAACTCCTCAGCTAGCAGAGCTGACTTTCTGATTGATTTATCGTATGTTCAGAGTTAACTCACCGATGAATTGATCGAGGCTCTTGAGCACAGGTGACAGGTGCATCCCACTGTGCGCCCACTGTGCCAGGACAGAACAGGATACCCCTGTTCCCTAAGGTAAAATTTGTACATTTTAAATATCACCCAGCCCTAGTATGTATATTTTGTTCTGTGTGAAAAAGGCTCTAGCAAAGAGAAATTAAATTTAAAGGCCGTAACTAAAGAGGTACAAGTGAACAAGCTGAAATGAAGACCATATTAAAGTCTTTCAGGTTTCAGGTGAACATCAGTTCTCTCTTAAATGTATCTACTGACAACACTTTCGCCTTCTGAAGGTCAGAGAACAGCTACATTTTAGACTGGGGAAAGTGTTCAAATTATCCTCACATGTAAGTGCCGGAGACACATTTCATAAAGGTGATTACAATGCACTTTATCAAAAGAGATAGAAGTGGAGGAAAGCTCCTCTGCCTTGAAAACAATATTTTCTCTGACACGTCTTCGCTTAGGGAAGAGTAACTGCAGGCTGAGGCTATTTGACAACACAGCAGGTGATCAGAAAAGTGGATTGCCGCCTGAGGAAGTGTTTTCTTTTTTCAATTGGATTACTAAATGCTCCTCAGGGTAATATTCTATTAAATATGGCCTAAAGCTGTGGTTTTCAATGCTGGTCCTCAGGACACAAAGACTAACTGCTTTTTTTCATTTTAGCCATTTAAAGGGTGTAATTTCTGTCTAAATGCCAAACTCTGTTGTTCAATCAAACAGCAACAAATTGATTCACACACTGGTCCCTCCACAAACACACGTCCGCAGCTACCAAACAATGGATCATTACAGATCAGTGTAACAAGAATCACTGTGAGTAAATGATGCAAATAATTTAGTATTAAAGGTGGAATCCACAATTCCTCAAATTCAACAATAAAGAACTGAACTGAAAACGTCCCTGAGGAAACAGGTGACACAATGGTGGTGTGTGAAGGTAAATATATGATTTACTAAAGCAATATAGTTGAATGACCAATGCACAGAAGCATCACCACACTGTAAAGATACTGTACTACTGTAATTCAGCAACACTTCCATTTTGTAGTTCATACTTTACTAGTAAACTACAGAATTGTAGAGTGACACAGGTTTCATGATCAAATAAAGTTTTTATATCCTGTTGGGATGTCTGTCCATATCAGCACACTGCTCCTCTCTCTCTCTCTCTCTCTCTCTCTCTGCTGCAAGTCTGCATCATCTGCATCACATTTTTGTTTTAAATCAGTTGATTGTTTTTATAATGCCTGATTTTAGGAGGGGCAGCAGCATCTTCAGCACCTACTTTCCCCCATTCCTCCTTCCACTTTACAATAAAATATTTCTTATTCTGATTCTGATTGCTGCCTTTTGATATTCCTTTTAGCTCTCTCCAAAGAGATACTACAGCTGCAGAAAAAAAAAAGTTTTGGACATTGGGTCCTCATTTGATGATCCAAGATCAAACAAGGTTGGTGTAGAGCCTTTTTTTAGAGTCTACTTCCCATGCTTTGGGCAATGTGGGTTTAAAATTGATCTTAAATCATGAACTGCTGGAAATATAATCACTAAGTAACTGCCTCCAGACCTACATGACCAGCCTTACAGCCCCTACACAGTCTGTCCACCCACACAAATTTTTTCACTTAAAGAACCTTCGAAATACACTGAGACGCAGACAGTTTCACTGCCTTATGTAACTTACATCCTGACCTCAGAGTGGCCACAACCCTGATCTCTGAGATCTCTGATATCCAGTTTGACAAACTTTGGAACTACCTGTTTGAACATTTTCAGTTCAAAATATTGTGTAAGCCTTTGCTGCTGGACAGGAAGCTTCAAGAGGTCATATATTCTTTATGTGAACTACTTTTAAACTAGTTTTAAAGTACACTGTCAAATGCAACAAGTTAGATAAACTCTGATTTCTCTGAAAATGACTCACTCCGTCTGTACAGTCAGGTTATGTTGCAGCTTCAAAGCCCTTAAGATGATCTTTAATTTTTCAAAGCTGTGAGATACAGTCTGATCTTATCTTTGATTGAAACATAAATTATTGTCAATTGTTCTCAGCCAAAGTTGGTATGATTTACAGCAGTCTCTAACAGTTAACAGTATCACATACAGCTGCTTTAACAGTAATAAAATTTTAACTCATGCTGAATGGAACCACACAGAAAATGGCTGAAGTTTGTTGTCATGCCCTGTCAAGGCACCTCCTGTGTGACTAAAACAGACCTTTTGTTTTGCTCCTTATTGTCCTGATAAGTGAATAATTTCCAACTATGCCTGAGGAAGCAGAATTTCACCTGCTTTCAAGGCAAATCAGCTTGTTTGAAGTGTTTTGGGATGAAGTGACAGTGCGATTGTCGAGTGATCTCTTATTGTTCTGGTAGCAAGAAAATTCTCAATAGAGGAAGTGATACAAGGGAAGCAAATGGTATTTTCTGCTTGATTTGGGGGGGAGGGGCTCAAACACAACACTATCTGGCTTGTTTAGGTGGATATTTTCTGCAACATAGAGGTTATGACTGTATTGATTTTGTTTTTGTGGTGGGAATATTCCCAGTAATGCAGGAGAACGTGTGTGTGGAGTGAATGCCGCCTGGGTGTGACTCCTCCCTCAGCCAACCTCCTAATCAGGGCCAGGCAATAAATGGCACCTGTAGGTCTTTCCTGCCTCATGCTGTGTCCCAGCTGTGGCTGTTATTGTTTGTCTGCACCAGATATGTGTCAAAAGCACCTTTTATGCACCATTTTACCTGTATTGCAATTCAGTTGTTTTGCTTTAGCAAGTGTAATGTGTTGGCTGGCCAGGTACAAGTTTGACTTCTCTTTCCCAGTTTCTTTAGTTTTGTTTATGTTGGGATGAGTTTTAACTTTTGTATCATTCCCTTTTTAGAATTTATATCAAGGCCTCTTTTATTATTTATATAATAACATTTGTTTATTAATAATCTTCTTCTTCCTTTTCAGCAGCTGCAGCCCCTGCTTCTTGCTTTGATTATTTTTCTTATTTTAAATAAAATTTCTGCTTTGATTGTGATAACATGTCTCAGCCTGTTAATCAGTAACAAACCTCTGTGCCTTACCATCTACCTCATAAACAATATTCAAGGTACCTTAAAGTATTTATCTGGGGTGAAACTCCCCTGGTGGCATTGTCTGGTTTACTCTTATTCTCCCATTATGACACCACAATTCCATACCAAACCTACCTGCCCCCTCGCCACATTTTAGATACTGATATTCTGTTTGGTTTCATATTAAAGGGAATGGAGTAATGAGGTACTTATCCATTGTCAGTGTATTTCCTAAGTTTAAGGCCTACATTTAAAAAAATCAGTATCAGTTTAATGTCCCTGCAAAACAATAATAAATGTGTTCTGTCTTTGACGTGCAACAGGAAAATGTTATTAACTACCCACCCAAATTTGCATGAGTAAAAAAAATTGCCAAATAGATTAAGTTTCAAAATTGTATAAAAATAAGCAGATTACTCTGGTCTGAAATGCTCTGGTGTATCCACAGTCTCATGTGTTAAATACCACTGTGACCTGAAAGTGGATGCTCCAATCAGCAGTTTGCTTACTGGACTTAACAGACAGACATGTTTGAGCCACCTGAGCCAGAATCCAACAATTGCTAATGTTGTTGTAGTTTACTAGATTTAGGCTTATAGTATTGCACTATGATTTCAGGCTTGCCCAAAAATTTCTAACTACAGTTATTTTAAAAGTGTAAAGTGTTTTAAAACAAACCTACAGACTTTCACTGTACACTGTATTTAAGACTATTTTCACTGTTTTCCCTTGCTGTCAGATAGCCTTTTCAACTTCACCTTAACTTCCATTGTGTAAGCCAGATATCACTCTCTCCAAAGCATGCAGACTCCTTTCACAAAGCTGGTCATTACATGGACATGCGAGCTGCTGGTCTACGGTTGCCTCCATCAGTTAATTTGTTTGTGTTGTTGAATGACTTTGGTGTTTTAAAGGGATATTTTAGATTCACTGCAGATAACGCAATGAAACTAACAGATCGAGGCAACGGTAGACCAGCAACTCCCGTGTTCTGAAGGTAAAATTACTGTTCTTCCTGAAGAAGTCTGGTTTCTTTATAGAGAGTGATGTTTGATTTAAAAACGGTGGTTCCTCCTCAGAAAAGGCTGTCTGATGGCAACAGAAAGCTGTGAAAATATTCTAAATATATCATAAACTTAAATATTGATATTGATTGTTTCAGGAGGCTAAAGTATAATTTGCTGTTGACTCTGTTCACAGCAGTCTGTTGTTCAGCTTCCAACACCAGTACTTCTGTTGCCTCTCCAAACTGGGGGCAAGTGGAACACCAAACAACACCACTTCAAATAATCCAGACTCTCCATCTAACTGATGACAAACCTATCATTTTAAACTTACTGCATCTGTCAAAACAACTGAAGTCATCTGTTTAGTGGTCTGAACTTGTATAACAGGATACATATAATGGTATTATATGTAAAGGATAATTTACAGTGAGCAGGATATTATTATGAAATAAACCCTGGCAGGGTGAAGCGGAGGGGCCTTGAATCTTACACACACAAAAAATAATAATTTGAAACAAACTATTGATTTAAAAATAATTTCACTAACTTAAAAGTGATTTTATTTCTCCTCCAGAGCCTATGATCAGAACTGTGTCCATAGCAACAGTCTGACCTTTATAGCAAGTCTATTATACATAGCAACAGTCTGTTATACAGAAATTATAGACCTTAGAATGCTGCAATTGACCAATTTAATAAAGCCGCAATAATAAGCTGCTTTTCTTCAAAGCCAGTATAATTTGATAATAGCAGACCCGCGTCTTTGTCAGAGCTGTATGTCCTGTATGACATTTGTATTCTCAGTCTGATGTGTGAGGCTTCTCGTTACCTTCTGCATGCCTTGCAGGGCCTGCTGTAGGAAGCTGAGCTGCTGAGAGTGCGTGTTGTCCTCCTCACTGCTGATTGGTTGATTCTTGCCCTGCTCCTGCTTGAGCAGCTCCACCTCGTTCCTGTAGGCATCGAGCTGGCAGCGCAGGGAGTCATTCTCCTCCTTTAAGGCCTCTGCTTGGGAAACACCTACAGATTCAGACCGCACACAAACACAATGACACATTATTAGACTGCCTAGAAAAGAATGTAATCTATCTGGTGTCTGTCTGGATGCCAAACTTTGTTGTTCTGTACACTCAGAAAAAATCTAACCCTTTAGGTTCACAATTAAGGCATGAGCAAGAAACTTCATTTGTTTTAAAGAAAGATAGATCATAAGTCTTGATTCTGTAACTGTGACTTTCATATCTGAGACTTATTTTCACAAATTATCTATGGATAAGTGCCATATTGAAGCGTCTGACAAGTTGAATAATAATGCACACACATATCCACTGACTTAATACTTAATACGATAAGTGATATTAGTCTTTATTTTCTTACCTCATAGAAGAATTAAAAATACCATGAAAATTTTCATGACACTGACACAAAAATTAATTCTGTTTAATCTCCATAACAGGAAAAGTGTAGAAGAAATCCCCCAGAGGCTTTTAGACAAAAGAATTATTCTCCTCCTTTTACATTTCTGAACTAAATGCAGAGTATGAGAGCCTTTAAGAAATTATGTTCCCATGCAGGCACTGAAATACAATCCCTTTTGAAAAATGCCAAAAGTGCCTTTTATCTCTAAATAGGCTTTTGACTTCAATAGGATTCCTCTTTTTCCTTTTATTTTTCTCCTATTAACTTTTCTGAAGAAATTTAATTCACACTGACCTCAGTGCAACCCACAGCAGAACAAAGCTGATTTATTGATTTTGATCTGAAATCCGCTGCTAATATATTAATAAATGCCCCAAATCAGAGTTTTTTTTTGTACATTCACAAATAGAGGCTTTAACATGATGCCAACTATAAAATAATATTCGACAAAAGGCAAAGAGTTGTTTGATCAATTTCATTCAATTCAACTTTATTGTCATTGACAAAATGTGCAGGTTAATGTTTTATGGTTAAGATTAAGTATCTAATGGTCTGAGCTAAATTACAAGAATTAATCCTCAATAATTTTAGAAGCAGCACATTATGCTGGCTGCTTAATAAACATGTCTGCTTCTGGCTGCCTTTTAATATCTATTTAAGATCATGAGCCTCATGAGTTTGTGTCTAAGGGGTGAAGTAAGAAAGGATGGATTGCGGCCAAATGCTATCTGCCCCGTCTCAAGGTCCGTTTCACAAAACATATTACATTAATGATATTACAGTGCAACCACAGTCATTAAGTTTTATAGCTGAGTGGAATTTGCCCTTGCATTTAGGCTAAATGTTCATGTGCAGTTTTCTGTAGTGGTCCCAGTAATATTTGTTCTTATAAATTACTGAAGAGGGTTATCTCATGACACTGTTAAGCTATGTTTGAGTCAAAAAATATTAGAAATGCAGTTGCAAGAAAAATTCTAGTCCTTTGCTCTTTCAGTTGTTTCTACCTGTGGCACGCCTGACTCACTCTCAGTTGAGTGTTTTGTCACAGTGATTGTTATTTGGGGTGTTTAAACTGCGACCTCCTTCACCTCCTTTTCTCTCTGCTGTTTTCTGGACTGTTACAGCGCGTAACCCTCATCTCCATTTGTCGCAGCAGTAGTTGTTGATGACAATCTTGGCCACATTGTTTTCCAGTTTCTTTCCCTCACGGAGAGTCTCAGGTATTGTGCTGTCTGTACCACATGTGCACATTGTGATGCACTATTGCGTCACCTAGCTACAACTGCTGCTGCAAGGATCACTGGAGTTACTGGAGTGACTCCTTAACAGTACTTCACTTACCATCAGTAGTCTACTGGAAACTCCTATATGGACTATATGAAACCCAGCAATGCTGTTTCCTATGAACTTTTGGGATTAAAATGTCGCCTAAAGGATTGGCAGATGATATTGAACTTGTTTGCTAAGAGCTGCATGTTAGAGGTAATTATTTTCCCAAAATTGCTATAATGGCTGTATTAGCTATAATGAAATATAATATAATGCTTCTTGCTAACTTGGAAATCTGATTGAAGTTCATGTGTGTGATGTTTACAAATCCTGAAGCCCTGAATGTTTTATATCATATTCAAGTTTTACTTTACTGGGTGCAACAAATTTCCAGTAAGTCTATTCATTTTCAACTTTGGATGTGGGAATTAATGTTGGTGTTTGTGATTTTTTTGCAGTGAGGCTCATTTGCATAGAAAGGGGCTTTTATGTCAAACATATGCATAATACCTCATTTAAATGCGTGCAAATAGCACCAGAGCACTGACATGCTATTTACTTGGCAGAACTTTTAGGGGTGCATTTCAGTCTTTGCTTGTGCTTTGAGAATTACACCGTTTCCTTCTGTCTTATTTGTACAGGTTTAGCGTCAGCAAAAGCTGTGCGATGCTTTAGTGAATTCACCCTTAAGTGTTAAGTTCAAGTTCAAATTGTTCATTAGTCATTTGCACATACAGAGTATACAGGAACGAAACGCCATTTTTCCCATCTCGAAAGTGCCAATGTAGCAAAATATAAATATAGAAAAGTAACATACAAAAATATAAAAAAATAACACATTAAAATATAAAAAGAATAACACAGACATACACAACAAAACAAACAGGGGCAGAAGCTGATCCAAACCGCCTCAGTCAGGCTGGGGTGAATCATCATAGAGAGTAGGGAGACATGATATAGTGGAACATGGGGATAACGGCACACATTTTAGTTGTTCTCCACTTGAAGATATTTATAGTGTTGCACTTGGTTGTACGTATGAACAATAAAAAAAAAAAAAAGAGTGTGAGAGAGAAGTTCACACCCCAGCTCCTTTATCAGTTTCACACATCTAATCTGATGTCAGAAAGGCGAGTTGGGGGAGCAGGTTTCTGAAGCTGCTCGCCTGTCCGACACAGTTCTGATGGAGTATACTGGCGCCTTAAAGCTTTTGTCAAGAACTACCGTTAAAGTCAACATTATTACATCAGCTAAAGTCTGAGCTTACCATCTGCTGCTTGAATCAATCCTGAATCACTGCCTGTAGCCCACACAGTCTTTACCATCATTTTCTTAATCTATTCATCCATATCAGGTAGCTTGCTTGCCAGTGCCCTGATGTCCACCTGTTGCACCTGCAGCACACAAACTCCACTTAATATAAGTTTTGTTCTGAAATTCTTTACTTAACTTTAAGCCAACATGTTTTTGTTCTTCTGAGGTTATGGTTTATTTGATTGGGTCAGACAGTATACAAAGACAAACTGAAAACAGAGAGAAATAAGAAATTAGAACAAAAACAAAACTGAGCACATCAAGATACAATAAATCACACATTTATAGACATTAAAACCAGATGTGAGTACATTCTTGATGCTGAATTAAATGAAGACTTGGGAGCTCTCTTACATAGATTTTTTTTTTGCAGGATCAGTATCAGCATAAGTAGATGCTGAGGGTGTTCCTCTTGTGTCTCTTTGCCATCTCCTGTTTCACTTTCTGCTTTCACACAACTCTTAAATCAGACCACTTGTGGGTTTGAGAGAGTGTGAATCAAAATCAGCAAAGATGCACAGTTTGTATTCATACTTCACAGATGCATGCATATTTCATGAACCCCAGGTTGTTTTGTTTTGAGGGCAATTTCCATTTGAACAAAAGAAGAATTTGAGGAAAGTTGTGTGAAGAAGGCTCATTCTGTCAAACACTGCTATAAACTAAATGGTAAAATATACTACAGATCCATAGTTGATTCCCTCAGACGGTGTAGAGAGGGATAGAAGAATATTATTCACATTTCCTGTTATTGATCAACTTATTTTCAATGTGAGCCTGTTGTTGCAATGATTGTCAGTCAAATCAGATATAACACATTTTATATGCCCCTATTTTTCATGAGTTGAAGTAATAGATCTATGAACACAAAAGGTTTATTTCTCTGTAATTTTGACCACAATTTTAGTGAACACTTCTCCAAGCAGAAGCACTCAGACGAGCTTCCTTGAGACTGTTTCTGTCAGTCTGTGCAGTAATTCTTTGATTGTGCCAACCAAGTGTTGCATCAGCTGTCAGAGTGGCTGGTCTCAGACGATTTTGCAGGGGAAGAAGCAAGATTTGGAGGTCCCGGGCTGGTGTGCTTACATGTGGTCTGTGGTTGTGAGGCCAGTTGGACGTACTGCCCAATTCTTGGAAACAATGGTGGAGACAGCTTACAGTGATGAAATGAACATTCAGTTTATGTGCAACAGCTCTGGTGGACATTCCTGCAGTCTGTGAGCCAACTGCACGCTCCCTCAAAATTGCGACATCCGTGGCATCGTGTTGTTTGATAAAACTTCACATTTTGGAGTGGCCTTCTATAGAGGGTATGCACTGATGTCACTTTCCCACCGGGACACTCTCCAGGTTGGACTGAGTGGCAAAACATCCTGCAACATTGCTGTTTTTAGTAGAAGCAATAACAGAGACTAAAACAATTGATTATCTGTTTAAATTAAAGGCAGCTGGACTTGACAGTGGCTCTTGCATGTTACCTGATTTCAATGCTGGAGAAATACACCAAGAAAAGAAGCCCTGCAAAAGCCTGGACGTTTAGTTGCAACGTTACTTCAGGGCGGGATTCCTTGACAAAATTAAGGGACGAGGACCACTAAGGAAATTCTGGTTGCGTGTGGACAGGTCTGCACAGATGTTTTGATTTTATAACATTATGGGAGAGACATGTTCACATGCAGCAGTGTTGCATGGAATATAAATGAAAGATGCTAAATATTAAATTCATAATTAACATTCGTCAAGCAGTATTTAACATGAGGCATGAATCTATCCCCAAATCCAACATACCTGGCACAAAACCTGACGCATGTTCTCATTTCAGTGCCTGGATTCCAGCTGTTTCTGTGATTTGCAGCAATCCATTTGCTTCTCTTTCCTTTAGCTTTTAGTTTGTAAAAAGATTGCTCTGATTTCACCACTCAGTTGATTTAGCCACAGTGACTCCATGTACTGTGACATCACGTACATGCCCTCTAAAATGACCGGTCCAGTTCACGCCTGTGCAATAATCATGAACTGTTTAATCAGCATCTTGATATACCTCACATGTCAGGTAGATGGATTATCTTGACAAAAGGAAAAGTGCTCACTAATACAGATTTTAATAAATGTGTGGTTAAAATTTCAATAAACCATTTGTGTGCACAGGAGAAGTCATAGATGTTTTCCAATAACTTAAATTTGAAAAAATGGGAGTGAAGACATACGTGTTGTGTTCACATTTTTGTTGAGTGCAGAGTGGATGGTAACAAATATCTTGCATTGTGTCATATTTTCAATATGTGTTGAGAAATACACTTAGAAATGTCTTTTTTCCTATCTCAAGCTATGTGTGAAAACATGATTAAATTACAGATTTATGGAAATATAAAGATGGATCTGGAGACCATAGCTTGTGTGCAGGTGTGTGTTTGTTTTCTCCCAGCAGTATTCAGTAAGGCAGGGAAGTGGTGAGGACAGTATTGACTATCAAGTCTTATTACCTTGCTGCCCAAGAGACCCAGAGACTGTCCAATTCCCCCTGTATTTACCCTGAATTTCCCCAGTGAGGAACAATGTCAACACTAATTGCCTGTATGCATACATGCACATATGCATGATTATTCTCTACTAATTATTAGAGGGCTGAGATTTTTTTTCAGCCTTGTGCTTACATGTCTGTGTGCACATCGTGTATTGTAAACCCAGCTACATAATATATTAAAGTATGCCCATAATATGACATACTTTTATTAGATCAACCCTCGGCAACTCTTGTGTTATTCCCCATTTAATTTTCCACTTTTTTTTAGTGGCATATCAGATTTATCAGTGTAGAGATTCACTGCAGTAATAATAACAAAGCATCTCCCAATATGAAGCCTAAAGGGCACGACTTTTCTTTAGAAAAAAAGATTTCAAAAGATTAGCTCTATTTCCTGTTCTGCACAGCTTATTTATCTTGTATGGTGTCGCCTGTTTCTAATATCAGATTACAGGTTCTTCTCAGAGGTAATGCAGGCCCCAGCTCCGTCTCTGTGTGATTTAAGATTCAATGATTTTTTTGTGCTTTCCAGGGGCTCCTCTGTGACAAACAGTTGTAATGTATTTTTTGTGCAGCCGATTTGATACAGTACTCTTTCTCTACCACTAATGTACTTTCTGATTTTCACACATTTCAACACATTGGAAGGTTGCAGAGACCAGTACTGTGCTCCAGAGAGGAGAATCAAATGATGGTGTTGGTCAAACATTTACCTCCACCCTCTGAGGCCACAACATAATTTGTGACTTCAACAACACTTGTTTTTAGATTTATCCAACTATAAAGCTTGAAATGCAGCTGAAACTAAGTGTATCGGTCACCACATTCATTCAGTAGTGTAAGATTTTGTTTTACCATTGAACCAGAAAAATAATCTCCATGTTTACAGCATTACAAATTACAATACAGTGATTCTTATTATGCTTTGAATATTCTCTCTGTTTCTTCTTTCACGCGTATTGTGTGGTGTTGATGGCCACTGACAACTAATGATACATGGTGGACGGAGTTGTGAGAGCTCTGGTCACAGCTCATCTTGATGCCTGTGTGAGTAGTGTGTATGCATTGCAGAACCTCTTGCTTTTCATTTCGATGCACATATTAACTGGTTAGTGCAGCAACAAAGCCTGTGTCAGCAGTGTGGCATGCAAGGCTGTAGTGACACTTCATCTAGAGATTTGACGTTTTCCTAATTTCTTCCACATGACGCACACAGTTCTCAGCAAAAGTAGACAGTGGAAATGATCTGTTGATAGTCATATCAACATTATACCACCAACATGATGTCTTTCACTGCAGTTTCAGTGTCAAGATCTGTAGAATATGTCACAGACAGGTGAAGAGCCGTATTTTCCTGATTCACTTTCTCATTTTCTTTTCCTCTATTCATCTCTCCCTTTCTCTCTCTCCCTCTCTTAATGGGGGAGAAAAAAAATCACACTGCACTCTGGTTGCATCTCTTTTCTCCTCTGCAAGTTTGGTTTAGAAAAACTGGGCTGACAGTGCCCCACTAGTAACGCTGCCTATGTGGGCAACACAGCTGCAGTGAGCCGCAGCAGTTCAGCAAGGTAGCCATCATGCACAGGTACACCCAGGCAGTGTGAAACAGGCAAATGCTCAGTGTCCACCACCACACTATTAGAAGTTCGCATTGTGTAAAAATATTACACTTAAAGTTATTTTTGCTATCACTCTGTGTATCAAAGTATAAAGTTAACTGGAGTCTTTTTTGCTGTACAGATTATACTGAACTTTTAGCCAAAACACCAGTGACATGTGCAGTATCGCCTGGTAGGATAGTATATGACAGTCTCATTCAGCACCTGGACACTGCTTAGTGTCAGCCCACATATGTTACCTGAGTCCACAGAGTCTTTGCTGTTTGTAGCAGACGAGTTCTCCATGTCATCATCAGACATCTCCATCTCTTCTTCTCCTCTGATGCCCATCAGCTGCTCATTGTGCATATTTCTGATCTTCTGCAAAACACAAAAACACAAACAGGTAAATATCTGCATTGTGTTCTACTAATACTACTACTAATACTACTACTGGAATTAATAAGATTTTTATTCGACTAAGTGTTTGGTCTATTGGTCCATTCACTGTCATAGAGGAGTAAATAAACTAGAAAACATTCACATTTAAGGGTCTGAAATAAGAGGATTTTGACAATAATTGATTATCATAATAGCTGGGGAGTCATTAAATAATCCATAATTGATAACTGTTGATTCAATTGATTGCTCATTGTAGAGCTACACAATGAAACACACAATAATATATGAATAAACAAGCAAGCATAAGGAATGAAACTTAATTTATATACCTTATCTACTGCTCATAAAACAATGTCATACCACAACAATGTGCAAACCAATTAAAAACTTTGAAAAGTCCTCACACATATACACAAACACACATGCACACACTCACACAGACAGCCATCTGTTTGGTGTCTTCACGGTGTCAGCACAAGGTTAACTGGGCCAGACATGCAGACATGTAGTCTTTAAATATACAGACACATCTGGACGGTGGCGTGAATGCAAACACACTTCAGAGGTAGAGGGTGGCAAGAGGGGATCGTGTCACCGCCGATCTCTCACTTGAGCAACCAAGGAATGAAAAAGATGAACGCCTGCAGTGTTTGTTTGGTTGATCTTGATAAAATCATTTCAAATAATGTGAAAACACTTTGACCTTCTGTGTGGACGCTGTTCGCCTGATACAGTTTGACCTGCTGAGAGATCATATTGTCCTGCTGACCTCCTGCTTTAGTATTATTGCTTGGTAAGCACACACACACACACACACACACGCACATGCACACGCACGCACACACATAAATATAAACACACACACAGAATGAGTATGCATCTGTTGTATTATCACACTGGAGGGCACGAGGGCTTTCTACTCTGGTTAATGCAGTGTGAAAGTATATAACAGATAAAAGACAGCAGGATTAAAACAGGCTATTGAGCATGTTAAAGAACTAAAGATCAAAGAGCACGGTAATCCTCCATGAATCTAACGTCTTGCTGTTAACAATGAGAACCCCCTCAATTGCCATCCTTGACTGTTTCAAAGTATCCATGAATAAAACATTGCAGAAAACCACCATTCTAATATCTGTTTGTTATATGTGTGACTCACAAAAACATTACAATTCAGACATATTCTAACCAAGCTTGCTCAAGGGAAGAATAACAACACAAAAAGCACAGCATGCAATGACTGCAATGGTGGTTACATCTCGACATTTGTTTTCCTCGGCCATCTACTTTTCAATTTGTCCACTTCAATTTCCTGGGCCATGTCAAAGGAGGAAAAACTGGTGTCCCTTAAGAGACATAACAAGTTCCACCTTACTGAGAAGAAGAAGGAGCGTGACATTTTGCCTGTGCAGATGATTTCCACTGCAGCAGAACCCTGTGCACTACTATAATACAAAGTCTGATGATTCTCTGTGGTGTTGGTTGGAAAATAATATTCCTGTCTGTGGCTGTTTTTCTCTTAGCAGGAGGACTTGCAAGAACTTGAAGAAAGTCATGCAAGAACCACTCAGACAAACAGATTTGTTCTGAAGTGGTTAAGACTTGTCACATTCTTGTTGCACCAATTTTCTCGCCAGTGTTGTGCACGAACGCAGTGAAAGAGTGGCATTCATTGAACGTGCTCACATTTTCGGTGAACGGCGAGCTGAATGGATCAGTTTGCAGTTAATGAACGTGAATGTGAGCGCCGGTCACTCCTGAGAGCGATAACAGCGCTCACATCGTCAGCTGATTAAAAAGTTCAGTGTGATCACAGCAGAGAGAGAAAGTGTGTGCGAATATTGACAGAAGTATCGATGTGAAATAAAAACTTTCTTTGGTCACGAAGCTTCATTTTTCTCAACAGTTCTGTGATGTGTCAGTGAAGCGTATAAACTACACTACAGGCTGGAGTCTGTTAACAAAGAGAAACACACAGACAGATCTGCACTCATCTCCAAACTGTGGAAGCCCATTTCTGCCAATATGATGGAAAAAAGAAGATCATATTGTCGAAACAATGTCTTGGAATTTCAAACTAATTATTTAGTATTTCAATATACTGATTAAACTTTAAAAAAAATATATTTTCATACTACGTCATTATTTTCAGAAAATTCCTCATTATTTTGAGATTCTAACTGCATACTTCAAGATAAGGGAGACTGGGGGCAACTTGTAACATTAAAAAAAAAGAAAAAATTCTTTCACAACTCAGAGACTACTACACTGAAAAAAACAAGTTATATTAACCCTCTGAAAGCCCACCTCAAAGTTCACATTATTGCTACAATATCTAATAATGTTACTTCAGTGTTTTTTTTTGCTATGTGGTTCTAATTCTTTTAGATGTCAGGGATTGTCTTCATTCAGAACAAAAGTCTCTGTTTATTTTTGCAGGACAAGGCTAATATTCTAAGATCTTAATTATTCAAATTGAGTTCAATGTAAAAAAAATATGAATATTGTACACCATTTCATATAACGTCATTATGCAGACTCCAGTGTCTCAGGTAGGAGGAAGTTCTGCTTCTAATAAAACAAATAAACAAACAAATAAAGAAAAAACCCCAGAAGAAATGACAGTGAACTATAGTTCATTTTGTGGACTGTGAACTTCAAAATTAAAAAATGTGACTTATGAACGTGTTTTTCTTCATTTTAATCTCTGTGAACTGAGCCTTGAGCTGGCTATTTTTAAGTTTGATCCTTCACTACACTGTTTCTCGTATTCTGAATTTTCTTTTAGGTACGAACACAATCTATGAGTGGCCCAGTCCTGTCGTAGAAGTCATGTGCAAATGGTCTGCTGTTGTCCGAATTCAGGTTTTTCCACAAATTGCTGTTTATTTAATTAGTTTGAAAACATTTTGACTAACTCAAAAAGTTTGTCTTTTTATTCTTTCATGCTTTTCTCATAAGTGAACACTTCCTGATGTATGGGGCAGGAAGCATAGATTGTATGAAAAAAAAAAAAACTGTAGAAAACTGTATGAAAAAAGTAAGCAAAAACTAAGACAAGAATATGAAAATGTTCCACATGAGACCAATTGTTTCTTTGTACCTTCCAGATGTCAAAAAAGTGCTGGTCAGGGTTAAAGGGGGTAAAGAAGCAATTCAGCTTAGCATGTTTTCTTAATCTCTGATGACGGACTCATTCGTACCAGCAGCCATTCACTTGTTGAACAGGTAGGCTGATCGTATTAAAGCTGAACTTTAAACACTGACTCTGATTTAAACTGCAAACTCTGATTCTCAATACTCCTCCGGCTCCAGTTAGAATTCATACTCCTGTTTGCATGTTTCTTCATCTTTGGAAAGTGTCGCCAAGCATCATACAAGCGCCTCACTAATGCTTGAATATATTGTGTTCAAAAACTTAATTTACATCTCTTCTTTAAATGTAACAAAGCACAAATAGACATGGAGAATAAAAACAGTCTCCGGAACATTTTAATTCAAAGAAAACATCATGCATGAAAGGATAAAAAATAGAAAGAGAAATAGAGAAACAGAAGACAAAAAGAGAAAATGAGTTAAAGTGACTTATTAAATTTAGATTTGCTTCGCTTAGACAACTAAGAAAACAAATAAATCACCCATGATGTTTCAATAGTTATAGATAGATAGATACTTCTGCTGCAGTCTGTCTGGTGTGCAGATGGTGAGGCAGTTTGTCTTATTACAGATACAGTGATGGAAACAACACCCAGCCTGACTGAGGCACCAAGAATAATTCGAGAGCTGATTTACACTTACGTTAAACACAAGAGGCTTTTCAGCAGCAGCGGTAACAAACATTGGGATGGGAATGTACACTCACCCCGCGCGCTACAACCCCTGATGCAAAGGCTACTGTCATCACACAGGGGAGTTAGCAACAATGTGTAGAAGCACGATGCTCCGCCTAACAGCAAATCAATATTCGTGGGTTAAAGTGTAAAGTGTGATTAATGTATCAACACTGTAATGTGGACAGCTCCCAGCAGCGGTTTTGAATGCTCGTTAATGTCATAGATCTATTTCTGGAAAGCTATTAGCATTTTCATAGTTCTGCAGGGGATGGAGCAGAATGAACGCTATTCTCTTTTGATACTGTACATGAATATTCACAAAGAATGGAGCCTCATTGACATTCAACAGAGACAATGTTTCGGCAACATGCATTGACAAAGCTCGATTTGCAATGATGTGTGTTTTCTGTGTGTGGATACACCACATTATACGCAGTGTTTGTGTGAGTGCAGGGAACTGTGAGTGTGTGCGTGCGCGCGTGTATGTGTGTGTGTGTGTGTGTAAAATATCGGGTTGATGATTACACTTATTACTAACTCAACTCTTTCTGCATTAAGGCATTAAGAGACTCTCTCTCAGCAGATCAAAACTTCACCACCAATCTGATCTCCAATTAATGTCACACTCTCTATTAAACACACCACAGACTCCATTAAACACAAATCTTCACCATAATTAATGTGGCATTTGCCTGACAGTAAATAATAATGAAAAAAACAAAGCCCTGTCAGTTTCTGAAAAAAAGAACATGGATGACCTCAATTTCCTGGCCAAACAAAACGTGAAAATGCAGCAATTCTCTTCTGTCTGTCCATGTATGACAACAGTCATTTGAATGATGAGACAGTTTAGAGCAGCAGAGAAGCATCTAAACAACTGATGAGTTACCTGCTGGTTGGAGCCCTCAGACAGGCCTATTCAACTAGTGGTTTGATTTTTCTATAGCCTGCAAGGGGCTGTCTGCAAATCAGGCTGGTATACAATATGTGTGATGAGATAAATAAAACTAAGTTACATATCTCAGAGCTCCTTTGACACATCTGAACCATAGACCGTATCATCTGAACCAATATGGTGGTGGTTATGCCTTTTTAGGTACACCTGCTCTGCACCTGCCATTGGCTCAGTCAGTACTCAGGGCCAGCGTGCCACAAAGAATCTCATGTTATCTAAGCTAACAACAAGCTTAAAAATGTCTCTTTGCAAGCTAAAGATACGTAAAGTGCTTTTTGTGCAATGAATGTATTGCTGTAATGAAATAATGAAGCATGAAGCAGTACTTCAGGTCAAATCAGGGCTAGTTTTCTGCCAGTCTTCCTGAAGTCTCGGAGGAATATATCTATTAACATTATACTTTCAGAGTTATTTGTATCCATTAATTGACAAAGTATTCTGTGTGGCCGACAAGCCCCCAGTGATTTTCCTATTTGGCCAACTTACTTTTAAAGTTGTTTTAAGACACCAAACCCTGATTCAGACGCTCATGACGTTTAAAAACTATTCACTTCTGGTATTAACATGCGATCACTGATCTGTATCCTGATATGTTATCTGGACTATGACATCTTATCATACATGTGTTATTAATAAACATTTTGGATTCTTCCTGCAATGTGTTTATAATGACTTGTATGTTAACCAGTTAAAAAGAAAGAGGAGAATATTTCTATTTTTGATGATGCATTTTGTACATACTACAGTGCAAACTTTTCTCCACAGGGGCCTCCAAAATCAACAAACTAGTAAAGTTCCTTGTGGCTTTAAAAGTAGATCTTCATACATGAAATTATAGTTTGTTTGTTTGTTTTTTTATTTAGCTATTTTTGTGAAAGTTTGACACTCTAAACTATGCAATTTTAACTGATCACATGAATTTACCATCAGGAACAGAGCTACCAGTAGATTGAATTTCCTCTCTTTCTGTTTATTTTTCCTCTACTTTGCTTTTACAAAATCTTTAAATCACTGCCAAATACATCCTTACTAAAACTTCACACAGTTACATACATACTTACATATTGTGATAAAGAAATAAAGTAATCTCTCAGGAAAGTTAAAATACCAACCTCAATCTGCTTGTGCCATACGTCCAGGTTCTTCCGTTGAGCTTTGGAGAAATGGTCCCATGCCTTTTGTTTGGAAGCAGCGTGAAAAACAGACACAATCTGTTCAACTGTGGAGAGGGAGAGAGAAAGAAAGAGGGAAGAAACAGGAGCAAATCAATGAGGTCAGTCGGGGAAAAAAACATATGTGTCAACAGTATGTATGTGTTTCAGACATGTGTAAAATACTAATACTTGTTTTTAAATAATTTACAGATATATTTATACATTTTTTACACTTACTTCACACTATGATAAAAAGATCACATGTCATGAACTCTTCTATCTCATATTTCAAATATATTGTCAGTTTTGGTGATATTACTACAGCAAAGTTCTCACATATGAAAAAGTTGTGTTGAACGGTGCATAGGATCAAAAACACTAAACCGTGAAGAAACTGTGTGGGATTCTTTGGTTCAATGGTGTTATACAATTTATAGAGGAGTGGGGTATACATGCAAGCAGAGGAGCATCAAACGTCTTTCACTTTTTTGTGGTTCTGTGCTCCATATCGTCGAGTGACATAATGATTTGAAATTCTTTTCACCTTTTAGCCTGCACACACTAATAATTAATATTCTGCCCAAGAGATTTTCACACAGCTCTTGTTATCTTAAAATGATGCAATTATTGGAGACACAGACACAAAAATGGTTGTTTTCTAATGAAATTGGTTCTAATAGTAGGGCCCACGAGAGATCCCTAATTGCTTAGAAAAAATGATAAAAGCTAAAACTGCTGCTGTACTTTTGAAATTGAAGATGAACTTGTATTATTGGAAAAGAATGCTCTGGTAATTATTGTTTTTGTATTGCAAGTTTAGCACTGTCAAATCATTGTCATGTTAATTTCTAAATATGGAGAACTTTAAATCGATGAAATCATCAATGAAAACATGAACAGCAAACATCTACTGGCATCAAATTGTATTTTATAATTGGCTTCAGTCTAAAGTTGCAGTTACAGTGTGAGGAGAAGCTGTTTTGTAGCATACAAGGATGTTAATTTCCCAGCGTATATTGCATTAAGGTTTTCAGAGTTTCTGACACTAGCAGATGGTCGGTTGACTCAAAGACAGATGAACAAAAAAAACAAAAACAAAAACAAAAAAACAATATATTGTTTTCCCAAAGGCAAAGGAATAAACTTTTAACCAAAGAAGTAACATTCTCTGTGTGACACAAAGCAATTATAGCTTATAGAAAAAAGTCATTTGAGATACAGGACATAATGTTAAAAATGTTTTCCAGGCAGAAGTGAAATTATAATGCAGTTGGATGCTGTGCATGTGAAGTCTCAGTCACCTCAGTCTGTAACAATAATGTAGATGTGATATGAGTGAATGTGGTAGGTATTGCTTGTCATGCAATAAGGCAACAAACAGCCCTCACCAACTATCATTTGTTCAAATGCACTTTTGTCAAATCTGGTTCATCCTAATATGGATTACAGAGGAGTGACTGGAAACAGGAGACAGAAGATGCAAGATACTCAGATCAAGTCTCAGAAAATATCCTGATATCATGGTATACGAAACTAGAAAACCATTTTAATTATCAGTTACAGCTAACTGCAGTGTCCACATTTTAAAATTCTATTCTGGGCCAGAAAAAACTGTTTTTGTATTCTTGTTTCACGTTAACTAGAGTTCAAATCAATGCTGAATGTTCACCAAATGAGTAAATGTCTGTTTATGGGTCACAGTGGCGAACTGTGACTATTAGAGCTGGGGCTTCAGTCTGGTCAAAACTTAGCCAGACAGCAGCAAAAATGCAGCAAAATTGAAAAAGATTTTACTGGAATAAGCAGCGGGCAGCTTGTTGTTTTAGTAAGTTATAATTAAGTCTGTGTTTGATATTAAGAGCTGTAATGATTCTGAGTTTCTGAGTTTGTCATTGTTAGGGGGCCAAGCCCGCGGGGACTGGGGAACGCGGATGCAAGCATACGCGTTTCCCAGTACCAGCGGTGCTGGGAACCCTATTGTTTTTGTTCTGGTTTTTATTATTATTATTCATCATCTTTTCTATTTTTATTCTTCCGTTGATAAAACTCATGCTGCAGCCTAAACCGTGCAAGTTTGGACGATGAAAATTTGAGGGTTGGCCCAGACCCCTGCAGGGACCTCAGACGCAAAAAACTGCACATGTCCGCCTGCAGGGGGCGCTATAATGAAGGACAACGCTTTTTGGCCTATAACTCCCACACCGTATGTCGCACATTCAAAAACCTTATATCCCCAAATTCCTTGAATGGAGCTGAGTCACTTTGTAATTGGCCACGCCCACTTCCGCCTAAATATTTTTTTCGCAAAATCGCGAAAACTGGCAAACCTGCTTTTTCGAACTCCTCCTAGGGATTTTGTTCGATCTGCACGAAAATTGGCCTGTATACTCTTCTGCTCGTCCTGACAAAAAGTTATCAAAAGAATTTTATTGGGTTGAAAATTCCGCGAATTATTAACGAACAAATTTCCGTAGCTAGCCGTAAAAATGGAAAATGTTGCATATCTCGGTCAAATTAAATCCTATCGACACCAAATCAGAGATCCTTGGTTGGCATGAGACTGGGAGCCTATGAGCTAAATTTGGCGAATGTTGGCTCCTAGGGGGCGCTAGAGATATGGGAAGTTTATATCTCTAGAACGGCTGCACCGATTTCTACGAAATTTGGTCCGTACGATGTAGGCCCGGTCCTGAGGCCATATCTTCAAGGGGGTCTTGACAGGTCAATGTGGGCGGGGCTTATTACAAGATAAACAAAAAATAATAATTTCTGCCAAAGTATAATACTTACGGTTTTGAAATTTTATGGGTACATGTAGAATAGGACTCGGATCCCGCCTACCGAAAATCGCGTTTGTGCTCCACTAGGTGGCGCTATAACGCATTTTTGCCTATAACTTCCACATTTTAAATGACACGTTAAAAAATCTTATATTGCCGTGTTCCCTAAATAGCGCTGGATTTTCTGACGTAGGCGCCGCCCACTTTCGCCGAAAATTCCCGTCGCTAAGTCGCTGCATGTCCGAAACCTACTTTTTAGAACTCCTCCTGCAGTTTAAGCGCCATCTGCGCCAAACTTTGCAGATACGATGTCTAGATGTGTCTGATCTAAAGTTATCAAAGGAATCGTTGAACGACAAAAAATTCGCTAATTATAACCGAACGATTTTTTGGCTAGCTCAAAAAACGCATGTTGTGTCATATTTCAGTCAAACTAAAGTCTTTTGACTTCAAACTTAACACGCTCGTTCCAGAGGTCATCCACAGACTCGGTGCCAAATTTGGTGCGGATCGGCCAATAGGGGGCGCTACAAACCCAACTAGGTGGCGCTATAATGCATTTTTGCCTATAACTTCCACATTTTAAATGACACGTTGAAAAATCTCACATTGCCGTGTTCCCTGAAAAGCGCTGGATTTTCTGACGTAGGCCACGCCCACTTTTGCCGCAAATTGCCGTCGCTAAGTCGCCACATGTGTAAAACCTACTTTTTCGAACTCCTCCTACAGTTTAAGCGCCATCTGCGCCAAACTTTGCACATACGATGTCTAGACGTGTCTGACGAAAAGTTATCAAAAGAATTGTTGCAGACCAAAAAATGCGCTAATTATAACCGAACGATTTTTTGGCTAGCTCAAAAAACGCATGTTGTGTCATATTTAGGTCAAACTAAAGTCTTTTGACTTCAACCTTAACACGCTCGTTCCAGAGGTCATCCACAGACGCTGTGCCAAATTTGGTGCGGATCGGCCAATAGGGGGCGCTACAAACCCAAAAACATCAGGTTTCCCAAAAGTTGCTCAGAGTCGTCCTAAATTCGCGGTGCATGATGTGGGTTCCCTCCTGAGGCGGACCGCAAAGTTACCTAATGATTGGTCATGAATACCGCAGCTCGGACGACGGCGCGCGTCCCCGCGATCGCCCCGAGCCCCGCGTCCCTCGGGGCCCGCGGCGGCGGGTTCCGAGGGCCGCTGGGACTGGGTCGCGCGGGGAGGCTTGGCCCCCGTTCATAACTGCTTGCAGTTCTAGTTATTTCTGTTTCAGTACCACACACACAGTTACATGTAGCATAGCTCTCCTGATCTATTATTTCTGTCTACCAACACAGCTCTGTCTGCTGTGCTGCACTGTTGGACTTAGCTTTAATAACAAAGATTCAAGTGTCTGAAAATAGTTTTCTAACAGACTCAGACAGACTTTCTAACGGACAAGCACAATTTCAGTCTCCAAAACAACACAGTCCTTTGCAGATCCTCCGCTACACTGCAAAAGACAGCCTTGAAAAAGGCAGTGCTATCAATATAGCCACCTAGCAACAGCAGCAGTCTTGTCTGCTTTGTCTCAAGCTAGAAATCGCTGTCCTTTGAGAAGACCTAAGGGGATAATTTCTGGTCCAACTGACTGAAGATCTAAATGTGATTGGTCCTGTCACTCTCTAAACAAACACACAGGCTGTGGCCGTCTGTTCCAGGGATGAAGTCTTAACTGATGAGTGAGTCAGATCTAATGTTTCTCTGCCTAGATACAACGACAGAAAAATCCTATTGGATAACTCTATTTTGCTGTTTTCAGGACAGTAACTATCTGAAGCAAGTTGATCGAAAATGATGTTGAAATTTATATTAGAAGAGAATAGCCTAATAATTAAAAGAAAAATAAATAAAATATAATATTTAAAATACTGATATGTTAGGCCTTCTCTGAAGGCCTAGAAGGCCCTCAGGGCTCCCCTTTGATGAGTCATAAGAAATCATTAATAATCTTTCAGAGAGAGAGTACATGCTCATAAAGGTTAAATTGTTAATATATATGTCAGGCAGTGAGTGTGTATTTTCAGAGCACTGTGCTTTTCTTTTCAGGATAACAGGCTTAGTTTTACATTGACAGACAGCTGATAGTTATAAACAGCTGATCAACTTACAGTGTAGGACTCGTCATATGTTATTGTAAATTTACAATGTTGTGTTCATCTTGTGCTCCTGCAGTGTTGAAGCAGCCTGTCTGAACTTCTCCAAGTCTGGGGAGGAGGCGGTGGGGGGGAAAACAACTCGCTTCAAACATAGACTGTGAGTTAAAAAAGATTTCAACCTATTTATTTTGCTGTCTGTGACTCCAACTCACTAGTTAGACTGCTGTATTCAGTTTTGCATGTGCAATTGCTGCATATTGTCCCTTTAAGGCTTTGAAAGTTTTTCATGCGAGATCCATAATTATCTAATGAAACTTACATGAAGGCGATGGGGTAGACCAAAGCAAATTAGAATACAGATGTATATACAGCCAATTCCTTTCTTATTAATTCAGTTACATGAGTTATTTCAAAGATGTAGTGCAACTAATGCAAATCATACTACTATCTTTAATGGACGAAGTGTTTTCAGCATAAAAGCCCTTTAAAGAAACCAACCAAGAAGCCAACAAAGTAATTAGAGGGGAATGAAAAAAATAATAATTTGTAGATATTCTGCTATTTGGCAGCTAATTGATGTTGATTTATAAATCTTTAATCCATTCACCTATATCAAATAGCAATGTAGACTTTTGTGATGGCTGCCAAGGCCAGTTAGGCATTGATCTAAAATCATAAATACTGCAGCATTCATAAGATGCCAAGATAACCTTTAATGATTTTTGCTGACTGGCTGCCTTCTTTGCTTCTCTATTATTCCTATTCATTTCTTCATCATGTTATTTTGGATGCTATCTTCTTAGAGGACACTGAACTCTACGTGTTATCTGAATAGATTCCCTCCATCCTTCAATGCAATAACATTACAGAACATGACGCTTTCTGCTGAACTCTGTGTATCATGTCACTATCACATAGTGTATCTTATCTGCTATTGATATGTTCAGGGTTTAGACTGCATCCTGCATCAGCTCCAAGCTAGATTATGGTGTGTTGATATTGCCATTCCCCTTCAAGGAGCCTGTTATGAATGTATATAGAGGCTTTTATATCGAACACTTCTGCCTCTGAAAAATGTATGTATATAAGTGTATATTAGATGTTGGTATTAATAACACATTTATTCCCAGATTGCTTCAATTTCATTGGTCAATGAGGAATGGAGGAGTAATGATTTGTGTAAGTCCTTGCAATCACCTCCTTTGTCTCTACAACATTACTTTCACCCTTTCTCATTGGTTCCACTGGGCACGGCACGTCTGCACCACAGTTCTGATCCATCCTTCACACAGCTCCAAGTCCTACCAGCAGTGTTACAGCAGTGGAGTGTTTTGCCCATCTGATCATGTTCATTTGCTCAAATTTTGCTGATTTGGTCCTCTTTACTTGTTTTTTTGTGCTTTTACCTTGAATAAGTACACTGCATAGTTAAATAATTTCTTTTTTTGTCTGTTTTTATGATTGTGAGTCTGCGTGGGGTCTTTTATTTTGAAAATTAACTTCAGTGGATTATCTATGGTGTTTCTGCGTCTGACTTTCCTTCCTGTCTGATCAATCTGCTCTATGCTGATTGATGTTGCATCTGTCAAAAGTAGACTTGGCGTGCAGTTGAAGCAGAGCAGACCAGTGAGCCGCTTCTGGGATGTACCAAGGTGCTGCTGGTGGAATCACAAGCATTGCGTAGAATGGTTGTACACAGCTCCGTAACACGACACAGCCATGCTCGGTGGAGTCAAGCCATTGGATGTGGTAATGTAACATAACAAAAACTCCAAAAAGAGGTCTGTACCATTCAGAATATATGTTCTGTGTATTTAAATATGTAAACAAAACTAAAAATATCAAAATGTGTACACATGAGGATTGTTTGTATCTATTCATTTACTATACAGTATTACTTTTACCTTGTGTTGTTGTTTTGTTTTTCTTTTGTTTAGTTTTTAAGAACTGTTTATGTCTGTGTCTGTCTACTGTACTGGCTGAAAAAATTAAATGAAAATGATTAGAGGAGGGTCTTAAGCTGGTAGAAGGAATATAAACCAATGTTTTAGTCAGCTCAAAACTTTTATTCAATTGATCCTATGATATTTTAATGTCCAAGGACATTATGTTTAAAACATGGAACTAATCCACTTTAAATTAATTAACAACTATGATAAGGGAACACAAAGATGAAAAATGGTTCATTTCCATTGGATTAGAATGAACAAAACTACTTAAGAAGGACTCTTGACTAGTTGAATGAGGCTAGAAACCATTCTTGTAGTTTGAGGAGACATCCATTAAAATAACTTCATTTGAGAACTAGCAAATTTAAGATTCCCAGTGTATTTGTAGCACTAATGCCCAACACTACAGGTGACCGATGCCTTGGTGTTGGCTGCAACCAGAAGGTGGCATACAGACTAAACTCAACACAGTGCACTCTTTCTTCCATGGAAGAAAGAAATTGTTGGAAAATTCAGACAACAGAGGAGGAGAATGGTTTAAGTGGGCATTTTTCCTCCTCCTCTCTGGAAGCACTGAGTGGTGAAACAATCCCTCTGGTGAGAGCGAAGCACCCAGGAGATCTCCCCTGTGTTTTTGATGGAAGGCAGTCAAGCCTAGCCAGACATGTCAGAAACGAGCTGTGGTCAGGGCCACGACACAGCCAGTGGTAGTAGCAACACTCCTGGTCAGGTTTTTCATTTTCCGTCCTAACAAGGACACAACCATAAGGTCTCATATTCCCTGACCAGTTAGCAGAAACAGGTGTGAAATGGGCAGTCAGCGCTTTATCAAATGGGGAAATGCCTTAGCAGGAGTGTCAGGTCTGAGACAGGCCAATGCTATTTTTCTACTGCATTCTACTCACTTTTGGTACCTCTACTTCGTTTTCCCCTTTATAGTACAGCTCTAATCAACTCTATTCACTTTTGGTACTGTTATGGATTAGTCAAGTCTAGGGGTTTTACTTAAAAGTGTTTGATAACCCTAACCTGGAGTGTTTCAAAGAGGGAAAACAGGACTGATTTTCATGAACAAAGGAGCAGTTGAGAGGTGGGTTAGCTTAGTAGAAGGCTAGCAGTTCTCAAACAAAAGTCTGTAATGTGTCTTCAGTTTTCCAAAAGCTGGTGCGTCTGTTGGCATCTCAGTACTCTGTCATTCAGCTGCCATGAGCTATTATTTCTCACTGAAAAACAGCCCAAAAGATTGCAGAACCTCTAAAGCCACTTTTAAAAGAACCTCTACTCCCTTTTCTACTGCAGGTAGATCCCCCTCATTGTAGGCAGAGTATTGTCATAGCGATGCTATTCCAGCAGTTGAGAGGGATTTTGGTTTTGAGAAGGTGCAACCTTGCAAACTGAAGCCTAAACTGTACATTTACTGCCAGACTAACAACTCCACTGCTCACATTTTCCTTAGCCCCACTGTATTCACCATCACTCTCTGCCACTTGCTCAACCATTTACGTGGAACCTCAGCAGAGGTGATGCCAAAAAAGGTACCTAGTACTAGGTACTATCCACAATGGAAAACAAAAGAAGAGTAAGTAGAGTAGAGTCAAGGTGAGATGGCACAAGCTGAGCTGTACCATGCCGTTCAAGGCTCAAGGTTACATTAATTGTCCTCTAGGGGATGTTTCTTTTGCAGCAAGCTTCACATAATGACATAATACAAAAGGACAACATCATTATCAACAACAATGAATAAATAACATAAGTAGTGCAAGGAAATGAAAATCCATACCAGGTAGGTAGTAGTAATGAATGAATAAAAGAAGCATGGAGTCTCAGTTCTTTGAACATATGCCCTGAAAACATATGAAAAGGCAGCCTGAGGGCAACAGCTCAGACTCCCACTGGAGTCGGTGGTCATGGCATACAGTGTTAGCCCTCTTAAGGACCTTCCTGTTATAAATGATCAAAAGCCTAGTCTGACTCCTCTGTGAGATCTTACTGACAGATTTAAGAAGATTTCCAAGTCTATTCCTAGTAGACAGAGGTAAGGTTACAGGTTTCCAACCAAGCAATAATACAGAAGGTTAAAACAGACTTCATAAAACTTTTAAAAGACGCATCATCCCAGTAGAAATGTTCATTTTTCTCAGGAAAAAAAAGTCTTTGCTGGACCCTTTTCAAAATAGTGTCAACATGGGATTCAAAACATATTTTATTATCAAGAACAACATCTAAATATTTGTAAGTCTCAACAATATCATTACCTTTTTATATCAGCTGGCAGTGAGCTTAGTGGTGACTTCCTGAAATCAATAACTATATGGAACCATGGCTTAAGAGTAGTGCCAATATAGAACTCCTCTGATGGTGACCTCATGCTTGTGGGATTTTGGGGCAGGAAATGTTGTCAGCCTTTCAGGTAGAGGAAGAGATAGAACCATGCAAGATTGTTTAGGTGATACTGTCGGTCCATGACATCCAGTTACAACTTAAGAAAGGTGTGCAACATCTTCACAAAGCCCGTCTCTGCAACACAAAGTATTTAAGTATCAAGTGTGAACCAACCCTAACCGTTCTTAAGCCTCAAGTATGGCATGACGGGGGTTGCCATCTTGTTTTTTTGCTACCAGAACATGCGCTGGTCAATGACAAACTGACCGTGATTTGCGTGGTGCTTGGTTTCAGCTTGTCAGCACAGCAGGAAATAATAGCAACCTGCCTGGACACAAAGTTTGACAGTTTACGAGACTCATTTGGAAACTGCACACACAATGGTGACCACTTGGTTGTGATCTTTCTTGTATTCCAACTAAACAGTCCGATAAAATATTTTCTGAAAACATTTTAGGTGGTAAATACATCCACTATTTTATATGGTACACTACACAATAGTATGTTACCCCAGATGCCTATTAGATGTCTACTTAAACCACAATTTAATTGATTGTTCAAGGCAGGGGTATGATTGAATGTAGCTAATATTCATCTAGACCTTGTCTAAAGGCAAAATTGTGTTTAATTGTTCTGAACAGCCACACTGGAATGCTGGGTAAAAAGCCAACTGTCGTAGAGAGGCCAGAGTTAGAATGATTATTTATAGGGGGAAAATGCCACACAGTGTCTCCTCTCCTGGACATTAATAGTGTTGCACAGAGTTGTTGACATGGAAAGGATCTAAAATGCTTGTGTAAAGACTGAAAAACACAGCTTGAGAGAGAAGTTCAAACCGCGTATACTTCTCACCCCTACACAGATGGCTAATGATTGTGCTCGATGGGTTGTCAGTTTTGAAAAGTTACAAAAATTGTCGAGTATAGTTCCCCAAACTCAAATGCTGGAAAGGTGTGGGTGGAGGAAGTTTATCCAACAAGCACTATAGTTGGAGCACCTTTACAATTGTTTTGCAACATTTTTCTGTTTTTACAAGCAGATTGAATACCAGTAACAGATACAAATAATCTGTATTTTGTGTGCGTATTTGCTAAACATGTATATTAACAGAGGTAAATTGTAGCATTTGCAGATGTTGGGGGAGAACTGATGTAAACATGCAGAGACAAAGTCAACAACAAATAAAACACATCACTGAGGATTAATTTCATGATAATTATCAACAAATATAGGCATTTGTATACATTCACAGCTGGCTTTTACACTTCAGAGATGCAAACAACAATTAATTGGGTAAAAACAGCAATGAAAGAAGAGCAGCACATGAGCCGCAACCAGCCATGTGCTGAGTCATATGTTGCTATGGCATTCAGTATATTGGCTATTTACAAAAAAGACAAAAATCAAAACATGTACAATGTTGGGAGCTTTTCAATAATGGCGATTCTATCCAAGGTGAAAGAAGTGTGAATACCTATAATAATAATGTGTCCTTGGATGGCAGTCAAGGGCTCTGACAAAAGCAGAACCTGGTAAATATGGATGTGTCTTTTGTTCACAGGTGTGCTGTGTAAAACTGCCTCATGGGAGACCAATCTCAGTGTTGACATTTGCATGGGTGGAACCACGGTGAGTGAAAGACAAACTCATGAATAGAAATAAGTGTTTGTATGGATTATTGTGTTGGATGTGGATGGCCTTTAATGAGAGAGAAACACGGAAAGAAAGCGAGTGAGGGTGACTGACAAAGAGAAATAGAGGCATACAATGAGAAAGAAGCAAAGAAAGAGAAAGTCCTAGGAGGCTGTAACCTCCTTCAATCTGCCCTTTAGAAACCAATACAACATATGTAGATATCAATACAAGCAAGCTTATAAATATGCAACAAACAGAGCACCACAGTAATGGCTTGATCTCAAGTGACAGATCCTTACTATTGTTGTTTTCTGCTATTCAACCAACCATTCATAGTTTGTTGTGCTCCTTGTAATGTCAAACATGTTGAATACACTGTGATGAATCAGATAAAATGGAAAAGAGAACATAGCTCCATCAAACTTCAGTACTTTCCCCCTTAAATCTGTTATTTTTTCAGCCTTATTGCTGAAACATATTAGGTATGACAGAAATACACTCTTAGGCGTTAGAAAATGAAGATGCTGGTTTGGATTAAAGATCAGCAGACTTTGAGGCAATAAACAAACGCGGTCGGCATCTTTCAAACATGCAGCCAGATCAGCTGGATGCCGGTGACCGCCCAAGGACAGGAGGAGAGTGGATAAGAGCCATGCTACAGCTGGGAACTGAGGCTGCTTCTAGATAATGTATGGTCAGGAAAATGAAATGGAAGAGGTGGGACTCAAGTTGGCCAGACAATGGGAAACCAGAGACTTTTGTGACTACACTGATGCTCTACAGCATCCTGGATCGTGTTGTTGCACCTGAGGGGTGGACTGACTCTGAGCTGACAGGACGCAAAACACAAGACTCTGGGAGTAGGAGGGACAAGGACTCTGTTTTACATCAATGATGCTTCGTGCTTAAACACAGTCAAACTTGATGGACACTGTTGTCTACGTGTACATGTGTATAAGTATTTACTTTGTTTTATATTTTCACCTGATTCCATTCTGCATATAAACTGTAACTTGACTGGTTGGCAGAGACATACAACTGTGAGGCAGTAAATCTTTTTGGCTGATCTGTTTTATACAACCATCGACAGCTGACTTCTCACGCTTCTTACCGGAACACTAGGGGCCGCAAGTGAAAACCAACTGCTTCAGTTTAAAATCTTGTTTTGGCTAAAACAACATGTGTGGGGGCTATGTTAATAGCAGTTGGGGTAGCATTGCATTAGGTGCTTCACCATCTGTTGCCTTGGGGGGGCCTGCACTCTACTGATTGGACTCTGCTAGTGCTTGCTTAAATTAAAATATTTTGATCATAAATATAATCCATTTTTCATCACAAGATGAATCAAGTTTATATTTATCTCACAGTAAGTCTTAACAGGTTCTGCTCCTCTCAGAACACGTGTCCTGCACAAATATCTTATTTTTTTCATCATTAATGTAAAGTACTGCTTGCTTTCTTACTGTATGTGTGTATGTGCATGTGGGGAAAAGACAAAGCCCTTGTGTGTGCTGGTAAGTGTGAAAATGTGTGGGTTAGAGCGTATTTATGTCATGGTATTTCTCTCTGGGTATTTGAGCATTTGATATGCCGTGTATAGAGCGGTGACCTGTGATAAAACGGCAGACTGCAGAGTGTCATGGGAATTACTGCAGCGTAATGTGGTCGATTGCACCTGTTACCCAAGTATAGCACTAACTGAATGGTAAATTCTGTAGGATTCTCTGGGGGCTGTGACACAGGATAAATTGTTTACTGAGAGCATGTGTGTGTGATCCAGTGAGATGCACATGCTCCTTAACCTGGAAACTCTAATGTCCTGTTCCTGTGACTGGTGGCAGAGAGCCAGAGCCAGTTAAGATACAATTTGCTTACTCAAGACCTTGTAAGATTTTGGTCAAGCCTTTGTCATGAGTTTAGTATTTCAGGAGTTAGATTAGAGATACAACAAAATACAATATTACTTAAAATCATGAGGGAAAAATTAGTTGGCAAATGTACAGTATGTCCCCTGATGTGATGCTAAACATGCTGGACTCAGGAACCCAGACAGGGGGTTTAACAGACATTAAATGTGATCAAAGCTTTCATCACAGTTGTCCTGAGTTTCCCGTTTTACATGTGGATGTACTGTGTAGAGAGACATTACTGGTGCATGAGCTGAAATCAAAGATCCTTTTATTTTTCCCCCAAATGGCTCAGCCTGCTCAAATTTCTCATTTCAAAGGCTTGTTCATTAATATTAAGTATATCCCCAGTAATTTCAGTGTGATTTTTTTTTTTTTATCCATGTTTTTCGGGGTATGGTGCAACAGTTGTGCAATAATTACATCTCCCGTTGAGGGACATAGCCAACATTAGGACCATTTTGTGTTTTGATGACCTTGAAATAAAAATATTTGCATGTTTTCTTTTAAATCACAGCTTGACTACTGTTGTTGTCTCTACTCATGACCCACTCAGACAAATGGTCTCCTGTTGATTAATTAATAAAGCTATTAACCAAATCTAAAATGTTGTGATCACTTTGTGCCTATTCTCCTGTGAGTTTTTGAATGATTTTAATAAAAGTGTGAGTAAGAGGGGTCTTTAAAATCCCTAAAAATACCTTGTATTCAAAGGCCATGTAATGGTGTGTTTGTATTTCTCTCATTGTATGTTTTTATACAGTATCTTCATTATTCCTTAAATATATGTACTGCTCTTTTCTTGTAATTTAATAGTACTAGATATTTATTTTGCTTTGTAAATCACTTTGTGACCTTGTTTTGAAAGGGCGCTTCATTTAAAAAGGAATGATGTCGCTTTTTGCAAAGAATCTTTCAGTGAGTTATTGTTGTTCGTAACCTTGTATAATTCATTTGCAGGTAAATGTGTGTGAGAGTGGCAGAAGGGAATGTGAACTGCAATGCCTGGTGTATGTTACATTACATTTAAGAGTGTAAATTGCAATTAAAAACTTTTATAAAAGACTCATATTAAAGGGATTGTTCTGATTATTTGAAATGGGGTTGTATGAGGTGCCTATCAATAGTTATCAGTTATCAGTAGTTAATAATTACCTGCAATGTTGGCACACTACCCGCTTGGAGAAGCAGTAGACATACCAGTGTATTGCTTTACCTCGCTGTCAGAAAACCTGTTCTGATGGTAAACTGCTGTTATAAACCATTTAGATTCCATTAGCAAAATCTGTAATTTTACCTCGCAGTCGGTTAGCTCATTCATGATCTATTTTAGATATGCATACATATATAGACAGAGCCTTCTGTCCATACTCATTCTGTACGCATTTCGTCCAGATTTCTGCACATTTTCTGAAAACTCACAGATATGGATGAAATGAAGCGGTACCTGCAGAGGTTGTGGGGCAGTACAGCAGAGCAGCTGTCAAGCGAGACACGACCACAGGATATGACAAAAATTTTAAAAATCCTTCAGAACTGGAAATGATGTTTGTCCTCAATTAGTGAAAAGAATCCTTGGTCCACATGTCATGATGTATTTAATGGCCACAGGAGTTATATTATTGTCAGAAACCTGACTCTTCTTCTTTGGGGTAACTTTTGAGTTTGAGCAGCGCCCTCTAGAGGGTTTAATATCTATTCCAATGTACAGGATGCATGTAAGTATGTGAACTGTGATGTTATACCATTTAAAATGTATGTATCTATTTTTGTATGTAGAGGGAGCATAGAAGACTCTTTATTGTGTGACTTTTGGGAACACAAATAGCATGGCAGTGGTAGAGCAGCAACTCCTGTGTTCTGTGAGGTAAAATTGCTGATTTTCCCAAAAGAGTCTGGTTGAGTGAGAGAGTCTGGTTGAGCGAGAGAGAGTGGGTTTGGCTTATATAACTGGTAGTTTCCAGTCAGTGGATCGATTAGTTTTCCACAAACTTACTTCTCCAAACAGGGGTCATGTCGACTGCTATCCACTGTAGGGAACACTGACTATCAATAAGAGACTCATACAACCCAATTAATCCGAACTATCTCTTTAACCATTAACACGACTAGAGCCATCCTGAAACTACGTACACATGCACTGTGTGACTGATCAGAGAGGACTCACACTGTGCCAGTATGGCGGCCATTGCAGTCTTGAACTTCTCTTTGGCCTCTTCCATCTCCTTCTCGTGCTGACTCTTCTCGCTCATCAGCCGGCGGATGTGGCTGTTGGATGACTGGATCATGGAGTAGAAGTTGTTGGCATTCCTGCGGTTGACTTCACCTCGTTCCAGCCAGGTCAAGAGCACACGTACTGATTCAGGAAACTTATTGTCATCTGGAGAGGAAGGGGAGGAGACGAGGTGGAAAGAGCAACACTTTTGGTCAGTATGAGCATGACAGGATACAAAGAAAATTCCCCTCAGAATATTTACTGTTATCTGGGCAAGAGTAGTGTGAAGGAGAAAGAAGTCTACATAAGAAAGGTTTAAAAAAAAAAAGTGCTGCACTTACAAACTCTCAGTCATTTGACGAAGGTAGGAGGAAAGCAGAGAAAGAAATGTGGCCAAAATCGATACCACACAAGCACAATAACAGAACAGCCTCTGCCAGCTAAAGTTTTGCCTAGCCAATAAAGGGACTTAAGGAACGAGTTAGGGTCACTGAAAGAAAGGAAAAGCTGCCACTGCAAATTTACTCTGGAACCATTTGATGATCAGGGGCATGCAGAAGGCAACAAGTTCAGCATCGACCAAAATGAGATAAACATTTCAAATACAAAAGCACAATACAAAACAAGAAAAAGCAGCAAAAGTCATCTCAATGTTCAGCTCAACAACTGATCGATATTATAAAGTGTTACCCTTTCAGTTCAAATCCAAGCTCTATATTTATATGGAGCTGAAATTACATTTAATTAATGTTTGAGCATTATTTCAACGTTTATACAAGCTGTCTTAGCGATTTCTATTTGAGCTGTATGCAGGGCTGTTCACGGGTCACACACACAGGAGCGTCTGGAAAGAAAGAATGAGGACATGAAGATGATGAGATGAAAATAACTTCAAGAACTTCCTGTCATCTTGGGAGGAAAAGAATAGGATGGATTAAACAAATGATTGAGGAGAGAAATTAGCATATCTATACTCCAAACATGAAAAGAGCAAGAGGTTAAAAAGGAGGAACACTTTTGGTAAAAATCAATCAGTTCATGTCTTTCCTATAAATATCTTTGGTAAACAACCCCTTGCCAAATGTCTACAGAGAAGGTGAGCACCGTGCTACATAGCCGCTGTTTACAAAGCGCGGGTTGTTTAGCAGTGCTCCTGCTTTGTCTGGTGAATAATCAGATGATGTCAGGAGACTTTATTGATTTCTATTGTTGTTATTCCGCTGTGGTTGTCCTGTCCTCCTCTGCCTCCCAGTGCTGCTCACAAGTCAGAGGAGCAGAGGAGAGAATGTGCTCCCACACACAGACGTCAGCACACAACACACTGCCTCAGACCTCCACCATACACATGCAGAGCGGTGCACATGCATCGTGAGCACACACATAAACATTACTTAGTGTCTTTACAGGTTGAGCAGCTGGGGAGGTTTATATTTATTTAAGTCGGGTTCTGCAGATGCTCTCAATTTTTCTGTGTCGCTCTCAACCACACACACTCGTACATTCACACACACAGTGGGGTCCATCAGATGGCTTGCCTGAATGATGATCTATCACAGCTACAGATATTGAATCAAGGTGTTATCTCATGAATCCCTGTGGCGCCCCTGTTTGTTTATAGGCAGACTCAGGTCTCATAATACACGGGCCCCTGCGGTGGAATTATTAATAGACAATCTGAAGGAATATTAGTGGTATTCGATCACTGACAATGGCCAGAGGCCAGAGAGATTGGGATTCTCATTTAATGGGTCTTCAGCTGTGGCATTACCTGAACATAAATACACAAACTCAAATAGAAGAATGCATTACCTTGGCTTATGAGAAATAAATACCCAATTAGGAAACTTCTTGCCTCTTTGTTTCTCTGCATTTTTCTTTTTATCCATAAGTCAGAGCTACTGTGACAAGGAACAGATGGCACAGTCACTTTAAACTTGCAGAAAACCACACAGAAGACAACAGTTTTACCAGACAATAAGATACTATTTTGCTGCAAGGTGTGACAATGCATAAACACAGCCAAACTCAAGAGACTCTGAACAGCTGTCAGACAAAGACACAAATCTATGACACATCTCAGTGAACAGTGCTGCTTTTCCACTGATGGACGCCCTGGTTGATTAGTTGGTAGAGTGCGCACCCCATGTACTGAGGCTGTGAGTCCTCAGCAGCAGCTGCTGCTCTTTGCTGCATGTCATTCTCCCTACTCTGTCTCCCCCTTTTCTGTCCTCACTTCTGCTGTCCTATCAATTAAAGGGCATGAAAACCCAATATTTTTTTAAAGAAATCTTCCACAGACTTTTCTCAATTAGGCTTTTATTTCTTAGTTCAAACAGATTAAAAATGTGTGAACTGAACAATGAAAAAAAGTTGGTCCAATAGTTACCATAAACTGAGAATGATGGGGAAAAAACAACATTCCAGATCTTGTGCTATTTTAGGGTGAGTGCCTACCTAACTTTAATATTGTAGTAAAGAGGGAAGGGTAAGGACTGAAATGTCACCAGGGACCAAGAAGGAATCTCCTGCCACTGATCTTTGATTGCATTAAGAATCCACAAGGCTCAACAAGATATTCTCACATCACAGAGGCCCCTTCAGCCCATCCTCTCCTTATATGTGCTTTGAACACTGATCAAACCTATACTCAACCACACAGAGCATTTCAATATTTCAAGTTATAGTACAACTCCTTAAAGTCAAGCAAATGATTAACAAGTATCAAGACATTTTGAATCCTCAGTAGGAAGCATAAGTATAAAACACTCAAGTGAGATAAAAGTCTGCAGACACTAAGGAACACTTGATGAAAGTCAAGTTTGATTACTGTCGGAGCTGGCTCTGAGTAAATTTGGAATCAACTTAAACATATTTTCATCCCTGAATGGGAGTCCATATTTGAATGTTCTGCAGTGACTTGCTCAGCTGCAGTCACTTCTTTTTCCATGATGTAGTGATAAAGAAAGCAAACAAATATTGCAATCAAATCAAAATATTGAATTGCAATACTTAAGAATTGCTATACATATCTTATTGGTAGACAAGTATCATGATAGTATTGACTTGGGAGATAAATGTATCATCCCAGGCCTATTAGAAATCACGTTAAAATCACATATCTCCCATCATAAAATCTTCTGGGTGGTTCATTTGCTCTCACACCAGAAAAAAATCAGAAGCGGACCGAGACCCATCCTTTGAAGCAGACTTGGTCTGCTTTAGGGACGCACCGATACTGATACCAGCATCAGGTATCGGTCCGATACTGTCCTCACATACTTGTACTCAAAAAACTACTCCGATACCACACACCCGATACCATGTCACGAAGAGTAGCTGCTCGATACAAGAAAACATCTAAAGAACTGCCACGATGTGGAGTTCAAGGCATTTGTTGATGCTTACCCTCTTTTTTTGGATGCACTGTCATCAACATCATCCACCAATGACCGCAGCAACTTTGGAAACTGTCCATAAAATTCCACGTAAGTCCATGTAGAACTCAAATAAATGCACAGAGTGCAGCTGCAGGCCGCAGCCAGCTGCTGTCCAATAAGTCCTGGCGGGTGTAAACTAGTTGAGTACCTCAGCTAATTAATCCAAAGACAAAGAAAAAACACTGCCGCCACCAGTCTGAAACCATCTTGTCTTCGTAATAAGCTGCTACAACTTCTCTTTGTGAACTTAGTCAACAAAATAGCCTGACAGCACAGGACATGCAACTTCACTCTTTGAGGTCCACAGCAGGGTAAACAAAACTGTTGCACACATGGTACCACACTCATACCTGTCCCCCTTAAACAATGATAGGTAGGAACTAATTAGCTCTTAAACAAGATGGACATGAAGAAGAAACTTAAATACTACACATGTAAATGTTAAATTAAAATACTAGGCAAAATGCTGTAAATAATAATGAAATAATTATCATATATAACACCATTTATAATAGTAAACTTAATTCTGCCAGTCCATAATAATGTTGTGAAATTATTATACTGAAATATATCATATACACAGTAAACTGCACAGCTTAATACGGAACACAGATGTAATGTGTATAGTTAACTATGGTTACACTTGTAGCAGAAAACAGCAACAGTGATTTGTTACATTTAGAAAGTGAACATCCAATGACAATAAAACATGTTTTAAAAGTTATTGTAAGAACTTTAATGGCATTATTAAGTTCTTGTATCGGTACTTGGTATTGGCAAGTACCCAAATGTAAGTACTTGTACTTGTACTCATCCCTAGTCTGTTTATTTAGTCAGCACCAGGGTTCCAGTGACAGCTTTCACACCAGTACAAATGAACCACACTAACTGGGCAAACAGACCATGGTTCCTTTTAACTGAGCTGAACGGGTAAGGTGTAAAAGTACCCCAGGCACACTCAGTGTGCATTCACATTTCATGTTTGTCTACCAACCTTTGATCTTGTCTCCGAGCTCACTGCACTCGTGCTCAGAGTAATGGATGATGGGAGGAGGGGAGGGCGGACGGAGGCGATCCTCCTCCATCTTACGCCGGTGCCTCTCCTCTCTGGCCAACATGCGTTGCCGACACTCCCACTCATAGAGGTCGTCTCTGGCCTGGGCGAAGTCCACGTGGAGGCGGCCAGAGTCTTTTTTGTCTGTGCTGGAGCCCAAACGAATACGGTAACCTGGGGAGAGGAAGGAGAAGGAGAAGGAGACAAATTAAGCAAAAAGATGAAGTCTCAGGGAAAAGATAGACTGTAGAGATAGCGAGAAAACAGAAGACAGCTGAGACATTTTATTGATTGGATGAGAGTGGCAACAGGGTGCAATATCAATTTCTATCAACAGCTACTCTGATTCAGACGTACAGTAGATAGACAGAGATAAGCTTAGACAGAATAACAAGAACAGGCAGGTATACAAAGACAGGAAGACAAAAGGGTGCATTCACACACACACACACATATGTGCCTATACAAACGGGTATCTGACAAGGTTAAATTGCTCATCCTGTCATTCACTTTATAGGAAAGAACAAACTGATCTATACATCCTCTTAATTCTCTTGTTGTGTCCTGTAATTGCAGCTACACTCCAGGTGTGTAGACAGACAAAAGCTGAGCAAGTCACTTGAGCTTTTTGCTCTGTATGTTCAACAGTGTGAGAAACTAATTACGGTGATAGCCCTGAATCACCCCACAGCCTCCCACCTGACACTCATAGCTCATTCCTCTGCCTGTGTGTGGGTGTGAAGTGCAGTCACACTCGTTTTGTTAATTGATTAGTCTGAATGATCTGTGAGAGCCTGGGGTGTTTACAGTACAACTGTGCAGTCAAAAACCAGGAAACTAGCTCAGCAAAGCCCTCAGCTGCATAGATATGGCATAGATAGCTTGTATCGTCCATGGTTCACAGTCATCGCCCAATGAGTCCTCTATAATCACAATTTAAAAGCCTTCTGTATCAGATCTTGAGCTCCCCGATATGGCGGACAGGCAGACGTGCATAAAATTGTGAACAAATCTACTTTTCTGTGTCTATGCTTGGCCAGCCTTCCCTCCAAATACATATGAACGCACACACTCCCATCAGAAGAAAAGGGAGAGAAGTTGGATGTCAGCATGAGCAGAAGAAAGACACGAGTGTGAGTTTTGGGTTGTTTCTCAAGTCTGCCCTCCCTGCTCAAGGCTCTCCGTCTGCTTCAATATTTCATAAAGGGAGACCTCAGAGTGCCAAGGCTGCTGTAATGTGTATCTGAGTGTGTGTACATTTGTGCATTTTGGGAGAAGAGGCCATGGTGTTCTGAAAGTAGTATTTATGAGAAAGCTACACAGGTCTGTCACCTCACTAATATATGGACTTATAGCTCCTTTCTTACTGTAGGGAAGAGGTAGATGAAATCACACACACGCACGCACGCATGCACACACACACACACACACACACACACACACACACACACACACACACACACACACACACACATTAAATAATGCAGAGGGTATTATTGCAGTGGCTGGTGTTTTAAATGAGCTTTGTGAAGAGGGAATATATGGCCGGCTATTCACATAGAGAGATTTAAGGCATCTGAGCAGGAGAAGCTGCTGGCTGGAGATAAAAAAAAAAAATAAAAAAAAAATCATAAGCCGGTGTCACTTGACGAACGGAGAGACTTCTTCTCCTTCTCCTTCAGCCGTTAAAGCAGCAGGCTGAAGGCTTTTAAATGTGAGCAAATTCATTTTTCTGGCGGTGTAACCCTGTGACTAATATTTATAAAAGCAGGTGATACTGTGAGTCAAGGGGCACAGAACTAAGTCAGTTATTGAATAATAGAGAAATTGTTAGACTACTTGTCAGTCTAGTAGAGACACGGTCTATTCTGATTCTACCTGCATGTAGATATTATAAGACTATTAATAATATAAGGTTGTCAAAAGTTTTGATACTTTCTTCACACCACATTTGAAACAGCACAATATCTGTTTATCATAGTATCATGTTTGTCCAGACTCAAAAAACATTTACTGAAGACTTTGAAGGTACTGAGTGTAACTGAAGTTAGCACTATACGTGTTTGATGCCAGTGAATAATTTCCAGTAAGAAACATGATGTCTTCTTATTTTTACAGGAGTACAGACGAGTGATAGAAAGCTGAACATAATGCCATAATGTGAAAGCCAAAAACACAATGTCAGCAGAGGCATAAAAAAAAAAAATTATCAAGGCAGATGTACATTAAATCACAAACGCGGTAGTGACCTTTACTTTTAACCACAAAATTCTAATCACTTCATTCTTGAGTCTGAGTGAATATTTGTGACAGTCATTGACATTGACATTGCACTCACAAGAAAGGATGGATGGACGGACTAACGGACTAATGGACAACCCAAGGTCCAGCCATGGCTGTTGCCAGTGTGAAGATATAAATGTATATAAAATCTTTTGTGTATATTTTGTGTGTCTAGGACTTTATTTTTTGATATGGTATCTCAAGAGATATTGAGCATTTTTTAATACTAGTATTGCATCAAAGTTTAAAATTCTGTTATTTGGGGAACATTTATGTAATATAAAGGAGATATTCCACATGCTTGGTTATAAGGTCTAACACTGTCAGGGCCTCACAAATTTATTATTTGACATAATGGTCAGTTCAGATTGAAAGCACATTTTAGAAGAAGAAGAAATTGCCCTAGGGGTGGCAAATTGGGGTGAGAATGTGTTCCTTGTGAGCTGAAAATGCTTCAACTTCTGCAAAAAGTTTGTGCCTATGACTCTAAATGTTGGAGCCATGTATTTGATTTCTGTTCAAAATGTAATATTCCCAAGGGGCAGCGGCACCAAACTCATTATAATGCATGCATGTAAAATTGGTGGTTTGCAGGTTGGGTTGCTTGTAGGGTTGTCAAAAGTATTCATAATCAATAAATATCGACACTGAATATTTGAAATGCTCTCAATATTTTCAATATTTTTCTCAGTATTGATATTCTGGTACCAGCCGCACTTTCTCACTCTTTCTCCTCTCAAACTGTGAATTGACACACACCGCTGCAGTGCCCACATAGTCCCACCTCTTCTTGCTTACTCATAGTGGTGTCTTCTTCTTGTCACTCGTCTCATTTGCTATATCCGTTGTCCTGTTATAGCCTTGTTATGTCTTTCTTTAAATAAAAATCTAAAATTTTCTGTCCTCAATGTTCGATCAGTTTTTCCCAGTAGAATCAAACATGGTCACGATTATCAATATTTTTCAAAGTATTGTATCGAAATTAGAAAGTACAGTATCATGACAACACTACTTGTGTGTGGGTCGTTGATTAACAGACATTTTTTGAGCAGATCGGCTCTCATAATGGGTTGACTGGGTGCAGGTCTTAAAAAAACCTCTGACACATGTATCACTACAGTTTGTGCTTATTAACTCATTATTTACTACAAGAGTAGAAAACAGGTTTTAGTTCAGTTTTAGCTCCAGTTCCTTCGTTACTTTATGCTGTTTACTGTTCTTCATTATTAACGAGTAGGTCAGCTCAGTGTTAATTATTGATGGTAAAATACCCTCTGGTCCTGGTGAGTGGGCAGACTATTAAACCAAACTACATTTTAAACACAGGTGTTTTATGGCAGGGCCGTATCACTGAATCACACCATCACTAAGATGCTTTCATGATTCACTGTGATCTACAGGCACAATTGGCACACATGTCATTTACTCAGTAGCATCATTAACTACCCTTTGGCAAAGTGTTGCCACAGACAAACGTATCGACTGGTCAGCACTACAGGGCTTGTTTTCACTCCACAGACGGAAAGTGAAGTATGCAGTTCAGACCACTGAGCAAGGGCAGAGAATTATCCTTTTCTCCTTTAAGTTTCTGGTGCTGGTGGAGGCTGTTGATAGTGAAAACAACAGTAAGCAAGTTGAAGAAAGGCTCAGTAGTCATCTCCTTCTCAGCCAGACAAGGCTAACTAAACCATTTCACTGTGAATCTTTTTGTCATTGTGAACGCTGCTCTCCAACACAGTGAGTAAAGTAATTTAAACACAGCAATTACACAGCGGTAGTCTCATGTTCTGTGATGAAAGGTAAATTAGAAGTTACCTGGATGTAATTCAAGCTATTTGAGTATGTGAGCAGTGCACAGTCGCTCTGGATGAGTAAATGGAAGAATGTAAACACTTATTGAGGGGAATATAATTAAAGCATAACACAGCCTGATCACGTGCCAATACATCTGCCTAGTGTTGAGATTGTGGTAACAACAGGTGGGAAAAAAAACTACAAAAACCTATGCTGCAGGTATCTTCAGCATGTTGGTAATTAACACCTTACAGCTTCATCCACTTACACACATTCACACCTCAGGGATGATAATGAGGGAGACGTGGGATTGAAGCAGTGACTTTCCATTCATATGCATACAGTTCTAACCTTCACCCCCTGACCTGTTAAACTGCAGCTAATTTATTCCATTGACACAATGATGAATTCATGTAACAAGTGTAGAACAGAATGTATCAAGACCATGAATACATGACATACCACTGAAAAACAGAGAAAGGAAAAGCTGCAGCTGCATATATTCAATAGCTAGAGATGCAGAAAATACAAAAATAAGTTCATGTACAGTAAGAGATTCACAAACAATAAATGTGCATATTTATAAAAAAAAAAGGGATCATGGCCGATATGGGGTAACTTTTAAGGGTGCTGACCAAATTAGGTTTGTTCTACTGAGACCGATTCAAATTAAATCAATCAGTGCCAAGAGATGAGAAAGCAGAGAAGAGAAGAGTTTATCCTGTTTCATATCCTGAGGGCAATGCCCCGCAGCAGCTGCAGCTAACTTTAGCACTTAAAAAGTTTAAATTAAGCCCCCATGGACAACAAAACTTTAAGTGAGGCATTAAGAACTTCATGGACATCTTCAGGTGATGAATTTGCTTGTTGTATTATTTGTTGGAGATGACTGGGCTTTTTTTTTTTTTTTTTTAACTGTATTGGTTGATTTTTTTAATTCTTACTAGCTTTAGCCAACACTCAGCTACTGGTTGCATATGAAATTAATTGCCAACATGCTATTTAGCATGCTACAACCTTTTGTAAGTTAAAGCTGTGATAGGCAACATGTTTTGGCATCAATGAGCAATAATTCCATAATAACCTTTTAGCATATTGAAAATCAACTAGACCTCTGCACCTTCTCTTGGCTCTGCTTTCAGCCTTTTAGGGAATCTGGCTCATGACGGTAGATTTAAACCAGTCACAGGTCATCTCAGATCGAGTTTTCCTATTGGCTGTTCTACCAGTGTAGCGGCACATGCACATTCCTTTGGTGAAACAATCAATCATGAAAATTCCTGGAGGAAAAGTTGCTATAAAACAGAATTATCAGTCAGAAAATCTTAAAGAAGAGTCTAATGAGCAACATGTTCAGTCCAGGAGCTTGTCAGCTTCAATTGGTTACTTTTGATTTCACCTTCAGTTGCATTCATTCACATCTATCACAGGGATTTGCCTAGAGCAGAGAGGACCAGGTGGACCTGTGTCAAAGAGCCAACACACAGCTGCTCAGAGTCAGGGAGCACTGGATGAGAGGGTCGGCGGCAGACTGGAGCTTCTGGAGGAAGAAACGTTGAAGTTGCTCTGATGGTGATTCATTTATTGGAAACAAAGAAATCGTGGACCCGTGGATCAGTCAGATGAGCGCACAGCATTCATTTCTTAAAACGTCTGGGATTAAAAGTGGATTCATCGTTTATTTTCACGTTTGCATGTAAACCTGTGTGCAGCACCAGAGGAGACATGCATTTGAAAGTCATATTGTGAGAGCAAAATGAGGTGAGGTGTAAAGGAAAGATTCAACTTCTGGTGAGTATTGTCAGTACTGACACACAAACACACACGACTTTTCCACTCACCCTTTTGGCCAGTCAACCGGCCAAACCGTGCCGTGCTGGTTTGCATTTTCATTACCACTTTTATTGACAAGCACTGCAATAGTAAAAACAATATCAACAAAAGAGGAAGGATATCACATTAGCTTCCTCTGAGATAGACACAACAGCATAGACTGACAGGCTGGAGCTTATAGGGACGTGTTTTGGAGGGGAGAAGAAAATGGGGAGGGTTTCATTTTGTGTGGTGTGTAATATGTTAAAATGTATAACAAAAAACAAAGCACTGTAAATGAACAATAATGTTAAAATTGAGAAAGGATTATTGGATTATTTTTTAACAGACTGTAATAACATTTTTGTTATTATGGAGAGAGTTAAGTACTGATTAAAAGTATTGTTGGGTTCAGTACCACATTCCAGGCACCTCTACCACATTGTCCAAATGTGAACATTCCCAATTCTAGATGTAAGAGCAGAAGTCTCTTATTTTTGTCCTATTCTGTCTTCCAGACTTGCGTGACTCTCTTGTTCCTTCAACTATATATCCAACATTGTTCACTTCAAAACAATCTGTATGGGTACAGCAAACTTTCCATCTATCTGTCCATCCATGCCCCTATCCATTTATCCATCTGTCAAATGGTCCCAAGTGAACGTTTGAGGCAGGAGAATTGTAGTGCTGAGTGATAGATATCAGCCCTTTCATTTCCATCAGAGTAAAGGTTAACAGCTCATCATTCTTCCTCCATCAGAGGTGAAGGATTGCTGGGGTACTGGGAGAGGGCCAGGTGCACTGATAGCACTGGACCGACAATACAAGCTGCCTCCACAGATTCAATATTGTTCAGGCGAGCCAGAAAGAAAGCTGTTATCCTCTGACCTTTACGCCCAATGTAAACCAATACATACCTAAAAACAAGGTTGGGGGTTTGTTGGGGTTTTCTTTGCGCAGCAGTGAGAATTTGGCAGAAAGAAAATCAAAAATATACATGACAGATGGCTTACCAGACATATAATCATATTCTTTACTATTAAAAGACACAGACATCAAATATGACACAGGAATGAATATTTTATATTAGTATTTAAAAATTGGGGAACGTTCACGGTAGTTTTAAAGTGAAGGTAGCTTACCAGAGAGGAGGAGAGCCTTGTCCACAGTGAACTCCTCAGCAAATCTGATATGGCAGAAGTTTTTCTTGCTTTTTCTGATGGCAGCAATTTCCCCACACTGTCCAAAAACCTCCATGATGAGCTGCTCGGTGGCGTTCTCAGGCAGACCGCCAACAAAAACCGTCTTACACCCTGGAGGGCGCTCCCTCGTGGCTGGAGGCGGAAGGTCTGTCAAACATGGAAGAGAACAAAGAAAAGAGGAAAATTTATTACGATTGAAGGTTCGACTGTGTTTGTAATCTTGCAGAGTGTAAACTGAGCTCCAGGAAATCGACTTGATCATGCTCAACCATTGAAACAGCAACATCTTTTTTTAAACTGAAAAGATCAAATACAAATTGAGTGAAAACATTACTCATACATAAAATTCATGCTTGTAAGTTCTGTAATATTAATAAATGTATTTATTTTTTACACCCCACATATGACAAGACACCACTAATTCATATAAACTATATCCAGAACACTGTTTTGAAACAGTACTGCAAAGCATATAAATAAAAGAACCCAATTTGAATATAAATATAAATAAAATAAAATATAAATAAATTTTCACAATTAGATTCTTAGAACTAATCACTGACAGAATATGTACAGTATAATTTTGGAGAATAAATACTAATTAAATAATCTTCCCTTCTTTTGTGTAGGGTAGCAAACCTAAACAAATCAACACTGTAAATCTATATGGATTCAGTCTGTTTCCATTTTCAGTCCAGCTTAATGAGCTGAGTTTGCTTTGCATTGCTTCCCAAGAAGTTAATTATTTTCTCTTTCGCCTGTATTTAACATGGGATCAACAATCTGCCTTCAAAGAGCTGATATAGGTTTTCTATTTTGCTTTCCATTCATTAATAATTAACAATTATTGTGTGTAATTAGCAATCTTGGTCAGCTTGGCACTTTCAGTGCACTAAACCAAAAAAGGAGGTAGTATCCTGTTATATATGAGTTAAATAAAAACCCTGTAAAATGGGTCAAAGATAGGATTGTTTTCCTGTTGTCTAAGTATGTCAGATCTACTAAAAGTACAAAAAAACCCCTCAACTAATTATTCTATTTCTCTTCAGCTGGCATTTCTCCTTTCAAGCCTTGCACTTACACACTTCAGACAGTTTTAAGTCTCATATCGCTTCCACTGTTAACATTGTATACACAGTTTACTCCAAGTGCTTTCAGTGTGACCATTCCTAAGTCCTGCCCCATTTTGCTCTGTGCTCCAGTAACAGTTAGAGATGTTAAAAGATGTTGTTGGGGACCTGTAAAAGCCACAAACACACAGTCACATCATTAGCTAATGTTAGGAAAATGCTACTAGCTAGATGATGGCTGATGTAGATTAGCCACCTAGTCAGGTAGCATTTTTCTAATATTAACCATAAATTCATGAAGACACTAAAAGTCTCTACATAGTAGACTTATTGTTTATCAGAACAGTTGTGACAGACTGTCTTAACACCTCCACTCTGACCTTATCTTGATTTTGGAACATCAAATAGGGATCAGAGCTTTCTTTCTGCAGCGGCAGCACCTGTTTAGAGAGTGCTAAAAGGAATTTCAAAAAAACGGCATGAACAACAGAAGTGGGTGCTGATGGGGCTGCAGCACCACCTAGAACCAGAAGCTGACTCACTGCAGAGAGAGAGGGAGCGAGGGAGGGAGCATGTGAATATGCAGAGATGTGTTGACTTGATATAAAAAAATTACTTATCATGAATCCTGTTACCGTACAGTTGTGTGGTGTGTGATTTTTCACTCCAAATCCTATTTGTGTACTTGTAAAAACACAAATATTCTGTGCTAATTAATCAGGAAAAATTGCGAAAGAGGAACAAAACGCAGCAGACAGAGGGAGAGGGGCGTGTGAAGTGTTAACATATAAACTTTTTTTGATCATGAATCCTGTAACTGTAGAGTTCTGTGGTTTATACACTGCAGACTGGAGTCGCTGTTATACAATCATCTTGTGTTTGCAGAGAAACAGAGACAATATGATTGATCACATTTTCTTTTGGTAGTGGACCACCATGAAGGTAGATTGTAGCTGTTAATTAGCTGAAATTATATCTGCTGCTGCATAAAGACATTACATAAATGGGGATTTTTATTTCTTTTCTTTGGCAGCAAACACAATACACAACTTTTCAGTAACTATTAACTACTAACTTCTTTAGTTGACTTCAAACAGCCTCGACAGCAGCGTCTAGCTTGTCCTTAACGATCACCATTGCTATTCCTCCTCCTTGCGCTGTTTGACAACCCTTGACAACAGCTTGACAATGGCCTTAATCCCTCCCTGTGGCACTGACTGGCTAATCATTAGTCCTCCTGCAGTGCACAATGGTCATTTATTTTTTTATTTGAGAAACTGCTGTTACACACTGCCAGGCCAGAGAATCAGCACTACAGGTAACAGGAGAGTATGTATCTTTAATTTCGGGGTAAACTGTCCCTTTAAAGTCAGATCTGACATGGGTAGTTAAGGAATGGAAGCTAAAATTAGTGTGATGTGTACAAATGTCTTAGTTACAATTCTCACTTCCACATTGTGAACCATTTGAAGACTTTTAGTACAAGTCTGGAAGACACTGAGGCATGAATTAGGGTCTCTGCATCAGCCTCAGACAGAAAAGACTATGTTTAGCTATCTTGCGTAGGTTAAAAAAGGCAGTCTTGGTGAGGCTTTAATGTGCTGATCAAAAGAGAGGGTAAGATCAAATGTAATGAGATTCTTGGCTGTTTGAGAAATCACAGTTGCTGAGAGTTACGGTGACCTGATCAAACTGGTGTCTAAGATGAGCAGGGGAAATGACAAAACAACAGCTCCTATTCCAGTAAGGTGACAACTGTACAGAAAGAAGATAACAAAACCAAATCCCTGTTCACTACAATTACGAGTCAGCCAATGGTTCAGTGAAGTCAGCCTACTGTTCGTGATGAGGGGGGAAGATTTCTCTATGACCATACCAGGGTGGAAATATAAAATGATAAGTAATAACATGGAACAACATGCTTGAATCATTTTTATATTACAGAGATTATAACGTCACGCCATCCCTAGCATGAAAATCAAATCCTTCTGGCCAGAAGGGGGTTGATCCTTTCATGTTGATGGTCCAAAGCCGACTGAAGTGACTGAACAAAGATAAAGAGTGACTGATCTAATCTCACAATGATCAGACTCTCCATGATGATATGACTGGTTTGTACAGAAGAAATTGGGAAATTGATGGCTGCTAATAACGTTGGCACTTTTATTCAACCTATAAAATATGGAAGAAAGCTTAACTCAAGTTTGATGTTACTATGATGGGCAAAGATGGATGTTAAAATAATTGAACATTTAATGTAAAGAGGGACTGAAGTGAAGTTAGTTAAGTTTGGGATCTGAGGCTGAACATTTGTTGTCTTTTGACTGGAACAACAACAAGTTAAACAAGTTATAATGCTTTATTTTCAAATTTAACAATCGCAAAAGTGATATGCAGTTGTATTAGAAATGTATATATGATCATGCACACTAGTACATGAGGACTGGACCTGGCCAGGTGCAGTGGCTTCCTGAAGTCCATTGATTAGCTGGTAACCTCATTGTGGTGACAGGACACCAGAAAGCCACTTCTTTGGTTGTTTTTTGTTTAAACAGATGAGATATAATGTGTTAATTAGTTATTCTTATGTGATATTGGTAAGAGGATTCTGTTATCTACCTTCAGGAAGTGCTGATGATGCAGGATGGCATCACCAAAACATCCAGTGATTAAGTTACATGTCAGCACATTTGACTTCAAGCTTACAGCTCTTAGTTAATGTGTAATAAACCAGTGTAAACTTTAAACTCACACACACATATATTATATATACATATACATATATATAAAAATATATATATGTATAAATATACATATATATATATATATATATATATATATATATATATATATATATATATATATATATATACATATATATAAAAATATATATATGTATAAATATACATATACATATACATATATATATACATATATATATATATATATATATACATATATATATATATATATATATATATATATATATATATATATACATATATATATATATATATGTATATACATATATATATATATATGTATGTATGTATGTATGTATGTATGTATGTATCTCCTTGAACAAGTGTAGGATAGTTTTTCACTCAGTTGCCAATATTTTGGATCTTTCAGTCTGATATAACAATTTTGTAATAAAGCCGACCTTCATGAAGGTTGTAATAGTCATTTATTGTTTAATTATTTTTTTTTTTTTTTTTGGAGAGCTGCTGATTAAACTTCATGGTCATTTGGAGGCTGCAGATTGTGGTGGTGCTGAATTGAATTCTACTGATTTTAGCTGAAAGGTGTTTGTAATATTTAGCGTGTCCTCATTGCTCCTAAATTATTCAACAGCAGCACAAAATACAGCCTCAAAAATACCATGAAATTTAATCAACAACTCTCAAACAATTTCAACAAAAATGAACATTATAATCTTCCTTCATTTAACTAAGTGTTCCTAATGAACTAGAAACTGACTGCTGTGAGTTTAAAATATAATAACTAAAATAACTGTGAAGAATTGGAAGTAAAAAAAAGTCTAAACCATAAAAATTGATTTTAAAAAAGCAAGTACTAAGGCGACTGTGGTGAGTAAAAACTTATTTTTAACAAGCAGAAACATTTCAATTAGGAATTAAAGGGAATCAAATATAGTTTTATATTAGCTGGTGCACTTGTGGACTGATGATGGAGGGTGAAAGGAGTAGTTGGTAAACAAGTTCCAGCTTGTGTTTTTTATCTGCGCTGTTGTACACACAGCATGATAGGTAGTAAACTTTACAAACCAAGTGTCTAAATCACCACAAACCACAAACCTAACTTCTGGAAGCACAGAAGAGTGAAATGCAGAACAGCTTGACGTGCTGTCCAGCACCTCATACAGACACACCTGCAGAGTGCACAGATGATGCAGAGCAGGTGACACTTGTTTGCTTGTTGTCTGTGCTTGTTTTCACCCCTGACAGGCTCATATTGTTAGTGTTAATGTCTGACAACATCACGGAAATTATCACAACAGTGAGAGATACAGTTTGTTTAACCAGAGACAGCTGTTTAATTACTCTTGTCTTTTGCATTATTGTCAGCTTTATTCAAACTGTACACAAACTAAATAAAACTCACTAACAAGGTCTTGATTCATCTTTCCACTGTTCTAACAATCACCAGCTCTGGTTTGGCCAAAATCAATTTTTAATTCACGGTGTAAAGGAGCACTCAGTAGAAGTGATCCTGGACAGCGGCTGCAGCCTCAGGAGAGGAGCTCTGCAGGTCTGCTGACTTTATAACTAGAGTTCAGGACAAAATTATTAGCCCCCCTATGAAATTTAAAGTTTTTTTCAAAACTAAAAAGTGCTTTTATTAACAGAGCAAGGAATTTTCAACATAGCATTTCTAAACATGCTAGTTTTCTTTTGAAAACAAATTACTTCTATTTGCACACAATAACAGAATTATTTCAGAAAAAACAAAAATTACCAGGGTCAGTATTGTTAGCCCCCTTAAGAGCTGACCTTTTTATTGAGCCAAACCACTGTTGTGCAATGATGTGTTTTAACTCTGTAATGCTCAAAGCTTGTTTTACACCCAGTATAAAAACCTCAGTAAGGGTCTGAGCTGTCACTTGAGAAAGCATCATGCCAAAACCAAAAGAAATCAGTTTAGACTTGAGAAAAAGAAATGCTGATGCTCACAAAGCAGGAGGAGGATATACAAAGTTATCACAGCGTTTTCAAGTGTCAAGGAATGGAGTGAGAAGTATCATCAAGAAGTTCAAAGAGAGCCACACAGTACAGAACAAGCCTGGCAGAGGTAGGAAGTGAAAGATTTCAAAGACTCTGGAAAGAAAATTAGGGAGAGATGTGTCTAAAGACCCCAGAACAACTGCTGAGACATTAGTGAATGACTTAACCAAGTCAGAAATTGTAGTCTCATAGAAAACAATCACTAGAGCCCTGCACAGGAATGGACTGTGAGGTTGCAGACCAAAAAAAACCTCCACTTCTGCAGAAGAGACACCTTCAAGCTGTACTGAAGTATGGTAAGGACAACCTGGAGAAAGATTATGCATGCTCGAAGCGTGTCCTTTGGTCAGATGAGACGAAACTGGAGCTCTTGGCCATAGAGACGTTGCTTATGTTTGGAAAAGGAGGGAGAGACGTATAAACTAAAGAACACCGTCTTCACAGTCAAGCACAGTGGTGGGAGTATTATGCTGTGGGGATGCTTCAGTGCGTCTGGAACTGGGAATCTGGTCAAGGTGGAAGAAATCATGAAGACAGAAGGGTATGTGAAGGTTTTCAAAGAAAACCTCAAGCAGTCAGCAGCAAAACCGGGTCTGGGTCATCGCTTTGTTCAAACACGGCAACGACCCAAAACATGCGTCGCTCCTGGTGAAGAACTTCCTCCAGAAGACCAACGTGAACATTATTGACTGGCTTGCACAAAGCCCTGACTTGAATCCCACTGAAAATCTGTGGGGTGAACTGAAGACTAAGGTCCATGCCAGAAGACCATTAAATCTGGAGAAGCTTGAGAGATTTGCCAAAGAAGAATGGGCTGGGAATCTTCAGGAGACGTGTCTGAGACTTTTTGAAAACTACAGCAATGATTGCAGGCTGTTATCCAGCAAAAAGATACACAATTGACTATTAACATCAGGGGGGCTAATCATTTTGACCCTGGTAGGTTTTGTTTTTTGTGAAATAATTTTGTTTCTGTGTAAAATAATGTAAGCATCCAAAATGAAACTAGGATGTTTGGAACAGCTGTGTTAAAAATTCCTTGCTCTGTTTAACAGCACTTGGGAAATACTTTTAAGAAAATGAAATTTCCATAGGGGGGATAATAATTTCGTCCTCATCTACATTTTATGTTTATCTGACTGTGAAAATAATAATATATATATAAATAAATAAATACATTTATATATATATATATATATATATATATATATATATATATATATATATATATATATATATATATACACATACATTTGTTGTAGGCAGACTTCAAACCAAAATAATTATATTATTCTTAGTACAGCCATCATAAAAGTATAGTGACATTTGCTGACTGGCACACAGAGCAAATTGGACCCGGCAGTTATGTGGAAAGTATCTCAAGCAGAGCTGACATGTAGGACTCATTCATGTACTATACACTTAAGAATAGTTTAAATCACTTTCCTGTGGCTGTAAAGCAGCAGCCTAAATCTTTCTATCAATCATCTCCTAAATTAGAAAAAAAAGTAGTGTATTTTTCATTCAGCACTGAAAAGGTTGGACATGAAATTTTAAATTATGAGCCCAAGAGGAGCTATTATCCAGTCGTGTAGCTTTAGTGCTGGAGTGCCTGTAGCAAAGTTATGGTAAAACACATCAAAGCTACTTTATGGCTTTGTCCTCCTCATGTCACAGCTTGCTCTGGCACATGGCCCAAATGCCTTCATCCCCTGACCTTGGCGATGATGATGGCATTAAAACTGGAACATGCACATACTCAGGACTGCTCTCTCACTGGCATGCTCAAAGCCAGAAAACACGCACGCACACACACACGCACACACACACACACACACACACACACACACACACACACACACACACACAGAGCAGCTCTAGGACAACACCAAGGTGATAGCTTCCCTGCCTTTACTTTGCAGTCAGCTAAAACATGCTGCAGTTCATTGCACGATTCAGCATTAAATTACAATTTTTTGACAGAGTTCGGCTGATGAGCGAGGAGGACAATATAAAAGGACAACAAGGTAACAATCTGACATTTAGCTGACATCCTTGCTTCGTGAAAGCCTGCCTTTAAAAACCAACATTTTCTTTTACTCCAGACACACAAGAGATGTGACTGCATTATCAAATGTTTGGCTTTGAAAGGAGGATGAAATCCATACTGGGGACTTTTTTAGAAATGTGGGCACGTAGACAGGAGGGTTCTGAAGGGCATCTTTGGTCTTTTACTTGAGGGTAATTACAGACAGACAAGCCTGACATCAATGAAAAAGTGTTTGGAAAAGAAGAGCTGCAGGAAGTGATGACCATTAAAGACACTCACAGAGTAATTCCCTGAAGCAGCAAATGAAATGTAGGTCTTCAGCATTAAAGGACTGAGAGATGAAAATGGGTTTGTGTCTGTGTGTATGGGAGTCATGGAATAAGAGAAAGAGACAGAAGAAGACCAAGTTTAATCAAACCCAAAGTTTTTGTGTTAAAAAAAGAAGAAATTGTTCAAAGTGTGTTTTTTTTTTTTTTTGACAGAGCAGTAGATCTTTTTCACAGCAGCCATTTTGACATGAAATAGTTGGGTAAACACAGCTGTTATCAATTATACTAATTAAGGTTCCATTCCATTCTGGTAAAGGAGAGTCAATGTGCTGCTAATATGTATGTTGGCTCACTGTAAAGGCTCTAATTGGAACAGAACCTCAATTATACTGTTTTTGCACCAAAATTCGTGTGTATATATGAGCCTAAACCCGCAAAAAATTTGCAATTGACGGTTTTCCCATTGCAAGTGGATAAGTTGCATTTCTATTTTGTTTTATTTTGTTTTGTTCTCTTTGATATGCGCTGGAAAGTCCTAACCTGGCATGCCAGATGGTTTGTTGCAAAGAACCATATGGGAAGTCATCTGTAGAAACTGTTTGGAAAAGTTCAGGAACTTTCAAAAAACACTTTGACTGGATGAACCATCTGTTGATCTAACTTCAACCAATCATATCAAACTCTTGCTGAAGCTGGTCAGGAGAAGAGCGTAAACATCTTTTCAATCAAGAAAAGCCTTCAGTACTTGTCTTTGCTCTTCTTTCAATGAAGAAATACTCTCCAGTTCTGATATAACTGATACTATTGCTGCAGCTACACTAACCACTTCAGGAGCTGCCATTATTTGTTTGAGATGAGTTGCTGCCATCGACATTTCTTGTTGTTGTCACACCTAAAACCATACCCGTAGCTGCCAGCAGTCCCTCCTCGGACACTGATTGGCTGTACCACTTTGGGTGCGGACACAAATGGATGACTTGAAGCCTGGCAAGATGGATTCTCGCATGATCACATGATCTTGTGATCTCATGAATTGAGCTGCCTTGCAAGTTAAGAAAAGTCAAGACTCAGCTTATGTGTGTGCAGGACATCAGAGAGAAAGACATTTTCTAAAAGTATCTGTGTTTAGCTCTCGGTACTTTTTGTCGCTTCTAACTGAATTTCTGTGGTTTGAAGTTTAGCTCTCCTGCATCGCTGTTTGTACTTTCAGGTATCTGCTTTATTTTACTGTTTCATGTTTGCTTTGTAGCTGTATAGGAGTTGTGCTAAGTGACTAAGACAAAAGCCAGATCTTAGTGGGTGTTAGTGGGTTTTTTGTTGGTCTGGGGCTGGGCTGAAGGCCTGTTCACACCAGACACTTTTTTGAGGCAATTTTTTCTTGTTTATAACATTTTTGAACCTGCATGTATCCAATCTAAGGTTCACATCAATTGCAGAATTTCAAGCAATAATGCGGCTTCTGTTTTTTCGGATCAAGGTAGATTCTTCTAAAGTTTTTTGCTTCCGACGTGAACACATGTGACCAATCAAACTACATGTTGTTTTACAATGTCACATCCAAAACATCCAACATGGTGGATTGCTTGTTTTACACATCTTACCGAACTCCTTTTTATATGATAAAAGCAGGAAAAAATCTGCAGAGACAATGATTTCAAAGACAATGTGAGGAAAGGAATAAACAACAAGCTTCGGTATGATGATGATGTGTATATGAAGCTTCAACAGTGTACAGAAAACATTTTTTTTTTTATTTTCCAACCGGGCGACCCCCTCCTGTGTCTGAATAAACCAGGTGCACAGTACAGCTGGAACTGTTTACAAATCGTATAAATTATTTAACCTACATATAGCTGCTTGTCCGGATCAATCGGCCCTGTGAAATTAATCCTCTGCTTTTTCAAACTTGGTGCCTCCCGAATATGTCATGAAGCAGCTGTGATTCAGTTTCAGCTCCTGAATGAAGCAGTACAACTCACGAAGTTCTCTTCTCTTTCTCTATACTGTCTGTACCCAGATATGTCGTTTTTTTTTCTTCTTTTTATTAAATAATAGGTGCTCCAGGTTGTGTTCACTTGATATTGATTCTATCTTTTTGCCTCGGTGCAATTCATTTTTAAAGGCTTAATAATTTATATGCAGAATCATGTTGCGCTTGATGTGAATAGTCAGGCGGGTTGAAATTTGTAAATTTGTGCTGTTTATTTGTGTCACTGTTGGTGTGTAAAGGCCTTACAGCCTGAACACAACAAACCAGGACTGGAACATTGTCCTGTGCAGGGCTCTACTTAGGATAAAGAAATATATACTGTTGCACAAGACAGTTTGATAATATATGTATGCATATGTATATTTATTTAGATCTGGCTCTATTGGCAGGTATGCATCACACTTTACTGAAGATCTTGCCAACTCTTACACAATGGGTGAGCTCTCACATTATATAATGTTTGACAAGGCTTATTATAACAGCGAAGAGGAATCCCAATAAATTTGGCATTTTCATATTCTCATAAATATACAGAAACTGTTCAGAAAGATACAAAAATGATCTGACATGATCTGAAACAAGAAAAAGTAAGAAAAAGTTGAAAAATATAAGAGAAACACAAAGATAAAGAAGCAGAAAGGCTGAGAGACAGATACTGAGCTCCAGTGCTGTTCAGTTAAAGGTCAATGAGGAGGAAGCTGCCTGTAATGGCCGATGTGGAGTAGCTGGGGGTCCTGCTTCCTGTGATAGCTACCATATGTAACCTGCTGCCCTCTATCCCCATCACACACACACACATTCCCCGGGCTAACATAACAAATACCTTGGGAAATAGAGCACTGACTCACAATCATCCTCTAACTTCACACACAGCAGCACTTGCATGAAAAATCCCACTGTTGAAAGCAGCATTTCTGTCTACGTTTTATCCAAACACCCTATGATACTCCTTTTAAAAATAAATTTAAAGAAAGATACATGTCATCTTCTATTGCGCCCCCCTGTGCTGTCCCCTGTGGTGAAGCTTTATCATGCTGTGACCCCCTTAGAAGAACCCTAGAGGCTTCAATTACAGTGTAAACCCTACAAGTGAGCCAAAAAACGTCCTCAATGGCTCTGCTCGCTTCTGGGCGAGTGTCTTGCCATCTGTTCAAATAAATTGCTGCATTAAATTCCAACCTGAAATGCTGTTATTTAGAAGGCATTTTCCTTTTTTCTTTCTTTAAAAAATGTCTGCCACTGAGAAATGTCTTCTTATTGCTTTCAAAGGAGAGTTTTGACACCCTATTGGTCTATTGTGGAAGGCAACAGTGGCATCCTTCAAAAGGGAAAAAAAAGTGCTACTCTTTCATGTTGAGAGTAAATTGGCTTCCTCTGAAGACTAACTTTCAGACCCACTCTCGTCTCTGGCGCATTTCTTGCCTTAAAGGTGACATAAAGGGAAGGAAATGAATAGAAGGAGACAAATGGTACGAGAGAAAAGGTGGGCGAGAATGAATTTGTGGCAGCAAATATCACAAAGATGTGTGAAGACACTGTTGTAGAGAAGATAGGGGAAAGGGCTGAAGTGAGAAATTTGGTTCAAGCAGTTTGATGGGCGCCCCACATTATATTTTAACACGCCACTGGGTGGATGCTTTTATCCAAAGTGCTTTACAAGTAGCATGAGTGCTTAAATTTTGTGTGAGAGTGGCCCATAAGAGATGGAGTCCTTAACCTTAGCAGCGTACGTGCCGTCTGTAACACACTGAGGTGCATCTGAATCTCTGCTTGTAATCTTATGAAAAAAAAATCTCTCATAAGCTTCTTTAATGTTTATTTTACATGTTTTGTCTAAAACAATAAAAAACACTCAGAGGGCAAAGTGAAGACCCAAATTCAGGGATCTTTTAGTGTCAGGGCTCTTTAGGATTTAAGGGCATGACCGTCTTGCATTCTGTGTCTACATGACAGGACAGAAAAGGAAAGAAAATGCGAAAGTGCTCACGCTAGGAAAGAGTGTAACCGAAGGTCAAACAATGAGTGTTTATGACAGGTTCTTGTGTTGTAACACTGAGCAGTTAACAGCACGGCTCCCCATTCAGCCTCAGGATTAGAATGAACTCTGTATGAGGTACACGGCTTTTCATCCATGTGCTCGTCTCTGATCCATAGCATCTAAAGGTCTAGAGGTGCAGGGGAAATATTTATTAATTAATTCATGGCGTGTGATCCATTTTTCTGTCTGCATTACACCGTGACAGTGATGCTTTATACTGGGGTTGAACACTGAACTGAACACACACTTGGTATCAAAGGCTGACTCCCACACTGGTTGTAGTGAGGAGCTCTCACTAGTAGTCTGGGTTGAAATTGATGTGTTCTCCATCTGACATCCGAGGCTGCATTGAAAAAGCCCCGAGACAGACAGTTTTTTTCTAACAGAGGGGAGAAAGTTCCTCCCAGTGGGAGTGAACACTAGGATCACGTTTAATTATTTACAGAATCCAAGTGTGAAAGAGAAGTGTGAGCGCAGACCAGGCCAGCCATTTATTTTCAGGTTATTTTTTGTTGTTTATTCTATAATATCAATGTAAAATCAGGTCTTATGTATGACCTAAATAATAAAAAAAATGCATGTTATGGCATGAAAAAAACAAGATTAGAAAGCAGAGATTAAAGCCTTATGTTGACTAGGAGTGACTCTGAATTAGTTTTGTAAGAAGATCTAAGATTATTTGAAAGATTTACAGCTTTAAATCACAGAGACGGACACTAATATTTTAAAGCTAAGCTCCTAATTGTGGTGACCCAAATGTAAACTTGTCTAAAAACAATGTAATGGTACTTCTCACAGCCTTCCTTGAAGCATGTATGTAACATTTCTGCACTGAAATGTCTAAAAACAATGACATTATTCCAAATGTTTTCAACAATGGTTAAGCACAGAGAAGTAAATAATTTATTTAAAGCTGTTGCTGTAAATTCTGGGGAATCATGGGATACAGAGAGTGAGGAAGGAAGTCAGCAAACGTGAAGCAATAAGAGGCAATAAGAACAAGACTTAAAAAAAAAAAACTCGTCCATTAACATGATTCCTGTCTGCTTGAGTCTTGTCAGCTAGATTTTCACCTGCAAAGATGGATGTTTAACAATGAAGAGAACGACTCCTATTATCACAGACTATTTCACACTGTCTTCAAACTACATCTTTTGTTATCTTTTTAAGACCCCTGGCAGCAAAACTCAAATGTTGTGTGTTTTGCATTGTTCACTTTTCCCATGAATTATGATGTGGTGTTTCCTGACGGCATTGTTTCTGAAGAAAAATTAGGATTTTCATTGCCATTTTGTTTTTTTTGTTTTTTTTTCATAGTCTGTCTTTGTGTTTCAGATTTGTCTATAAGAATTGCATTTGCAGTTTGAGAATGGTTTAGTAAACTGTACTGTACGTCCATCGCTCTGTTAGGGACCCGGTCCCTCTCCTGACAAATCTTCAAATACCAAATCAAATCTTCAAAACCTTCAACCTTCAAAACCTTGTGGAAATGGAGTACAATGTGTTGACAATTCAGTCTGATATCAGGCTAAACTCAGTTCATCAAAAAGGGAAAAAAAGCTATTATTATTATTATTATTGTTATAAGTAAAATTCAATCATATCAGTTTGGTTAAAAAACAAACAAAAAGTATAGATTTGGAGATTAATAATAATAATTAATATCATATTCTAAGAAGTTAAGTTTCCATATAGAAAATCTCTGAGGGGTGTGGCTGTTTTTTGGATAACCCAGTGAGACTATTGATGCAAAATACCATAAATCCCATATTCTCATCAAGTAGTCCAGATAATGTCTACACAACATTACCCACAATAGCCCCATACAACCAGAGATATTAAAGGTAAAATTACCTCAGTATAAATGGTATACAGAAATCACCTCACATAGATGCTCTGGAGGGGCAAATGTACTGAAATATGAAATAATACATTTTCCCTGCATCTTGGCATGAATTGCAGTGGCGTTTTATAGAGGTTGTAAGGGGGAGTGGACCTGTTGTCACAAAAGCAACAGCTCCTTTGGGAGCTATCGCAAAACCACCACTGAGTATAGGACTGGTGTTCAGTCCCTATTCCACTCCTCTGTTTCTCAGTTTTGTGTAATGTTGGCTGTTTAACTTTTGCTGACCTGCTATTATGATGGTTGCGGGTTACAAACCTTTTTCTCCTGGTTCAGGGTGCTTGTTTCCCTATAAACAGCAACATTCAGTTTTAATTGCCTTGGAGCACAATAGAAAGATTTACCCAATTACCATGAATCATCCACAGGCACACAGAAGACAGAGCTGTAGCTATAAGTATGCAGCTCTAAGTAATACAATTAACCAATGTGCTCTTGAGAACAGGGACTTTTGCCCCTTCATCCTTCATTTTTCTCACCTCATTTTCAAAAGGCTCAAGGATATGGTTGCACAAACCCCCTTTCATTTCAGATCCTGAAACACAAAACGTGTGTGTGTGTCATTTCCAGCTAAACAGTGCACTATAATATAGAAATAGGCCACATAGTGACAAGATGTGGTCTATATTGCATTAATTTTGTCTAGTTTGACAGTTTGATCTGAGTTTTTGGATGCTCCAGTAGAAACTGGAAACACAATGGCAGCCTCCTGGTCGCAATATTTCTTGTATTACATTCTAAATAGTACACTAAATTATGTTTCTGAAAACAATTTAAGCGAGAAATAGGCAGTGTGGTAAATTCTATATTCTCAATGGAACTTTAATTTACAAAACTTGCAGCATACACATCCAATTAACATCATGCTGTATAGGCTGATGATGAATAGAAGGAGATCGTAGCCTTAAAGCCAGTGTGACGAGCTCAGACATCCTCCATCCTCCTCAGTTGGCTCCTTTGCATCTAAAGGAGCCAAATGAGGGGGATTGGACATCTGATTAGGACGCCTCCTGGATGACTTTTTCTGGGAACGTCCAACTGGGAGGAGTACCAGGGGTAGAACCAGAACTGGCTGGAGGGATTACATATACCATCTGGCCTGGGAATGCCTCAGGATCCCTCAGGAGGAGCTGGACAGAAGAGAGGGATGTCTGGAATACCTTATTCAACCTGCTGCCATTATGACCCAACATGGATGGATGGATGGATGGAAGAAGACTAGAAACTAGTGATTGAGACCATAAAGTCATTACTGAAGCTGTTTACTGAGGTAATAAATTAAGTGAGAAGAAGCTTATTTTGCATTAAGACTCCATACAATTTGACTTTTTTTTTTTTTTGGAGCCAGTTGAGTCGCCCCCTGCGGGCTTATAGAAAAAATGCTGGTTTAGGACACTTTCTCATCTGTTCCACTTTTGAGACCTGCAAGCTCCTTCCACTGTTCACTGTACGGTCTACTGTTAAAACGTATGTGAGAGCAAAAGAGACCAGTGTTTCCTATTAATTATCTAGACTGTGACGGCCCACTATAGTCTTAATTTGTCCCGCCACAGTTTCATAATGAGCCAAAAATATTTTATTACCCGCCTACTTATTCATCCATCCATACACGGGAGAACAACACCATCCACGAGTGATTTACTAGAGCACAATCTCCCCTCACTCCGCTTCTCCCTTCCTGTTCATTTCAACACATGCTCTGGAGAAACACACAGAGAAAGAGATGTTGTCTGGTATTACATCCCTCCTGTAAATGTTCCCATTATGGTGCGACTTCTCCTGTTATGCACAGTTCATGTGGTTGCTGCCAGTGTCACTCGGTACTACATCGGTTTCAATCGGTTCGAGGCAACGTCAACAACATTAACAACAAGCCTCCTCCAGACCTGGCTCGCTGTTGTGAAAACAAGTCACAGGTGACAAAAACCCCAAAAACAAAATACGAGTTTTGTTTTTGGGCGATTTTATAAAACATCCTGCTGATGGAGAAAGTCAACAGATCAGACACACACAGGGGAAAGAAACAGAGAGAGGCAGGGTGGGGCGAGTCCCTGTATGTGCAATAAGAGACGCTGTGTGAGTGTGTGTGAACAGAAGCGAACTGAGGGGACAAGCAAGATGAGCAGATCAGATAAGTTTGTGAGAAAACATGAAAATAAGTTAAAGAGTTAGAATTAAAATGGTGAAACTTCTTAGAGGTTTATTTACAACTCTGGACTATAATGCAAAATGAAAAGCAATGGATTAGTATGACTATTGATGAAATATTACATTTAAAATGTTAATTTTCTGGGCATACAGCACAATATAGATACACTTATCTCGGTAAATAACCAAGCAGTAATTACCAGGCAAAGCTCAGTGTTTTATTATCTATTATTTTCTACATTTGAGGTTTTACACAGTTTATGTTTATATGGTCTCACAAAGTCCTGAACACAGACTTTCAGAGAGTGCGCATTTGCACATTTACATATATAACAGACAGAGCCTGACTGGAACCAGTAACTTGGAGGTGATCAGGTAATTATGTGGATCTGACCCCTAAAACACGAGGTGGGAGGAGAGGAGATGCAGTATAGAGATACAGAGACAGAGAGGGTGAGAACACTGTACGTGCACAGTACAGTAGAGCGAGCAGGTGAGGAGAGATTAAGGAACGATACAGCGATAAGGGTGAGCTGAGTTAAGAGGAGGACAGAGTCCATCACCTCTTTGGCCTGGCATATTGAGGACAGCAGCACGGTGTTGATGTGTTCACAGAGGTCGCTCCTCCAATTATACATTCACAGACATCACACGAGTGCACGTCCGCATGCATGCACGCATCCCCTTTAATTCCTCCCCTCACTTCCCCGCTTCCTTCCTCCCTGATGAAACGTGAATGCAAATCAGCCACGCTCTGCTGGGTAGAGGTGCTAAGAGGTATTAAAGGTGACATTAAGGAGGAATTTCTTCGTTGTCACACAATATCAAGCAGAGTGGTGCATATGTATCCAAATGTGAGGATGGAGATAAGTGAGAAATAAAGCATACTACTACTACTACAGCTACTGCATCAATAAATAAAACATGCTCACTAAAGATGGGTCAACTCGCAGTGTTTCCGTGATGCCTATATCCATCACAACAGCAGCGAGAACTACTATGACACTTACTGGGGTTTGGAGGGAACAGCGTGCAGCTCTTGCAGTGGATGATCTCCTTGACAACTGGTGCATCCTGGGAGAGGGGCGGGGGCGCCAGGCCCAGGCCCGGCATCATGGGATTTATGGGGGCAATGCCAGTCATCAGCCCGAGACTGGGGTCAAACTCTGGAGCCAGAAGAGAAACATGGATGAGAATACATAGCACGTAACACAGCAGCTGCCTGGGAAAGCAGTGACACGCGGTGCACACACATTAAGAAATTAGCTTCTGCTTCCTAACCGCTTATCAGTCACGGCTAACCTTTACTGTGGCATCATTTGAGCACACGCTGGTTGTTTCATGTTCCATTTTACATTCTGTACTTCCTCCGTGAACACAGAGCAACACTTCTGTCAACAGTGGTGACACACACAAGCAGTTTATAAATAACTGAATATGTCAGCCACTCATGAATAAATCATCTAACGAAAAACATGAATATTTAAACTATTTTTACTTAGTCTTTTTCTCATTCTGTCTCTCCTCTTATTTCTTTCCTGAAATCTCTCACTCTCTCACACACACACACTTGTAAACTATTGCACAATGACTCGCTTGCTCTCGGTCTCCCCCTCTCCTCCTCTTTAGTCTTTGAATGATGAACTGTAACATCACAAAGGAATTTCAGAAAACACAGACACTGTATTCACAGGTACTAATTTAGACTGCACCTGGGCACGCACGTACACACACAGCTTTTTTTTTGAAGTGGAAATACATTGCCCTCTCCCATGAGTCTCCACTGCACCTGCAGCAGACAGCGGCAGAGAAAGGAGGCCATTGTGTGCATGTGTGTGTAACGTAATGCTGTGCATGCCAAGTCTCCATCCCCGTGAGTGACAGCGGCTTGACTAAGACAAAACTGAAATGAAAGCACAACAAAACACTGATGCAATGTTCGCTCAAGAGGACTAACATGGAGTTTTTCTCCATCTGGAGGAGTCAGCGGAGAAAGACAAATCAAGTTCGATGAGCTATTATGCAGCGGAGTAGTGGGAGGGATGGAAAAAGTTATCAGTGACACGATGCTGCTGAACTAAACACCATAAAGATGAAGAGGTGTGATAGTGTGGTGGTTCGCCTGGCTCTCTCTGTCTCCTGTTGATGACCCTGACATCCGTCTTTAGCCAGGTGACAGAGGGAGAGGAGGCAGGTGATAATGAAAACACTGCAGGGTTGCCAGAGCGATGAATGACTTGTTCTGGTGAGCTCGAGGAGAGGAAGATGGATAACAGGGACGGAGAGAGATAAGTGATGCAGGAGTGAAGCGGTGAAAGAGAAACAGAGCCATAAAATCTGATCCAATTATTACTACAGCACGCAGGGATGTACTGTTTTCCATTAAAACTGTATCTGTGTATCTGTCTGGGCTGGTCACAGATGTCACTAATTGTATTCTTATCTGTATTTGTTGAGACAGAAAAACAATAGCTGGCTGCTGAATAACAGCACTGTTATGCAATGTATCCTTCTCACAATATCCATGCTTTGTTATTGTCTGTGTTCTGGGTTTGATTATGTGCGGCAGCCGCCTCTCCTTTTTTAAAGTCTTTAATCAGCTGAAGGACGTGCCATAAGTAAGTGGGGGACTTTTCAAAAGTTGGCGCTTTCAACAGCAATATGTTGCAACAGTAAGTTAAGCACAAGATGTATTTATACTGCACTACACTTCACTCTAATAGATAATTTAAAGTTCAAGTGAGTTGATTTTTATAATGTACTGAAATGAATAGACACCAAAGCTGCTTTGAAATAAAGAAAATCTATAGAAACACTGCTGCATTGTTGGAAAATGTTCAGCACTGATGTACACTGACTGACCAAAAAAAGTCACTAAGTAAATAGGTAAGAGCCTTTCACTGGATAAATACTGCAGTGATTAATATGTTTCAGCGGGCAACAAGTTATTAACTCTAACTGTTGCAGCGAGTAGCTTCTCATTTCTCAAACAACCATGTCAGAAGACATATCCTGTGTTTGTGCAAAAGATGTAAATCTATTTCAGAAGAGTCAAATTATTGGCCTGCATCAATTAAAGAAAACAACTAAGGAGAATGATGAAACTACTAAAATTGGGGGTTAAGAACTGTCCAACACATTATTAAAACCTGGAGGCATAGTGGTGAACCATCATCTTCCAGGAAGAAATTCAGTCCTGAATGATCTTGATCGGAGATCACTTAAACATTTGGTGAAATCAAAGCAGTAAAAATCATCAGCAGAACTCACGGCTATGTTTAATAGTGAAAATAAGAGCATTTCCACACACAATGTGAAGAGAACTTGAGGTATTGGGACTAAACAGCTGTGTAGCCTTAAGAAAACCACTTATCAGTGAGGATAGTAGGAAACAAGCTTCCATTTGCTAGGGAGCATACAGACTGGACTGTGGAGCGATGGAAACATGTCATGTGGTCTGATGAGTTCAGATTTACCCTGTTCCACAGTGATGGGTGCATCAGGATAAGAAGAAAGGTGGATGAAGTGATGCACCCATCATGCCTACTGGAGAAGACTTTACACAGCGGTCCGACTCTCCCATCACCAATACAAGATCGAAAATTAATTTTCAAAATAAAAGACCCCGTGCAGACTCACGATTATAAAGATAGACAATTGCAATGCTAATTTTCATTAGTGCATTAATAGGAATTCCCATTATTTGTTAGCATCAAGCTAATGAACTAAGCTTGTAATTACAAGAAGAAAAATATCAATTCAGAAAAAAACATTAACAATACTAAAGAAGAGTTTGGTTTGGTCAGTGAGTTTGGTGCCAGGTACTTTTCTCAATTACATTTTTCTACTGCAGATAGTGACCCCTTCACGTAGGCAGGAATCTTAAGCCCCTTTTACATTAGACAAAAACCCACTAACACACACTAACATCTGGCTTTTGTCTTCAATGGGAAAAGGTACAATCAACACCAATCCTGAGTCAAATGACTGTGCAGTACTTATCGGCTCCAGCAGCGATGGAAACATGACACCTGGATGGACACTTGTGCACCAGAGGCTGTGAAGGCTTGTAGTCTTGTCTAAAGTCTGTAACTTCTATGACTTCTGTCACTGAGTGAAACAAGGGTGAAGAAAGGTCATGCATTGCAGTATTCTGCCCTCACACCTTGATTCCACTGGGCACATCACGTTGATCCGTCCTCCACAGGGCTTCATGCCCCACCAGCAGCATTTCAGAAGCGGAGTGTTTTGCTCACCTGATTATGTTGACTTGCTCTGATTTTGTTGATTTGTGGCAATGACACCCCCCCCCCCAAAAAAAAACCCCCAAAAAACAAAAAAACAAAACAACCTTTTGACTTACAAGGCCCTAAACAACATTGTTCACTGAACAACATATTCAAATTTGAAACATCCTTGACTGGAGCTTCATCTGAGACGACATCTACTCTTTATTTCCTTTCACTGGATGATTTCATGTTTTCTAATCATGAAACAGATTTCTGTTGCATGGCCTAATTTTTAGTTCCAATCTGGCTCCTGAGTAAGTGTTAAAAATCAGACCTGTCTGCTTACTCAGATCCGACTATGCCGTCACTATCATGACAGGGAGTCGATTTGACGTCATTAACGTCATACTGTTAATACACTTATTGTTGGTCACTGCTGTTTGGCAGACCAAAGAGTCAGCAGTGACAACAGAAATAAAAGAACAAAAAAAAAAAACAAAAGCTAAAATTCAGTCAAAACCTCACCAGAAATGTGTTCAAATCAAGTGGGAGAAGAGTGGGTAAGAGAATGGACGTGGACGCTATTGTTACTCCATACACGCATGACTTTTCACCATCACTGACAGTTCATACTGGTGGGGGATATGGCTTACATCCTGAATAGACATGAACAGTCGTCTGGAAATTCAACATATGAGCAGCATTTATAAACTGAGCAGGCAGACCTGTTGTGTAGATGTAGTTATTCTTGAACGTTGAGGCTACGTATGGAATCTATTCATACAAAGGATTATCATTAATGTGTTTTTCTGTCACTCAAAACGTGACCCTGTCCGTGTCAATGTGCCCGGTTTTCTGTTACTTTTTGTTCTCTCTGTAAAAAGGATTAACTAAGACTCTATCTGAGCCAGGAAAACATCGAGATCAGACAAAAAGTCGTCTCCAGGGTTACACCCCGGCTTCACCTGTGTGTAGCACTGTGAACTCAGGTCATCACACTCCCCTCGACAGACATGAGCTGACTGCACAGAGCTGTGTTACTCTGTGTGCTTCACTGTACGCCCGCACATTTCTCTATTGTTAGTTTGTTTATCTGTTTTGCTCCAATTGCTTTGCCATCATAATCCTTTCAGACACCAAGCTGATGCTCCTTTACATGTGCAAAATTGCTGCAAAAAAATTCAGTTTGTTTGTTCTGTTGTGTTCACAACTTAAACATTGATTCAGGGCATATTAAACTTGTACTTAGAGGAAGAACTAATCTGATTAGGAGCATAGCTGACTCTCCTCAAATGAAGCCCGTGTGTTTGTGTTAAATATTTGTGTTAGCACATTTAACAAATATCACATATTTTGTTTCACCTCTTAATCCATCAACAAACATGTAAAAGTTCACCAATGTGTCAATATGATAATTACCAACAAGACTAAAATAGATGAAATTAGATTCAATTTAAAGCTGCAGATTGGATTTCTGGGCATATTTCCGTGTTTGGTGCTGCTATTCTTGTTTCTGAAGATAAAGTCAAACACAGTGACTTCTTGTTGGTACATCTCCAGCAGAAAACAGCTGTGGCGTTTAACAAAAAGACAAAATATTCAGCAGCATGAACCATCGAGCTAAATGTCATGTTCTGCCCCAAGTCCATCAGAATCAAAGAGTAAAGGCTTTTTCTATTTGCACCAGCAGTCAGCAATCACCCTGTCAGATCATACAATCAAAATCCATAATAGAAGATAAAGAATACATAGTCCTCTGTGTGTAGTCGACTCAGATGAATGTTTGACGAATTTTTTTCACAAATAGAAAGTGTCCCACTCTCTTGGGGAACCTTTATACTGTGTGATTTTGGGCTGTCTCAGTCCAGAGTTGACAACTGTGTGAGAGACACAGTGAAATATTTGGCCGTTGATAAAAAACGGTGGACTTCTATTGTGAGATGACGGCACCGATAGCTGATATACAGCTTTGGCGACAAAAAGATGGGCTGCATCAAAAATTCTCAGACCAAAATCCCTCAGTGTGACTGCTCAGTACATGATCATTACTTAATGATGTAAGTATTCGAGGGCTGTACTCAGTGTAAACTGTTTTACATTCAAAACTCTATTGAGGTGTTCATATGTTTTGTCATTACCCTTAAAAATCCTTAAACAAAATCAATCCTCAGTTTGAATCAAATGACTCCCTGGATGTAATGAGTTATTGTGCTAGGCTGCTCTGATAAAGGAGAAATATGTAAAAAAATACAGTGTAATTTATCATGAAATTACCATGACGAAACATGCTTGTGAGGAAAACTGAAATACTGGCTTCTCAACTACACTACAGCCGTACTGTGCTGTCTTTTCCAGGAAAGAATAACTCTTTTAATTGCCTGTTTGATGTTAATTATAGTGTTAAAATCAATGCTGGATGGTTGCAGAATCAGTAAGCATTTGTTTACGGGTCATGAGAAATCATTAAATATGTTTTAGAAGTTGTAAATGTTTGCAACAGTTAAATTGAGCAATATGTTGAGTCAGGAAGACAGGCAGTCACTGAACTTAAACTCCAGAGTTTATAGTTTTAGAGTGGACTTGTTTTATGGATAACAGCTTTAACTTTACATTGACAAACAATGGACAGTTATAAACAGCTGATCAAGTTACTTGTCATCACTTGTCATTGTCAAAATGTGTTGTGATCGTCTTGTGTTCCTGGTCAGTGTCCATGCAACCGGCAGGTCAACTACCTGGTCAACGAATCTGTGGAGGAGGCAGTTTGCTTCAACCATATACTGTGTATTAAAAAAGGATTCGAGCTATTTCAAATACCTTTTATGGCTGCATTTCACTGTTTGGACTGCAGTACTCATTTCTGATCACTAGGGTCATTTCTACTTTAATACAAGTGCATGAGTCTCTTTGTGTATGGCAAGCAGGAGAGCAAAGTGATTTTTGACTGCACTGGAAATACTGTTTTTGAAAGGCTTTTAGCCAACAAATATGGATTGAATAACAATTTTGTTAAATAAAAAACATCTTTTTTCAATAAATTGTAACTTTCAGACTTTACAATGCTCCGGACTTATTAGAAATACTTGGATCACACCCATGGGAAACAATCCTACACAGCCACCACTGAATCCTACAAATAATATAATACTAATAATATTAGTGTACCTTAACCATAACTGCAACTGTGCAGAAATACTTGGTTTAAACTGAATGAAAATAAATAAATAAATAAAGCTGTCCAGCATTAAAATGTTCCTTTAGAATTCAAATGTCAACATTATGAACAAAACTTTGGAGCTACGAACTATTCAGTGCGGTCTTAAAGTATTCACACTTGTCATCATTACGAAGATGATCACGTCTGCTTTACAGCTCTGAAACAACAGTTGTGTTTTTCTACATCTAACACAAACACAGCTACAGTGTGTGCTTCTGTAAGAGCATGTGCATGCACAGAGAGCAGCAGCAGCAGCAAGGACGTGCGTGATGAGATATTATTTACCGTCTCTTCTTCCAGGGGATTTTCAGCTGCTCTAGCTCTCTCATCGCTATGGTAACAATGGTGCTGCAGTCCGGAAGCCATGTTTTATGTTTTAGTGGCGTGATGACCTACTGTTTGAGTGGTTTCAGTGCAAAAGGGGTCTGAAGTGAGAAACTCCTCCGAGACCCCGAGATCATGAAAGTGCCCTTAAACAAAAACATCAAGAGAAACCTTCTAGTTCTCTGACCGCCCACACAAGACCGCTAGTCTCTGTGTCTGTTTATCTCTGATCTCTTTTTCTCTCGCTCACTGTTTGACTCTGGCTTTTTATAAAATCCATTTCTCTGTGTGCTCCTTCATTACTGTACATGCCACTGCTCTAAAGCTTTTACACACATGCAGTACATTCTCTGCTTCTTTTCTGATGTGAAATCTTTCCTGGAGGTTTGTTAAATGTAACTGAATTTCAGCCTGCCCGTGAACGAGAAGCAGAGACATGAAATTAAATTTAAAAAATATAAATTTGACTACAACAAGCTCCCGGCTATCACTGTTGTGCTCCCGTCTCTGCCTTGACACAACCTCTCCTCCCCCTTCCTTCCTCCTCAGACTGTGATTTCCACAGTAAATGTTCCCTCTCAGCAGAGTCAGCCATGGGTGGCGGTCGGGGGGACATGGACAGCCGCTGTGAGGCATGCTGGGTAATATGGGTAATATTTTCTGATGAACAGACAGGCCCAAGCCTCCTGGAACTTGGCCTTTTACTCAACCTGCCAACTGTCCCCCCATCTGCATCTCCATTTTCCTCCTAATCTCTGCCAGATATCTCTCCAAAATCCATCAATTTCTATTAACCATGAAAAATTCTTCATTCAATTTTCTGAATTGTGACAGATATTACTTTATCACATTTGTTCTGCATAGACTGTACCTCTTAAACTCTGTGAAACTTTTATTAACCACAATTTCCATCATGAATTTTCACAGTATTCATTTTTCCTGTGACTTTATATAAGACATTAACCTCAGTCAGTTAAATCAGTGTCTCGCCGATCGCTGCGGTAGATCAGATCACAGAGAATTGCATATTCGTGTGTATATGGAAGGGATGGTAAGGATGTGTCCCTACTAATATCCACTGATTTGTCCCTCGCAATAATTTTGATCAAAAAAATTAAAATATACTGTTGTCTATCAGTGTTGAGTCCAGCACTGGGTCTGGGTGACTCATAATGCTGTGTGACGGGTAAAAATATATTTATAGCAATTCAGAGGTGAAAGCGTGTGTAAAAATGAACTAGTTGTGGGTAGGCAGCAGGAGAAAGCAATAATACAACACATACAATAATAAATTGTTTTCCCTGGAGAAATCAGAAATGAAAATGATTGTGTTCTATTTTTCACATTTAAATCTGCCAATTAGTCTAATCAGGTGGCAGAACACAATTCTTGACTCCATATTCTGCAAAACAATGGGATGTCACCATCTGATTTAACAGCGATGGAGGCTAGCTGATGCCTAAAATGGACATGAAGGCAAAAATAGACACCAAATTGGGACAATACATCATTGACGGCCGAGTCAGACGTCTGAGAGAAATTTGGTGTGTACAACGACTGTGAGAATTACGTTGTCAGTGGCCTTACGGCTTGTAAAAAGTTTCAAAAAGTATTAGCTTTTAATAGCAACAAGCTAGGATCATTGGCACCATGGAAACAGATCGACAGCTGCAGAAACACAGCTGTTGCGCCAGTTGAGAACATAAGTGAGTGACTGTGTACGTGTTTAATCACAGCTGCGGGTCGCATCGTGGGCATTATAATCACAGTTCTGGGCGGGTGCAGATTTGACTTTGAGATAAGTGCGAGTAATGGGATGGTTCTGGTTCTCAGCTTTGTGGGTGCCAGTTTGGGTGGCTTTGCAAAACTGGGGCATGCAGAACTCTGTTAGTCTACCTACAGCTATGGGTCTCTTATTACAGCCAAATTACTTAATATATGAATTAAGCATCAAGCGACAAATCTTGCAAGTCATTCAGACCATCAGGGGCAAATGAGAAATATAGATGAATTCCAATAGTGTAAAATTAGTCAGTGCTACTCTGGCAGTAGCACAGCATCTGTCCATCGATCCTTGCACCATGCACCGAAGACTGACACCATTAATATCCAAGTGTGTATGTTCGTGTACAATTAGCGTGAACACATGAGAGACAGCTGTGGGAAACTCTCCTCTTGTGAGGCCTTGTGTTCATTCAAAAAATACTAAAAACTGAGCAAATTGCACTCGTGTGTTTGTGTGTAGAAAATGACATTCCTCGGTGTGTGAGGGCAGTGTCCACATGTGTGTATGTGTGTGTGAAACAGGGAGGAGGAGAGAGTAAATTCATCCACATAGTCTCAGCAGCAGCTGCCTTGTGGCCTCCATCCAATAACACTTCTAATAAGAGTCCAAACCAGCCAATCAATGCCATTATTGCTTGTAATAGAAACATCTATTTCTATAATGAGAGCCTATCATAAATGCCCTTGTTGTCCTGGACTGCTGTAACTTAACAGAAATACCATTTTGCAGTGAATACTAATGTAGAGACACACTGACTATTCATTTTTATTCACTAAAAAGTGGTTACAGTGGTTGCAGTCCTACAGCTGCAGCACCAGGATCTGCAACCATGAGACACGCTTAATCCCCTCCAGCTGACGATGACCTCTAACATCCCAGTGTAATAGAGCAAGTGATCATTGGAATTTCCTGTCTGGAGTCACTGAATGACTTTGCAAAGTGTGAATATTGCAAAGAAGTCATTAATTCCCATTTTGCAATCAAATGCACTGCTATTCCAGATGTGTCTGCCAGGAGAAGCAGGCCTGCTACAACCAAGATAATTAATGTTCAAATTGATAAAAAAAAAAAAAATGTTTTGTAGGCTCATTCTGAATATGATGCCTGCAACTTTTTTTAAAAAAAAGTTGGGACAGAGGCATATTTCCCACTGTGATACATCACCTTTGCTTTTAACATCACTCAGTTAGCATTTGGGAACTTAATGGGATCTTCACAGATGTGACAGTTACCCATGATGCCGTGGGCACTAACACACGTCCATACCATCACAGATGCTGACTTTTGAAGTTAGCGCTGGTAACAATCGGGATGGTCCCTTTTCTTTCTAGAAGAAAAGTCACAACGTCCAATATTTCCAAAAACAATATGAAACGTGGACTCATCAGACCACAGCACACATTTTCACCTTCTGCCAGTCCATCTCAGATGAGCTTGGGCCAAAGAGAAGTTGGCAGCATTGCGGATATATGGGTTTCGCTTTGCATGGGAGAGTCGTAACCTGCATTTGTAGATGCAGCAAAAAAATGTGTGTACCAACAATGGTTTCACTAAATGTTCCTGAGCCCATGTAGTATCCTTTAAACAGTTATGTGGGTTCATAATGCAGTTGTTAATGCAGTGAGGGGTCAAAGGTCACAGGCATTGGATGCTGGTTTTCATCCTTGTCTGTTACGGGCAGAAATTTCTCTAGATTCTCAGCATCTTTTAATCATATTATGGATTGTAGATGATGAAATCCCTAAATTTGTTGAAGTTCTGAGTTGATAAACGCTGTCTTTAAACTGTTAGGCTATTTGTCCATGCAGTTTTCCACCAAGTGGTGAACCTCGCCCAATCCTTGTTTGTAGCTTTTCGAGGATGGCCCTCACGTACCCAATCATGATTATATCACCTATCAATTAATGTGCTGGTCCAAACAGGTGTTTTTGTGCATTTCACAACATACCCAGTCTTTTGTTGCCCCTGTGAGGTGTGTTATTTTTAAATTATTATGCAGTGGTTGTACTGGCCGAATTGAATTTAAATGGGACTTTATGTGGACACTGAACTAACTTTGACACCCCTAGTATAAAGAAGCAGTGCTTTGCCCTGCAAGTTAACAGGGATATTCTGGACAGCACTAAATGGCATGAAAGGGTATCTCCAACCTTCAGAAAGCCACATTGAAAACCTTTCAAGGCCTTTGTAATGTTTTGTGGAATTATATAAGGGCAAGTTAAAAGACAAACTAAACACGGCTGGAACGCCAGCTTCTTACTGATACAGCATAACTAATTAGAATGGTGATACCTATGAATGAGCTGCATATGAAAACAAAAGACACCAAGAAAATAAATGTTATGAGGCATGAAATCAAATTGGGTTTAGGTTCAAAGCTGGCAGCATGCATATTGTTTAACAACCCCCTTTTCTCTTAATAAAAATATACATCCAGGGTATATAATCACTAATTAGCTGACAGTTTAATACTTCTGTTCAGCCACCGGCAGTTGGTTTCAGTTGAACATGCTGTTGCTAATAGCAACCCCTACTGGCAAAGTTCCAGTTCCAGCTGTTTAAAGCCCCATTCGGACAGGAACAGGAAACATGGGGGTAATGAAATATTCACTGTTCTCCTCTGTAATTTAACTAATTGTTCCGGACGGCCTTCTAAGCATCACATAATTACAGGATATGGCCTATGATACACATTCTGCAGGAATAGGTAAAAGAGAAGACCAGTGTCGACCTGTAGCTTACATTAAAGCAGCCCATTCAATGAGCCTTTACAGGGTCTGGCTCTCCTGATGGCTTTAATTTCTTTCCATCATCGTATTGGTTCCCAAATATGGTGTTAACATGTTTCTGTCCCTGCCCCTTTCCAAAGCTTGGCCAACTTTCTCTTTTCCTGTTTCCTGTACTTAGATATGCCATGTGTCACTTGCATCTATGTTGGAAAGAAAAAACGAATTTTGAAGATGGTTAAAGTTAGTTAGCTATCTGATACTTAGCATAAGTAGCTAACAGTAGCTAACTAGCCAGTTATTCTACAATTGTTTGTTATCTAGCTAGTGTTTTGCTAACCTAACAGAGGGTGCGACTATATATAGGCCTATATGTTGCTTTAACAGCTCCCCCAGCAACGTTGTTCAACCAATTTAAAAATCTATTTTCCTTTTTAACACCCTGCAGATGTCCCTCAGACCTGCAGGCTCCCAGCTTCACTGCAGCTTTTTTCTCTACCCTTTTTTCTATATAAAGAAATCATAATGTGTCTCTCTGTGTTGTGTTGTCTTTTGTTATATGAAAAATATGTTATAAATAATTTTGTTAAGTACATGTATGTTAACATGCTTCTCAATTTTTGTTGTTGTCAGCAGTTGTTTGGATCACAGCAGCTGGTTTCAGTCAACATTCTGTTGCTATACCAACCACTACTAATAGTTTAACAGTTAAACATATCACCATTTCAGATCTGCATCCAAGCAAATGTTGACAAAAATCCTTTATCTATTGTCCAAAGGTCCTTCTTGTAGCATTCTGTTTTCTTACAGCTGTTTGATTTAGTAGTGGTGGTAGTCTGCAATCAGTGTAGTGCTAACCAAACGATTCTGTACACTGGCTGTCAAAGGTCACACAGAGCACATCTGGCACGTTGCAAAATACAAGGTGCACTACACTGCCTTTGTTTTAAAGAAAGAGCAGTGTGGTGCATTTTTCCCCCTTTGGTTGCCATTGTTGCTGGGCAACCGCTGTATCAGCTGCCCTTAGCCTAATCGTAATTTTGCTGTGAAGTTAACTCAGACCTGTGCCTTTATATTTTGGTTAGCCAGAAGTAGGAAATTTCCCAGTTAGTAGACAGTTAGCTATCAAAACATCTAAAAAGTGGATGTAGGCAGACGGCAACTGCTCTGGCTCTGGTTGAGGGTGAGAGACTCCTCAGAAAAAGGAGAAATTACAGGGCAGCTCGCCCAGGGACAAAGTTGAGCTAATGTTAGTTTAACACAAACCATGAACTGTATATTAACAGTTATTAGTACAGTTCAAATGAATGAAAACAACTTACCCAAATCTCAAGTATTATACTTATTTGCCCCAAGGCTGTTGTTTCTGTTCAAATCCTTAGTGGTAATATTTTATTGCTCTGTGTAGCCAACAACAGCCATCACTAGTTTGTCCTCCATGAACATCTGTAAAATGTTGTCCTCACCACCAAAGGAGACTCATCTGTTAATTAATAATCTAATTGGACAATGGGGGAAAAACACATGAATGACCTTGGGCACTTTTGTACCTGAGTTGAAGCTACTGAAGTCGAAGTGTTGAGGTTGAAGTGAGGTGTACCAAACGGCTGAAAAGTGAGGCACCTGGGGCACATGAGCAGCGTGCAAAATGCTCACTTCCAATAGAAAACCACTGGAAAAAGATGCCTCTCACTGCCAGTGAGATGATTGATCTCTATTTTTAGAACTGTGGACATAAATGTTTACTAGATTAATCTGTGTTGTAAATGCTACTGGAACTTAATGTTGATTGGGATGTTGGCCCGACTCCATTTCTTGCACTACGCTGGCGCCAGGCAAGCTGGCAACATAACCGGACTCAGGGTGATGAGGCATCATGGCGAGGTGAAGAGACCAAAGAGGACTTTAACAGAGGAAGCTAAGGACAGAAAATGAGAGAGTGACCAAGCAAGAGGCTGCCAGACAAGAGCAAATGTCGCACTGGCTTTTAGTCGCGGGCGAGAGATTCGTGAAATAAAATGCCTCAAGACAGATGCCAAGCTGGCCCTCTTCCTGTTTGACTAAGAAGTAATATTTGCTAGTGTACTACGTCTTGAGTCGTTTCACTTTTTTGATGGTTGGGTCTCTTAGCAAAGATGTTAACATGCTACGCTCGTAATCATAATAAATGCCCACGTACAGCTGTCTGTATTTATAACAGCAGTGTATAAGTGAGCCACATTGGGGGTGCTAAATCACAAAAAAATACCAAATCTTACATAATGCTGATTTCAAACATTATATTTATATGTATCATTTTTGAGCATTAAGACAATAAACTGTTGGCAAGTAGGCCAAATGAGTACTGAGAAGCAACCAGGACCAAAAAGTAAAAAAAAAAGCCTCAATCTCTTGGTATAAGACTATTTTAGAGTTATGAGTCCTAAAATCTCTTGAAAACTATTGAAAAAAGCAAAATTATATCCCTGAGATAAAGTGTCTTAGACATAGCTGCCAGAGTGAATAAATCCTGTCAGATTTGGAGATGAGAGTGTCTGTGTGTCTGTGATAATAAGTGGTAGCTTGTAAGGTTGTAAGGTCAGAGGGAAAGGGAGAGACAGAGACGGAGACACCAAAACAGAAAGACAGACGTAATCATATTTGACAGAGAGGGGAGAGATAGAGGAGAACCATTTCTCTGGCTGTTCTGTGGTGTTCTGCTGCCATCACAGTGTGGGTGCATGACTCAGTGATGTAACAACCTCCATTCAATATCCCAATAACACCGCTGCAACAGACACAACCTCCATTCACCAGCCTTGACCATAAAGATATCTATCATACGCTGATCAATACACTTCTCATCTTTATGGTCAACACAACTCAGACTGAATAGAAGTTTACCTACCTGAATTCGATAACATTAAGCTGTGCTGACAGAATAGTACTACTGCTCTGGCAATAAGAAGTCTATCTGTGTCACACAACCTCTGACTTTTAAGTAATGAGAGTTTCTACATATATATATTTTCACCTAGAAGACAAAGATAAGAATAGTTTTGATTTTAGAAGTCTGACTCATCGGATGTAGACTGAGTATATGCTTGACCTTTGTCTACCTATTTCAGGCAGCATCTGCTCTCTGCGTGTTGCAGTTTTTAAAATCCCCGTCACTTAGGTTTGGTGACTGAGTCTCGCTCACACTCTCATCCACTGGCCAGAGGATGAGTGACAGGAAAACAACCTGTATAGCCAGACTATTTTCACATCTAACTCAGACTTATGAATTCATTTCAACCATGCCAGAGTTTGTGATCGCTGGAACAGTGGAAATGCTTCCAAAAACAATTTCATTGAGTTTTATTTTGCTTCTGACTGTCAAGTCTGAATGAAGTGTGTTTTTTTACGGAGTTAACAAGGCAATTAGAGAGGAACTTGAATTCTTGAGATGTTCAGTTGTATTTTTCAGTTTAATATGGAAAACAAGTGTGAGAATATTTTGACATTTTGTGGCTGCTTGGAGAACTTTAAAATATTACCAAACAGTTCCCTTCGCCACAGGAAACAACAACAACCTCTGAGCTAGCAGACTACATGCTAAAAGTGGTAGGTTACCACCTGATTGTTAGTGGTATGAACATAAACAAGCTAGCAGCTGTTCCGTGTTCTTTTGCGTGGATTTAGTCATTTTAATTCCATGACTTGCCCACATGCAAGGTCCAAAGTTACAAAGTTACCCCCAACACAATTTTTCAGGGCCAGGTCGCTGCACCCTGGGCCAGAGCATTTTCCCCTGTAGCAGAATGATCATTTGTGGAGCCAGACATTTTTCTAGCTCTAATACAGAGCTGTGGAGATAGATCAGGCTATGTAAGATGATTTCACATAGCTAAGAGTAACATGGTAAAGGCATTAATACAGACAGCTGGCTCAGTGTTTTTCAGCTATAATTCAATATTTTTTTTATTATAGATTAATCAAAAATAAAAAGAGGGAGACATTTAACTGAAACTAAACGTGCCATTCCATGCAAATATTCAAAATGTATGAAGTCCAGAAATTGAGTTTTCAGTTTTAATTTAAAACCACCTTCAGGAGAAAGTGTTAGAAAACAACAGCTAATTAATTACAAGGGTCAGATATATAAACAGAATGTACACATAATAATGGTGCGTAAGTAATTTCCCAAACATTAACTTGCATTTCATTAAAGAAGATTGTCTGATGAGAATGTGCACACATCATGCATACTGCACACCAAGTGGACATTTTTGTGTGATAAATTTTGATCATACTTTACGCATCCGTTTATCCATCAGTGTGTGCCACTTTGTTAAGTTTGATTTGAGCACTATTAACAATCATTATCTTTCTGACATTTAAGACTCATAAACGAGATATCATGGTGGTTCACAGGTGTACGTAAGGAGTTAAACATATACTATATCTGCTACAAAGCACTACACGTGTGTAATGGTCTCCTGTCCCTATAATTGTGTGTGTGGTTGTACATGTCCCCCAGCATCCATCCTCAAAATGTGGTTTTCTTTTCAACATAGACGTGTCCAGCACATTGAATATCTAAGTACAGGATAAAGGGGTTCCACATGGTACCAAGCTTGAGGGGTGGGACTTAGGAGGGGTTGAATTCCACTTTGTCCTTTCTGCCTAAAGACATGTAGAGAAAGCATATGGATGATATGAAAACAGATTATTAAGTGAATGTCTGCACCTATTTATGACTAACTATAGAGGCTGAAAAGAGCCTTGTACGTATGAGTACAGTTCCACAATGATTACCACATGGCTTTATAACTGTGATGAAAATGATGCATACACGTATTTCTGTCCTTGTGCGTAAATGGAGGTTTTGTCATGAGCCTACAAAGGGTTTTTGTGTCAGCTGAGCTGACTGTTCAGTGGCATTAATGAGTCTGATGACAGTCCAAACTGTTTGTAAAGTAAATATCTTAATATAACTCAGACCTTTCCTGTAACAATAAGTGGCAGATTTGTTGCTTCGTTGTGACCTTTGAGTTGTTATGCCACAGACAAATCGATTAAGAAGAGTGCAGCTTTGAGATGTATCATTTTTCTAATTTTAATCTAATTCAGATGACTAGTGTGATGGACAAACAAACAAACAAACTGATACAGACTGATCCCATGCTGGTCTCCTGCTGCCACACAGAAAAGAAAACACTTTGATTCTAAAAATATGATGGCCATGTTACAGAATGACAAATAACTCTTGAAAAATGACAGATAATGTAGAATTAAATCCAATTAAGGCACGTTTTCATGCTGACAAAGCGGTGACATTCTTTTTGACAAAAGTACTTGACAGTCTGTTGTGCAGCTGTGTGGACAGCACTCATTAAATAGTAAAGGATGAAATGCAGGGACGCTTAATGTAAAGGAAAACTGGGACATTTTGGGAAATTACACTATGTTGTTACCAGCAGTTATATGAAAAGATCAATATTAATATAATTTTTATCTGTTTCGCAAAGAGATAGGTCCAATATTTGTTTAGCCTGGCTTAAAACCAAACTTTCAACAAGTCCAAAGCTGCCATATGTACATGTACATTGTGTACTTTACACATTTGTCATAAAAGAATGACACATTTTGGTCTAATGAGCACTTAGCTGTGGTATTGGAGGTATTACTTCACCCACTGGTTGTGTGCAGCTTCTCAAAAGTCCTGTCAACGCTGCTGCTGAAAGGCCCTGCACAGCCATGGTCCACCCACACACGTGTTAATTATTGTGCCTGATCAGATTCTCAGGACTGTGTAGGCGTTTACAGACTGACAAATTAAACCTTTATTCGGTGTTATAGACACATGGAGTCAGGTGACGTAATTCCAGCATAACTCTTCACACCTTCAGATTCAGCAGAGGTCTAATCAGCCAGAATCACTGACCCCTGCGTGAGAGTACAGGGCCTTTAAACTTTTTGATACGTCTCAACTATAACTTACCTGATTAAGGCTGAGACAGTACATTTATCTCCCAGTCTGATATTACTAACGATACCTGGGTGCCAATTTGATGTGTGTTGCGATTTAATAGAATTTATTGCAATTTTTGTTCACTTTTTTTAACCCTACACCACAGGAAAAAGTTAGTTAAAGTTACACTGAATTAGTATCATTAGTACCACCTGTCTTTACCCTGATACTTCTTATCAGTATGGCTTCTGTTAAAATGCTATCAGTATTTGAGTTTTAAAAATCTGATAACAATATATCAGTCCATAATATTTTTCTTTTTGTATAAACTTACAGATTTAACGCACCATCTTAATAAAGATTTTTTTTTGTTTGTTTTATAAAGAATTGTGATTATAATACTTGTCAGTTGCAGTCTATTTCTAAATGCCCTCAAGCCTAGTGTTTCTGTAATGTTTTGTTACTTATATACACCAGTACAGTAAGATTTATCCAAAACACAGAGATATGGATTCCAGCAGTGGTTCTCAACCCTGTCCTTTGTGGACCCCTTTTCCGTCATTAAGTAAACTGACCACCCCTGACTGAGTTACATATTTTATAGATATTCCATAATGTATTCAATGCACCTGAGTAACTGTATGGAACAACTGATAGATAGTAAAATTAGTAATGAATGCAGCAACTTCAGGTAGTTTGTGTAAAACAAAGATTTGGATGGATCTTAAGTGGATTTCTTCCTGTGAATATTACATCAGAGATGAGTTTTCTTAATATTTTTTGGAACTTTTTACACAATTATCTGTCTGTATTCCTTTCTAATTTTTTTAAACCTTACATACTTAATAGGTTTCTCTTTTGACAAATTACGTGTTTTCCTCACTCTGATGCTTGACTGTTGTGCTGTCATCTCTTTGGTCATTTTAACTATGTGCTTTTCTAATGTAGGATGAGGCTCTTTTGCAGAGACTGGAGGCTCTGTGAATATAGATTGTGTTCACCGTGCCCTTATCCTGTCAGATTTTTTTTAAACTTTATATCTCAAATAATAACCTGAACTTTGAAGTAATAATTTCATTTAGCTTTCTGGCATGCTGTATATATTTTTGAAAAGCTTTCTTGCACCCCTTAAAATCAAGAAGGCCTTGCGACCCTGCCTGAAGCTTTAGAAATCCCTTGTGGGGGTCATGATCCCCATGTTGGGAACCAGTGGATTTCAAGGGCCATCTTGGTTCCCAGGAACAGACAACCATAAATCTGAGGCGGGACTTTGATGTAATGATGTCTTTGATGTAATGATGGCTATCTTACTAGATAAAAATCCTATTTACAAGATAAGGATTACTTTGTGTCAATTGGTAATTTTGAGTGTGAGCAAAAAAAAAAAAAAAAATAAAAATAAAAAATCCATGGCGAGTTCCTCAAGGGTCCATTCTTTGCCCTCTTCTTATTCATGCCCTTGCTCAGATTATGGAGTATTATGGCACCTCCTACTATACTTATGCTGATGTTACATGACTCTACATAACAGTGTCACCACTTGAATACAGTTCCCTACAGTTGTTGTGCATTCAACAAATCAATAAACAGAAATGCCAGAATTTTCCACAACTGAATACAGAAAAAAACTCAGATAATCGTTTTGGCCCCAGAGAACAAAGGCTTAAAGTCATGGCTCACACTGAATTCATGACACTAACATCTACAACATCTGTCTTTTAAATGCAGTTTCTTTAATTATTTAACTATTTATCTGTTTGCTTTTGCATTTTGTTTTTTCAGTCTTTTAAATTCAAGTTTTCTTAACGTATCATTTATTTATTCAATTACTCTGAAAGCGCTTTGAATTGCCTTGTGTCTGAAAGGTGCTATATCAGTTAATTTGCCTTCCCTAGCTAACAGTACACAGCATGACAACAAGACCATTTCTGAGCTGTATTTTTCCTCTTTTAATGTGTTTGTGTTAAAATAATCTCTCTGCTCTGAACGCCCAAACATTAGACTGATATTAATCTTCTCACCTAAATTCAAGTATGTCAGCAAACAGGCCTATTTTCACAAACGTTGGAGCATTAATTTGAAAAATATTAACAATCTGCACATTAATCACAGACACACTGTTCAGCGGAAAAGCGACCTGGTGGCTTTTTTTTTCTAATTTAGAGTCAAAACAGAGCTGGATTCTTTTAGTCATAATGGAAAGTGGGTATTTAATCCACCGGAACTGGTTCAAAGACCACAAAATAAAACATGTGACTGAGTGTGTCTGTGGATCTTTTATAGCTTGCCTTAAGTTACCCTCTGTGCCTTGTGTGTGTGTGTGGGGTGGGGTGGGGAGGCTCAGGGGGAAGGCATGTATTTGAGTGTGCGATGTTCAGAGTGGCTCAAAAGGTCCAGGCGGTTCAGAGCTAACAGACTGGAAACTTGACCATGCATCTCTCGACAAAGTCTACTCAACATATGGATTATAGATGGAGTTCAGTAAAGGTCAGGTTTACTGCGAGCAGGCCTCCTTTCAGCTGTCTGTTTAAGTGCGGCTTGAACAGGGAGTGTGGACGCACAGTCATAACTCAGACCGCACTTAGCAGTCAACTTTGATTGACCTGAGGTTTCCTCTTCATAAATGGTTAAAGGGAGAGGCAGATAGAGATGGTAGGAGTTGAGTAAAAGAAAACGAGCTGGTAGGAGTACTTCAAACTGAATTATTTCATTCTGTCTAACAAAGTGTCGGTCTGTCTGCCAGCAGATGGATAATACTGAGCTCCGCTGAGACAAAAGTACCTCGCTGATTTCCTTATGAGCATGGAGATTATGTAACAAGCTCTGCTCTGAACACAGATATGTATCATGTAAAAAAAATAACCGAAGCTCTCAGAAAATGACTAATAGCACAAAAGACCGCGGCACTGCTTTAACTGTTCAGACTAAAGGCGCTGTCGAGGAGTGACTTTGTAACCTAGTGAGCTAATTTGAATGTTATACATCATCCATTGTGTTGACAAGTCTGCTGTTATTTTATTTTGTGAAGTTTGAAGTTATGCATTCCTGTTTTTTGAACAACAGTTATTCTGTGTTGAAATAAATTAACACAATGTTCAGGCTCTTTGTTAGTTGTTCTGACATATTTCAAGTCAATACCAAATTTGCCAACTGTGGAACAGGCCACTTCATGCCCAAAAAGTATATATTTAACATATTAAATTTATATCTTAAACATGTGTTGACTACAGGCTTGAGCTAACAAGAAACATATTTAGTTGGGGCATGAATAGCACTACAGACCAGAGAAAAAATATGAATTTTTAATTTTGGGGTGAACTTGTTCCTTTAATATAAGTAGCGACACATGATCCAAACATTAGATTTTGAGGATTAAGAGTGAGATAATGTAGGTTTTGAACTGATATGTACTGCAGCAGAGTCCAGTTTATCACGTGTACTGTTTGAGTTTTTCAGTGTGACTGAGCGGAGGCTAAAACTGTGAAAGTGCTCAGCTCTCTAAAACACCAAACGAGCAGCGTGTGCTCTAATGTGGCTGTGGGTTACAGCGGCTGACTCAGCTGTAATGAGACATTAATGAAGATGTTAGGTAATTTGGGCTAGCGAGGGAGGGAGGGAGGTGGAATAGGGAAGGAGAGCGGAGGAAGGAAGAGGCAAAGGTAGGGAAGCACCAGCTGCTTTTCCAGATGATGATCTGCACGGGGACACGCAGCTGTCCTCTTCACCCGACTCTCCTCCCCCTCCATCTCGTCCTCCTCCCTTCTTTCCTCTCTACACCACCCTGCGGAAACTGCTTCAGCAAAACGACTTTAATGAAGATATATTGCCACAACTTAGGCTTGATCCTTTGTATGCCACACAGATCAAATCCCCTCCACGCACACACTCCACTCCCTCTTAAAGCGTGGGCAAGAGCATTTCCCTCTATCTCCATCATGCTGGACAGCTCCCCACTCTGTCAGTAATGTTTATGATACTCTTGAAAGGAGAGCTGGCAGAGGCTGCTTTGAGTGTGAGAGCAGTAAATACCACAAATGAAACTCAATAGATGGACTGCGGTAAAGAAGAGCAGTGACTTCCACATGCATTTATCTTAAATATGGACTCACAGACAATAATATGCATGCATTTGAACACACAAATGAAAAGCATGTGCTAAATACCATAATAAAAGAGAAAAACCAAAGAGAGAAATGACGTAGAAAGAGGATGAAAGAGTGGAGCCTAACCCTATATTCTTATAAATGGAAAGTGGAATTGGTAAGACTGAATGAAACACATAAAAATGAAGAGCTCTCTGAGGTTGTAATGACTTTGGAAAATGATGAGGACACGCATCAAAGCTTCATTAATCTTGAACGTCTTGGTTTGAAAATATTTATTTAGTTCTGAAAGAAATGCTGATGAAGCGTTATAAGTACTGGGTGTGCGCTCTCTTAAGGACATAACAATGACACAGCTCTCTGATTGGTTGCATTTGTTCATTATGCTCAAAAAGCTGTGAAAATAGGAAGCATGGAGCAGCAAGGAGGCGAGCCGATTTTCATGTCGACTCCACCAGCTTTGAATGGTGTCCTTTCATAACCTGTGCTCTCATTAACTGCAATCTGGAAGAGTGTGTCTAACTTGATTCTTTGAGAGCGAGCTGCCATAATTTATCATTCATCAGTGGAATGTCAGCTGGAAAGGTTTGCAGAAAGGTTTGAGCTTCGTCAGCCCTGTCTCTGAGAAATTACCTTTATATGCAGCTAATTTGCAACCGCAAATGTTTTTGAGGGAAACATAATGCTGACCAAAATATGTTCAGGTTTAGGTTTATTAGGTTTATTTGTTCTACACATGAACAGTTTCTAAGAGAGGTCAAATTTTCTAAATCAAATGTTTGTAACTGCAGAGCATTTCTAAGTCTCTTTTTGTACATAGGCAATGACAGAGGAATCAATAAAATATCATCAATCATCATTCCACATAACTCCACGATATTTGATAGAAAACTGACCATGGTTTTACACAATGGGAGACAGAGATTCTTAGTCCTCTTACCCTTTTGGATTGTATATCTAGAGCTAAAACTGCATTCTTATATCACTTTAAAAATAAAAGGTACAGATATAACAAATGCTGATGTCAAAAATAGTCAACAACAGCAATTTAATAAAGAGAGGAACACTTAGTTCAGCAGCTTTGGAAGATGTTGCTAATTTAATAGAACACTTCTGCAGCAGCAATACTTTGTCCAAATAAATGTTTTCTATTAACACAATGTGCAAAATGTTCACTATATTTCATTTCTGTTTCCCTCCAAATTGGCAATCTCGCAATACAATTTCCAGTCGCAGTGACTACAGTAATATTCAAAAGTCAGCAGTGATTTGAGACATGAGATCTATTTAGTATTTTAACCAAACTGACAACCCCAGCCTTAACCAAAGTGTCAAATCATGATCCTTCCCAAAGCCTAATCAAAGTGCTTTTATTGCCTAACCAGGCCTGTCTAATTGTCAACCCTTGGGACAAATCTGATTCTGTAACAACCTCACTCCACTTCCTCTGATCATTTATAAATATGAAAGAAAAAAGTATATTTTATGAGTTTATTTAAATAAAAAATGTCAAAATGTCATTATTTTGAAAAAGTTTTTTTTCCCTGAATGTTTGTATATGTTTCTTTTCCAACTGTTGAAAACCAATGAGCAGAGGGAAAAAAATAGGAGGTGCATCATTTTACGGATTTATGATTGATCAGACATAGGAAATGTAAACATCCAGCCCCTTGATGTGTGTCAAATCTGGCTCTTTTGAAAAATTTAATTGAAAAAAAAAAAATGAATAGGTCTTGTCTAAACCTAACCCAACTCATCATATTCCCCTCCCTTAAAGCTACTAGTAGTAACTGTCTGATTATCAGTATGTTAATGAGACCTTTGCAAGAAGATTGGCTGTGTAGTTATTCTTAAAGTCCGCCATTGCATCACATTCTCTGTGAAATCAGAAAAAATAAGCCTGTGTTTACATTTTCCCAGGCAAAAAGTTTAGTGAGTCATATGCTAGCTAGTTAAAAACCTTGGACTGTGATGTTAAAGTCTGCCACTTTCCTTGCAAATCTCAGAGCATTACATAAATGTATTGTTTCAAGTATTGTTCCAGGCTTACATTACTTTGTCACCACAGTATAATTGCAAAAAACATTTCTTTATTTTTAACATACATACATACATAATTTCTAGATGGGATGGCTTTATTAATCTGTCAAGTTTGCATGTATCTCTCAGCTTGTTGGAGCGACTGTTCCCTGCATGTTTCTGTGTTTGTGTTTGTGTGTGTGTGTGTGTTGCTTACTGTTTATGGGTGTTTGTATGAGTGTTTGTGAGCGTCTCCTCAGACAGAAGAGTCATAACTCCAGCTCCCTGAGTCAGCTTACTGGATCCATTTTAATTGGATCAATTCAATTTGCCAACACAGACCAACATGAGACCTTTGAGGGGATACAGGTCCTTCAATTTCAATACAAGGGTATATAATGCCAACTATACTGCAGTACCACAGATCCACATGTAAATCCACATTCACAGAAAACAGACAATGAGATACTGTAATGACACTACTGGCAATCATACAAGGTCAGACCAAGTAAATTTTCTGTCTGACTGTCAACAGACACAAGTCTGAATCAAATGCAGTCAGATCAACATAAAGCCTGCGGGAACACAGGGTGAAACATGCATTGAAACAGAATAAATGCATGTCTTGTAACATTACCACCTTCTAAGATCATCTCAATCTGTTATGCACAAAGAAAATAAAAACAATTGAATAAACTGCTGTGAAAGAGCCAATTTGAAGCAGATGAGGAGTTGCTTTTCATATCAGTAAATAAAATTATTTTCCCCTTGAGGTCTGACCCTTACAAAAGAAGTTTAAAAAGGGTTTGTACAACCACAGTAATAATGTAAACCAAAGCCTTTCCTTGCACGGCATATTCACTTTTCATTAAAAAATGAATAGCCTATACAGCAAAACTATTTATATACAGCATGTAAGCCAGGATGTGTGGTCAAGGTAAGCAGTGCCTTGCCAGAACTAAAAGGAAATGTTGAGAGTATAATTTTATTAATTTTATTTGTTTATTTTATTTTATACTCCAATCAAACCAAGTAGAATACTTGTTAAAAGCACAATGCTGCGTTTGCCACAGCTTCATCCTAAAAAAGACTTGTCCTGAATCTTGAGGCAGCAGCTATCTGTGCCTTCATCTGCACCAACGCAAACCTTCTCACACTGTGCTGAATGATCAATATTGAGGCAGAGACCGATATTGTCTCAGCCACACAGTCACTGGCTGCTTAATGTCGTGTAATGTGACATCTACTCCTTCACACACTGGACCACGTCCCCTCCTGCCTGGCTTGCAGTGTACCTGTTACAGAAATGAGTGTGTGTGTATGACCATCTGTTATGAAATGTGTTGGGTGAGCCAGTTGCCAATGTAAAGTGAGCAGGTCATTATTGCAAAATAAACCCTCAAATAAGCCCCCAAATAAACCCTGCATCATCCTGTTGGGGTTTATTTTGCAATAATGACCTCCTCACTGTACATTATTCTGCGTATGACACTGTTACTTAACCTCCTCAAGAATCAATAATTTGATATGAAATATTAATTTCCACATTAATTTGTAACAGTCTATTTTACAAAGAGAGAAATAAGAGAGCTTAGAATGCTGCAACTGACAAATCAAAATTGAGTATATAACAAAGCCGTATAATAACAAGTTTTAAAGACCATAGTATCCAGTAAAAGAACATAAGGGACTTTTTTGACAGTTTGACTGTCATTGCACATAGCTGTGGAGTCTTCCCAGATAGATGCTAGCACTTTTTTAGTGTGGCTATCTTAATGGTGGCTGTGGGATAGATATTTATTACTTGAAAAAAAGTAAAAGCCTTAAAGTTAAAGCCTAACTAATGTAGATGATATTTTGTATTTCCACACATAATACGAATTTGGACTGCTGTGTTAATTGAATGTAGATATGCCACATTGATAGGTCACTGCCTACCCAGGCAAAGATCTCACAGCATTGTACTGATGTAAGCTAATAAGAATTACATGGGTCCCAATTTAGTCCCGACTTTAAGTCCTATATTCAGTGCTTGTGCACTTTCTGAATGACAATAAATGCCATTACAAGGAACTTTCATCTTGTGTTGACTTTGGAGGCAACTGTGGACAAAAGTTGGTTGTGTTTCCACCACCAAAAAATATAACATCCAAAATAAAATAATCTAAAACAATCTCCTCATGCTTCCTTTTCACTGGCTAACAGATAGATAAAGCCAGCAATGTCTTATATTTCATGTCCTGGAAGCCCAGATATTAGCATAATGACTCATAGTGATATAATTCTGTGTGTGAGTTTTTACACCTCAATACAATCCAAAATGAATATGCTGTAGACAGCAAAGCTGACAGCAGACGTGACTCAGCCTGCGGTTCACATTTCAGTAATGACCTCTCCTCTTGGGCGACCTCTAACACTGCTACTCTACTGCTGTTACTCTTGTTTGAATCATTTACTCCTTGTATGTGAAGAAATGTTAATATAGTAAAGTAATGAGACCTTGAGTTTTTATTAAACTCAAAGTCTCTTATTATTCAGATTTAATGATTCTCCCTTCAAAAAAAAAATATGGTTCAGAAGAAATGTAAGACTCCTTGTGACAGTTTGCAAATGAATTAGTTTAAAGCGCATTTATACAAGCAATTTGAGAGACGTATTAAGTATTTTCTCATACAAAACACTATTCCTGACTGGCAGACTGTACTAACTCGTCTAAATTAAATGCTGCAAAAATGCCTCATTAGAGGGAGTTCAGCACTTTTTAGAGCCGTGTATCAGTGAACACCCAGTACAGTTATGATGCCTCTTGTTAGTCTGAAACTGCCTGTAAAATGCAGACCATTTTTGAGAGGTAATCACATCACATTTAATCACCTCAATAAAAGATGCTTTTTTAATAGGACACAAAGAACATTACAGTATATTAATAAACAGGGGAACTGTCATTTTATTTCAGTAATGTGAGCTGTTTATGCATCACTGTCTATAGAGAACATACAAAACCACCCCGTACACTGAAGTTCATGGTTTTTGTATGAATCATTTATCGTATTGTTGACTGTATTTGTATTATTGCATTATGACTGTGGCATTCAGGGCAGAGCCATACCCGCGAGTCGCTCTCTTCAACAAAAGAGGTCTGCTCATGCCTCAGTTGGGGTTGTGAACCATAGTTTAAGAAACCGGGCCTTGGAGGGATTATGGGATGCTGATGTGTTTACATATCTTGACTTTAAGCAGACTAGGTTATACAGAAGGGATCAGCATGCAGAAACATCATCCTCTCCATAACCCCTCTGTTGTAAACTTGGCACGTTGGATATGCCAACACACACATAATAATGTTACATGCTGACCTGAAGGCAGGCACTTAGTATGCACTGTAACTCTAGTTCTGTGAATACAGGCTGAGCCCTCTGATAGGTCTCTTTCATTGGAACTGTTTGACATTTTGTAAAATGTGTATGATTTTCTTGCCAATAGCAATATGGGAAGACTGACACCACTCTCATATCTGTCCCTAAATGTAAATATGAAGCTCGAGCCAACAGCTGGTTGCCTTAGCTTAGCATAAAGACTGGAAACACGGGGAGCAGCTAGTCTTATTTTGTCCAAAATTAACAAAATCTGCCTATGAATACCTCCTAAAGTTAATCATTTTAATTTATTCATCCTTTATTTAACCATGAAGCTCCAATTGAGATATTACATCTCCTATTTCACATTAAAGAGTTTCACGGGTTAGAAAAACATACAGTACATAAAAAATAACACAAGTGAAATAATAAAACATAGAGGTCATACAAGCAATATCCATATCACATTTTTACTCAAGGATTATGTAAAACAGCAACATGTTTCCTTATTGGCACTATAAATCTTAAATAAAGGTATTCCCAGCATTCTATTACATTTACAGATAAAAGCGATGTAATCAGGTTACAGGATATACAGTGGTGGACAAAGTACTCAACCCCAGTACTTAGGTCAAAGTATAGATACTCCTGGTCAAATATTACTCAACTACAAGTGAAAGTTGCTCAGTCAAAATTTTGCTTGAGTTAAAGTACTAGAGTTCTTGCTTTTAAAAATATTTAAGTTTTCAAAAGTACGTTTTTAAAAATACTTAAGTATTCAAAAGTACAAATTACAAAGTACATTTTCTAATACACGCTGTATTGTTTTCATGATGCATTTACAGAACCTTGTAACTCTCTGAAACCATCTAATGATGCACTGACTTGCGTGTAGAACCACTCTGCTACACAAAGTCTATAGAAACACCTATAAAAACTTCAGCATAGAAATACAATCAAAACCAGAAAGGACAGTTATTGTCATTTTCTGATGTAACTATATTAAAATCACATTATAAAATTAGATTGAAGATGAGGAGATGAGGAGTTCAACAAGTCTGTTGTTGTTGTTATAACTGAGATTTCTTTCTGTCTTCAGAGGCAGTATATATACATGAATTATATGGTATTTTTCACCCTGATAAAAACAATCCAACTTTAAAAGCTACCTGGAATAATTAATAATTATAATAACATCTTGAGATTTAATTTTGTCTTTCTCCTGCCATCATCATTACCGCTTTTTGTTTGAATGAAAGAGGCAGAGCTTGCTTGTTAACAAATAATAGACCTAACAACAAAAATGAAAAATGTGTAAACAATTTCACCATATTTGGTATTGAGGTAAAAAGTAACACAAAGAAATCAAGTTACATTACTGTAATAGTGTGGTACTTGCATTAGGTTACTGACAAAATTAAGTGTATTGGAAAACATTTTTAAAATACCCCTCCCAACCCTGCTTTTCACCCACACTAAAACTTACATGTATATCTGAGTAGAAAATTAGCTCCACCCACTTGTCAAATTCTGGTAAAATCTGAAAGTGGCTGGTAGATTTTAGACACGAAATAATGATTTGCTATTGAGCAGCTGGTGAATTTGAACTGTTAGTTGCTGGTGGATGTTCACACTTTAAAAAGATTATATCCCATCCTCAGCAAATCAAGATGAACCTAGTCAACCCCATGGGGGCTGGATGAAGATTACTAACTCTTCAGTGATGAGTGGAACAGTGAGGGAACTCCTGTAAGGGGTTACCACTCACTGTAAACACCCTGAGCTCCAGCTGGACTTTGTACAGTCAGACAAGGATGACTTGCCGCCCCCACGGGCCCCACACAGGTATGAAAATACACACAAGTCATCCTCCTCTGGACACAGTTGGCATTTTAAAACCTTTACTTAAGCAGGAAAATGATCTAACAGCGTAACCTTAATTATAACTGCCTGGGGGAGTGGATGCAGAGGAGGGGACGCTCCAGACATTCAAACACTGACACACTGGGAGCTACCCAACATGATAAGTACAACTGCTCCAGTGCTGATGCTCACCGACTTGCTCAAGGGCACTTTGAGGGCAGCAGAGGGGGAGGAAACACTGTTACTCATCTGTCCTCCTACACACATTTTTTTCCAGCCAGTCTGTGAATTCAAGTCAACAGCCAAAAACACTAACTTTTAGGCAGCTACTTCTCCCACCAAACATGTAGGCAGCTATACCTTCCTTACAGTGCATCTCCCAACTACCTAGTGTCAACATAAGTCTGACAAATGCAGGTTTTTTATGAGCTGCGGGACAGAAATTCCCACATCAATATATTCACTGTACAATACAATGCACTTTTGTGTGGCACCATGTGACCTGTTTGGCATCATGTATCCTGTTTTTTTTTTTTTCATGTGGTACCTGGCACAAGCTGCTGTCCAGTCATGCTGATCGGAGGCATCCCCAGGTTGCTCATGGCTGTTGCCCAGGCGCTGGGGTCTGACATGGGCATTGTCATGGAGTTAGAGGCCATGGTCATGTTACGGTTCCCGTCTAGAGAGAGAGAGAGACACAAGAGGAATGTGAAAGTGAGACCTTTTTTTTGGGATTCATTCAAGTGCTACAGAAAGATATGTGCTGATCTTAAAAGAAAGTCCAAGGTCAAGACCAGAATTACATTTGAAAAGTGTCAGATCTTTGGCTCCTTTTTCTAACAAAATCTCTATACCTTATTGACATGAGTGCTTTGTGATCTCCAACCTCATTTAAATTCTGCGTCCTGTCACAAGAGAGAGAAGAGGAGAGGCTGCTGTGACCCTGCATTTAGCCTAGCTCTGTATTGATTTTTATAACATTGTCATTTTGAATGTCTTCCTCTTCATGAAGTTGTTTGACTTCTGTTGTGAGATTCAACTATGTGGGCTCTTGGCACTTCCTGTCCCAGTGACCTGTGACCTTGGCTGTGACTGAAAATGCTGGCACAGATGTACAGACTTTGTACTTTTCCACACTGAGTCATGCAAAGTGTTCAGAACAACATCTGGCCTTAAAACACTGCAATTGAACAACAATGTATCATCAGACTGCTTTAAATGGAAATTTGGCCTAACTGTTAGTTAAAGATTAAAGTAAAAATCCTTAACTTTTATCCTTCACTCATAATCTCAAGAATAAAGGCCATTCATCAAATTTTACAGCTTACACTCAAATTCAAGAAAGCTACCACAAAGCTGAAGTGAAGTTGGTTAAAAGTAGATCCTAGATGGCTGGAGCACAGAGTCAGATTTGATAGGGGATGACCTTGTTAGCAAAAAGACAGAAATGAGGTTGAATATGTTGGCCTTGTCTGCCTGACTCATTGATCCTATATCTGACTGGTTTGTACGAGTTAGAATCTACGGCCCTGACCATGGCTCTGAAACATTATTAGGCTAACTGTCCGTGGTGCTGAAGTTGCTGATGGATTTGTACTTGCACCCTGACAGTTTTGTCCTGGCTCTATAGTAGTGTCTAAAACAGAGTTTCTTAAACTTTTTACATCACATACTACCTCAGAAAATAGTAGCCTCTCTAAGTACTACCAATATGACCCATGTTAAAACACAGTAGTGAATGCCAATTGTTCAGCTATGGACAGTTCATGAAGGAAGCAAGTTTATTCCAAAAAAGAAGATGACTTATTGTTGATTCTTGCTGTAGCTCAGGGTAGCATTACAACTGGCACTTATTCTTCCACACAGCTCTCATACACTGCAAGGGGTGGCCCCGCACATTCATTTTTAGTTGTTTTATTTTGACTCTGTTTAACACCTTGCAATCACAGTGAAGCTTGTGACTAATCATGGATAATGTATGTATGCTACATGCATTAACATGACAACATAGCAGGCTGATATTGAAACAAAAGTATTATCGGAAGACAAAACGTATCTTAAATTATATTTCAGGTATCTCATAGTTTAAGAATTTGACATTTTGTAGTATTTTGGTTAGGCTCTAAATTTTAAAATGAATTAAGTCATTAAAAAAATACCGCTAGAGGGAGCTCGAGTACTAGTTCCATAGTTTGGGAATCTAGACTCTAAACTAACATTAGCTAATGTTAGCAAAACACCAGCTAGCTAACAGTGGATATAGATCATCCAGCTAAATAGCTGGCATTTTCCTGATATTATCAAACTCTGTGGCGTGTCTGCTTTCAGAAGCCAAAAAAGGTTTCTGTTCTGATCATACATGTGATCATGTGACCACTGGAGAGCTGCTCTTTAAGTTTACTCCTACATGTCATGTTAAGTAGAAGTATGCTGTATGATAAATGTGCATCATGCTTCACACTCTTCAACTTTATCACTCCTAAGTTGGCCCGTTACAGTATTCTGTAATGTAATTCTTAAAAGTTTGAGACATATAACCCCTAACCCTGAAGTTTGACTTGACACACGAGACATGAAGACATACAGCAGTACATATATCATAACCTCTAAGCAAAGTGCAAATCCATTCTTATTTCTCAGGGATAAAACACTGTAAATCCTGCCACTACAAACACACATATCAGCTACCACACAAAAACCTCAGGCTCATGGTTCTCTGCCAAGTCCTGAGTCTTGCATAAAAAGCAAACATATTCAGATCCCCATAGATAAAAAGCCTGCAGTAAAGTCAACAGGAACACATTGCACATCCACCAGCGGTTCATTCTCCAAATCTGGAGTTCATTTCACAGCTCTAAGTACTCTTACAACACTTGCTGGTTGAGCTCTTGGTGTCAGACCTGGAAATTACCGAGCGGCAACAGCTGCTGGCTGAGCCTGTCCTCCTCTTCCCTGACACCGAGTTTAACCAAGGTAATACAAACGAACACTGAACAGCACTGGGATTTTACACCTCAAAAAAAAAAAGTTTTGCCTGGTTTACATGCACTCACAGTGTGTGTGTGTGTGGCCCCTGGGCTGTTCATGTTTGTGGTTCTCTTTATATATACACCAACACACTGGGCTAAGCAATTACACTATCCTGCTGACAGAACAACACCAACCACCTTCTTGTGCTCTCCTCTAAAAATATAGTGGAGAGATGTTTACAAACAACACAGCTCAATGTTTTCCACATGCCTGTAAGAATGATATTAGGGTAATTATGGCATTTCATAAAGCTTAACGACAGCTTGACTATTTATGTTTAATTGTAATGATTAAGGCTGTGCTCACTTTGCATTTTGTAAATTGGCTTTGAGCTTGTCAGCTTGCCCCAATAGGAGAACCCTCTTTTGGTTCCTGCCAAAACTTTTTATAAATGCTCTGAATGGATCCCTTTCACACAGCTCTACCTAGAGCCCACCATAAACGGTTATACTTAGAATCATCTGTGAAATGTTCTGTGAGAGGTCCTACAAAGAACCCTTCGGTGATGTCTGAACCCACCCAGGGGGTTCTACCAAGAACCCTTTTTATATTCCAGGGGTTTCATCTAGAACCCACCCAGAGTGCTCTACCCCAAGATGCTTTCATATTTCAAGGTTTTCATCTAGAATCCACCCAAGGTGTTCTACCCTGAAATCCCTTTTATAATTCAAGGATTTCATGTAGAACCCACCCAGCGGGATCTAAAAATACATTTTATAAGGGTTTCAACAATAACCCTCTTGTCTTCCTAGGGTTCTATGAAAAACCATTATGCATTTTACAAATAAAAAATCTTCATCCATCATTTTATCCATCAATAACCAACACTTAAACTGACTGACACACATGCTTTCAACAAACCTTGAACATCTCTTTCCTCCCAAAAAGTTATTTTGGATGAAAAAGGCTCTTCAGAAGCAAATGGTTCTGAGTAGAACCTCAACCCTTCAGGAAGAGCCCGCATTTCTAAGAGTGTATCAGCGTCCTTGTCTTATAACAACAGGACTGTTTTACATTGCCTTTAATCCTGCTAATTAATATTCTTCTAAAAATTCCACTAACACAACAACAGCATCCCTGCTCAGACCCTCTCATTAAAAGTTGTCTGTATGTTGCCATGGCGAGGCCAGATAACACGTTCATTGTTGTGGTGCCGCTATGCTAATGTTCCCGACAAGAGCTTCACAGGCCTGTTAACTGCTTACAACCCCATTAGTGGTCCTGCTGACTGGGTGGCAGCCCACTCAGAGGAGAGATAATACAGTGGGAGGAGAGGAATGGTGCCGCATAAAGGTTCACTACACATCCATGATCGTTTTAATGCAGGTTTACAACACAAGGAGTGATAAGAGGATGTATGAAAATTAATGCAGGATTTAACAATAGACCGCCCACTGTCCTGCTGGCAGTAAGATGACGATTTGGACTAGAAAAGAGGTCAGAAATTGACCCAGTTGGGCATGTGCCCAGAAATAGTTTCCTGACTACTATTTCTCACTCAGTGACGCTGTTATCTTTCCACTGCCCACTCTCTACTTTCTTACGTCTTTTTAACAAATCAGACTGTGTGCCAGCTCAGAGTTAGTCAGAGCGTAGTGTGGTGCATTTGTGGGGGCTGCTACTTTGCATTACAAAGCAAGGAAAAGCATCAGTTGCCCATTAGGTGAAAATGATGAATCAGTCATCACGGGCTTGTCAGCAATAAGGTATTCGGAGCTGGCTGAGCTTCTAAAGGCACCAACAGTTGCCACATACACATGCTAATGATGGCAACAAATGCCACCAAATGTATCAAGTAACACATACAGTTAACCTGCGTGATTGTTAAAGGCCTAGTTGAAAACCATGTTTTTAAGTTTAGTTTTCATTTTACCTTTATTTATCCAGATCGAGGAACAAGTAAATTGAGAACAAATTCTCGAACCAGTTCCATAATACAGAGACTACTGACATCAGCTACATATAGCCTTGTACATACTGTATATCCACATACCTTAACACTTTTGAATCATATGTAAGAAAATCTCTTTAGTCATCCAATATGTCAGTGACAAAATGAATGACAATCTACTACCACACATCTACTATCACTTTCCATAAACAATGTTATAAGACTCTCATATTCATGTCCCTGGCAGGGCTAGTTATCGTTCTTTTTATGTTTTTATTGGGCCTATTTTATATTTCCTATTATTTACACTTTCTATCATTTATTGAATATTATTTAAAATAAGAATAAGCATTTTATTTTAAGTGTGTGCTGAGAGTGAAAGGCACTCTTTTAAGGTGTGTGTATGTATGTTGTGGATCTTCATTGTTGACATACTGCAGATATTTTTCATACGTCACATCTTTCTAAACATCCAATTATTCCAAGATACATACATGATGGAACATACAGAAGCCCTATGAATGCACCATACACGCATTCACAGGGCTTCTGTCACTCACTGGCTGTGAAGAAGAACAAATGAATCACATTTTTTATTGTGATTATGTGACAAAACAAGAAAGACAACATTACAATACAAGACATTGCAGACTGTACAGAAAAAGTAGGAACAATAATAGGAAAATAAATAAATAAATAAAATTCAATTAAAAAAGAAAAGAGAGTGGGGTGGTGGTTACAGCACGACCTCATTTCATTTTGTGCATGTATTCCTGCATAACACAGGATCACATGAATGCACATGAATTATCAATAACACATACTTGCACCAACACATTAAAGCTGCAGTAGGTAGAAAGCCTAAAAACTATATTTCAAAACATAAAGATACAGTGTAAAGCTACACAAGTACTGAGAGCTGAACATAAAGAGACTTTTAAAAACATCATAACGTCTCTCCGCTCTCCTGCACATACACAAGCTCAATATAACAACACTTGCTTGTTGGATGGGGACAAAAAGGAGGCTCATCACGTTTTGGCCACGGTCTGTGTGATGGGATCATAGCCCACTTGGAGGCGAGTTGGGCTTGCTTTGTCCCCGCTCGAGAATCGCTCCATGTCAGGTGTGGCTCACCACGATATATGCTGTCATGAAAATGCAACTCACTGGCAACACGGGTTGATTCGGCATGGCCAAAAATGCCAGTACCAAAGCCCCATGTCTGTAATTGTGTGTCAGTTCTCGACTAAGAAGTTGATTCTTTCCTTTACATCCCTCCTCTCTGTACTTTCACAACATGACTTTCAAATACATCTGTCCTCTGGTCAGCAGTCAACATGGAGAGACAATCTTACTGTAAACAGTGCGGTTGACTCCTCCGTGGTGCTGCTGCACACAGGTTTACAAGCAAAAATGAAGATAAATCCTCTTTTTAAATCCAAAAGTTCGAAACATACACTCTGAGCTCTCCTCCTGCCAGTAAAGTAGCCAACATCAGAGTCACTCTGGTGTTTTTTAACTCCAGAAACTCCAGTCTGCCACCGACCCTCTTCTGCAATGCTCCCTGATTCTGTCTCTGTCCTCGGCAAAGCACTGCTATACACGTGAATGAACTCAACTGAAGGTGAAATCAAAAGTAACCAAGTGAGCTGACAAACTCCTAGGCTGAGCATGTTGCTCATTAGACTGTTTTTTTCTTTATTATAATCCAGATTTGTAATGTTTTTTCCTGCAGTATTTTCCATCATTGATTCAGGGTCTCACTAAAGGAACGTGCAGGTGCAGCTGCACTAGTAGAACAGCCAGTAGGAGTCCCCCAGGTCTGAAAAGATCTGTGATTGGTTTAAGTCTACCGTCACAGGCCAGATTCTCTAAATACTAAAACAGTGACAAGAGGAGGTGCAGAAGTCTAGTTCCCTCTCAGACCCCTTGATTTACAATATGCTGAAAGGTTTTTATGAAATTATTTCTCAGTGATACCAAAACAATGTTGCCTATTTTCAGTTAAGCAACACCTATCAGAAAAAGCCAAAATGGTTGTAATCTAAAGATTATTATCTAAATCTATTATCTCTTTGCCATTCTTGTCAATGAGCTTCCAAGATCTTAAATTTTGTTGTTACCATCTCTTTCCTAAATGTTCTCCATCGTGCTGGGCGTCTGCAGGGTGTTATCAGAGCACCTTTTCATATCTTCTGCTTCTGTGTAAAGTGCCTCTGCAACTTTGACCACCTCAGATTTATCGGCCTCTGCTTTACCTTCTTGAGACCTTGAGCACACTTTGCATTTCACTATTTTTTTGACAAAGTATCTCAGCAACTTCAATGGCCTCAGGTTTGTCAGACTCTGCCCAGGCCTTAAACTCCATCTCCTTCACGAGCATTTCAATGAGCTCCACTATGTTCTTGCAGAGACCTCTTTCCCACTGGTCTTTCATTTCCATCCTGGTGGAAACAGTTTGCCTTTTAGCTGAATGGTCCTCAGACACCCTTTCCAACTTTCCAAAGATCTGCCAGGATTTCAGACTCTCTTAAAGTTTCTGTATCGTCCTGTCCCTTAGGTAATTCTGCTTCTGGAGCAGCTCCTCGATTTCCTGTCAGAAATTATTCTTTTCCTTCTTCTCGGCTGTGTACCTGTTATTTGCATCCTTGAGGCTCTTCTGCATTGTGTTGAGTGTCTGCAGGGCATTATTATAGCAACTCTTTACATGCCCTGCTTCTTTGCAAAGTGCCTCTACAACTTCAATGGCATCAAGTTTTTTTAGCTTCTGTATGAGCCCTGAATTCCATCTCCTTCTCAAATTTTTGATTGAGACACAATATTTCATGGTGGAGACCTTTGTGTTTCTTTTATTTGTTTTCCAGCCTTTCAGCTGAATGGTCCTCAAAGACCTTTTTCAACTTTGCCAATTCTTGGCAAAGAGCTTCCAGGATCTCAAAGTCCCTTTGACTGTCTATTTCCATTTGGTCCTGTAGGCCATTCTGCTTCTGAAGCAATTTCACAGTTTCCTGTTGGAGAGCATCCTTCTTCTCTCTCTTGTAGCTGTTGGATGCATTATGTGTGCCTCTGCGACCTTGATTGCCTCAAATTTGTCAGCCTCTGCTTGGGCTCTTAATTCTCTTTCCTTCTGAAGGATCTGGTTAAGCTCTTGCATGTCCAGGTGTTGGGCCTCCACCTTTGTTTTAAGCTCAGCATTGAGCATCTTGGGTGTAAATGAAGGCTCATCTGAGATGCTTTGTATCGCCTCCAGCACAGCCTCATCTCTTTTGGCCTCAGCCCTCAAGTCCCTCTCTACCTGGAGCTCAAGGTTGAACTCTGTAATGTTCTGATAGAGAACTTCCTTCTTCATTTTCTCCAGTGTGAGCTGAGCTTCAAGCATCTGGTATTCAGGTGACTGCCTGCCATTCAGTTTTTGGCCAGGTGCCTCCATGGCTGCGGATGAGACTACCTCCACACTGTTCACCTTGTCTTGGCTCATTGAGTTAACTCTCTGAAGCTCTTTCTTCAATCTGTCAATGTCTTGACTCAGGGCCATTTTCTCCTTCCTCTCTGCTGTGAGCTTCTTTTTGAAGTGCAGTTTTATCTTTGCGTTCTCCAGTGTTGTAGTCAGTTGGAAGGTCCCTGTATTCTTTCTCATACATCTCGAAGAGGTCCATGGTATGTTTGTGGCTCTTCAAGTTGTCCATTTTCTGATATCTACAGTTTCGTCACTGAAAATGCTTATTCATGCTAATAGGCTAATGAGAGCTGTGTCTTACACTCACAATAAATTGTTGTCTCTGATGAAGCCCTGTGGTTTTCTTTTGTGGAACTACTGACACTGAGCTGCTGACCAGACTATATATGTCCTCCTGGTGAATTCTAGAATATGACACATCAAAGGCCTTTCATCTCATCAGGAATTCTAGAACACATTTCTCAGATTTGAATAACATCACATAATAAATTATGACATAAATAAATTAATTAAATTAATCATAAAAACACAAGCAGAAATAGAATAAATAAATTACAATAAGCATAACTTAAAACCCATACATACACACGTGCATGAATCTTAATGAATATATAAGAAATCATTTTGACCTTTGAAGTTCAGATTAACCTATTACAGTGCATAAAATAGAAGAAAAGGGAAAAGGTCAGAGTAACTCATGATATCAAAGAACAATTACAACTACAATCCTCCACCTTACAAAAAATACAGATATCACCATCAGTTATTCACCACATTATAAGCATTTTTCTTGTCGGCAACATCTTGTAAAGAAGTTTTACATGGAAAACCCATAAATAAGTAGAACGAGATGACTGGTAAATAAATTTATAAACTGTTTGCCAAGGAAGATAAGTATCAAACAGATTTTCCCAATATATCTGAAAATGATAAGGATGAGAAATTATGTTTTTAAACGATATAAAGAAATGATAAATATCAGAGTTAAGTCAACCATTTATAATTTCTAAGATGAGGGTGACAGACACCTAAATTATCCTGTGAAAGATGACCTGGCCAAGAGGCAGCGGCAGCAGGCAAGTCAATACTAGATAATTCATCATAGATACACAAGAAAACAATCGCATACAAAATTAGAACATGACCGTATATTCAGAATATATAATGATAGTGTTATTAAAGCAAAGTCAGAAGCAGGTACAGTGAGACTGTCATTTGTAATAATTTATCAAAGGAGGATGTGTGTGAAAGTGCAAGTCATTCCAGTCACTGGGAGCCGCAAAGTGGAATAAGAAATGGTCAAAAGAGGTGCAGGCTTTTGGGAGCATAAATTGCAGTTGTTGTTTGAGATATTGAGTAGTAGGCAGAGATATGAACTGAAAACAAGAGATCAGGCTCCTGGTGAGTGTTAAAGGGTCACAAAGTGAATGGTGGTGTCTTTGGAGGCAGACCTCTATATTACATCACCTTAATCCAAGATAGGAAAAAATGTCATTTTAACCAAGGTGTGCTTTTTTCTGGCATGAATAATGTGTCAGCAAGACAACTATCCACCCAGCTTGTATTAGCAATCACACAAGGCATTAGTTGGTCAACTTGGAACTGCTGTAATATAAAACGTTGATATATGGAGCCTCTTTAAAGGGATAGTCTGGGTTTTTTGAGGGGTTGTGTGTGGTACTTAACCATTATCGGTGTATTACCTGTATTACCTATAGATGCTAAGTACTGCTATGGACAGGGTCAGCAGCAAAGCATATTTAGCCACCTAAAAAAAGGCCCACCAAAAAAGTCAATATCAGATTAAGTGTACGCTATATTAAGAATATCTTCTCCACATCAACTTGCTGTCAGACTGCTTTTTCTGACGGGAAACCACTGTTATATAAGACAAGTATCGCTCTCTCCAAAGCCGCTTTTGGGACAAGAGTAATAAACAGGAGTTTCTATCTACTACTGCCTCAAATGGTTACTTTGTTTGTGTTATTGTGTGACTTTGGTGTTTTGAAGGGTTAGTTCAGATTCAATGTATGACACTTTGATTCTGTGCTGTTTCTCCTGCTGCTTCTCTGAGGGTGTACTGACCACCATCTAGAATAAGTAATAAGCTAACTATGGACAAGTACCCACTTTAAATAATCCAAACTAACTCTTTAAAGGTGCTGTAAGTGACATTAATTGCCACTAGAGGTTGCTGCAAATCACCAGCATCTCAGACCAAAACAAATGTGCACTTCTTTACTCAATAATGTTGAAAAAAAAAAAAAAGAAAAGAAAACAGAAACATTTTCAGAAACATTTTAGTGTACTGTTTGACTGTAATATGAGATTGTTGTGACCAAGAAGCTGCCGTTTTGGATCCTGTTTCCTCCTGAAACTCTGATACAACTGTCCTACCAGGCAGTGTGGATCAAGTATGGTTCAAGATCATGTTATGACACAGCTTCCTTCTAGTCTAAAATGTTTTCAGAAACATATTAAAGCACACTGTATGGCTGAGAAGGTTCTTCACCAGGCCACCATATTGAAAACAGATGCAGGGTTGACCAACAAGGACTTACATGGGACTAAAAATTAAACATGAGGAGACGCCAGTCTCCACTGTATCTTTACTTAGCAAAGAGTTGTTTGTGGATGTCTAGTGAGGCTGAATGTTCTTCTTATAACTACATTGCCAATTAAATCAACAGAAGTCAATGAATTTTGTCTGTTTAGTTTGAGAGGATACATAAGTAGTTTTAAATCTTTGACAAAATGTGCAAGTGTTTTCAAAGACGGTCTACTCTCTGTATCTGTAAAGAAACCTTGATCTCACAGTATCACTATAATTCATCATTTTATCACGTGTCATGTGTGAGTCTTTTTGCCCACTCAGTTGATAGACTATGTTTCAGTGTTTCTGATGCACACTGACTTTTCCATTAAAGATTTTATAATCTTTCTCATATCCAAACTAAGTGGATCCATATGTCTAGTTGCTTTTAGACTTGGTGAGTGTATTTTCAGTCACAACTTAAGTCAGTCTTGTGTTTTCATGACAGATTTTTCTCATTTGTTCTCCCAACGACTGAAGATGAACAGCGGTGGTTGTGTATCTATAGAAACAACACAGCGGGTAAAACTGCACACATTGCTTCAAAAGTATATGCAGCTAAGAGACAAACACAGAAAACAAACAGGCATCTAAACTTTGCAAACAATTTTAATATTACACCAGCACAGTGATCTCTAAAAGAGTTTATCTGAATCTATTTGATGTTATTTGATCTGTCCGATATTTGCTTTTCATTTCATCATGCTCATATCTCGCTCACATCATCTGTCAGAAACTATGAACAGCACCAGCAACATGCAAAACCAATTCACTCAAAGAGCCACCTTCCCTCATTGAAGCTATGTGTCTCATTAACAGACTGACAGTTGAAAGTCTTTACTTTTAAGCTGGCGATTCAAGGGGAGACCGTAATGACCAGGCCAAGGTTAAAGCAAAGTCTGATAGCTGCTGATAATGAGTCAAGATGCGCAAGTGAAAGAAATGTGGGACAGCTCTCATCTGATTAGTCTCAGCTGGTTGCCACTGGTTGAGTTTGGTTTGTCTGAAGGCCAATTCAACATGTGGCATCACGCTGTTCCACACAATTATTTCTGTGTGTCATGAATGAGTCTGCATCGAGTTGTGGCTCTGACATGGAACAAGTCATTATGAGAGCAGAAATTATGTCATGTCATATTAACCAAGGTCAGCTGCAGTAATACAGTAGCTGATTCAATTTAGGTAACACTGTAAAAGCAATGAAGGCCACGCAGAAACAGGCCGTCTTTTAACTTGTTTACCTGACTGTTTGCTCTTATGGCATCATGTGCCATGATTTTGCTTATACAAATTCTTTAGGAATGAAAAAACAAACCAATCAACATACTATAACATATCTGTAAAATCTCATATCAGCCATTTTTTTTACTGGTTAATACTGAACAAACACCATATGCAAAATATTTGCCCTCAACGTTTATTTGTTTCCCCTACAGTATCTACTCAACTACTGCTGACATTTTGGGAAATATTCTTGTTGTTTTCATGAAAAAAAGAAATTGATGTCACTTTCATGTCTGTACTGCACTAGAGTATCTGCTGATTCCAATTAAATACATCTATTTTCCCCTCTCTTAAAAGGACAGTTTACCCCAATATCAAAAATACATATTTTTCCCCTGGTCTGTAGTCATAGGCGGGCAAAAAATATCTAATATATATAATGTTGATGAAGTGAGGGGTAGGGATTAAAATGTTCCCGAAATGACACGTTTGGTGATCACTTTAGTCTATTATCTGGTGGTATTAATGATTATTACTGAGGCAGAAGAACGTCATTTCAACATTAATGAACATTATAATGAACATAATACTCTGCAGTCACTGTCACTGTCTGACTGAACAGCCTCATGGAAGTGACTTTACAATTCTTCATATTTTAAACTAACAAAATTCATTAAAACAAGTCATATGGTGTTTTCAAAGTCATGATATTTAGCCGAAACAGATTCAACAGTCCGTTAGCGTTCAGAGGCTGCTGCTCAGTGCAGTAGACAGCTCCTTCAGTGCACACTTCACTGGTTAACATAGTAGGCTGAATAAAGTTAATGATCACTGAAAGTTAGGAAGTAAAACTCTAAAAAAAATTCTCACTCAGACTTGAATTGAATTCTTTGGGAGATTTTGGCGTCTTTCTTCAGTGAGGAGGACTTTTTTGTCACAGCCAGCTGCTGAAGGTAAATCCATCAGTTGCTGCGGTATTTCATCCAGATGTGTTTTGGATAAAGTACGAATTCATTGTTCTTGAAACTTTGGGCTTCACCTGGAATGTTGTCTGATATTTCAGATGTTGTAGCAAACCTCAGTCCATCGGATTTTATCCCTCCAGTGCAGCGCATAATTTGCATCTGTGTTGTTTAATATTTTGAAGTATTTCTGCACAGAGCTGGAGGCAGACATCGTGTTGTGTGTCTCATTCAGACTGTAGAGCCAAAAGTTACTGTATTAAGTACATTAATGATCAGAGGTGCTTGAATTCAAAGCACTTTGAATTCATGTTTTAATTAAAGCGCTCGGTGCACTCGGCCAGTAACACACAAGAGCAACAAAACACACACCAGCCTGCATGAAAATTAAATAGCAACATGCTGTGGCATTGGGTTTTATTGTTCATAAAACCCAATGCCCCCCTGAAGATGGTGCCTATGTCTGTACTGCTGTTTATCAATTTTTTTGGGTGTGAATTGCAGAGTTTTGGAGATATCGGCTGTAGAGATGTCTGCCTTCTTTCTAATATAATGGCACTAAATGTCACTCAGCTTGTGATGCTTACGACAACCAAACAGTAAATTTGAATGAATTCAAAACCAGTGTCTTTTTCCAAAAATCATGACCTGGTCAAGATAATCCAGACCTTGTTGTGAGCAGTTTCACTTCTATTAGAATGAAAGTAATTTTCGGTAGACTCTACTGCAGAAAGAAAGTCATTCCGACATGAAACATCACAACAAGGTCTGAAGATTATTTTGAACTACTGGGTCATGATTTCTTGAAAGATACACTGCTGCTGGGTTTTTCAAATTTATTTTTTGGGTGTTTTGAGTACTACACAGTACTAGTGGCATCTAGTTCCATCATACTTGAGAGAAGGCAGATGTCTTCAAAACTTGACAACTCACACCAAAACAGTATACACATATAAATTGCACCACAGGCCAGAGGAAAAATATGTATTTTAGATTTAGGGGTGAACTTTCCCTTTAAACAGTTAAAGTCTTGTATACATTTGTATGCACTTTATTTAACATAGGAATCTAAAAACATCATGCTCAAACTGTGAAATAAATATTGTACTCCCATGGAGGGAGAAATACCTCAGTTATGTACTGCTGCTGCTTCGTTTTATTTAAACTTATTGGACAGAAACATTAAAACATTCTAAATTAAATTTAAATAAATGGCATACATGCATAAATTGCACTTGGCTGTTTTGCTTCTTTCTTCCTTGAGTTTAAAATAACTCAGCTGACATGATGTCAGCACTGCTGACAGGTCTCACTAATGTTATGGCTGCTGTTCATGTGATGAAGGTGCTTATCTGTGTAACTGTGACACCTTGTTCTTTTTTGTCGCTCAAAGTTTAGTTTAAGTTTGGTTGCAGTTACATGATAGGTTAGGCTAATGAATCGTATCAGATTATACTCCCAAACACAAGCTGTGTGAGTCGTGCTGCCTCGGGATGTATTCAGTTAGCAATGCAGAACGTGCATACTAATATTTTTATAGTAGGTCCTGATTTGCTGCCAAGTCTGTTCCACACTGTTGGTATTGCAGCTAATAGAAGGCAAATTAGACAATTAAGTGGTAAAGTAAATATATGTCTTATGAATTTACACAATAAACAACTTTGCCAGCGTTCCTCTCTCACCTTATTTGCAGCATTGGTGTTTCTTTTTGCCATATCGTAGCTCTCCAGGACCTGGTCCTCCTTGTAGGCAGCACATTGGTCAATTTTGTGCAGAAAAAGAGCCAAACATCACGTCAGACTCTCTATTATCATTATCTTTGACTGGGGTTTTAGGTTTTGTTCAGGCCAGCTAACGCAAAAAAGAAAAAAAAAGGCTATGTCAAACTTGATTTGTTGTACATCACTACATCTGGACAAGAATGAAGAGCCATGCATAATAAATCAACATAAGCCTGTTGTGAATTTCTGTGAATTTACCAGAAATTAAAGCAACATTTAATAATATGTTACATAACATCACATTTAGTGATGCTGGTGGACCTGTGGTGTAGTTAGAAATGCTATGGCTGGCTGTTTAAGGCAATATTCGCCCCTGTTGAATTGTGGGTAATGTCGCTACCAGGTTTTGACAGGGAGGAAAAGTGCGTAGGAAAAAAGACAATATGTCTGGTTCTGCTGCATTAATTGCCAAGTGCTCAGTCAGTCTCCATTTCCACCCTGATGACGACGATGTGAGGTCGAAATTAGTCGACCTTTTTAACCAATGTGTCGCACTAAATGAGGGCTTTCATACTGAAAGCTTTCCTCCTTCTGCCCACCAGAACAATTTCTTCACTGTGAGTCAACACTTTGTCTTCAGTCTTCAATGTGAATACAACCGTACAGTACAAAGCAGTTCAGAGCACACAGTACGGTAGTTTTCAGTAATTGTCACACATCTAATGATGAATGAGGATGCCTGTGCCTGTAGAGCCAAATTTCATTGAAAATTTAATTAGCCAAAGACATAGTCTTCAGTGCATGTCATTTTCTTTTTTTATGACTTACATTTCCTCCTGTGTCAGAAATTGTAAAATGTCAACTCACGAGCTGAGTCTAATTGCTTGTATTCACTGATCTTGTGAGCAAATTCAGCAGTATTTTAGCCTACTGTCATCATTATAGAGTAAATATTGTTTCACTAATAAACTAAATGCAGTGAGAAATACAAATTATTATTTTTCCACTGTTTCTTGGGTGTCTAATAAATCAATTTATGGTTTGCCTGAGGTGGCAGAGGAATTTCCTTACATTTGATTTCTCTGCCTCTGATCATGAAATTTCATTTCCATTTTACAGCCAGAGTGTACCCTCTGCTAAACAGTACTTTACTGTCGATTTGGTCTGTACCCCACGGCCAATTGCTTTGAATCTACTGACATTCTCATTGCACTGTGGTAGCCAGCAGCCAGTGGAGGCTGCATTAATTATGTAATATACAGTTAAAGCAACAGGTAGGAACCTTCAGATACAGTATTCCTTTATTTTCATCTTATGACTGCATGCTCACAGCTAGGTGTTTGAACTTATTTTCCTACCTAAGCTAAAATGAATGTGCAAAATGAGGGAAACTGTCCTTAAATCAAGCTGCAGCCCACAATTCAGCAGCTAACAAATCCTTATTTCACCTGTTTCTTGTGATTGGCACATTTTATGACTTTTATGAAGGTGTCCCAAATATTTTGCACATGCAGGTTATAATGTCATGGATCTTTTTAAATAATTGATATTGGCAGGCTTTTTTGTCGATGAGAAGTTGATTCCCCCTGTGTCCCAGAGTCGTGAGCTTGTGAACTCTGAGGATTGATTTCAGGCAAAGGCTTTACTGATCTCCTGGACCCTCCTGATTGGCCTTTAGCTCCACTAAACGCTCCCTCAGGGGGGTGGGGCTGATGGGAAACGAAGCCATTTTAAGGCCTATTGGCTGTAAACCTTCCAGCCAAGAGAAAAGCCAGGGACCAATTCGTTCACAATGAGCAAGTTTTCAACAGCAAACCACTATCCTGGAGGAGAGACGGAGAAGAGGGAGGAGTTGGACTGAGACAGAGGGAAAGGAAGAAATTAAGAAGCTGATGACAGGAGAAGAAACATGACATGTCACTCCCTTGAGAAGTCTAGTCATGAACCCCAGTATTTAACTTTTTTTTCTAAGTTCCCAAAATATCTGATCACTTATGTAAACCAAAAATATTTTTATGTTTCCAATGAAAAGATCCTGGCTTCATATTTGTCATTAATAACTAGATAAGTCCTCTGTTGATCCCTTACTTATGATCAAAACAAACAAATTTAATATGAACAGCTGGTAAAATAAAGTGCTGCTGTGGGTATAAAAGAAGTAATTGGATTTATAATAATGTAGATATGATGACAAAGGTTTCAAGCTCTTTTTGTAGGCATCTTGAAAGTGTTACTTTTAAAACGCTGTCGGAACCCTGAGCAGAGCTCGGTAGGTTTTTCGTTTTAAGGATTTTTAAGGAGGAAATTTAATATATAGATGTTTTGTTTGAAGACATGTTGCTTTAACACTACACTGTGTTTAAGAGTGCAGCCAGTGCTTAAATCTCTCTGTTGCTTTGACATAGTGTCCAATCACAACACAATGGACTTGTCATATGATGTTTGTTGCTCACAGAGTCTTCCTCCAGGCTCAACTGAGAGGCGTGGGTCATGCCAGGGCTGACTAGTCACAAAAATTCAGAAGTGCACAACCAAGAGCCGTGACAGCTTTTGGAGCCTTCACATGACACAGGATATGATGTCATTTTGTTGCATACTGAACAAAAAGACTGGGTTAGTGTCAAAATATTATAATCAATCAATTTTGTCTTAAAGCTTCACTAGAGCAGGCATAGTATTTGTCATGAAATCATAAATTATCTCGTTCTGTAGGTAATCATACTTTTCACCATCATACATTCATTCACATGATTTCCATAGTTATTCACAGATTGATGGGATTTGGTTGTTATTAACACTTTATTTTTTAATGGTTATTGAGTTTTATCATTTTTTCTTCTAATATATTTATAAATATTCTCACCTATTTAAAGTCATTGACCTGTGTGTTCCTTTGATGTGAACACAGGGAGTTATTTGGTTGCATGAATATTTAAATCCTATTTCATTTAAATCTTCATTCTGTAATGAAGTTGGCACCCCCATTTAATGAGAGCAAATAAAAATAAAAGTACAGAGACAACTACAATTGCATTACTCTGTGAATGAGCTCATTAAACAAAGACCACACAATTTGTCATATAATTCATTACCTACTTATGCTAAAAGAAAAAAATGTATATTGGAATGTGTTAGTATGCTTACATTAATGGGGAGGAGTGGGGGGCACTTTCTGCAGTATAGTTAATGTAGGTATGATATATGTGAGGTGACGTCTGATCATTTACATGGAAAGAAAAACTTCACAGGCTCTTTGTACAAGTCCATCCTTAATCATGAAAAACACACAGCAGGCACAATAAAATGCATGGACAGCAAAAACTGCCTTCGAGTAGTGGATGGCTTCTTGACCTTTACTGTGTGTGTCTGCGTCTTTGTGTGTGTGTGTATCTTTATACATCCCCTCGCCTGCCGACAACATCAGCACAACCAGGCAAGTGAAACTACATCAGCACAAAACTTGGATCATCCAAACTGAGAGCAATCTATCATAAATTTACCTGGAACCAGAGCGGAGTGTGTCGAACGGTAATGTCAGAGTGAACACACACACCTCGCACCAATCCAGTCTCATCACAATGTTTTGTATTTAGAGTAAAGTTTTGGGTAAAGACAATGCAGACCAAGACACTAAGCGCCAATACAAGAATGTTTAATCTAAGATTTCAATGTTTATAAAATGTCAGAAAACAGTAAAAAAAAGTTTGTGAAAGTTCAAGGTGATGTCTTAAAATGTCTTGTTTTGTCAGTACAAAACCTAAAGACACTCAGTTTAATATGATAATAAACTTGAAAAATTACTTTAATATTTTAACAATAATCAAAATAGCTCTTTTTTTACCACTTGCACAGCCAGATTTACTAGCCTGACATGGCATTTTACTTGCCCCAGGCAAGAGAGGAATCCATATTATTGTGTCCCGTCCTGCCTCATACTTGTAGTCAGTCTGTTTAGCAAATTGTTGACTGTCACTATAACCAAGAGGTCTTAGTGGCCTTTATGTGGCTGGAGTAACGTCATTATGATGACATTAAAGGGACAGTTCTGTACATTTCATGTGGATGTCCAATCTGTGTTGATGGTACAGTCAATTGAAGCAATACATCCTTCATTGTGTGCTATACTGTCCAAGAAAATAAAAAGAGCCTCTTGCTCCTGGAGTCGTGCTGACAGTGACCACATGTACCAGGATGCATTGTGTGCAACCTTTCAGTTGCATATATCACAACCCTATAGCCTATAGCTAATACCTTGTTGGGCAAAACATCACGTTAGGTGACAAGTTCTCGTGGCCTTCAGCTGACGTGACCTGGTGGTGTTTGTGTGTGAGAGGCTACAAGGACTCGAGATGGTATAATTAAGAATGGGACAGCACTTTGTGACATATCAGTGGCATCTTTTCAAAACACTTCTCAAAACATGTCTAAAAAACATTATTAAATCAAGCACACATTTTATTTTCAAGTCTAATCTGTGTTATTATTAGTGTTTATCTTGTGTCTATCTTATCTGAGGTTTTACTTCATGTTATGTCTGTATTATTTATTTGCCTCAGTCCTAAAATGTTTTAATCCTGGTCAACCATGTTAAACACTAAAATAATCAATGTACTCAAAAGTCAAAACAGCATCATACATATACATGTAAACTTTGTTTTTCTTGTACAGTTGTAGTTACTTCTCCTATGTTTCCCTCCCCTCATTCAAAGATCTGTAGAAATGCAGACTTACAGAAAGTCCGACAAAGAGCTCAAAAAGTCTGTGAGAGAGCTACCCCAGACTTGATGATTTGACAGAGGCACAGCCCCACGCCCTTGTGGGCTTACCGGAAACATGCCTCAAAGTCTGTCAGTCCATGAAGGTGGACATTCGGATTGGGCATTACTCATCTAGCCACCCTCTGACTACAGTGGGAATAAGAAATCCAAGCTGAAATAGACTGTAGTTCTGAATGCAGGAGGAACCACAGATTTTGCAGCAGGAGAACTCAGGTTTCTTGGTAAATATTATACACACACTGAGGAATTTACTGCTTCAACTGACTATATTTACCATGAATACGTACTTAAGATCCTCATGAAAAGTGCAGGATTTTCCCTTGAAGTTTCCTACAAATATAATATATCCCCCTCCCCACACATACTGGAATAGTACTTACACACACAGTTACTCTTATACATATTATATATACTAGTTAATATCCTAGTTAAACACTCAGCTTTTTCCCTGGTGCATATATGCCCAGATACACACAAACACAACATTGTTAATATTTTATATCTTTCCATCTTCACTGCTTTGATCTGTTACTTACAGCACAATGAAACCAGTGGGGGTCAAATAATTACAGCTGTGTTGCAAAGACCTACAATTTGTCTGTAAATATACTATATAGTGTGACGGGCCACCCTTCTGGTTTCCTCTGCTCCTGGGGTGCTTTTCATTTGGTAAATTGGTCTCCTCGTCTCCTCCACTCACTTCCTTTCCTCGCGTCTTAGCTCTACCCAGCAAGGAAATGAAAGAGGGATGCGAGGAAAAGACGCGAGGACGGAGGAGACAAAACTCTGAAATGAAAAATCCCTGTTCCACAGCGTCAGTCCGAAGCAACTTCAATTACTGATGACGTGTTGCACAGCTGTATTAGCTGTCAAAGGGACTGCAGCTGAATGCCTGAAGCCTCCTCTCTCCTCGCTCCTTGTCTCCTCCAGGTGCATTTAAGCAACTGGAAAATCCTTCATCATGGCGGGGAAACGACTTCTGGATCGACAAAGGAGAGAGGAGACGAGGAGGCAAAATTCAACGTAATGAAAAGCACCCCTCTTCTCCTTTTGGGAGATCATGAGTGGGTCATCAGAGGAACTGGCTGCACCTAAGAGCTGGGTGGGGCCAGAAGGTATAAAAGAGACTGCTCTCCTTAACTGCTCTCTCTCTGGCTGGGCAGCTGAAACTACACCTCATGGTCTCCTCAGGGTTTTAGGTATGTTTGGGTTTGCATTCTCATTTCACCATTTACACACATTCATCCATCCATCCATCCATACATGCACGACAGTATTGACATCCCACGTCTCACTTTATTTTCTTTGGGTATTTTTAATAAACCAACTTAACTAGTCGGTGTGTGGACTCCTTCTTTTGTTGCAACCCTGAACCAAGTTGTAACAACAGACATTAGCATAAGTGAAAGACAAGAGAAGCAAAAAAAGCAGTCAAAGAGCATGATGACACTGACTTTCACAGACATTATCTCAATTCAAGAAACAACTCCTCCAAGTGGTAAAATGTCATATGCACTTGTCTAATTGCACTAACTAAACACCCACTGGTGGCACGCAAAATGGCTTTAAGATTAAGGTTTACATCTGGTGATAGAAAATGTAAAACCTTTACAAATTGAAAAGATGTCAACAGAGTTCAATATTTAAAAAAAAATAAAGCAGTATGAGATATCTGGATCTGTGTTGACCACTGACATATTTCTGCATGGTCAGAAATTCAGCCACAGAGAAAACTTTTCTGAAAAGCACCATTTTCTACTCGTAAATTATCATGTCAGTGTCAGTTTTCTGCTACTGACCAGATTTAGAAACATTGTCACAATCTAATGTGACTGGAAATTATTTTTAATGCTCTGTTTAAACCCATACTGACATAAATGAGGTTCGATAAAATGTTAGACACCTGAATATTATGTAACCAATTATAGGCCTCCAAAATCACAGTAGAGTTTAACAAACCTGTCTGAAATGGTAAGAAAAAAGAAAAAGGAAAGCTTAACAGGCAGGATTTAACTGCAGGCCTGAATTATATTGGACTGCACAATATTTAGTTAAGAGCTAAGACCATTAGATGATTATATAATTAGTCAACTATTTTGATAACCTAATAACTGCTTAAGCAAAACTACCAGATATTTACTGGTTCCAGCTTCTCTGATGTGTTGATTTGCTGCTTTTCCCTGTTTTATCTCATTTAAAGTTGTTGTGCTGTCAAAATGTTCAGAGTGATCCAGACAAATCTACTCAGTAAGACCATTTTAAAGTATTTTAAAAGTAATACTGAGAATAACATATAATACAAATTACATTTTAGGGCATGTATTCAGTAATATGTAATGGAATACATATTACTATACTATACTGTACTATACTATAATAACCTTTTTTCTGATACACATGGTATTTGTGACAATCTGCCATACAGTGAAATCTTCAAGTAATTTTGACAACAAAAATACATGATGCAAGTTCCGTTTTTGTTCCATTTTATCACAATGAATGTCTCTTTTCTTTTATTTTAAACGAGAGAAGAAGAAGAGAAGGTTTTTGAGTGGATTGTTAAAAACTCCCACTTTGCAGCTTTAATAACTCTTTTTATAACTGAGGTCATTTTTAGACAAGTGGAGCACAAATTCTCTTCTTGTTTTGTTGAAACATTGAAGTTTCCTTCTCTTTGGCTTGAAGAGGCAGAGAGGGCGCATATACTTAGATTCCCTGGATATGTGTGTGTGTGTGTGTGTGTGTGTGTGTGTGTGTGTGTGTGTGTGTGTGTGTGTGTGTGTGTGTGTGTGTGTGTGTGTGAGAGAGAGAGAGAGAGAGAGAGATAATAAAGACAGGGAGAGAAGAGCCTGCGTTCTCTTACATCCATATAAATCTCCTCTAGCTCTGCACTTCAAACAATCAGCAGTGCATTATGTGGTTGGAGATGGACACGATTGATTGATCCTTCCTCCTTCTACCCTTGAGGGTCTACTGCCAGCAAATGTGTCTTCATCTCCTACAATTAATCTAATCAGCCTTAATAAAAGCATCCATTACTGCAGCAGCAGCATCGACAGGCTGGAGCAGAGTGTTTACTGATGAATAATCAAACACAGGAAAATACTGATTGGTCTGCAGATCCAAACAACCTCCAAAGCTGCCACATTACTGACCATGTATTCTGCCAGTGAGCTCGTCCTCATCAGTTTTCTGTCAAAGTGGACGATTGACCTGTAAACCAGTGAGTTTCGTCTTAATTGTCCAAAGGCAGCAAGTGGATCGCAAAAGTATTTATAAGTAGACAGAAAAACCATATTTGATTTCTCAACATACAGTGCATAAAAATATATCTGACACTTTACATTTAGTAAAAAGGCAACAGTGACTCACTTTCTATACCGCTGTGTTTCCAGCGCTGCTTTGCAACACTAAAACAGCCATGGCTTACAGGGTTTATTTTCACTTTACTTCCTTGCCAACTTAGATAAGACAAAACATAACTTCAGGCAATGTAAACACTGGGGAACAGGTAATTCTGATGTGTTCATTCTCTGTTTGGTCTTTGATGAGCTGCGTCGTACAGTAGCATCTCAGTCTGTTTTCTAAGACCTTCAGGAATGCAGCAAGACACCACCTACGGCTGCCTTAAATTGTAAATATGCCACAGACACAAATGTTTTTTTTGTTTTAACACACTGGGTAAATAAAGGAAACTTATATAAAAGATGAATTGAGAATCTGCAAAGATCTGTGGTTTGGAACTACACTGTAAAAACTGTACAGTAGATTTTTGAGTTAAGTTTTGAAATAAACTAAATAGGGCTGCACCTAATGACTATTTTCATAGTCAATTAATCTGTCAATTGTATTCTCTAATCAATTAGTTGTTTGGTCTGTAAAATGTCTGAAAATGGTAAAAAAAAATAGTGTTGACCCATGTTTCCCAAAGTCCTAGGTGATGTCCTCTTGCTCACAATCCAAAAATATTTAGTTGTCTTACATCAAAGATTAAGAAAACCGGAGGCTAAAATCAGATCTTTTTTCTTTCCAAAAAAAAAACCCTCTAACCCATTAATCGATTATCAGAATAGTTGGTGATCCAGTTAGAATCAGTTGCAGTCCTAAAACTAAACAATGTTTTAATAAGTAAGCATAATCTTTAGTTGAGATAATTTACTTTTCCTCTTTACACACACTTAACTTTGAGTTAAAACTGTATTTCAGAAAACTGTTCATGGTGAGCGGTGAACCTGATTTGTCATTATTTGGGTGTGTGAAAATTAAATGGTGGCAATTGAACATCTTAAAGTATTAACCATATTACCATATCATTAACCAAACTCAAACATCTATTTTTTCATTGCTAGAAATAATTTCTTCTTTTCCAGGATGCCTGTGGCCCAGCTCCCGTCAATCTCCACTCTGACAACAACAGCCTGCTATATAACCACCAGAAATACACAGGACTGCATGCAGACAGTATACTGCAGTGAGGAGGGGAGTAACTTGTTACGCAGAGATTTGTTGGAGTTGACATAAAACATGTCTGGGGCAGCAGGAGCTTGGAGATTAGAGAAGTGGACTTGTGACTCAAAGCCACTTCTTTAAATTTGCAGGTCGACAAGGATAAATGTGGGAGGAGAGACCAAACGACTAACACTCCCAACTCCCTCAAACACCATCGATTAGGTCTTGATGAAGGAACTTCACCAGCTGCTGCACTGGAGCAGCTTAAGGGCCAAGAGTAGAAGACTTTGCTGCTTAATGTGTGAAGTGTGAAGTAACAAAGTGCAGGCGTGGCCAAGCAAATGTTCCAATTTAAATTAAATAATTAAGATAAATGAGGAAATTTAATAAACCACTGTTATCTGTTACCTTGTGATTCTCATTTTCCTGGACCCTTCAAGGCCCAGACGGAGCAGTTAAAGCATCTTAAGCCTCTGAAATGTGACATATTTCTGAGTGAAACAGAATATGTGGACAGGGTTTCATCTTGGAGGGATTTCATCAGATCGCTCAGGGATTTCATCCAATTGCTCAGAGGTGGGTGTAGCAAAGCGAGCATGAGACTCTGGAGAATCACAGCAATGTGGATTTGTAGAGGACCTTTTGCCTCCGGCGACGCCTCCCTCACCTGCATTGTTAGATCAAGAGTTGGAGGACGGGGGAACAAAGTTTTTGCCTGCTGCAAGCCCATAATATACCTCTGAAACCCTCAAGCTAACAGTAAATGGTCACCCCAAACCATATGATTGGATAATTTTGTGTATAAGACTCTTCAGCCCTCACATTGTGTATAGTTTAAGAGCTAAGCAGTAACCCAAACATAAGGCACTTGGAGAGTGCAGCCCTCTGCCAAGGCCAATAGACCTATCTAGTAATGTTAACAAAAGGGAAAAATAATTTGTACCCATCCCAAGACTCAAATACACTCTAAAATAAAATGGGTTCTGTCTTGGACCACGCTACACCCTTCGTCCAACTTTCATAAAAATGGATTTTTCTGTAATCCTGCTGACAAACAGACTGAAAAATGGAACAGAAAACATAACCTCTATAGCAGAGGTAATAAACACTTGAAGACAGAAGCTGGCTGTTCAAGTCTGTATTGGAAGCAATTGACCATTCCTATGTCCAGCCCCTTTTGCTCTGTGCTCCAATGGGAGTTGAGCAAGTGTGGTCTCTCAGTCAACTTCTTCCTTTCCTATTTTTTAACCCTACATATGCTATGGGTTAGGCTCATCTATGTTGAGAAGAAAACCACATTTTGAAGATGGATAAACAACATTGTTGTTAACCTGTAAAAGCAATATATAGTCGTCTTAAATTGGCTATTGTTATCAAAACACTACCTAATTAACTGGCTACTCATTTTCAATCATTGCCCAGCTAGTTAGCTTGTGTTTTTGCTAACATCAGACCACTTAAGATGTGATCCTATATGTTGCTTTTAAAGGAAATAGAGAAAGTTGATTGAGGTACTGTTTAGGATATAAGGTTCTAACTGGAGCCACAAACCATCAGGAAACAACTGTTACATTCAGTCATTTATTGTTCAAACTGTTCAGGAATGATGATAAATTATGTTTGCCATGGTTCTAAACAAAAAGAGAGACAAGTTATAGTATTTGCCAAACAAACCACCCAGCCTTTAAATTGTTTAACATTAAAGTACAGGAAATGTCAAATAATGATTAGCCGGACATGAACTGAAATATATTTAACAAATTAAATCAATCAAACTTTATCAAACATTGATCAAATTAATCATTCATCATCCTTAACTTCAATTCAACTGTATACACATTATACTGTGAAAAGATATGTTACTTAAATTGATAGATTCTCAAAAGACACATGGCAGACACCACCAAACACTCAGGCAGAATGAAAATGTTTTTAAGACAAAGAGGAGGACGTGTGGTCCAGCCCTCTACTTGTAGACCTGGATGTGGAGGAGCTACCAAAAGTAGGTCAAATTGAACCATCACTTGATGTCTCCTTGCGGATGAGAGGTGAGAAGACCTGCACTTTCTGACAGGCATCAAGTTTGCTCAGCTGTTACTGGAGCACAGAGCAATGAGGGGCGGGACACGGGAAGTCAATCGCGAAATTCTTAAAACAGAATTGGGCACTAAATCCAGTGAGAGTGGTTACAAATTAGAAATGTCCTAGGTGAGATTCCATTAGTTTGAGCAAAGTTATTGTTTTATAAAATGAATTAGAACAGTACTGAGGAAAATGTATTTACAAAAATATCACCAGAGAAAGATCAACATTAAGGCCTCATGGGACTTATAACTCAGTGATTAATCTAGTAAACATAGAGTCCATATAAGTAAAAGTAATCTAGCAGTACAGTAACAGTTAGCAACACATTACCATCAGAGAGCTAATGTTTAGCTTGGTTAACAGCAAACGGATGGCTGAAACATTACAGTAACTCCTGCTAAATCAAAATTCAAGATCACAAAAACGCTACACTAGAAAAAAATAAACCTACAGATAATGTCCAAACATGGCCATGTGGACAGCAAATAAAGGATGTTTGTCATTGTTTGGTCACAGATCAGTCAAAATGGTGGATGTAGCGACGTCAGTTAAACTGTAGTGTAACTGTGTCAGTAGATGCCTCGAGTGCAGCATGAGAATGAATCACAGTGTTTGTTTACAATAAATTCCAGGGAACCCCTGCATCACATACTTACAATTTAAACTTTTTCTTTTTTCATGATGTTATTTCAAACTATTTCATTCATTTAAAATGCCATGTTTAATGCTTTCACTAATGCAAGGTTGGAGACCTAATTTACCTGTTGGGCCACTCACTAAAGATGACAGCTTGAGCTTAATTAAAACTAGCAATTAAGCCGTATTCAGATGCTGCAGTGATTACTGCAGAGTTGATGTTGTGCTTTGAACATAACCACTGTGAAACAAACAGACACAAACCAAAGGAAGCTTCTTGGTTTTGCTGCAGAAACAACAGCCAGACCAGACGTCAAAGCTTGTTACATAAAATAAACTATGTAAGGACACAACTAGGAGAGTATTATTGTGAACTCTAGCTGGATAGTGCCTGGTTTCAGAGATATGTTATTTAAGTATATATGTGTTATTTAAGTAACACATAAATACACAGACAGTCAGAACATCAGAAATGCTGGACCACTGTTTAATTCTTTAACAGAAATAAACAACTTTGCCGATTTTACACATCTCTGAAAATCAAATTATCCATCTGGAAGTGTGGAAGTGAATGTTCATGTTATTGTGACATCATGGTGTATATATTTAATAATATTTTAACACATCATAAAAAAGGGAAAAGAAATATGTAGATACACACATTAGGGATATCTGATGAATATGAGGTGATGAATTATCCAACAGTACTGGCCTGGCACTGCTATATCAGTCTATATTGGTATCAGTGTATATTAGTCAGCAAATAATAATATGTATTTTGACAGATTATGTCAATTTGAATTAAATTAAATTCCCATAATTATTAGGTAAAATGCTCTATAGTCGTGTCGGTTAGCTTTGGTTCAGTCAGAGCTATTAAATCATCTTTGCTCACTACATAAATGGGTCTTTAAACTGAGTGGACAAACAGAGCTCACAGCTTTCTCTATTTGAAGCCGGCTGAGCAGGTGAGCGCAGGTGAAACCTCTGAACCCTTCATGATTCCGCAAATCAAATCCATTTGACTCCTGAAGGGTCGGTGAAGATGAGGATGTTAAGAGAGGTGCTTAGCTCTCTTGACAATCAAGACATGGGTTGGGTGGAACGGGGGCAATTCCACAAGGGGGAAAAGTTAATATCTTGCACATTGCATGCAAGCTGTGCAAAGCAGATGGCACATTTGTAATTTTAATTATTTAATATTTATTATACGCACTGATTGCACAGTCCAATTTATTCTGTAAAACTGTCCATCAAGTTTGTTTTTTTGCCTTCAAGAGGTTTCTTCACCAGCTGAATCACAGCTGACCAGTAAAACCTTTAAATACTCTCATTATTGCAGCTGAGTACAAGCAAGAAGCAGTCAAGTAGATGCCTGTACACAGCGGCCTATTCACAGGCTTGAATGTCATTATCGGGTCACAAAGGTGTTTGGTAATTAAGTGGAGGAGCTCCGAGGTCCCGGAGCTGGTCAGGATCCGTCCTGACAGAAGCATGACACCCAGCAGCAGCAGGACGAGGCAGAGCAGGCCGGCGAGCAAAGACTTCCTGCTCCTGTCTGCCGGCTCCCCTCAGACGAGCGAGCATTATGAGGTCTTCCTGCTGACTAGCCATGGTGCCTCAGTGTCAGCCTCCAGAAGTGATTGTATGTTTGCAAAAGTGTATGAGTGTGCGTTTCTCTGAACCACACACCCAAAATCAGGAGTGCAGTGACAGGGGCCATGGGATCAAATACAAGTGGTTACACATCACTAGAGCCGCGCCGGACGCAGTCGGATCAGATTTGGCTCTTCAATATAAGACTCAAACTTATTTTCTCAGGTCAGCACAACACTAAATTCAAATATTAGCCAAAATTAGTGTGTTTTACCGGTAAGAGTCACATTTTAATCTGTGACATTTCAACATTTCAACATGGTCAGAGAAAGTAGCTGTCTCTGCCCATAGTTTAGGTATAAAAACGCAGCACACAACAGTTTGTATCACTCTTCTCTGCTTCCATCACAGTTAGTTTTGTGGTTTGTAAAGTTTACAGCCTGACATGCTGGAGCACTGCTGTGTGTATAATGGTGCAACTAAAAATAAAAACTGAAACTTGTTTGCCAAACACTTGCTGTTTTTTTTTTTTTAAATTAGCGTTTCTAAACCTTGTCCAAAGTGAAATTCAAGCACCTTTCCAGCATTTTCAAGGTGCATTTGAAAATCTGTAAATTAGATATTCATATATCATCTATACAAAATGATCATATATTTTCTTCATCTCATTAAATCAGGTGCTTTAGTGCTATACACAACCAATATTATGTTTAGTGACAGAATTCTACAGAGAGTAAACAAATTTTACAGAAAACACAACCACGTTTCATGTTTCAAAATGTGTCACCTGTCCGTATGTAGACTTGGCATCCTTTGTAACATAGCTGAGTCAATATAAAACAATAGTCACAAGTCACTGGATATACTACACCACTAAATGTTTTCAAAGATTTCCAGCACCCGTACTAATAAGTACACTAGCTAACATATATTTGATTCTCCTCATTTATAATTCCTCATGTTATCCCTGTGCATTTTTATAAGCTTCTATCTGCTTTATCCTTTTATTGTGATGCTCACTGACCGAAAAAAAAACACAACAAACAAAAAAGACTGCTCGACTTTACAAATCTCAGTTTGTGTCTGACTGATGATTCAACTCATAGACTTTCATGGGACATGCATACAGTACAATGCTGCACACACGCACAGATCTTTGTTTTATACCCAATTCAGTTTGTTTGACTTGACTTGACCCCACCAGGTGAGTTCTCCCTTTGTTTTCTTTTCATTTTCCAGATGTAAAAATGATGGACAAGAGAAAATGGATTTATTTATAGCCAATAAAAAAACTCCTTCAACTCATCTCTCAAGAACGGACTCTAAGCATATGGTACATCAAATACTAATCTAATCCTGCAGAAGAGCAATAAAATTGGTTTTACTATACCTATTAAATATGTCACAGCTCAGTATGAGAAGATATTGGATGAACAATGATAGGCACACAGGTAATTACTAAAGCAATGACTAGAAAGGCCTCCCCTAGAAAAAGTAATTGGAAAAAGTTCCTGTTGTGTTTTCGTAATCAGGATGAAATATTCAGAGGCAGAATGACAGCTGGAAGTATGGCTTACATGTGAGAATACTAAAGAAAAAACACAAAGTGAATCGTGTAAATTTAAGTATATGTGATCCGAGTCTCAGACTGTGCAGCATGAAGTTAATTTTTCAGGTAAAGTTATTAGGTTAATTAGAGACAGCAGCTTAAATGTTTCCTCCGGTGACTCAACTGGCTCATCTATTATACAGTGAGTCAGAAAATGACTTGAGGATTCATCGGAGTGGTTTGATGTGCGCTGGCCGATGCATTCAATGACATTCAGCCTCAACAGCCAGTCAGTCAGGAAGACAAAATGGATTGGAGCAGACAAAGAAAACCCCTAATGGCAGAAAGAAAAAAGGCCTGAAAGGGACAAAACAAACTTTTAACAGCCACAATAAAGATAAAGTCAAAGGAATAACGGCTGTCAAAAAATCTGCTATAGAGGGCTGTCAGTCAAAACAATCCCTCAGAGACATGCAACAGACAAAATACTCTGCTGCCGTCTTGTCACTCAGACACGTACAATTCTTCAGAGGGAAAAACAAAAGGCAGAGAAGAATGAGTAAGCTGTTGATTCTGGGTTATGTGGGAAACATAACATAACAGTAGAGCAGGTAGACTGTGTGCTCAAAGCCCCACATGTAAAACCCATTCTGAATTTTACCATAAAAACTTATGTTTCAGTGCTTTTCTTTTTAACGTCTTCAGATCATACTTGAGAAATATGACTTGAAAGGTGGGTTTTCCCAAACTTGCTCTGTGCTGTGTCTTCCTACTCTGAAATACAAAATGGATTTAATGAGTTTTGGCAATGGTGTACATGTGAGATACGAACAGAGGTACAAGTTTCTTGTGTTTATCCTCATCCCCCATCAGATCACTGCATTCACATTCATTTCCATATTTGAAAGCAGGAGTCACAGACATCGTCTCTTAAGCCCAGTTTAGGGACTCTAGACAAACTCACTGTGATGTTGTGCTAACAAAACAGTCATTTCCAGGTAGGAAACTGGCATCTGATTTAGATTGGTGAGATATGGAAAATCAAGCTTGTTCATTTGCAGCTCTAACTGTAACATTTAAAGATGTATAATTAAACACAGTGGGCCAACCTGTCTGAACTTTCGGCTGTGTTCAGCATATTTCATGTGCCGTGTTGCTTTGCTAGTGTCTTTGATAAACGACCCAACAATGACATCCCACGTCAAGTCAGTCTAACTTAGCTTGAAATATCTGTGAAACCTGACACTGTCCAGGTGGAGTTCCTGGACCAAACGATGACACTCTCCTCACTTGTTTTAATTCACATAATCAGCTTTTGGGCGACAAGAGGAAGTGGTAGTGGTGAAAAAGCCAGTGAAGACAAATTTCTGATAAATTTAACAGCATTTTCTGGTCGTTGCAGAGCGGTTATGTTGAATTAACACAAATAAACAACCCCCACACTGCTGCACAACCCTGCACTAATTGCCTTATTTACTCTGAATACAGTCTAACTGCGAGTTTTGAGTAAAAACTCAAGCTGTCTTTTCCTTTAGTCTGTGGCCTAACAGGTAAATTAGTTAGTAAAGTATTATTATTCATCCCCTGTAGGAAGTTGTGATGTTGCGATTGTGACACTTAACCGAAATTTAAGCAATACTTGTGAATTCTACACAACCTTGCAATTTTGTCCAGTCACACAAGTTTTCCTCAAATTTGTTCACTTCATGTGTGTCACCAATCAGTGTTAGCAGTCCTCTCCATGCAAATGTCATACATGTACACCTCAATGAACCAACTGCTGCTTTATTATGAACTATTCTTTTTTATTTTGTCATGGGTACCAAAAACAACACAAGGTTTGTTATTATTATTGCCATTAATCAATGATCTATGCACTTTTATAATTTATAATTTTATGCTTGCTGTTTTGAGTTTGAGCTCAAAAAAGTTTTTTCTTCTTTGTAGAATACGGATGCACTTCCTCATATACAAATAAAGCATATTTTATTAGAATTTTTGTAATATTGAGTGTTTTTGGTAGGGATACTGAGAACAGAGTGCTGTTTTATTCTTCCTGGAAGAAGTTGCCTTTGATTTATAATGAATTATACAAAAAACCTCATACAAACAAGACAAATTTTTACCTTCTCCCACAATTTCATTGCAAAAAAGGTCTAAAAATGCTGCCTTGAAATGAGGCATTTTAGGCCACAACAATCCCAAAAAACACGATGAGACTGATTATTAGTGCAATATGAAAGGATAAAATGTCTTTTAGATATGTATAGGAGATGTATACACTTTGAAATAACATCATGAAAAAAAGAAAACATTCAATGTGTTGGTGCCATTAAATTGTATTTATACACGATGCAGGGGTTTTCCACAGTGAACACACATTGTGATTGGTTCTATTTAATGCAAGTTTTAAATAGGAGTCTACTAGGATAACCTAGCTGCTTACACCTCATTTTAAAATACGTCTGAACTTCAGTGAGACACATAATGACCTGAATTAATCAAAAGGCTCCATATTGACCAGTATAGGTCTCCTTCTAAGTGGGAGTCTGGGGAGAGGAGCCGTCTCTGAGATGTGGGCGTATGGTCAAAGATATTTATCCATACCCTCTATCTTTGTTTCCCTCAACTCGTCTCTCCCCCTCACCGGCTTCCCTTTGAAGACGTGAAGATGCTCTCTTCAAAGTCATATGTTATTTGATTCAGAAAAGGCCAGTGCTTTTAACGTCTGGCAATTATGGCTCCCTCACTCTTATTTTCGAAAAATAAACAGCATGAACTCAAAGAGAGACAAATAAACATGTGTGCGAGTACACGGTAGATGTGTTACATATATGTACTGCACATTGCACTCACTATACATATGCACACACACACAGTGATGTTGATGTTGTAGTGCACCTCCCAGGGCTGCAAAATTTCAGTGACTGCATCATTAGTGCTTTCTGAAGTATACTTTATTATTGCTTCTCAGTTGGTAAGTATGTCCATGGATAATTGATGCATGGCCTTCAGCTATAAACTTAAAGCTCACTGTAATTTTTTACACAACCCTTCAATCACAACCCTAAACCACGCTGCAGCAAGGAGAGCCAAATGTGTCTTTAGATCAGAGCCAACTTTAACATTAATACTCATCTCTCCATCCATCTTTCTATCAGTCAGGCTACTTTATCACTAAATACCAACTCCCTGCATCAGTTGTCATTAAGATGAATGACTGTTAATAGTTCATTCCAGAGAAAATGGCTGAGCAGCAGTTGTTCTCTCCCTCTTCGCACTCCCTCCTCCAAATTACCTTTAATTAAACAACAAGCCTTTACCAGCAAACTTTAATTGCTTAACAGATCAAGCAAACTTCATGTGTATAGCAGTTTTCAACACAAAACTAAGAGAGTGCTTTACTGGCAGAAGAAAGGGTGAAATGGGAGATAAAACAGAAAGAGCAACATATTAAACAAGGAGAAATAAACATGTAACATAAAGGGCCCTATCTTATGGTGAAGTAAAGTGCAAGTGGAAAGCGCAGAGTGTAGTGGATTTACTTTATTCAAGGTGTGTTTTAATCCACTTTTGCCGTCTTGCGCCAGGGATGCAGGGGTATCCTGTCCTGTACTGCCCCTTGTGCCAGCTGCACACAGCAGGATACACCTATCAGCTGTGTCCAAGTGCCTTGATAAATTTAGGCCAAACATGCAATAAACTAATTTGAAGGTCAGCTCTCATCACCTTTAAGAGGCATGCAGCAGTGGCAGCATGATGACAGAGTTACCAGGAGGGAATAAAGAGAAAAGATTCTCAAGCCAGGAGACAGATCTCCTGGTCTGAGAATCTGAAAGCATGACAGCGAACAATAAGAGACAGTTTTTTTAGGCGTTAATGTAATAAACTCTAATACAATACGTGAACTGCAAAAGTTATGTAGATATGTAACTGGCTATATTTTACACTGAAGCACCTTGACAATAAATTTTTAAATTGTTTTATAATTCATTATCACCATCATAATTATTATGCAGCTCCGCTGGCGGAGGAGTCTAGCTCCTCCATCCCGCTAACACTACTGTGGTTGGAGGAAACAGAATCAGAAAGTGTTTCTTAAATTTGATAACCTGTCTGCCAAATTACGCACTTTTGTTGGACTCGTCTGTAGACTTTTCCATGCATCCAACACGCACTATGTTGATCTACTGCGCAAGTATGGAGCATTTTCTCCAAGCAGACTTGAGAAAGTAGTACAAAAAAATAAACAGACTGTTGGGTCCATGTATGCATCTGTCTGTGACTAAAAGCTTCGCTATAGTGGCAGAGTTGATTTAGAAGAGAACTGCTAACTGAGGAAAGGACTTTACTGACACATTTAAAAAAAAATAAAATAATGTCTTTCCAGGAATCTGTCAGCCTTATAATGACTCCAAACTTAACTAGCCACTGTGGTGCGGTTATGGTCCAAGATTCAAATTCTGGGCTTATTAGGCACTGAACTGTTACAACATTCATTTGTGAAAACAACTTTGTTGTATTTTATATACTGCATTTAGATTTTTTTTTAATCAAACACTGGTTACATGTCTGAAGACAGACAATTTGGATAGACTCATAACAGCAATAAACCTCACTCCACATATAATTCTCTAAAGTTCACAGATTTTAAATGAGCATTTTATTGAGCATTAATCTACGAGCACAAAGAGATAGTTTCTAAATCCTAGAATATTGCTAATCTAACATTTAACATAATTATGACTAATGATATTCAAAGAATTTGCCTGGTAAAGTCATCCTTTGGGAGAACACAAATTGGTGCCTATTTTCTTATCATGTCACAAATCAATTGCATGTAAATGTTAGCAGACTGGTTTTCCTAATTTCACAGATCAAGGGTATCCTTAGATGGAAATCTGTTAGAGCAATAAACTTATGTTTATTTCCTCATCATTAAGTTTGAGGTTTTCAATTATTTCCATGTGGATTCCTTTCAAGAAGGTTTGCCTTTTAAAAAAAAAAAAAAAAAAAACAAAGAAAAAAACGGGAGCCCGTTTCATCAGAGCCATTCAACAGTTTAATCAAACACGAGGGAGATCGAGCAAATAAAAAAGTCATTATTGTACTCAGTGTGGTTGAATTCACTGAATTAGCCGACATCAGAAACGTAATATTAATTCTCAAGATAAATATTATAATTTCTGTGAAAGAGTGGTGCAAAGACTAAAACCTTACATCATCTTGTGATTTTAAATGGCCAGCTGTGATACTAGAATCAAATTCATGCTCCACACCAAAGCAATAGCTTGACTTCTAATAACAGATAGTGAATAGACTAAAAATGAATTTAAAAAAGCATAAAAATATAGACAACTATTGTAAACTAAAATATGTGACTTCATGTCAGTTACAACTGATGTTATTAATGATATACTACAAACAAAATCAACTGGTTATTAGTTATTTTCTTATCTCTGGTCATAGTCAGTGATAGAAGAAAGTAGCAAGACTAGCAAAATACTTCAAGCATCAAAACGAAAAACACTACTTATGTACTCAGAATGTTATATTTATCATATTTGGCTACTGGAATATTACTGAATCACTGACGTGTGCATGGAGCATTTTACTGTTGTCACAGCAAAGTTCACTTTTTATGCTGTTGGGTTGTTTGATCCATCGTGGTGAAAACTTTGTCAAAATTTGTGTCAAAAGTACAATATTTCATCATGAAATCAAATAGAAGTACAGATTAGAAGAGTGCACCAGAAAACCCCAAAAGAATATTCAGTTGTAAGCAGTTTGTAATCATCAACATTTTGATTAGTGACTGATTACATATTTTTTTCTCAGTAACTATAACAGATTATAATTTCATTTATTTTGCAATTTAATTATATGTAAATAGTTACATGAGACTAGTTATTCCCCAGCACTGCTAGACACTAACAGTTGTTTATAACTTGAGGCCCTTACTGGTTAAGAGCAGTGAGAAGCCAGCAGTCAGTAAAGGTTACATATAGGTTTTTCACTCTTCATGGTTCTGGCAGCTGGTAGCCTTCCACTATTGGGTAGCTACAGCAAACATGGTTAAAATGCCGAGCAAAACAGTCTGTGTGTGGCTGTATTTCACACAAAATGCTTCCAACACCAGGTGAAACATATCTTAATGTCTTGACATTTATATGATGGGAAGACCACTTATGATGACAGCAGTCTTCATCATAAATGTGCAAGATTGCAAGATTAGCTGTGGACAAGCTCAAGTCCCATTGGTCTCTCTCTCTCACTCACACACACACACACACACACACACACACACACACACACACACACACACACACACACACACACACACACACACACACACACACACACACACACCTCATCACATGACAATAATTATCAAAAAATGGACATATTTAAGTCACGTTCAACCTCAAAATTGTATCTATGTACAATCTTTGAGGAAATGTATTAAGTTACTTTCCACCACTGGTTATAATTACTTTTTTGTTGCATGATGATGCAGTTAAACATGAGTTGTCTTTAGGGTTGGTGCATCTGGGAAGCTCTGACATCTAATATGTGAGAGTTGGCTGCAAAACATCAACCTTCTACATGTAAGAAGCAACCAAATGTGGCCATGGCATACAGGCTTTTTTAATGTGTCATCTTCCAGGTAACAAGATTAAAATCCCAGTCAGGTGGTGTTCAGCATCAGTCATGTACACTCTGCTGTTTAGCAGCTGACTGAAGTTATGAGTGCTAGAGCTTCCCACACAACTGAGATATAATATTATAAATGTTTTGAACTGCATTACCACCTAGCAATAATGTTACTTTGACTGTGATAAATGATCTATCTGGCGTAGCTTCCAGTCTCTACAATATTATTTTTATATGGAACTGAAACTAATGGTTGCATAAAAAGTTCATCCATCAATTTAAAACACTGTGGCCTGGAAAACAGTCGTAGTAATGGGAAGTACAGTGTAGTCAGAATATATTAGGACAGTGGTACATTTGTTGTTGTGTTTTCTTTGTACTTCAGTGCATTGGATTTGAAATGAAAGGATGTTTTAGTGCTTAATGCCAGCTTTAGTTTCAGGATACTTACACTTCTATCAGATAAACAGTTTGGGGACTGTAGCTGTTTTAAATATTCTCTGAGTGTATCAGTTCATGTGAGTGCCTATAAATGACCATTCATATGACTACAAATCCCAGTCAACAACTGGCTTGGGGCGACACGGTGGTGCAGTGGTTAGCACTGCTGCCTCAAAGCCTGAGTTCGAACCCCGCAGGGGCAAGGCCTTTCTGTGTGGAGTTTGCATGTTCTCCCTGTGTCTGCGTGGGTTCTCTCCAGGTTCTCCAGCTTCCTCCCACAGTCCAAAGACATGCATGCTAGGTTAATTGGTGACTCTAAATTGCACGTAGGTGTGAGTGTGAGTGGTTGTCTCTATGTGTCAGCCCTGTGATGAACTGGCGACTTGTCCAGGGTGTACCCCGCCTCTCGCCCAATGTCAGCTGGGATAGGCTCCAGCAGCCCGCGACCCTACAGGAATAAGTGGTTACAGAAAATGGATGAATGGACAACTGGCTTGAGTCAACAACCAATGTACATCAGTATCTCTAATGAGGCCTCTACCATATATGACAGATGAGGAGAGCTTGAATTGACTTGGATCATGAACAATTTGTTGTTTTCTTTACACTTATATGTCTCCATCACTCTGTCACAGGTTGATCTGTGCCTCATCTGTTCTAAAAAAAAACTTCCATTGCTTAACTCTATAGTTTTTATACAATACATGTTTTTGGCAAACTGTAATCGGTCTTTCTATTGCTGAGGTTTACCCCTGTGGAGAAAACTCTAAATTTATGCTGGATTAGTCTTTTCTTGATTATAGTCTTTGTCGTCCCTGAGTGTTAAACTGATTGTGATGCTCATCCTCATGCTGTTATACTTCCGTGCTTTGACATTTCCTTATTTTTATCTTTAGAGACAAAGCAGCAAATGTCACACCTAAAATAAACTCTAGACCTTTTGCTAAGTTCTTTCTGCAAGTGAAGAGCAAATAAAAAGAGGTCCTCAAGAAGTATTTGAGCAGCCAATCGTGCGATGTAGCCTAAAACGAGAATAGATAAAATGAAAAATATGTCACTGTCCCCCCTTGACTCCACTGGCATACGGATCATTAAGTAGACAACTGCTACGTTTAACTGTGGGTACTCATACCATATCTTTGGAAAGCTAGGAGGCTTGTGTTTCAATTGATGCAAAGCATTTCTAGATACAGTCGCAACAGCAGGTGCAATCAATGTTGCAAACAAACAAAAAATGATAAAACTCAGACAATTCACCTCTGAAGTTCCCTTTTAGACTTCACTCCAATCAATCCAAAACAGTAAAATATTGAGTCCAACACACACGATTACATCAGTAAATACACGCTGCATGATTTCACATGTTCCAGTGTTATCCTTTAGCATATACATTAGTGATACCTTGGCATCACCATACTCTGACCTTTCGACTGATACCTCACTTATCCCATTGGCACCTTCCATGGCCACAGCCCACAATAACCAACAAGAGTGTAAGACTGAGCCAACTGGAAGAGACTGTACAGATGACTGGAACTACATATAGCTAATGAAATCCTGAAAATTATGATATACAGTTTTATATATATAATATATGAAGAAGAACAGGAAAATTCTGCACATTGAAGTAGTCTGGTTTGAGTCACTTTTTATATAAACTGCTTTTCCACCATCACCTTATTCTGAAGGCTTTATATGCACAAAGCACAGATTCAACAACAAAAAAGCACTACAGTTACACTGAAGCAGAGTTTTCTAGGGTCCCCAAAAGGCTTTTGTTTGGAAAATGCCTAAACACACTACTGAGAAAAACATGTAGCTATTAATTTTCTGTTGTATTGTTATCAAATTTGAACTTGGAACTGGATGCGGCTAAATGCTGTGGTTCCACTGTGTTTTTGAGCTAATAATTCCCAGCTATAGATCATCTGCAGACACTGTTTGCAGAACAAATATTCAGGTTTAAAAATAAAAACCTCCTACTTCAGTGTGTTCAGACTTCTTTTATGAATGCCAGTAGCAGTTATTGTGATGCTGACTGTTAGGGAAAGAACGTGTGTTACGCTTGTCGAGAACACAAATGTCACGTCAGAGCGATGACCTTGTTCACACTACACTGAAGCATCTGTCTGTACAGGATCCAACTTGTCTGTGCATTTCAGCACCAACAGCAACTTTGCTAAACTGTCTGTGTAGTCTTCAGTTTTATTTCGACATGTGTGAATATTTCACATCCATTTTTCCATCAACACAATGCAAATAACAGCAGCATAGGCACAGCAGTGAGTGTGTGCACACAGTGGGTGGGGATGAGCAAAAGAAAGAAAGCAAAAAAAAAATGGCTGCACTCAGAGCAGGCAGTTGTTGGCAATCAGAGCAGAGGGATTCAAATTTAGAAGTGAAGTTGTCTATTGGCAGTTAATGTACAGTTCAACCAGGAACCCATGTCTTGTTTCCCAGCTGCTCGGTGACGTGAAGGGAGAATCAATGTGAAAGGACCTGCTCTCTAGCTGCGGAGCACAATCTGTTCCACCTCAGTTACAAAATGTGGATAAAATACTTTTTCAGTGCCTTTTTATTGGACACCTGCCTCACGTTTGAGCTCATATTAATAAAAAAATATACACAAACTTTAAATAAATGCTTAATCTTGCATTTACGCCGATACACCTGGGACGTGAGACCCACAGGGCTGGTGCCGACAGCTGCATGGATTAAAATGAGAGTGTTTCTGATGTGTGACATGTGCAAGTAAAAAATGCACCTTAGTCCGTTGCAGTTAAGACGGAGTTATCTTTCAAAAGAAACTAAAACCATGCACGATACTGGAAAAGGATCAAGAACAGCTTTCAATCTATTCATTTAATTTTTCTTTTATTGTTATTTTTTGGCCTTGGACAGGCATTTTAGAGTAGTTTGGCAGGAATGGACAGCACTGTATGCAATTGTGGGACGCTGGAAACTGACACAAACGGTGAAAATAGAACACAAAACACACAAAAAAAGTACACAAACAGGTAATATTTGGCAGGGTAAATGTAATGCAAAATGCACATATTTATAGCCACTGGCCAAAACTGATATTTTAATGTAAATTCCCTGCTATATGCATTTTAGCCCAAGTACATCAACAACACTTAAAGCAACTCAAGGTGAAAAAACAGATAAAATCAGTCCACAGGATGCTAGAAAGTCACTGTGACACTTACAGTTGTTGCCTCTCAATTCTCATTACTCTAGCACATACCCATAAACTGTTTTTATGAGCAAATGTCACTGCACTAATTGTCTGAATTTCAAGTAGTTATCCATCACTTTTTTGCATGACATATGCATATGCTTGACATTAGGGCATCTTCCCTGCGGCGCTGGCTGATTGATTTACGGCAATAAAGAGAGAGCATTAAAATAAAGTAAACAGAAAATGACACACAGCTAACATCAGCCAACAAGAAAAAGAAACACAGTTGCTACAAAGCTCAGTTACTACAGTGCAAAAAGGCAAGAAAGAACTTTTTCTGTCAAGGGTGAGAAACCTGTTATGAGTGTGCATGCACATTTATGGTTCAGTGATCGTTGATATGCTGTTGCAAGAGACTAACTGTGGAGAGGAAGACTCTCTGTCTCTCAGTTCTCCTGCAGACTTACTGAAAGAACAGACTGAGCTGTTAAGGATTCCCATACTAGGCTAGAAAACAAAAGTTCGCGTTCAATTAAACTTCAGTAGAACCAGCCATTTTCATTTTTGTGCAACGATTCTGTCTTGTGTTTCTTGAAACCTTAACCCTTAGTCAGCAGGGTGGAGAGTAGGGAGTAGAAACACTACACAACAGATGAAGCAACCAGGTTCAAGACATCAACTCAGCCAACTGTCCATTTATTTATTTATTTATTTAAAAAGGATCCCCATTAGCTAGTGCCCTCAACACAAGCTAAGACAATCTGCCACCTCTATGGAGCTAGAAAAGTGAAGTAAGCATTTTTCCATGGGGCTCATGATGTCTAACATGGAAAGTCTGTTATTTTTAGTTTTGGGGTAGATTTTAGGGCAGTGCCCCTGTAGCTCATTTGGTTGAGCATAGTCCCCATGTACTGAGGCTATCAGTCCTCCGCAACGGCCATGAGTTCAGTTCAAACTTGTGGTCCGTTGTCACCCCCACACTCTCCCCCTTTCCTGTCTTCACTGCAGCTGTCTCTATCAAAATAAAGGCATGACATAATTATATAGTTAAAACATATGTAATTCTCATCAGATTTGGGGTTAGGTTTAGGTAATATTTATTTTTCATGCCCTTATACCCTCCTAGCATTTCATCAACATATACAGTAAATAATATTTGTGTGAAAACCCTTAACCATTGTAACTTCTAACCTTACTAAATTTGAGACAGTGTGTCCCCTCAGAGTAGCTGTGTGGTTGTGTAGTGTCTGTTTATGAGTTGTGAGAAATCATTAATAATTCTTTAGAGGGAGAAAATATTTATAACAGTTAAATTGAGCATGTTAATGGAGTCTGGCAGGCAGTAAAGCAGAGAGTAACTCCAGAGTGTGTATTTTCAGAGCAGTGAGCTTTTCATTTCAGGATAACAGGCTTTGCTTTACATTGACAGACAACTGATAGCTATAAACAGCTGATCAGTGTACAGTGTAGGACATGTCACTTGTCATTGTCAAAATGTTATGCTCATCTTGCACTTCTGTTCAGTGTCCCTGCAGCTTGTACGCAACCGGCCTGAACTTCAAGTCTGGAGAGGAAGTGGTGGGAGGAAACTCGCTTAACCATGGATCAATTATTAAATAGGGATCCAACCCATTTAATATACCATTTATGACTGAAATTCACTGCAGTACTTAATTTTGAATACTGGGTTTCTTTAAACTCAGAACGGGGATGTATGTCAGATGCTTAAAAGAACTGATCTGCCTGTTCCCTTCACTGGCAATGGGAGCCAGAGTTTTCACAGCTGAGTGAGACAGTTGGATATCGTCAGAGCGAGAGTGGGATGTTGTCGTGACTACAGCGCTGAGTTAGTGAGGACACTGTCATGTGCCATTTCGGTAGACATCACCCATGCCTGGTAGAAATTGATGCGGTGCGTGTCATGCACAAGAATACATATCTTTAAGGCAGCATGGCTGTATCTGATGACAGTATTGAAAATCATTCTTCGTAAATACCCTGGGAAACCTTAATACCTTGAAAGTGTCAAAGCCTAGTTGGGGTATCCACAAAGTCAGACTCAGCTTTGTCAAAGTCTGAAAATTCTTTGTGAAAAGCCTCCATCAATTTAGTCTGATATTGCTTCATCAAAGATGAGAGCAATATAAATCATCTTTTATCAGTTGTCACTGGATAAAAGTAAGGTACCGTGGAGAAGTGAAATCAGCTGGAGTATTCCCCATCTTTTAATGTCAAACTTGAAGGTAACAATGCTGATTGATGTCGAAAGTGTGTGCAAGACCTTGGGAAAAGTTACTTTAACTTTGGTGTTCATCATGTTTCACAGTGCAACTTTACAAGGAAACATGGCAACACTACAGACTGAATGTCTACTTGATCCATTCACCACTTTCTAACTTCGGGTTTTCAGTTCCCAGGAGTTTGCTCGGAAAGACAAAAACAGGCGAGAGAAATGAGATCCTGTCTAAAATATTGATTCACTACAACATGAGAGTCCACTAGAGCCCCATAGAGGAGCTGGTATACCAGGCGCCCCACATACTGTATGTGTTAATACACAGTGGGTGGGTGCTGAATGAGAAGTCATGGAACAGCATCTTTCCCCGGTCAGATAAAGCATGTGAAAGATAGATCTGCACATTTTACTGACATTTCCATCAGTTAGGCTCTGACTGCAGAGAGTGTTACCATGTAATGGATCTGTCTCCCATCTAATGGCTCCTGTGTGATCTATTTACCAATAAAAGGAATCACAGGTCTTTCACAAGACCAATTAACTCATTATATGGTCATCTCCTGCAACCAATGAGATTTTACAAAGTAATGCTCGGTGCAAAGTTTCTTTGTGTAGCAAAAGAGATTACAGTTAGACAGATAACAGAGACGGGAACTGTGTTATTGGGAAGGTAACAAAAGCCCTCTTTGCAAAAGTTTTAGTCTAAACACACAATAATTGGAGCTATTTTCGTCAGTGTGTTTTAAATTTATAAATTCACCATTGAAAACTGCTAGAATAGAATGACCATTTAAAGTAAAGAAACACTGGTTTCAGCAGGCAGCCAGATGGAGAAAATCAAAATGGGTCGCGATGAAGCAATGATTCCCTGGAAATAGCCCGGTGCCCCAAGGGCCACAATACACCATAATATAATGACACGGGCACTGAAAATGTAAGCAGCCATATGAGGTAAAAGTAAAGGTGTGTTGCAGCAAGTCTCTACCTATTATGAGTCCTTTTTATAACTTGATCCCCAAATGGCTTCCAGAAATAAAAAAAAAAAGTAGGCTTGCTGTTATGATGAACTCTAATGCTTCAACACTTTCACCTAATTTCACTGCACAAATCAGTCAATGAGAAGAACCCAGGGAACTGCTGTGCGAGAAAATGTTAACAGCTGAACTGAACCGAACAAGACTCCTATCTTGCCACACCTCTCCATCCAGACAACTCTGAATCTATTGTCACAGTAACAGCAGAGGACGGGATGTTGTGCTGAGGGAGGTTGGATGTGTAGGCTGTCCTCAAAAGCGCAGATCTCTCAGGCTGTTTGAATAAACTTTGAAAAGCCTGTGCATATTTCTGAACCCTCCTGATAATTGATTCTAAAATTATTACTCATTATCTATATCTGGCAGGTAGCAGCTGCTACACTTATTAGTGTGAACGAGAAATAAAATCAGAGGAAAGAGACACTTAACAGCACAAATTATCACCAAGTTTTAACAACGTTCCAGAGATTATATCAGGTTTTTTGAAAAGTAAATCTAAAATAATGTCTTTTTTGCCTCAGTGAAAAGAACTTACAAGAAATAATACTACCTGTTTGTTGAAAAAGTTTGGTTAAAAGACTGTGGGAACTTAGATTGTTACTTTATTTATCTTTCTGTTTAAGTGGTGATTCGCAACAAAGTCAAAGAGAGCTTCCAAGATTCCCATGCGATTCCCACAGAGGAGTTAGTTATTGTTAATTCACTTCACTGTGCAGAATGATGAATGAACAGAGTTTGTTTTCAAATTCATCAGCAATTTTAGTGTAATACGGAAACTTGAAGCTTACAGTCCTGTTGGACATTTCAGTCAAGTAGGAGGCATCTTGTGACCAATAGATTTGCATTGATTCTGGATTTTTCAACAAGGACGAATAATGTGGATAACTCATCAGACAGAATAAATCATTCAAACCGTATTATATTAATATATTTTTCTGTTTTGTTTCTACTGTCCAAAGGCAAATAATCTGCTAATTTGCAGTGTTAACTTTAAAATATGAAGACAGTGTTAAAGCAGCTTTCTAAGGTGTCCATTTCTCTTGTACGCTACATTGACAAACCAAGGTTGGACAGAAAGAGTGAGTGGCACTTTATGGTCCCTGAAGGCAACAGTGGCACACATGGTCACACACAAGTGTTCATCAGCAGAGACATGCATGTCACAGACTGTCACGTGTCATCAAACTTGATGGAGAAACTCGACAGCCTGACTTGAACACAGAAGCTTCGACAAGATGGGAAAAAGAATACAACATGAACTTAACCTTCAGGTGGCCTATCAGCAAGTACCAGTCCATCCATCTCACTAGTCCATTACCATCAGTCAACACAGACTGACAAACCACCTGGACGCCCCATGAGCAGAAGTAAGACTCATGAGGTATGAAGCTCTGGTCAGCTGCTTTATCCTTTAAAACCATCAGAATCAAGGTTATTGTTTTACTGGTTCACCCTTCTACTGGTGGGATGGTTGGCTGTGAAAAGCAGCACGCGACCCCTGCTGAAGACATTAAGGCTTTTATATGTTTTTTTTTCACATATCTACCATAGATTAAAGAGTAAAGGGCCACGTAAATCTCAATAAATATCCTCCACATTAATGTTGTTCGTGTTATCTCAATGTAATTCTTTTCATGATAAAAAAAAAAACGACGTTCACAGAGTGATGTCACATCATGACACACAGCTTAAACAAGCGTAGCTAGAAGTAAAAGTAACACCACTACAGGCTCCACGATGGAGGAGTTCTAAAAATGGAAGCAAAGTCAGTGGTGTGGAAGTAGTTTGGTTACAAAAGGTCAGCTGTGCAAACCACGGTAATATGTCAGAAGTGCAAGAAGACTAACAGCAAAACAAGCAATATAACGATCTAATTTTACCACATCAAGCAGAAATATCTGGTTGAGTATGTGGAGAGTCAAAAATTCTGCAAGGAGAACTCAAGAAGCTATTGTGAACAAAGTGCAATATTTCCATGGAATACAATTTCATGGAAGTTGAAAGGGAGGTGGTTGGGGTAGGTGATCAGTACAAAGTGCAATAATGTGCCACCAAAGACCACATTTTAATATTCTGACTTCCTCATGTGGGTAGATTCTGACAACACTTTCATCAGGGCTAGGCAAGAATTGTGGTTTAACTATTAATAAACCAAACATGTCCTACTGCGTGTCACTACTGAGTCTTCTGTATGAAACTAATTCCAAGATATTTTCCTGTCTTTAAACAAGTGCTGTACTTAAATAAATATAACCAGAAAAACTTAATTTGTGCAATATTAGCCCTGGGCAATAAAACAAAAGTGATATGTATTAGCAATAATTTTCAATACAATTTTAAAAGTTTTCACTTCAATGCACAAAACACAAACTGCAATAAAAGCACATAACCATTACACCCTGGCTGATTTAACCTTGAATTCAAAATTAAGTGGTTAAATACAAACTTTTAGTCCTCGTCTTTATTAAAAATAGGTAATTAAAAATTTCCAGTAATTTGCAATACTATCTGAAATTCAGAATTTAAACGGGATCTATTTTATAAGTGTAATATCGAGTCGTATGCTTTATTGGATATTGCTGGAAAGCAAATGAAATATGTTCTCCCTGAACATTTTGCAGATACTTTAAGTATCATCAAGGGGTGTGAAATTTCTCATTTTGTTGTAAACTAGTAGTATGTAACCAGTATTTCTCAGAGATGGGGTTGGTCCTCAAGGACACAATAGGTTCACCTCATCAATCCATGGAGTTTACTGAAAATAGATAGTTGTCTGCCCTTTTGATGTAAGCCTGTTAAGCCCCAGTCAATGCTGTAACAGTACACCAGCCCTTAAGAGTTATCAGCTAATCATTTGCTGTAGTAAGTTCAGATTAAATGAACAACACCTCCTTATTATACAACGACCTGAGGGGAAAGGAAACCCATAAACTGTAGCAAGGGAACGTTAAAAGGCTCTTAACAAAGTGACTGCTGCGTTGTTGATACAAACATGGCGATGCTACAATACCCTGTGGCCCTCGAAATATATATGAACTGACACTTCAAAGAGACAATACTTGTTGTCACTGCCAAGTCCCCCAAGAGATAAGCAGAAGAGACGACTGTGCACTTTGACCATTATCTGTCTACACAAGACAATGGGCCTCTTGCAAGAAAAGTTTCGTATTCTTATCTTGAATTTGTCTTACTTTTTTCGTACCGAGGGCTCGTACAAACATGCCACATTAGATTCAACAAACGCTCGTAACTTCAGATAACTGTGTAAATTATCCACCTGTGCATACTGAAGTGCACAGGCGTGAGACTTGTAAATTACCATGGTTAACACCCCAATGATACCATATATGGCTGCGCTTCCTGCCCTATATGTCAGGAAGAGTTCATTCTTTAAAACAGCTGGGACTTCACGAGTTTGAAGTTTGACGTCCTGCTTTCACAGATCTGTAAAGGAAAATCTGTTATTTTAACAGCATCAGCAGTGGAATTAAAAGACCTGCTAAAGCAAAAAAGCAAAGGCTGCAATCCCGTTTTACCTGAGGGTCGGACTGTCACTCATAACAGCAACAACAGATAACAGCAGACTGACTGCACATGACTCGATGACAGGTCTCGATCACAAGTAAATTGTGTTCATATCTGAAAGAAAATTCAAAATAAACTGGTGCATGGAGAACAAATCTGTTCTTACCAGTGGTTCTTGCATGAGGCCCAGTGTACATTAGTTGACTGTAAACGGTACACTTGCTATTGAGGGTTTTAATCAGAAAGTATTGTGGACCAGGCCAAATAAAAATCTCTCAGTTTTCCACTAAGATTAATTTCCCCTGAATTAACAAATTCAAATTACAAACAAACATTACTGGCTTCTGCATCACAAAATATGTAAATATATGTATGTTGGTTGGCTGAAAGTGTAAGCATATTCTGACTGATATGTCTTTTTATTAACAGTGGAAGTAGTAAGCATGACAGGAGAAGTATCAGGAATGAAAAAGTGACTTTGTGTTGGTGGGGTAGATGGACGGTTCAAACAAACAGAGGATTTTCACCCAGGACACTGCGATTCAAGTCCTGTGTGGAGCAAAATGTTAAGTTATTAAAAGTTCTGAGTCACTTAAAATTTCATTATGAATGTGGCATCTATTGTGTTATGTATGTCTCATCACGGGACATACGTAATGCAATAGGCATTATGCAACATAGTTATTTTGACGCAAACTACAACTTTTACCTAAGCCTAACCAATCAGTTTTATTACTTAAACCTAACCAAACTGCAACTGTTTTACAATGTGAACCATGTGTGCAATGTCACGTGAGTAATAACATGTGACTCATGTAACCACCAGCAATATATGTCATTCTGGGAGTAATTGACAAACAACCTATTCTGGGGTTTACGTATGCGGATGTGGTAATATCAATATAATCTGCTGGAAACTCATCTCTCTAAAACAATCAAACCAGAGTCCTGCAAGAAAAACGGCTATTAAGAATGCCTACTTTTGAAAACTTAGACCCTAATTTTCCAGAAATTGTGTTCAGTATGGCAACAAGAGAGGAAACTTTTAAGAGGAAATTTAAAAGTTGTCATAAAGTGTGGGAAAAGATCAAGTATCAAGACAGATGAGGAGGAGGGGGAGGAGTTGCACTTCTTTTGGAAGATTTTTTTTCTTTCCTAGAAGTTTGTCATGCCGATGATTACATTTTCTCAGCACAGTGGATATCTGTTGTTCTAAAGGGTCAAGGATAGCTAGTGACGGAGCCAAAATAAGCATCAAGAAACACACGCACTGTCTTTGAATTACCTCCACACAACTTCTAAAACATCAGCATTGAAATGCTGCCTCTGTGAGGTGTTGCAATTGTGTTTGGTGGAAAACCACTTAAGAGCTGACAATAAATATTTCAACAGAGTAGGGAGAGGATTGTGAAGACTTAAGCATTAGCTTTAATGACAACAGTTCCTTTATGAATAACCTTTACCTGATCATACAGCTCCTGTATCACAATATCAGAAAGAGTATGGGCTTTGAGGTTGAGTAGGGTTTTACAGATGACAACAGAAAATGTAGCACAGAGGAAATGCAAATATGTTGGCTTATTCCCAACAGAGCAAGGCTCACAATAATAATGAGAGGGGCTGAGAGAGACAAGTAGAGCCATGGGCCAAGAGCCAGCTGCCAAACAACAATAAAAAGCACTTGTGTGTGATAGATCAAGCTGTGAGAGGAAGATGAAGGGCACGCCGGGGTCAGATAGATAGAAATCCTCTGTGATCTCCCCCATCTTTCACAAAGAGCGTCTGTGGCATTACAGGGGACACTGAGGGGAGACAGATGGCACAGAGGGAAGATACTATATAGAAAGGAAAAGGAGAGGGACATAAAGAAACTAAGAAAGAAACAACGAGAGACGGAACTAGACATAGATGGATTTTGAGATGATGAGCCCCTGGGCACAGACATGTAAAAGACCCCCCACCCATCCTTCATAAGAGCTAGATACCCAGACTGAAAAAGACACAAAATGACTACAAATCATTCATCTTTGTGGCCATTTTGTGCCTCTTTATAGTTCATTTGTGCATTTTGTGCCTCTTCGCAGTGTAGCTGTGTCTGTTTGTTATTATTTTGTGCTGTTTTTAGTCTCTTTTGTGCACATTTGTAGTTGTTTTGTGCCTCTTTGTAGTGAAGATGTGTCTCTGTCATTAATTTATGCTTCTTTAAGTCACTTTGTGCATTTCTGTAGTTGTTTCGGGTCTCTGTAGTGGAGGTGTATCTTTCTGAGGCTATTTTGTACCTCTGTATGCTCTTTATAGCCCATTCGTGCACATCTTCAGAGGTTTTGTGGCTCTTTGTAGTGGAGCTGTCTCTTTGTAGTTGTTTTGTGTTTCTTTGTAGTGCAGTTGTGTCTCTGACATTATTTTGTGCTTCTTTATTGTTCCTTTGTGCATCTTTGAAATTGTTTTGTGTCTCTTTGTAGTGAAGTTGTGCCTATTTGTCATTATTTGGTGTCTCATTATAGTCTCTCTGCATGTCATTGTGTTCATTTTGGGTTATCTTTGTAGTTGTTGTATGTCTCTTTATCATTTCTTTGTGTCACGTAGTTGTCACTTTGTGAATATTTGTAGTTGTTTTGTGGTTCTTTGTGACAGAGTTTTGGCTCTCATTATTTTGTGCCTCTTAAATCACTGTGCATTGTTGTAGTTGTTTTCCGTATCTTTGTAGTCACTTTGTTCATCCTTGTAGTTCTTTTACATCTGTAGTAGAACTGTATGTCTTTTTACCTATTTTTTTTTGTTTATCTGTAGTCATAATAATGTTTCACAGTTGGCATTTTGTGGCACTAGATTGCATGACATCCCTTTGTGGTTGTTTTGCATCTCTGTAATTGTTAAGCATCTTAATTTGTGTCTTTGTAGTGGTTTTGCATCTCTTCATGATTGTTTTGCATGTCTTTGAAGCTGTTTTTGCATCTCACTGTAGCCTTCTGTGCTTTCATAGCTGTTTTGTATCTCTTTCTGGTTGTGTTGTGCTTTTGTTGTCATTTTGTATCTCTTTGTAGTTGTGTTGTGTATCTCTAAGGACATTTTGAAATTTGTTGTAGTTGTGTATAGGTTGTGTAGCATTTCTTTGTAGTCACTGTATGTCTACTTGTAGTAGTGTGGTGTTAACAGGGCCCATCACTGACCCTTCAGGCTCCTGGACCTGTGCTCTTCAGGCCTGCTCAGTAATCCATCCATGGAAATAGAGGGTCTTACAGGACATGAAGGATATGGCTAGTTGACCTCTGGAGCTTCTGCGCTGCACAGCAGGCTGAACACATTGCATCCCAATGCTGGACCAATTGAGAGAGGGACTTGAGGTGATACGAAGGAGTGAGATGGGGTGGGGAGGGGAAGCTCTGTGGTTTAGGTGTGAACCGGCCCTTTCTCACATTAATCATGGTCAGGTGGAACACGAGCAGGCGCCCCTCCCTGCTCTAAAGATGATGGAAAACCAGAAACCACTGGGGCTTTCTAGGAGAACACTGTGCGACGCTATAGATTACAAGAGAAACCGAACAGAGGAATACTTAAGGGAACTTATTTCAGATTAACACACCAGTACTTTGAACACTTGTCTGCTGAAGCTCACCGGCTTTTGCCTCCTCCTAAAAATCAATTAAAGAACAGATTTACCAAACCTTATAGGAGTGTGACGACTGATGAGTATTTAAAAATCTTTCTGCCTCTCTCTGTCTCCCCTGCTATGGATCAATAACTCTTTTATACTGTCTATAATTGAAATGCAGGGAGCCTGAGGTGATTTAGTTGGCTTTAATTTCCTTGTTCGTTATGAATACAAATATAAGCCCAAGGACATCAGATCTCCATTCATCTACAAACATACACAAACACATGCACATATTCCTGGCTGTATTAACTGAGATATACCTCAGTTATATTCTACCAATCTCTCCATCCATAAAGCACTGCATGCATGCATATATTTTTTATTGTTGATAAATCTGCTGTTTATCTCAATTAATAGTTTTGTTTGATAAGATAATAATAACTAACTACTCTATAAAATACTATAAAATTGTAAAATATAATGTCTGTTACTGCATACAAGCTAATTTAAAGCTATTTAAAATGTCAAGAAATATTTGGAATATGTCCAGAACATTTCAAGTCATAGATAACAAAGGCAATCAACCAATTATTCAATTATTACCTTTAAAAAACTGGAAACAGTAAATTTGGGGTAATTTTTGCTTTAAAAAAAAGACTGAAATGATTAGTTTTCAACATTGTTGCAGATTAACTGTCTTTAAATTTAATGTAATAAAGTATATGCATAGTATTTGACAGACTTGTAAGCTTCTTTTTTTAATTCAAGAATGAACTAATACATAATATTTATTTAATACACGACTGTACAATAAACCTATTCCAATTCAGAAAAATCTGTCTTCACTAAGGCTGAAAAATGTGCAGGCTCCTATTTAATAAAAGCCAAAAAGGCACTACCGACTTCCCATCTTTCCCCCTACTTTAGTCAGGCACCTGTACACTTCACCCTCAGAGAAAGGCGAAATTACCGGGGGAAAGAGGGGAAAGTGGTGGCAGCATGGTAAAATGAGGAGGAAAGAGCAAAAGGAGTGCAGGACCTTGTTAAAAGCCCCTCTGTGACAGCCAAGGAAAGGCTGCAGCTCAGTCATTAAATGTAGCTGAAGTTGGAGAGAGTGACTGAAAAAAAAAAAAAGAAGAGATGTACGGACAAAAAGAGAAGGTTTTAGAGGTGGGTGCTGCAAAGTGTTGGTTTGGAAATGGAAGATAACTGACGTTGGAAAAGCAATGAGAATAAGATAAGGTTTGAGAAACTGAAACTAAATCAAACCTTTATGTTTAGTCTCATGACATGAGTAAAAGGTTGTAAATTGCAAATAACATAAAAGAGAATAAAAACATTGAGGAAGAATATCTACAGCTCAAATCACAGCTTGCAGTGATGATGGTTTCTACCATTTTCTTTCTTTATTTATGTTCAGGGACAATGTACATTGATCATTATCACTGAAAATGTTTTTTTCAGCTGTTGTCCCTTGGCCAGATGTTAAATTAGCAAGTAAAACAACAATACAAACATGCAAAAATATGAAAAAAGGAGAAAACACAATATGAAGCAGCTGAACGGGATAAAAACCTTAGAGAAGTAAGGCAAGAAACATGCAAAGTAGGACAAATGCAAAATAATGGTTAGCAGACAATCAGGACAAGCAGCGACATAAAATCCCATTACATTATAGAAGACATCAGTGAAACCAGAAGGGATGCAATCTGACAAACAAACAAAAAGGCAAGCAAACAAGAACACACAAGGCACACATGTATCGACTATGGACTCATGATCATCTCGATGGTATGAAGCTTTTTAAACAAGTTTTAAGATTTCATGCTGAGGAATGGTAATAGTAGCTTGATAGTATATTTAATAAAAAGGGGTGTTCCAAAACAGGGAAGCTCTTCCAGTAAAGCCTGCCTGTTTTCCTCCTTGCAAACAAAATTTCCCCTCTTATTCTTGATGTAGTTAATCCATCCCTGATATTTTCTGCAATATGAATGTGGTAAGTGGGGAGGTGCTAATCCATTAAACAGGCATTGTGAAATTTAATAAGATTTTCCCAGCAAAGGAGACCATATATAGGAACTATATTACAGTGACGGTAGCCTCTAGGTTTATAATCAGATTTATATACATATTGTATAGGCTTAATTGTAATGGAGTGGAACAAGATTACTGGTTAAACAGTATGTCATATATGAGGAAATCATAGCATGGAACTGGTGGAAATAAATCTTAGCAGTTTCAGTCACCAGGTATTTTTTTTAATAAATCTAATGTTGAGGCTGAATTCATTGACAACTTGTTTAATTTGGTTATTTAACTAAAAAGTCTAAGTCTATCTCACTTGATACATAAACTGAATGTTTGTACTGTACTGTACTTGTACGTTAAGAGCTGCTTCAGTACTTTTCATGTATATACTGTACATTATCATCAGCTCCCATACAAGTTGAAGGCAGTTCTTTATTATATAAGCTGAAGAGGAGCAGACCAAGAATAGAGCTGTGGGGAACTCCGACATTGGAAGAGAGTGGGCGACACTTTATTCTTGATCCTTACACACTGATTCTTGTTTATGAGGTAGGATTTAAACCAACATAAAGCAGCAGATGAAACATTTCCATAAATGTTGTGATTAACTGTAGCTTTTCTAAATACAAGAAAAACCACAAAGACAGCCCCCCCTTAACGAGTTAAGCATTAATAAGCCTGCGTAGTACAGTTGTAGTACAGTGCTTTGCGTTTAAATCAAACTGTGGGGTGTGCAGAGGAAAAGGACTGTTTTTAAAATGTCAGATCAGTTGTGCTGCTGCACATTTTTCTGCTACCTTTGACAATACAGGAGGAATTCTTACAGGTCTTGAATTATTCATACAAGTTGTATACTCCGCTTTAACAATGTGTGTGATTATAGCCGATTTCCAGGCTGCAGGTCATACTCTGATCAAAGGGTGTATTAATAATCTTACAGACAGGATAAGAAAAAGACTCTTTAGAAGTATGGTGCACATTCCAGGCACATCACTTGATTACTTATTGATGAACATTGCTTTACCACAATGTTAACAAAAGCAGTTACCTACACTGAACCATGTGCAGGGCTGCAGCTATGGGTTATGTTAGTAATCAGTTATTTTACCAGTTATTCCATTGATTAATCGAGTAATCGGTTAAGAAATGTTGATTCTGTCTTCAACTATTTTGAAATTTGCATCATTAACATGCCGAGTTATTGAAAATGTCCAAAGTATCGGAGCAAAACTGTATTTTACACTATGGTAGGTATGTTTAATCTACAGTGCCAATCCATAAGGGCTCCCATGTTCCATTGCGCTGCCAGTGCGCTATATATGTATGGATTAATTGAAGCCTCGATGGAACGAATTTGCATCAATTATTTTTTGTAATCCAGTTATTGAAGTACCTCAAGAAATCGTTTCAGCCCTAACCATGAGTTCCCAAACTTATTTGTCATGTCTGTCCAAAACCGTTCTGAACCAGGTTTGAGAAGATTATAAACAAAATGAATAAGTGGGATGTTAGAATAACATTCGCAAATTAAAAACTTCAAATGTCTTTTTACCTTTACATAATATGAATAAATACAAATAAAAACTTTCCACTTACTGGAAGTTTATGACATAAAACACACTTTGGCTTTTTTTTTTATATTATTACTGTTAAATTAACTTGACTTTTATTCTGTCCAACACACTTATTAGGCATTATCAGTTTTCTTTTCTTCACTGTAGAACAATGTCAGACTTTTTATGCCATGTACCACCTCAGAAAATATTGAGCTCTCCAAGCACCACCTACTGTTTTACTGGTTACAGAATAATAGAAGAATAATATAACAGATGAGAAATTGGTGGATCTATCTACAATGAACCATTTAAAAAATATGCTGTTTTTAATAAAGAAGTCAGCTAATAATAATTTTAACCTGATTTGACGTTGCCAATGCAAGTAGCTGGCTAACTGCAGCAGGTCCCTCTTCCATTATGTGAAAATGAAAAATGATTTGACAATTACAATTATTTGTTTGTAAAAGCATTTTTGATGGTCTGTTGTTGTCAGTGCTAACCTCAGTGACAAACACGTTTCTTGTAACTGCTTCACAATAAAAGCCACTGCATGTTCCTCCAGATGAATGCTTTTAATGTAAAGCAGCAGCAGTAAGTGATGTTCAGTTTGCATTAGCAGTAACTTAATACAGCTCTGATACAACTGTAGAGGATGTGCAAGGACGCTGTTATCAATCAGAAAAAAATGGTTTGCCAGACATGCATCATTTCCTGTGGATCCCTTAAACCTGTATGGGCAATGGGAAATTTGCATGGGAATGGCAGGATCCGCCACTTAGAATGCTAACTACAAAGCTACAGAATGTAAATACTGTTGCTGAAAAGAAAAGATGCTGTCCATAAAAAGGATCAAAGATGGCTTTGGTTTCATGAAAATCTTCAACATGTTATTTTGCTGTCACAGTAAATCTTGAACCTAAATACTGGTAGCCTCAGGGGTGTGAAAGTGCTTTCTTTATTGTTTACTCATTCATCTCCTCCATTAGCGGCCTGCCCTACAGCTAAAGAACCACTGAGTTAAGTGCTACCATCACAGAGGGCAGTGTTCACATAATGTACAGTATGTAATATTCATTTCAGAGTTTATGCTGGAGCAAAAATGGTGTGTAAGTAAAGTGACAGAAACAAAAAACTGTTGCTTTTGGCTTTCCCATAAACAGCAAACTCACAGGAGTTTCTGACCTTTGTAACATTAAAAATATTTTTACCTCATTGAGTCTTCAATCATTCAACTCAGTCACGGACACTGAGTCTGGCAAATAGCACAAATGAATAATTCAGAAGTTGAAGCAGCCTATCAGAGAAACTAACTCCTCTGGTGTTTGGAGGCCATCTCAGATAGTGGTGTAAATCCAACAGACACCACAAGCTTAATGAATAAGAGCGTAGATAAAATAGCTCGACAGCTTTTACATTTGGAAATAAGCTTTCTGATCCTTTAAATCTCCAGGCACCACTCAAGGTTCAGGAAAATGTCCAATTTGATTTCAATGCAGAAAAGAAGCACTGATACAATTCACAAAACATTCAGCTCTCAAAGAGTTTCCTCTCACTTTGACATATTAAAAACATTCCCCAGACACCAAATATAGTCCTCTACCGGCAGGCTTCTCCTGTGGTGTCAATCAGGTGGGAATTCAGTATTCATTTTCTATTTTGGTTTCAACATGTCACTTAATGAACTTCAAATAACCTCTCAAGTGCTGATGTCCCACATTTATCCATTCTTCTTCATATGACTTCACAAAGCCTAAAATCTTCCTCCACACTGCTGGATTAAGAGAGAAGAATATGAGAAATGTTCTAGGTAGAGAAAAGATGCGTTGTCACAGTTGAAGATTTTAATGGTATGAATTCCATACAAGATGTACTTAAAACTCAGGTTCAGTGTTTCTACTTTGCCAGACAATTCTAATGAAAAGGTAAAATAGTATCTCTGCTCTCTCTTTCCATTGCTAAAAGCACTTCTTTTGACAAGGGTTGCAAGAAAAAAAAAAGCTTTTAATCCATGAACACCCTGACAAAGATGGAGTCCTCCTCACAAGCTTTTGAGCGTTTCAAAGTCATCCTATCAAGGAGGGAAATCTAAAGCTGAGTGTCTGGGGAACAAAAACACTGGAGGGAGAGGACTCTCATTTGGCCTCAGTTCTCCTATGGCAGCCATGTTCCCCAGGCTGATGGATGAAGGGAGAAACTCATCTCATGACTAATTATTTATCTTCCCTCCAGAACTGTTGTGTCTGGGGGTTGGAAATAACACAACTCTCTGCTCTGACCAAGTCGTAAACAAACTAGAATGATGGGGGTGACTGAGTCTGCTCTTTCTCCCTCACAACACTGTAGAGCATGGCTGCCAAACATACAGCCCACAGACAAAATCTGACAGGTCATATTTTCCCTTCCTATGGTTGTGTGTATTTCTTTAAACATTCTGTGATCCATTAAGATCCATTAACCCATTGTTTTCTTTTTGGATACAAATTGATTCACTGTTACCAATTAGGCTGTCAGTTTGTTAATAAATTAAGTTTAGATTTTTACTATGCTGCCAATTCCAAAATGCTTCTACACATGGCAACACTACTGCCACAAGGGAAACATATTTTTAAGAAATATCTATGATGAACAGCTGGTATTGAAGCTAGATTATTGCCCAGAAGAAAACAAAAAAAGTATTCATTATTATAACACTACATGATAAAAAGTATGTGCAGCCTGAACATTACAGCCACATGTGATTGTTGCCCCCAACTTAAGATTTTCCAAGTCCCGTCGTCACTTACAGCCATCAGTTGACTAGGAATAATTAACACAGGAATAATCAATTTACAACTTCACAAAAACAAATACTTACAAAATTATCGCCATGATGTCTTAATCGTCTCAGGAGTAAGAGTCCTGTACATTACTCCTTTAACACTGCTGTATTCCCTGTCATCACACTGGCCTCTGTTGGCGTCAAAGGCCGTGCCCCAGTCTAATAGCACTGCTAACTGCGCTAACAGGCTAACAGCAGCCACAGAACAGTTAGCAGCAGTGCACCGGTGACTACAGACCAACAGTCACATCACATTCTCAACTGAGGGCTGAAGAAAGAGTTTTACACACATATGGGCCGAGAAAACTGAGGACCGCTTCAGCTGTATTTACACAAAACCCGGCCTTGTGCGGAGGTGTGGGCATGTTTATTTGTGCTTCAGAATGTAACCACGGTGACACAATCAATAAATAACATTCTATTTTTCTGATTCACTGCTTTGTTCTCACTACTGCCACTCCCTCTCCTAATTCACAGTCTGAGCCTGTCGCCCCCTCTCTCGTTCGTTGAGCCGGGGAAGAGGGGCAAACTTTGAATGTTGCAGATTCTACCCTTAAATCAGAAAAGAGAAGTACATTACAGGACAGGGCAAGTTCTTCTGTGAAAATGCTCTCTGGTTCCAGCTTCTTAAATGTGTGAATTTCCTGCTTTTCTCTTACTTAGGCTTTAGTAAACTGAATATCTTTAGACTTTGGACCGCTGATCAGACTGTACTGTAGAAATATGATTACATCAGCTTGGGCTCTGGAATATCCTAATATAAAATCTGCCATACGTATGTAATTATTCCTCCTGTCCATACTGGCCATGTAGCAGTACGTTTGTTGCCCAATTACACTGCATGAAATTGGTGACAAAATCTACAGGCTTTCATTTTTTGTCCAAAAATGCGTTCTGAATTTTAGTCAAAATGAATGCAAAGTTTCAGCAGCCAGAGTCATTTTAGTACTAAATTCTCTTTGCGTCTTCAGTGACAGAGTTTCCTCACTGAGCTGAGGCTGAGGGATATGTCTGGCAGTCACACGTAGGTGTTGTTGCTGTATTAAAACACCAGCAATGAACCAACACATGACTGCCAGAGTGTAGATACCAATTCAATTTGGCTGACTACTGAAGCCTTATATTAGCTTCAGCAGAATTTCTGATTGCATTTTTGAACAGGACAAGGATTTTGTGGATTCTCTTGCAGAATAGTTGCTCTACAGAGTTATTTCTTCACAGTAAGGAAAGGAGGAATGATTATAACAATCAATAACTCTGTTAATCAACATATGGCATGAGAGTTTTGTGTTTACTTACACTTGAAGAATTAAATCGCTTTTAAAATTCTCTTTAAAGGTTCTGGTTTTGGAGCTATGGAGATGGTTTTCAGTCCCTCTAGTGCCTCTAGCTATACTTTATACTATTCCACTACCCAATAGGAAGAAGTAACACGTTGGGGTGGGAATCAAGATTTGGCTCCAAATGGTCGATCCATTGTAATCATATGCATGTGAACTTATTAATTCCTTTTATCAATGGCAGCATGTTTTTTTTGATAGTTGTGAATTGCAAAACTGGTATGTCAAACTATGCGGATTATGACTTGCAACAAGGAGGATTCATGGTGGAGAGGAACAAGCAGTTAAAAACATGGCCTCATTTCACAAAGATTGATGACAACAGTCCTGGGTGTAATGTCTGTAAAATTATCATTTCAAGTGAAGATGGGAAAAACAGAAATATGCTACAACATTTTTTTTTTTGGAATATGGGCTTAAATTCCAGGAATGCCATGTGTTTGACACAACTGCCACTGCTTCCCAGCAGAGCAGCTTGTCCATTATCAAGGGTGACGATCCTCTTTTAGCACCACATGGTTTTGACTAAAAAAACCTAAATGAAAGCAAATGCTGTACAAATATTCTCTCATGTCATTCATTAGATAATGAGTCACATGCATGCCATTAATGATAAAACATTAATGCACTGATGTTGAAACCTGTGTAGACCGACTTTTTTCCACTCAGAAAACTGATAAGGAATCAATAAAAAATCAAACCGATAAGCAGAATCAACAATGGCATTGGTATCAATAAAATCTTATCAATTCCCATCCCTCATAACACACCAAGATATGTTGCAATTTGCTAACAAAGAGAAGAAGATGACTGCTAGCAAGTGAACATGGATGTAAAGAAAGGTTAATTCAATTTTCTTTAAAAAACAATCTTAGCAAATGTTTAGTGAGGAAAGGTTCAAGTCAATTTTTTTTTTTCCACTTGCCGGTCGGGCCAGGGAGTCAGAAATGTGTTTGCCTGTTTATTAGTGGTTATCAAATAACAGCAGAGACTAACGTTAATTATCATGTTTAATCTAGGGCTGCAAAATTGTAGCAGGAAATATTATCATTATTATTAGTAGTAGTCGTAGTAGTAGTTGTTGTTGGTGGTGGTGTTGTTATTATTATATCAACAATAACACCACTACTACCACTAATAATAATAATAAGAATGTTACTTCATGTTATCTGATCACACAGTTTAGAAGAGCACAAAACTTACCCCCAGCCAAATGCTGGTAAAATATGCCAGTGGATAATAAAAATGATTCAACTGAGTGGCTGGTAAAATTTGAACATTCACTAGCCATTGGCTGGTGGAAAAAGAAGTTAATTTTGCACCCTGCTGTTTAGGCTGTGCAGTTTATCTCTCAGGATATATAGGATGTGCTATAGAGACCAGGCTTTCCTGTAGACTTATGCTCAGTTTAAAACTAAGCAGACACCTAGCAGGAGGCATTCAATTCTAATAGAGGGAGGTCTGTGTCCTCTAGCACTCTGAGCTCCTCTAATCTCTTATTCATGTATTCAAGGTGAGAGGAGAGGCGAGCAGCTACAAGTGAGAGCCCAGTGGGTCAGAGAACAGGGATGAAGGGGGAAAGAGATGCTCTGGTGTAAGAATGAAAGAGTGAGAAGGTAAAAAAAAAAGGGAGGGGGGGGGGGGGGGGGAGCCCTGACTCTCTCTCATCCTTCGATAAACCTATCAGTGGATCCTGCGGTGGAGAAGAAAGACTTGGGACTAGGATCAAAGAGAATCCCCATCTGATCCAAATGTCGTTTGAATGTTTTATGGTAGCCAAGACATTGGGGTGAGCCTTGAATAAGATGTGGCTCAAGAGAGCCCTGATCAGAGATGGCCTGTCATTTTCAGATGAGATCGTCACATGGGGGAGCTTTTTCTCTGAGCACATAAACTGTATATATACATAATTCAAAATACTGAGCAGATCTTAGCGTCATATGATTGGATCTTCAAAGTCCCATTCCTTTCACGTTATGTCTTGATATTGTCAGTCACTGCATTCATTAACAGCAGAGGCAGCACCTGCTATTCACATTTACACAGTAAAGGCCATACATGACTGCTGACTGCACTGATATGATGCATACAGCATACACCCACATACATATATTTAAACACATGCATATACTGCACAGTGTAACTGACATGCCAAACTGCATGGAGGCTAATTCATTTGTGTCATTAAAAGGTTAAAAATACTCACTCACTTTTCTTTTCAACCATCATCAAATTTTCATATGCTCACACCTACTTCATTCATTGAATCATGCATGGATGCTGCTAATGCACGGACACCTGCACTCTACCTAAACAGATTCTTTCAGTTCTGACAAAAGCTCTTGAAAGATGCTGGGACGTTTTTTGTGTCCAAAGCCTTGTTTCCTTGAAGGAGAGCACACAGGACATGTGTATTTACAGTTTAATATGCAGATGCTGTCATACACACACATGCGTGTACACAAATATTATAATGTACATGAAAGGGATTTTTGAAGACACGAACATTGTGAATACATCAACAAGCATGTAACTGAGTGCGAAGAATATTATGAATAATGCACACCTGAAAAGAAGAACCCACTGATCCTATGGCTGTATATAAGCCTTTGAAGTCAAGATTGGGGACACATTTCATATCTCTAACTAAGCTCTAGTGGATTTAGAAGAAAAAAAAACAAAAAACTCTGAACTTGGGTCATTAGTGAATTGAGCCTATAAAGGGTTAACTTGTTCCACTTAAACAAGGAAGTGGGAGGGAACTGACGCTCAGCTGTCACTGCTGAAAAAGAAACTGAAAGGAAAGAGAGAACCGCATGCTGTTACTTTCCCTTACGGATCTGAAAAACTTATAAAGATCTTCACACCAGGTACAGTTGCAATTCATCATGTTTGTAGTCTTGTCTTTCATGTTAAATTGTGTGTCTCAGTGATTTCAAATGACAATAATAAATCTTGGTTGCACAAACAAGGATTCATTTTTGGATTGCATCATGGTTTAACTTAACTTATGTTACTCAATCAAATGCATTTAAGATTAAGAGGGAATAAATTTAAACCTCTCTCTGGTATCTCTTTATCCTCAATGTCATTTTCAAAGTCAAGTCAAAGTCAAAGTCTCTTTATTGTCAATACCACATATGTACAGGACATACAGAGGATCGAAACTTTGTTACTCTCAGACCCTACAACGGAGAAAACATAAATCTAAAAACTGTACATTATAAATAAAAGTGTAAAAGAGAAAATATTTTGAAATAAAGTCAAAATAGAGCATGTGTGTGCAGGGGGCAGCAGGAGGAGGGGGGGCAGAGCAAGGAGGGAGTTGAGTGTCCTGACAGCCTGATGATCTTTAGATGTTTACTTGTCTTGAGCAGCTACTTTTCGTGACGTGGTAGTGGAGTACAAGTACAAGTACGTGAGGTCAGTATCGGACCGATACCCGATGCTGGTATCAGTAATCTCTTTTGTCTTCTCCACATTCAAAGAGAGATTGTTGGCTGCACCACAAGGCCAGACGGCTCACCTCGCTCCTGTAGTTTGTCTCATCATCGTTGCTGATGAGACCCACCATGGTCGTGTACACCGTACACTAAACATAGATTAAATTAATTTCTGTTCCACCAAAACCTTAAGTTCCAGTTGAAACTTAAGAAGGTTTAACCTTTAAAAAGTCTGCCTTTTTGAGAAGGGATTGAGGGATTGAGAAAAATAATGAAGTTCCTCAAAGAAATTTATGGACTGACTCAACCCAATTGAGGTTTATGACGTGTTGCTTTCTTTCTTTCACTCCAGTTGATCTGTTAAACAGCCTGCCAGTCGCTGCCAGTCAGTCTTTTTTTATGATGCTGTTGTCTATTTTTGAAATTCCTATTATCTAGACATATTACGAGCTTTTCTGCCAAGCTATCACAAGTAGGCTAACAGGCCAGCTAACTTTTTTAGCTAGAAAGCAAACAATGTAATATTTTGTTAACTTTTTATCTAGTTAACAAACAATTTAAAATTATGTTAAGGACTACAGAGCAGTTAATTATACTAATGTATTACTATACTGTTTTATTTGTTATATTGTTTATTTGGATTTACTAAACTGAGATTAGTTTACTAATTGTGTGACAGAGCTCTGCTTATTTTAAAGTCTGGATTTACTCAGTTTAATCTTTGTTGGTGCAGCCCAGGATTTACTTTACACTGCTCTAACTTATTTAATTATTTCACCTTTTATTTTCCAGACATGGCTGCTGCTTGTAGTCTAATGGTTGAGGCCAACTTTTGTTGTCCCATCTGTCTGGATGTGTTCACTAAACCTGTGTCGATTTCCTGTGGACACAATTTCTGTCATGACTGTATCTCGAAACACTGGGACACCAGCAATACTGGATTAAATTGTCCAATGTGCAAAGAGGAGTTCTATGAGAGACCAAAGCTTCGAGTGAACACTATCATTGATCAGATGGCTGCAAAGGTCAAGAATTTGGCTCAAGAAAAATCTTGTGGTCCTCTTGAACAAGCAGAAAATGGAAGTGTGCTCTGTGGTATCTGTACAGGAGCAAAGCTCACAGCCATCAAGTCCTGCTTAGTGTGTTTTGTATCTTACTGTGAAACACATCTGGAGCCTCACCAGAGAATTTCAGCCTTGAAGAAACACAAGCTGATCCACCCGGTGGAGGACCTGGAGAGCAGGGTCTGCAAGAAGCATGACGAGCATTTGGAGCTGTTTTGTAAGGAGGATGAAATGTTTGTATGCAAGTCCTGTCAAGACAGTGATCATAAAACCCACACGATTGTGAGTCTGGAGGAGGAGGCGGAAACAAGAAAGGCCCAGCTGGAAAAAGATAAGAAAGACATGGATCAGATGATCCATGTGCGTCAGCAGAAAATTCAGGAGATTCAACACTCAATGGTGTCCAGCAGAAATAATGCAGTGAAGGCGCAGTCATACGGCGTCCAAGTGATGACTGCTCTGGTGGACTACATTAAGAGAAGCCAGGCTGAACTGACTGATGTAATTCAGACACAGCAGAAAAAAACTGAGACTGAAACAGAAGGCTTCATTAAAGAACTGGAGGGAGAAATTATGCAAATACAGCAGAACAACTTGCAGCTTAATCAAGTCTCGCTCAACAATGACGCCTTCATATTCCTTGAGAATGTCCTTCCTCTGACCATCACTCCTCCCCAGGTTAAGGACTGGTCTGATGTGACTGTTAACAGTGACAAGATCAACGTGCAGGACGCCTTGACCAAGCTGGAGACCATAGTGACGAAAGAAATAAGGATGCTGTGTGATCCTGATTTGAAAGAAATGCAACGGCACGCTGTGAATGTGACTCTGGATCCTGACACAGCAAACCTGTCTCTCATCGTCTCTGAGGATGGGAAACAAGTCACGCATGGCGACAGAAAGAGGAACCTCCCCAACAAACCACAGAGGTTTGATCATGTGCTTAATGTCCTCGCAAAGGAGGGTTTCTCCACAGGAAAGTTTTACTATGAGGTCCAGGTTAAAGACAAAACAATGTGGGATTTAGGAGTTGCAAACCAGTCCATCAACAGGATGGGTGATCTGAGAGTGAGTCCTAAGAATGGATACTGGACCATGAGCCTGAGAAAAGCAAATGAGTTCATAGCCAATGCTAGCCCTGCCATTAACCTCCATGTAAGAGAGATCCCTCAAAAGGTTGGTGTGTTTGTTAATTACGAGGAGGGTCAAGTTTCCTTCTATGACGTGGATGCCAAGGCCTGCATCTTCTCCTTCACCGGATGTAACTTCACCGAGGAGCTCTTCCCGTTCTTCAGCCCCTGCGCTAACGATGGGGACAAAAATTCAGCCTCCTTGATCATTACCCCTGTCAGATACAACAGCTGAGGTTTCGTTTTGTTCTCTGGGTTTGTGAAAGAAAATGAGACAGGGCCAGGGACTTATAGATCACAACAGTGGAATGCTGAAATGTTTTTATCTGTGAAAATCCAGTGTGTCATTGTGTTTCTCCCATCCATCAGTGTCAGCTCTGTGTGTCACTATGTGTCTCCTGTCACACAGACAGCTGTAGCTCTGAGTCCCCATGCAGCCATCAGGACATGATCACATAACCACACAAACACACATACTGTATCCACACAGATACATCTGTGGCATCTAAGGCAGAAAGTTAGCACCACGAAACAGATAAATATTTGCAAAATATTAAAGTGGCTGGTAGATTTCAGCCACAAAATAATGATTTACAATTGAGTGAATTTGAACATTTATCTGTCAGTGGCTGGCAAGCGTTTTAAACATTTTACAAATATATTGTTTTGATTATTTGAAGTGAGATTGTATGAGGTACTTATCAATAGTCAGTGTATTAGCTACAGCAGATGGTGGTCAAAAAAGTCAATATTTGTTTCATTTTTGTTGTGTAGAGTATTTTCATGGCTTTACTTTGCTGTCGGACAACTTTTTCTGATGGGAAACTGCCGTTCCACAAGCTAAATATCGCTCTCTCCAAATCAACCAAACTACACAGGCAAAATCAGTCATTTTACCTTGCAGAACAAGGGATATACTGGTCTACCGCTTTCTTAATCCATTAGTTTGTTTCTATTATTGTGTGATTTCAGTGTTTTTAAAAGAATAGTTCAGATCAAAGCAATGGTAGACCCATGTTCTCTCCGTGTCCTCTTGCCTGCCAACATGGCCATATCAATTGTTGGGTAGAATAGAATTTCCATACATTTTATCACATTTGCTTTGTGCTGCTTGGAGCGCCATGTTCAGAACTGACATGATGGATAGGCTTGATACCTATAGCACATCCCAAGATAACCCCCAAACCTGCAATGGAAAATAAATCATCAGTCTGGTGTAATAACAGCACACAGAAATATTAAAAATAAGGACTCATATTATTCAGTTCTTCTAATGTGGCTCTGGATAAAACAATTTTCACCACAAATTAATGTTATTCACTTAAAAGGGCAGTTATTAAATTGATCAGTCACAAAACTGGAGCCTGACTGGCACATAATGCCATGTTGTTGAATTAAAATGAGCCAAACCTGCGTGGTGCAGGCTTTTTAAGTTCAAATGCAACAAATCGGTCTGATTAGGGGAGACTTAAGCAACTATTAATTGAGCAGAGCCAATTAAAGTCTGTTTATTTGTTGGTGGAAACCATTTTATTCTTTTTCTTTTCTTCTTTTTTTTTTTTTTTTTAGAGTTGTCTGTTTTTGTAGGGAGACTGCCAGCATGAGTCGCTGTCAGCAAGTGCCTTAAATTGGCACGTTTATTTTCATGTAACAAAGCCCTCTACCAGCTGGAGTGATTATGATGGGATACAAAATGAGTTCAGGTGACTTTGTTCAGATCGTAAAGTGCTTCTGTGTGTCATTCTAGAGGGCGTGAACAAAGTATTTTGTCTTATTTGCAGATCTTATTGTTTATGGTGGTCTCTTGAGCATGTGTCTCTTCAATGTGGTTGTTATAATCTCACCTGGAAGACTAGAACTAGTGAGACTGGCTGAATGTTGTATCATCAAGATGCCAGAGCTGAGAGACCACACACAGGGCAATGAATGTGAGGAGCTGTTGAACAGAAACCTTGGATTCTATCTCCATAATATCTACTAATAACAGGTGGATTTTTTTCATTCAGTGATCATGCATTTTTTTTAATAACAATGTCAAATCAAAGATAGTGTAATCTGAAGATTCAAATTAACAAAACGGGGGGAAAAAATGAGTTTTAAAGTTTTAAGGTGTCCTATAACAGCAGTGGCACATCAAACACATGATATAGAAGTGCTGACTAAGTCTTTTTTCTTATATTTTATTGATCTTAATTAAATTAGTTGTAAATAATTTGATAATTAATTGTTGATCATGAAGATACATCCCTGGTATCCATACTGTATAAGTGTTAGATGGACTGTGAGGTATTTGATGTCCACTGTCTGATGTTTGACTAAAATGCAACAAGGGTTAAAAATAAATAAAGATGATGTAGAAAATCTCTGTGATTTCTTATCTGGACCACACAACTGATAAACACTCACAACAATCTAAGAAATCCTGCCACCAGATAGAGACACTGAACACTGAATTACTTCAATTTGCAATTACAGTGCATCAGTCATTTCTGTCTGCAGAATGTAAACACAAATTACAGACTCTCTCGACAGCCTGAGATCCCCACAACATACACTTAGCAATTTTGTAGCCACCAAATTGCAAAATAATTCATTGTCTTTTTCTCCCAGTGCAATTTGAAAGATAATGTTAATTCTGCCGTTCACAAACAGGGGAATTAGATTTTAACGATTTGACATAGATAATTACAATGTCTCAAGTGAAAACAAGTTATCTGCAAAATGGGAAAAGAAATATGCAGGTGTTGAATGAATAGAGACCTTGGGTTAACATCATGTAAAAACAGGTTTGTTTTACTGCTAATAATCAGTGGTGGAAGAACTTAAGTAGAGGTATATCTTCTTATATATTCAATATTTAAAAAAAAGTTTAGAATGATCAATACATAAATGTACTTAAAGTATCAAATATGCAATAGTACTTACATATATTGTTAGATTTTATTACTGATGGGTTACTGTGTAAGCAGCCTTTTCAGGATGCGGCTGATGGGGATGAAACTAATATAACATACTTAATGCTCAGTTTGGTGTTTTTATCTACAACCCCAATTCCAATTTGGATGTTGTGTAAAATGAAAATAAAAACAGAACGCAATGATTTTTATATCACTCCTGACCTATATTTAATGGAATACAAAGACAATATATTTAATGTTCAAACTGTTTAACTTTTTTTTTTTTTTGTAAATATAAACTCATTATGAGTTTGATGCCTGCAACAAGTTCCTGAAAGGTTGGGACATAAGCATGTTTACTACTGTGATACATCTCCTTTTCTTTTAACAACACCCATTACGTGTTTGGGAGATGTGCTCAACAGTCCAGGGTCTCTGTTGCTGTATTTTGTTTTTCATAATGCACCACACATTTTCAGTGGGAGACAGGTCTGGACGGTAGGTGGGTCAGTTTAGTACCTGAACTCTTTTAACATGTATAGAAAGTGTCTTGACATTATCTTGCTGAAATAAGCAGGGATGATTCTGAAACTCCATGGCTTGCTGGCAGCATATGTTGCTCCAAAACCTGTATGTACCTTTAAGCATTAATGAGCCTTCACAGATGTGACAGTTACCCATGATGCAATGGATACCAAAACAACCCTGTACCATCACAGATCCTGGCTTTTTAAGTTAGTTCTGGTAACAGTCCTTTTCCTCTTTAGCTTGGAGATCATGACATCCATAATTTGTGAAAACCATCTGAAATGTGGACTTGTCAGACCACATCACACTTTTCTACTTTGTGTCCATCTCAGATGAGTTCAAGCCTAAAGAAGATGACAGATATATGGCTTTCTCTTTGCTTAGTGGAGTCTTAACTTGCATTTGTAGTTGAAGTAATTCAGTTATTAATGCAGTGCTGTTTGAGGGGTCAAAGGTCACAGGCATTCAGTGTTTTTTTGGCCTTTGCCCTTACGTGCAGAGATTTGTCCAGGTTCTCTGAATCTTTTATTTACATTATGTATTGATGATGAGCATTTTTTTTTTTTTTTTGTGGTGAACCTCACTCCAAACATGCTTGTCAGCAGCTGAGCGACCTGTTTACCAGGTGTTTTTTAAACATTCAACAACTTTCCCACCTCCTTATGTTCCTCCGGTCCCAACTTTTTTGAAATGTGTTACAGGCATCCAATTCGGAATAAGTTTATATTTACAAAAAACAACAAAGTAATTCAGTCTGAACACAAAATATTTGGTCTTTGTCCTGTATTCAATTTAACAGAAGTCACAAAAATAATTTGCATTTGCAATCATTGTATTCCGTTATTAACTGTTTTACACATCATCCCAGCCTTTTAGAAATCTATACTCTATATTGTTCACCCCTACAGTGGTTCTTACAAAGATTAATGTGCTTTTTCAGTTTTTTCTTCTTTACAATTCTTGGCAGAAAGTACATTTTTTGCCAAATCATCCGGAGCCAATAAACTGCACTAAAAGTCTCAAAATGTGAGTTAAACATAGTAGCTCTACTGTATTTGAAATGTTCTCCAGTTCAGTCCTGTCATAGAAACTCATCATGAAGGGTGCTTGTCATAAGGTTTCACCACTGCAAGTTTTCTGTCAAGCAGTATTTCCAGATTAAAAGCACAGAGCTAGAGTGTGCACTGTACTGCTTCTAGTGCAATACAAGAGGTGATGATTTGTGAAGCTAACCAGGAGCTCATCATACAGTACGTTACTGCTACTGATCCAGTCAATGAGGGAAGTCATGCTCCTCCAACACACCAGCGGTTCTTTAACTGCCCATTCTGCTCACTTTCTTTTGTTTAACCAAAACAGAAGTGCAGAGAGAAGGCCACCCTGGATTGCTGTGAAATGCTGATACCGAAAGAAAAAGGATAATTCAAGCAGTTTGTACGGAGGCCCTGAGGCACTCTTTGTTATGCATTGTTTGAAAAGGAGACGGTGGTGAGGAAAAGTGAAAGAGTGAATAATGAAAAATGGAATACCTAACTTCAGTATAAATGAACCACAAAATGTTGGCAACTGAAAAGATGACAACGTGTTTCTATTTGAGTGTGCATGGCACCTTTGTTAATTACTTTCCAGCAATTAAACATTTAGAATTCTAAATATTTTCTTACTTAATATAAAGTAAAGAGTTTCAAACAACTGTGTCTCCATTCAGCTGCATTTCATTACCACACTCTTTACTACCTGCAGTCTGTTAATCAACAACTATTAGGTTGGATTTTCCCCAGCACTTGGAGTTAAACCTTGACAGATGCAGGCAGCATAACATTAAATTAACATATATATTAGATATGTTTAATATATTTCTTGATACTTTTTTACCCATGCTAGTGGCAAGGCTCTAAAGATGGCATCATCAGTCAGTCAGTCCACTCAGTCCAAATGGATTGCCTTGAAGTTACAAATATCCACGGTTCCTATTGGGTGAATTCTAATGACTTTGGTGATCTGTGCGTGGCTTTATTGAATGGACTGGCATGAAATTTGGTATCCACTGGTATTTAATTGGAAATCCACTTTCAATTATCCAAAACTCCAAAACTACTGTCTGAAATTAAAGTTCTTTTTTCATTCCACATGATAAATATACTTAAATAATTTTGTTTCAGTAACACATCACTTCAGTCACACGTTCTGGTCGGCTTTAGATGTTCTGCTAGTTGTTCCCTGCATTTATATGTAAATAAAACATTGAAATCACCTTAGATGTGTGGTCACAATCAGTTATTCTTTTAGGCACATGGCAATGGAAATTTACATACACACACTTTGAACAAACCCCATGGTAAACACTTAATTTAATTTCAACACCATGACAGTGTCTTAGTGTGCATGTGACACAGGGTAGATTATCATATTCTATGATGCATAAACATAATAACGATAAGTGTCTGTACTGTCTCAGAATTGCTCAAAACACTGTATCTTTACCTTTTGATTTACAAAAACACCCCCACTTATTGAAGCTTTTACGTGTCTTAAAAAGGCAGTAAGGTAAAGGCTAACAAGTGGCTAAATGGGACTACAGAAGCTTACACTTCAAAAACCATAAAAGCACTGTTCAGTTGTGTCATAAAGTATCATAAAGTTTTGCTTGCCCAAGAATTTATTTTTTGCACTCAACAAAAAATCCCATTGACTATTTGTGGAGAGAAGCAGAGCTATGTTACCTTCGGTGTTGGCATACAAAAATACATCATCCCTGCAGGACTCTATTCCCTCTGCTCCCAGCGTCCCCTGTCTGTCTCAACCCTGCTAATCATGCACACTTGCTTGTAAGGCTGCCTGTAACCATTATTTTCATTGTTCGTTAATCTGTCAATCATTTTCTCAATTAATTGATTAGTTATTTTATCTGTAAGATGGCAGAAACTGTCAAAACATGTTGATCAGTGTTTCCCTTCTTATTCTTAGAAAATTACTCAAGCCAATTCTCAAAATAGTTGGTGATTAATTTCATAAGTGATTCATAATCAATTAATTGTTGCAGCTCTACTTGCCCGCAATCAGCTCATCACCTCTCCCAGCCGACACACCAGCCTTCCACATCAGCTCATCAACGGGCAGTGTATCTACCCCAGCTCTTCATTCAGTCTTTGCCAGATCGCTGCTTCAACCTCAGTGGTAATAAATGTTTCCAGGCTGATTAACTTAGTTCTGAATTCCTTGTGTTCTATATCGGCTGTGCATTGTGTATTCTAACCCACCTCTCTTGTGTCTCAGGATCATCTCATCCCTGCCTGACCTCCTGCCTGTCAACCTCCCCGCCTGCCAGCCGCCTCCTAGCTTCAAAGCTAACACCTGCCAGCCACACTTCCCCATTACCCTCTCTCTCCTACTGCTGCTGCTGGATCCCATTTCCTGCCAAGACCAGAGGCTGTCTTACAATAAACCTTTTGTCTTAACCAACATTACTCTGTCCTTACATGTGGGTCCCTCCTGAGATTTATTCTGTTATTTTATTTGTGAAACATGTATTATTGTACCTATGACAGACATACACTTATTGGCACTGGATAAGGAAGTGTGGGGTTTAGATGTAGAGCAGCTGACCTTGAGATGATTTTCTGCCAACAGAGAACCACAATCAGAGCCGTGTTATCCTAGCTTGGACCTAAAGCTGCTCCTGGGTAATGTCTGGACACAGGAAAACGAAACAGACAAAATGGGACTCAAGCTGGGGAAGCCGTGGAAAATCAGAGACTGTTGTTCCCACATCCTACAGAGACCTGCTCCACCACAACATCCAAGATCAAGCTGTTGCTCTTGACAGGCGGGCCGTGTTAAGAACAGCAGACAGAACACCAGACTCCAGCGGGACGAGGAGAGGCGGACTCTGTGTTTACATCATTGATGCACAACGCTCAAACAGTCAAAGTTGATGGACAATGTGTACCATATAAAGTTTTTCATGTTAAGAGGCTGACTATATTTTCATCAATTCTTCATCACATCTTGTTTCTGCTATTTACATTTCGCAAATTCAAAAAATGCACTGTAGAATTATTTCCTGGGCGTATATGTACTTTGGAGGCATCACGATTCTCCAAAATGACAATACGATTTGACTTCCGATTTTAAGGTCACAATTTGATTCCATTCCAACTTTCTTCAGCAATGACATTGTTAGACTATCGAGTTCTCACCTGCAAAAATCCAATAGCCCCTGTTTAGGAAAGGTGGCCTTGTAGGAAACCTGTGGCATAGACTATAGCAGTGGTTCTCACATGGGGGTCCAGGGACCCCCAGAGGTCTGTGACACTCAAGAGGCAAGAGGGTCTATGAAAGGTTTTCAGGTTCGTTAAATTATCATGATTTTAAGAAGTTATTATTATTATTTTTATTTTATTTTTTCACGAAAGGCTTCATTATAACCCGCATGACATGACAGGAATACAACTTTTATTTTCCTATGCAACTCTGTTTTATTTAATGATAGACAAATCACCTTGATGCCTTTATCATTCTCAGCATTACTTTGTTGTTGGTGCTAATTAGCAAATATTAGCATACTAACATTTTAAAATAAGGCTGTAAATATGGCGTACACGGTAAACATAATATCTGCTAAACATCAGCATGTTAGCATTGTCACTGTGGAAAGATTATCATGCTAAAATGACAACAACACCCCCTCGGGTAACAAGAATTCTGGGACCTCTCAGGCTACAAAAGGTTAATAAACTATGCGAGTTTGTGTTTGTTTTTTCCAACAGGATGTTCAGATGATTGAATCACTGTGTTAAAGTTTGTTAGGTCAAAATAAAGTCTCTGAGTACACTGGCTGGGTAATTACACTGTCTTAATGAATGACAGTATGTGAAAAATACAAGTACATCATGGGGTGTCTGTGTGTGTGTGTGGGTGTGTGTGTGTTTCTGCAGACACACATGCCTTTGTCCAACAGTATGTGTATCTAATGAAGTGCCAAATGTAATGAGATAAATCTATCCATTAGGGTCCCTTAACGAGACTAAATCCACATGGCTGCTAATGAGTCAGTGCTCCATCAGTCGTCCTCAGAGAGCCGGAGGACCTGACTAAAGCTGGAGACGACCCGGAGCCAGACAGAGTCAGACCCTCTAAGCCAGTAAATCCACAGCTCCAGCTGTTGAAGGCCTCCATCATTTAGCTACTGGCCCTACTGGGAGTGACTTCAAGCTAGCAAGCAGCTACAACTGATAGAAAGCAGAGTCATAGCCAGCGCAGGGAAACTCTAATCATCTGTAATCATTGATCTGCCATTACAGGGCCATACTCATTAGCCTGATGGAACAATGCTCTGTAGAATTCTGCTGTTACAGCGCTATTATTAGCTTTCCTGCTACTGCTGTGCTAAACATGTGTTCTCCACACAGGCACTACATGCTGTGCCATGTAACCATGGTTAATGTAACAGTGAAGGCCTGAAACTGGAGTTATGCAAATAATAATAATAATAAAACCTCCTTAAATTTAAATTCTTTGCTTCAAAGCTTCAATTCATCTGTGGAAGTATTATACAGTGAAGAAGTTCATGTACATTTATCACTGTCACACCAAGATTTCATGCTGAGTATTGACCTTGCAAACTGAAAATGTATGAAAGAGAAAGGAAAAACAGAGAAAAGCAGAATCCAGCATTAAAAATACCATTAACAAAGCCAGTAATGTTCTGGGATTTGAGTTTTCAAAGTTGCTGTAGTGACCTGGTAGCACCAGTACAAGTATAACACAGCAGTGTGAAGGGATACTGTATTTTAAGATAAGTCAAGTCACAATAGCTTTCTCACAAGGATCAGAATGACTGTTGTCACACCAGCATTAAAAGACACCTGCCAGTGGCAAGTGGCAATTCTAAGTACAACAAAGGTGTCATGCTGTGTGTACAAACTGCAAGCCATTTACCACTGAAACAACATTTCAAGCTTTGACCAGTTTACAGCACTTGAGCCACATCCCTGTAAGTTATGTTTTATGGTGTTTTTATCATTTATTACTTCCCATGGTGCAATTATAAATAATGCCAACTTTACCAACTCAGATCTAGGCAGCTTATTTTTTCTCATATTTATTCTTTTTATTTAAAAAAAAACAAGACAAGAGTCTATGGCCATGCTAGGGGCTCTACAAGCCTGTTCTTAGGCATAGCTGTGCTTTGGGCTAAATCCAACATGTTCACAATGACAAAGCTAGCATGTTGATGTTGATGAAAAGGCAAACTATCAAAGTCATTAAAGTTAATCCTTTTAAAAAATTATGAAAAATGTCAAACTACTGGTGGTGGTAGCAGAAAAGTCTATGAATCTCAAAAGGGATCACCAAGCAAACATGGTTTGGGAGCCACGAATCCACCCAGTAATTTTTGACTAATTTCAGTCTGACCAAAAGTGGCAAACCGACAGACAGACAGATAGACACTGTATTTTTAGCCATGCTACTGACATAGAGATGTCAGTAGCATGGCTAAAAATACAAATACATACATAAAAATACAAATACATACACAACACTATTGTTGTCCAGTTACTTGGTGAAGTGGAAGTGTATAGTATTAGATAATGAAAACTACTAATAGTTGCAGCCTTGATCCATTTAGATTATTTTGGTGTGAGCTGTTATGTTTTCTTCTGTCTAGTAGAAAGAAAGTAGTTGTGACAGATTCTACTTCAACAAGAAAGTAGCTCTGTTAGATTCTACCATAGAAAGAAAGTAGATCCAACATGAAACTCCCCACAACAATGTCACAGTGTATTATCTTCAGTAACCAGGTGATGATTTCTGGGAAGAGACATTGCTGTTGAGTTTTTCAAATGTATTTTTTGGCTCTTTGGGCACTGCAAGATGAGTGCCATCAAGTTCCATTATATTGGCGAAAAAGCAGACATCCTTACAGCTGATACCTCCAAAACTCTGCAACTGCCACCAAAACTATATGGACAGACAAATATCACTACAGTGAGAGGAAAAATATATGCTTTTGATTTTGGGATGAACCATCCCTCTAATGTTAGATCTCACAAAATTATACAATTGTGCATCCAAGTCAACTAGTAGTTTTGCCCCCAACCTAATAAATCAGATAAACAGGCTAGCATAGCAGGCAAAGCAAGGCATTTTCATCTATACAGCTAGTTCAATTATAGATTAACTAAATGTGCTTCATATTAAATAGATATGAAATCCACAATTTTTAAATTTTCTGGTCCATTTCAAGACATACGTCATACATACATACATACAAGAAATCTTAATAGGAATCTCAACAATTTTTTGTAAAGGTTTTCCTCGAAGCTGTGAGTGACTGTAGCAAGTGGTGCCATCACGATAGTAGTGTACTTATACTGCATTAATGGCACCTTTATTGAAACAGTGTTCATAACTGGACTAACTGACAGAGAGAAAAATAATGGATGAGTGACTTTGCTCTCTATCTCTAAGATGGAAGAAAAAACTGGGTGGCTTTTCCAGTGACAGATCAGATTTGTGCTCCACAAAGGCTTTGATCTTAAGGCTTTCTGACAGGCTTTAATCTGAGCAGACCACACACACACACACACACACACACACACACACACACACACACACACACACACACACACACACACACACACACACACACACACACACACACACAGAGTCAGACATCTTTCACTGAAGTCACAATATACAAAATGGACTTCATTTATTTCCAGCTGTCTGTTTGTGGCTTTGAGAAAAGTCAGTGCAGTGACAATGCTGAAGTGAAGTCTTCCAGAGGACACTGTGGTTGATAAATAACAAGAAAGTCTCTTTAAAAATGGATAATAAAATGTGAAAGCCATGCTTAGCTCATCTGTTTTCCTACAAATTGTGGTGAGTCATACTGTGCTGTAACTCTGGGCTTTCCAGTGAAGCTCTTGTCAAAAAGGTTGCGTTTATAAATACGCCCGCTGTACCTTTTCTTTTAGTTATTTTAACTGGGTTTGTTGCGACAGGTGTATGTCTCTTCCAAATTCATAATTCTGAACAAAGGAGGGACAGGAAGAGGGAAGAAGAGAATATTTAAACAACAAAGTAAAAACAGTAAAACCTGAGAAGATCATCTTCAAGCACCCCTTGCTGTGTCAGAGAATGACAAATAGAGGATAACAGCACCTGGATGGTAGAAAGCAGCTTCTAATCTGGGAAACAATTGATTTCAAACCTACACAAAGATACATACATACATACATACATACATACATACATACATACATACATACATACATATTTCACTCACTACAATAATGTTGAAATTAAGACAAATTACGTACTCAATTCATCATTTTGTACAGTGCTGTAAAAATCTGTACACCCCTCCAGCAGGTTTACTAGGTGGAGATTTATGGGTTGAAAAAAGAAGCTGCAGTTCACAAACTTCTTAACACAAACTGCACTTGAGTCTGAATATTTTAGCATCCACAGGCGTTTGATTTCCTCTATTCATAACACTAAAAAAAAAACTAAAAAAACATTTCAACTGTGTATACTGATACATGGTCAGTTGTTTCCCTGGTCACCTTCACTTTCAGCTCTGGAGCATATGATGCACTTGTTTTTCCAGCGTTTTTCTCTGGATTTTTGGACCCATCTGTAAACATCTGTACATAGTGTCTACATGAGAACTCATGTAGCACAGTGTTAATCTAAGCTTGCAAACTGATAGTGACTGACTGTTGTTCCCTTTGAATGTACTTGCTCCAATATGAAAAATTTATTGTTGGTTGTGGCAGTAATTGCGGTAGCACAGCAGGCAACCAACTAACTTGATGATTCTTTATTGTTTTCTAGTTCCTTAGTTATATCTGAATTTAAAGTACAAAAATTCTCCTTTGATTTTGCTACTTTCCCAACATATGTTTACAGTGAAGTCCTGACCCGCAAAAACATTGTAATCATATTCATAGGACAGTGTTTTCTTGCTACCAATTGTGAGTCTGGGCTCACCATACTGTTCATATGCCCACTCCTTTGTACTACTCTAAAATCCACTCCCTGACACGGCCTGCCCTTCCTGTGAACCCATGCTAAAAAACCTCCCCATGACTCCAATCATATTGATGAAAGCCATGACTCTACTTACATTTATGTATCATCTCTCCCTCTGCTACATCATTTATGTGTCTGTGGGAAACAGTCTGTTGTTGGTGAAATCATCTGCATTGTAATGTGTGTGTGTGTGTGGCTTTCCCCTGCTGCAGCATAATGAACACCACTCTTCTGCTCAAGATGAGATCTGCCTCAGACTCTGATTGACTTTTCTATAACACCAGCTGATTCAACCAAATGACAAAATTAGCTTGTTACAAAAGACACAAAGACCCACACAGAGAGGAGAGTTAATATGGTTGACATGTTTAACCAAACACAGAAAAAACGCTGTTGAATGAACTGAGCATGAGAGTTCACTTTTAACAGTACTTTGGTCCACTAATCTTTTTTTCTGGAGCTTTGAAACACACCTCACAGTCTTTTTCAACATATATTCTTGTGTTTTTAAGTAGGGACAGGTATCACCAGTATGTTATCAGTACCAATACTGATATAGATAGTGCTTATTGATTTAATACTCTTATCAATAGCACTAGGGACAACTGATGTGCGAGATTAGCTTGTGTGTTACCTAGTGTTTTACTAACAGTAGCTAACATAATATGTGACTAAATTTCCCTTTACAGGTCCCCAAGCAACATCGGTTTTCTTTTCAACATAGACAAGTCTAGCACATAGCATATCTGAGTACAGGAAACAGGAAAGGAGAAAACTGACTGATGTTCAAAAAGGGGTGAGACTTAGGAAGGGTCAACTAATGCTTAATATTTAAGCACTGACCAATCAGGAACCAGTTGCAGTTTAGTTTTAGATCTCAATATGGATTGCTCTTCCTAAGTGACATAAAAAAAAAGTTTTATTTTTGGATGTAAAAGTTTACATTGTTGATTACTTTGTTATTGTGTGGTACTCCAGATATTTCCTAAAACAATTTATTGGCTAAGTTTTAATGGCAACCCAACTGCATAAATCACAATTCTAAAATTTGCTGGTGGTGACTGCAGTAAAAATATTTAAAGACATTTACACACAAACCTAGGAATGGATTTACAACCCTATTATAACAAACAGGTGTGCTATATGATGATCCAGACTATATAAATTTGTCAACTGTTCATAACGATTGTGAGTATATAATCCATATTACCCACCTCTAAGACTGACGTAATGTTGAACCTGAAGTGTTGCCATTCATCGGTTTATCTTTGTTTTAAATTGTTTACCATATGTGGGTCTCAGAGGCCTTAAGCCAATCCCAGCATGCACTGGGCACAAGGCAAGGTGTAGCAATATACAATAGATGTGTGGAACACATTATCATATTGTTTAGCCATTAACTGTCATTATGGAAAAGCCAAATATTTCTTTGAGTTGAAAAGCAATTTCAGCTGTCTACAACAGTGAACCTTTGTTTGTTTTAGATTAAAAGGGATGGCATTCACAAGGTTAACACTGTTGTTGACTCGGGAGAAACATTGTTTACCATACATAATAGGTAACACTAGTGAGACTGAAAGAAAGATGGTTCATGTGCAGACTTTCCCCAGGTGGCAGGCCTGATCTCTTATCTCCCACGGCAATTAAATCTATAATAGCACAAAAGAACACACAGTTATTGTCTTTGATGGGGTTGTTGGTGACTGTCTCTGGCAGGAGAAAAATGAGCCATTTAGCTGGTGTGAGCCAGTGCAGGGTTCTCCAGGCCGTGTGCAGCTAGAGGCACCACCAGTGCAGTGACTTAGCTCTGCCCTGCAAGTACTGATATTAGTTAATTTGGAGCTCCTGTGTATCTGTGCCAGATTGTAAATCCAGACCAATTAGTGTCACCCTGACAGATGAGAACATGGAGCAACACCTTTCTGTCTTAAGGGCCCTCTTCTTCCTACCGCTCATAATGCAATTAATTAGAAGCCCTTCTTTAATTAGACAGCACACTGGCCCTGATTAGAATTAGGCTTATTGGGTGAACATTTCCACCTAACACACACACACACAGGCAGAGACTACAGTGCAACACTACAGTATTCTGTGTATAACGGGGCAGTATGCGTGAGAGAGCTGAAGGCATGTGAGTTTTTGATTGGCGGGACTGTTGGCATGGTGAGAGGCAGGCGGATGTGAAATCTCCGCCGTGCAGCTTCCTGGTTTTAGCCGTGTGACCTCCAAACAGTCCAGACAAGCAGAGCCGCAGGCTACAGCGAGCTAATCAAAAACAGCAAAGACCAAACAAGGCTACCTCTTTCAGACTGTCTCAAAATAACAGGATTATAGTTTATCTCTCACCGGCAGTTATTTGATGCTGGTAGCATTAAAATTACATTCCACGAGGAAACATTCAACCAGACAAAGTGAGCAACTGTAATTCCAGGTAGAGCCTGTGTAGCACAGCACACAATAGTATCGGAGAATTGTAACAAAACTAAAAAGGACAGTTTCGTTATTCTATAACGTCATTATGGCTCTGTAATGTGGTAGTGTTGTCAGTACCTGGAGGCACGTTGGTTCTTTTTCTCTTTTTGCCATTTTCAGCAATGTTTTCCAGGGAAGAACACTCTGTCACCAGTGGCCCGTTTGAGCTGTTGAAGTGGAGAGGGTCGCTGCTGGTTGTTGGGTCAAAGGGCAGAGCATTGAGCCCTAAAAAAGGAAAATATACCAGGTTACAGAGACAGCACAGCAATATTCATCTTAAAGGGGTATTTATGATTTTTTTTTTTTTTAAGTGGGGTTGTATGAATTACTTATTTATCCAGAGTCACTGTATTACCTACAGTAGGTGGTTGCTGGAACTGCTTTTACTATTGTATTTGATGCTTTGTCAAATAAACTAAAGATCAGCAAGAGTACACTATATTTTGAATATTTTCAGTCAGGTAACTGCCATTATATAAACCAAATACTGCCCTCTCGAAAGCAACCACGACTCTTTTGGCAAAATCAGTCATTTAACCTTACAGAACACAGAAGCTGCTGTTCTACCACTACCTTGAGCGATTAGTTCACCTGTGTTATTGTGTCTTTGCTGATTCAGAACGAACCTTTTAAAGTCACACAATAACACAAACACAAAACACAGTAAAACAAAATGGTTGCTTTGGAGAGAACAATATTTGGATTTATAATGGTGGTTTCCTGTGAAAAAGGCTGTCTAACAGCAAGGTAAATTGGTGAAAATATTCTAAATATAGCACACAGTTATTCTGATGTTAATACTAGGTGGACAGGTTTTTAGGTGGTTAAAATACATTTCACTGCTCACCCAGCAGTGTATTCCTGCTTCTTCAAACTGGGGGCATACCCATCACCATCTACTATACTGACTATGAATAACTACCTCATATAACCTCACTTCAGTGAATCCCAGCTATCTCTTTAAGGTGCTTTCCCATAGTACAAAATCACCAGTATTATCACATCTGCAGGGATATAACAGAGTTGTTTGATCAATATCATTGGTTCGTCAAAGGCTCCACATGCAGGTAACAATCTGACCTTCTGAACCTCTGGTTTTTTATTTTGTTGAAACAGGCTGTGACAATTTGCAACTGGATTGACCTCAATAGGCGGTAGTCTTATATGAAATCCCTCCTGAGTAACTTAAAACACTGAAAAATGTATTTATTTTGAGAAAGATACTTTTTAATACTTTTTACTGAGCCAAATTACTTTCTTTTTTTTTAGATTTGGTATGCAAGATGTCCATATCACACATAAAACAAACCTTTTTGATACCTTTTATCTCACATGTCAAAATCTAAAATAAAAACAGATAAAGTTTGAAATGTGAAGCTAAATGTCTCAGTCACTACACAGAGTTAACAGTTCCCAGCCGGTAATGTCCAAAAAAAAAAGTTCCTAAAAACATAACAACATGAAAAAAGAACAATGTGAAAACTCAGGAGTGGAGGAATGTAGGTAGGCCATCAACACACACACACACACACACACACACACACACACACACACACACACACACACACACACACACAAACACAATATGACTCAAACTATAAAAGAGTCTGGGATGTAATGAAAATCAACCAAATCTGCCTAATGGGTTTGAGCCTATTGTATTCTGTCCTATAAATACTTTAATTTCCACCTGCTCATTTTCTTATTATTCTGTTCTCTCGACAGACTCAACAGTATGACATAGAATAGAGTAACAAATGGAGTCACATCATTGAGTAATGGTCACAAAATAATGCAGGAGTTATTTCCAAACCCCAAGGAATGGCATGCAAATACGTTCTAAAACATCAGCTGTTGTCCCTCTGATGGGAAAATTTAGGGAAATATATGCTGGTTTGTTTATTCAATAATTCTGAGGAGGGTTTGGGAGGCATCAGTCCCATACTAATGTGGAATAAATATCAAACTCCAAAACACCTGTTTCTGCATGTCTCTGGTTTTTTTTTTGGTTTTTTTTTACATCTGGATGAGGGTGAGGGAATCCTTCTCTCTAAGGCCCTGTCAGCTTTATTGATCATTCACCGGATGGTGTGACACAGTTTCAGGTATCAAACCCAGTCCTGTTTATCTCCAAACAGGCTTTTTGATTCTTGGTGAGTTAGCTGTCCTTTGTGTTTCACTTTGTGCTTTTGTGAAACAGTGGTGCAACAACTACAATCTCCACAGATCTCAGACATAATGATGATGATGATTTTGACAATCATTAGATGGATGATGTGTCTTTGCATTTTTCATTAAAAAATTTACATAATTGATGTGACTGTGGCGTTGCAATGAAAGGTCAAAATTATCCATTCAAATGTGATCTCCCAGTTTCCTTTTGACATCAACATCTATCTCTAGGGCTCATTATTTTCAGTTTTTGTTTTTAATCAATAACAGAAAAATTCAGGTGAAAACCCTATTCAAAAAGTACCATTTGCAGTAGGGATGCATGCGATTGGATCAGATCATGTTGGCCAGTGGCCAGTGCAGATATATATATTCTTCCCACTTAATACCAGAGAACATCAAGTCTCTCTGTAGTGGAATTAACATATTATTATGCTTACTGTTATTGTGATGGCCTGCTGGCAGATGCAGACATAAAATACAGTTCTTGTCAAAAATGTACCCATTCACAGGGCGAAGAAAACTACTTCTGCCTGTTTCTCTTCATTCTTCAAAAATTCATCACAATGATTGGGATGACAGTTCTTAAGATGAGCAATTAAATTTGTTTAATACCATGGTCTGGGTGAACACGCGATTCTGACTGTCAATTACTGGACACCTATTAAGAAGTTCCAGTGAAAACGTATGCGCAGCCTATATTTAAAACGAGTAACCATAGTAACAGGGACACAGGCAAAGCCTCACTTTACAACTTATTTCAACACGCTAACAAGCTAACATCAAATTATACATCTAATATATAATTTCAGGGTTTCCCCTAAGTTTACCCCCCACTGGGCTATAGCAGCAGGGGATTTTATTTTCAGGGGATGTTTTCTTAGATGTTTTTAAACACCTGTTGCAGTGGGGTGACTTGGTTAGAAACACAGAAATAAAACTTGCGATATCTGATGATTAAAACATGAATGCACTGTAAAGAGGCGGACATTAGGTAATATTATTTTTCAGCTTCTAACACTGATTTAATGTAGGGCCCTATGAAATCTGTGTCATGTTTGTTTTTTAAATTCTCAATCCCCCAAATCTGGCCTTGATTACATTGCCATAGAAACTATATGATCCTACTTAAATGGTGTCATCAGCCAAGCCAGTAAACGAGGCCTCTCATTTGCTCGTGAAAATCTGGATATTGATTTGGGGACAGTGCATGGCTGCAAATTATATCTACTGTATGTCAACCATATGTAGTGTTACTGTCTTTACATCTTGCGACCGTAAAATAAGCTTTCTGATAATGATGATGATTCTCATAGCTGAACCAAAGGGTTCTATGAGCTGAGCAGACTCGAAATATCTCCTGTTGCCAAGTTGTATCTTAGATCCTATTTACTGGGGTATGTGACAGTGTTTCCATTGCATAAGAAACTAATGGGCTTCTAATGATTGATCCAGGTATTTGTTAAACCCTCAGGTGTGACCAGGGAAACTGAGTTATTGTTTGTTACAACTTTAGATTTTGATTGCAAAAGGCATTACAATATAAATCAGTGGTCTTTTTTCTATTTTTTTCTTTTGCAAGTGACCATAGCAGTAGGGTAATGCCCTTCAAGCTGTCCATTATCAGGAATAAATGGACTCTGCAGAGGCAACTGCTCCACGTAGGACAGTTCTGGCCTCCTCCTCATCCATTAATTCCTGATGGACACCTCATCCAGCATTACCACTTACATGCTGAAGGAATGCTATTCAGCTCCTCACAGGACCGACACTGAGAATGAATTGCAAATAGCAACTTTGCTATCTGTGTGAGACACTTCAAAACAAATCCACACTGCAGACGTACTTGCACCGTGTGCACATAATTAAAATGCCGTCTTATCGGCCTGTCACATTGGCAGAAATGTTAATTTCAGGCTGATGTGATATTTCATTTTAAAACCTTTATCGGTCAATTCTGATGACATGTGCATCCCTAATTTGCAGCCATAATGTTTAGCGAGCAGCTTATTTGCTTTGTCTTCCCCATTTTCTTCTCACTGTCTTCAACCACAGGGACATTCAGAGCTCTAATTGTCCTAACAGGAGCCAATTTACTGTAACTACTGTGAACAGTATCATCTCGCAAAGGTAAACAAACAACTTTGGAGACATATGGTGAATGTGAAAGTGAAAAATGGGGAAAATCTGCATTGAAGATTGTACTGCATGTATGTTGTATTAGGACCAGATCTGATACAGCCCAGTTTTATTTATGTCTCCAACATACAAACAGAAACATCAATTTGAATGTTTCTTTCCTCACTGGAGGAACATACATGTCTTCATTTCATTGGTGTTTTCAGACTGTAATGTTTTTACACTGACAAGGAAGAACTGAATTTACTGACAATACATGTTTATCCCACTTGTTCCAACTGACAGTAACACATTTGCTCCATGGTTGGTTCCAGTGGCAAAGGTATTTCCTCTCTAGCCTTTTATAGCTTTATATTGTGCTGAAAATTCCCTACACCCATGATTTAAATTTATGTTTAATTCATATTATGTGTACTTACACCTGTATTTCTCCAAATGATATGCTAAATTCCAGCTCATGCTCCACATGTACAGTGTTAAACCTTAGACTAAGGGCATGTCTTTTGTTATGTAGAGGACGTGCTTTCTCGTGCTCCGTTCAGCCCTCTACATCCCCTTTTGTTCAGTGTAACTAATGCACATCAGGATGCGCAGATAGTTGCCAGCAGATGCTGACATGAGATTGGCTTCATGCATTTATGGATGCGCCCAGCCTCTAAATCACTGTTATGTCTCATTCTATATATTGGACAAGACCAGGCCTATAATGTGTTTACAAGAAATTTTAATAGCCACCTTCATTCAGCTGAGTCTCTTCCCCATTCACTATTAGACAAGGACAGATGGAGCCTCTCTCAGCAGGGTTTTTCACCAGTCTGTCTTTTGTGTGTTTTTGTGGGTTTGTCCTCTATGCATATGTAGCATGTTTTCATGTACGTCTATCTATCTATCATCTATCCATCAGTCCATCCATGCATCCATCCACCCTTCCATCTATCCAGAACAGACTTTCTAAATGCAGCAGAGGGTTAATGGTTTCAGTAACAGTAATAAAGCTTTTCTTTGCACCTGTACGGCATAAATGGAAAAACAGGCTGGGAATACTTCAAATTTATGGGGATTGCACTAAATTAAAGCACCATGGGTACACACTCTGAATTTACGGGCAGTCTACAAGGACTGTGGATATTAGAAGTATTAGTCAACAACAATGTGTTTATCTGCTAGAGCTAATACTTACAGTAAAGTCATATGTCTCAGTTAGGGAGAAAAAAACAACAACTACAAAGTGTTATGAGGTGTGTAGCAGTCATGACGCAGGCTAGCACCGCCACACAGTATCTGGAAACCACCACATGGGTTTGTCCATCTTATTATATTATCACAGTGGAGAGGGGTCTGGAACAGCATACTCTCAAAGGGATGAATAGTTTAGTATACCAGATGGAGTGGGAACAAGGTTAAATACTGGCCACTCAGCTCATCTAGTCCACTTAAAAAGCAACAGACAGTTTCCTAATGGGCTAAATGCCCAAGAGTTCACCACAGTTTCACCTCAGTGAACTTTTCAAATCTGGGAGTAGATCCCACATGACAAACCTACAACACCTAAAGTTTGCTCAGAGTTCATATTATGTCCCTCTTTTAGCTGAAATGCTCCTAATGTGTTTTAACCAGTTAATACAAACTTCTGCCCTCCAATTAGGGTTGTGCCATTTATTATCATTCGCAACATATCATTTTAATTTTTTCATGATAAAGAAAATTCATATCATGATATATTGTGACAATCGAAATATTCAGATTTGTTGGAATGCCACCATAATGTTACACATAGCAATAGCAAACAAGACTGGAAGTGAAAGTAATGTTGCTAATGGCTCCACTATGGAGAATGAAAAATTAATTTTGGTGTATACTGACAATAAAGTTATATGTATGTAAAGTTGTCATTTATGTAAAATGATGGAATACTATTTTAGAAGACAATGATGTAACTGCATTAAGATTTGTTTCTTATTTTCAAACTTGTAGTCTTCAGATTTATCGATCAATTTATCCAGTTACAGCTCCCTCTGGAACAGCCAAAAAGCTGTTGCTGCTGGTTGTTGGACTAACGTTACGTCTCCTGTCGTGTTTATCATTTTCCTGTTTAAATGCCACTTAGGCAAATCCAAGACACTCAGTTACATTGGTGGCCGTGGTCTTTCTTTTCTGCAGGCTGCTGTTAGTGTGCCTCTTTCAATCATGCAGCTGTTGTTTTCTAAGCTTAGCTTCCTCAGTATAGCTAACTTTATTTCAAGCCTAACACAACTAAGCTACGGACACAGGGAATTTTCTTGGCTGAATGAGACAGCTGGAGGTTGACAATTGACAATGGGAGGCAGCGGGGACTACAGTGGTGAGCTGGTTAACCAGTAGGCTCTTCCATTATGGGAAAGCTAAACCCCTCCCCAAAAGACAACACTTATATTGTCCATCAGCAATCAGCAATCAGCAATGATTCACAGTGGACATCATCCTGTGCAAATATGGTAGACATCGCCCGAACCTATGCAGTAGTTCTCCCCAAGACCTGTAAACAGACTTTGATGTGTTAAATTGATGAAGTTTCCTTTTAGTTGATAGTCAATTTGATTAATTTCCTGTTGACAGACCTTCTGTAGCATAGAAGAGATTGTTGCAGCTGTAAAATGTTTATGAAAATGAGATAAGAAAAACTAAAGAAAAGGAATTGGAGTGAATTAAAGATATCCATGTCTGCGCCTCCTCTAACTACAGCTGTGAAACAAGCAAAAAACACTTTTTTGCATTTGAGATAAGAGGCAGACTCAGCAGGCAGAAACGCAGGCGCAATTTCATGCCAAAGTGATTAGCAAAATTGCAGCACGCCACCTGATACACATAAACACCATCGCAGCTGCGTCACTTAACTTCACATTTAGCGTATAAACAGTAATTATTAGAAAATGATCACACCTAAGTACAATGAAACACCTTTATTTTTGCAGGTATTCTTATTCTTGCCATCACCTGAGAGCACTGGTGCTATAATCTAAAGTCTGTGACACCAGAACCATGTTTACCTTCATTCCCCCTTGTAAACACAGGTCTTCAAATTGATTCTGTTCCTTGCCTTTTTGGAGAACAGAGCTCTTATCAAAACCTTCCTCTGACAGTACATGTGAATACTAATGCAAGTATTCACACATGCTTGTGCCTGCAGCTGTATTTCTCCCCAAAAAGTCCTCCACCTCTCTGCTGTCTGTGTAAAGCAACCGTCTGGGGTTACATCAAACACACCTACACACACTCTTTCACGGACTGCATCAGTCTATCTTTCCTGAGATGTCTGCAGCCCATCAACATCCATCTGTCTGGGATTTCTCTCTCTTGCTCTGGTGCCACATGACAGACCGAGCAAAGTGTCAGTTCATCCTTCTGTTGCTGATTTGATATTGCTGCTGTCAGTCTACAGGCTGATCTTTGTTTACTTTTTATCCAAGACACTCAGAACCACAGAAAGGAAACACAAGGGCCCAAAGATCAGAGTTTGTGACAGAAAGAAAGGCAGACAGAGTAGGATTGTACTAGGGATGTGCGTGATTAGTCGAATACACGTCGCCACCCTTGCTAGTCAGCACCAGAAATACTAGTCGGTTAAACTATTTATCAATATTTTATTCTTGCACAATGCCAGTTAACTGTTGTCTCTAAGGTGTTATTCAGCCATCCACCAGTAGTCAGGGCTGCAGCCCCATCAGATGGCAGCCCCTTTCGCCCAGCGTGTATGTCCCTCCCAACCCTGGATGTTTTTAATCAGCAAAGTCGGACAGATGACAGCTCGTAAAACCAGCATGGTTTGGCAATGTTTTGATGTAGAAAATGGAAATAACGTTGAATGTAAGCTGGGTCAGAAGCTGTGAGATGTAACCTGATTCAGCACAGACACAGACATTAACCTGCAAGAAGAGCAGCAGCTGCTGCTAGCACTACTAACGATAGCCATGCTGTCAGGCTGTCAGTTGACATGAGCTCCAGGTAAATGATATCGTTTACCCCCAGACACTGTGATTGTTTTCATTCAGAAAGGGTGAAGCATTTAGTGAGCTGTTGTCATGTTTTGTGGATAAATGTGTAAAGTTCATATTACATGGCACAAAGTGACACACATGTAAGCAGCATTTAAAAAAAAGATTTGGCGATTGTTGGCTGTGATTAATGGCTTCAAATGGCTTTAATACATGCAATATTTTTTCAGACAGTGTTTAACATTATTAGTTAATAAACTGAGCTCAGTTTGAACTGTTTTTCAAGTGTTTTCGTACTGTTGGACTAGTTGAATAGTCTAAATTAGAATTTACATTTAATCGACATTAGTCGCCGGGAACATCCCTCGCTTGTACACAGGATTCTGCTAGATATTCTGGAACTCAAAGTATGTTGCAATGTGTGCCCCGCCCTGATGTGTTGAGCATCAAATAAAAAGCCCTTGCCTTCCTAAACACCCAATGGAAAGTTGTTTTTTTTATTTAACCCACTAGCTGTACTCTGACATGTTCGTGCTCTTCTTGGTGCATTGTGTGGATGTGTTTTACTGAGCTATCTGTAGCTCTTCTCTCATCTGTGTCCAGGCAGATGGATATGTGTATTTTTTTTTTCATAGGCCTTAACCTGAATTGCCTACACTGTAAGGCAGTGCAACTGTGACTGAAAGTGGGCAGACATATTCCCCAAGGTAATCACTACCACTCTAAAAGGGAGTAAGATAAGGTTATGATGATACACAGCCAGACCCAACAGATACATTTGTGTAGTAGTATTATCATCAATTAGCAATTTTTAGAAGTGATGGTTCCATTTCGAGTATTTTTACACCACATAGAGCATGATGCATGAACTTAAACCTGACTGAAGCGTGAACTGATATTCATCACTGTCCCATAAACCTTTCTGAGTTTCTTGAGGCAGAGAAGATTTTGTGTTACATTTAGGGATGCACCCATACCATTTCTTTCAGACTGAGTAGAAGTATTAACATTTGGGTCCTTGCTGATACTGAGTACCAATACATGTACTTTTTTTTATTGTTGCTGTTTCCTGCTGCTAATGTTATCACAGTTACTGTACACATTACATTTTTAGGTTATTTGTAGTAAGTTTTGTAAATTTTGTGTTCCGTATTAAGCTGTGCAGTTTACTGTGTACATGATATATTTCAGTATAATAATTACACAGCATTATTATGGACCTGTGTTTATTGTTACAAATTGTGTTACATATAATTATTTCATTATCATTTACAGTACTTTAACTAGTATTTTTATTAGACATTTTCATGTGTAGTATTTAAGTTGCGTCTTCACGTCCGTCTTGTCTAAGAGTTAATTAGTTCCTACCTGTCATTGTTTAGGGGGGACAGGTGTGAGTGTGGTGCCATGTGTACAACAGTTTTGTTTACCCTGCTGTGAAGTTGAGTGAAGTTGGGTGTACTGTGCTGTCAGGCCGTTGTGGTGAAGATTAAGTATACAAAGAGAAGTTGTAGCAGCTTATTACCAAGAAAAGAAGGTTACAGACTGGTGACAGGGGTGTTTTTTCTTCATCTTCAGATTAATTAGTTAAGCCATTCAACTAGTTTACGCCTGCTGGGGCTGGCTGCGGTCTAAAGGTGGACTCTGTGAGGTTGTTTCAGTTTTACATGGACTTACAGGGAAATTTACGGACAGTTTCCAAAGTCATTGCAGTTATTAGTGAATGATGTTGAGGACAATGAGTCTCTCAATGATAGTGATGGAACAACCAAGAGAATAAGGTAAGCATTAGCAAACTTCTTGAACTCTACGTTGTGTTGGATCTTTATACGTTTGCTTGTGTCGAGCAACTAGTTTTCATGACATGGTATCAGGTGTGGGGTATTGGAGTACTTTTATGAGTATGAGCATGAGTACATGAGGACAGTATCAGATGGATACCGAATGCTGGTATCGGCATTGGTCCATCCCTAGTTAAATTGTAAAATAGCCAATTTGATGAACTATTTGTGCAGCAGCATATATTCAGAAGATCTCTCCTTTATTTTTTGCATGTCAAAAGTTCACTTCAATATCTTGATATTAATAATGGATAACGTAATGTAAAGGTAAAGTGGTTGCTCACACTGCTAAAAAAGGTGACAGACAAAGTTAGTGACTAGCCGCTGAAGAAATTTGAGCCCTTACAAACCTAACAGCCAGATATTCCCCTCAGGAGTTATTGGAAACCAAAACAGACAGTGAATATTGGACATTTGTCAGGTGGACTCGACTCCAAATGAATAATAATGTTGCTCAATGTCTGCAGCATGTCCCCAAGAAGAGGATAATTAGCATTACCATTTCTGTTCACATAACTATAGCGACAACAAAATGGGAGTGGGAGTGAAGTGATGTGTAGTCATGATTGAAAATGAGGGACAACGCAGCCTTAGACACACAAGGTGCTAGGATAACAGGTCATTTTTAGTATTTTTCATATCCATATGATTTTTAGTGAAAATCATGGAAATCTGAAAAAGTCTGAGAATGTGTAATGAAACCTGAAAATATGGCATACAGATCCTTCAAGATTGAATGAATTGTATTCAGCAAGAAATTACATCCTTGAGTCTATATACATAAATCCATATCAGCTTTGCACATCTGGACACTGAAATCCCCTCTTCATACTTTTTTGCAAAATTGCACAAATTCCATCAGCTCTATCTTTCTGCATGCAAGCAGAGGCAGGCACACATTTACAGGAGGGAGACACACTGAACTCAATACAGCGCGAGATGACCAGTAAAGAAAACCACTTGAACCGCCAGTCACTAGAAAACACCATGCACTAGTAATGGATGTAAACTAGCTAATGCATAGCACAGATCCATAGACAACACAGGATAATGTCTGCTGAATGTAATCTTATCAGTAAGACGAGTCAGTGCCAGACTATGAACACCATAAAAAATTTTTTTTTACAGACTTATGTACTACTCTAGCAGCCACACCTTGTCTTCATTTGTCAGTCCTGAAAGATCCAGGATAAACAAGACTAAGGGCCTTTTTAAGTGATCTATACCACATGGTCTAAAGTGCATCGTGCAAGTGCATTTAGGGTGCGTCCAACTCCACTTTTGCTAGATAAACAGCACATAATCAGGGCACAAAGTAAAGGGAAAGGTGCAAAGGGGTCTCTTCATTCAATCATAAGTGTTTTTTGAGCGTAACATTCATTGAACTGATCAGAATGTCATCTCTCATTCCCTTTAAAGTCAGGTGCATCTGCTGGATCCTGGAATGATCAGCTTGCAAAGAAATGCAGCACATGGACATCTAGAATTAGCCCCCAAATCATGTGACAAGAGATTATAAATGTCTGTTACAGCCTGGCAGGGAAAGGGAAGTTTACAGCAACAATCGTCTGTGTTAAGGGACAGGTACTGTATGTGGTCCTTGGCTGGTGTACGCTCTGCCTGCGCTGTCCCCATCTGTCCCATCCACAACTCCATTTGACTGCATATGAGTAAATGCACTGGTCAAGCTGGACAATATGGCTACTAAATAATATCTTGATATTTTTAGGCTATTGCACCATATATGATACATATAATATATAAATTTTCTCTAAAATAACAAAGTCATGTAGTGCAAACTTATGACAATCACACAGAATATGATGCATTTCTGTAGATTAAACTACTCAACAATAGGGCCTGGCAATGTGGACAAAATCAAGTTAAGTCAAGTTAATCGATAAGACAGTCAACAGAACATTATTTGTCAACTATTTTGGTAATCATTTGAGATATCATCCATCTGTTTTCAACCACTAAACTGAGTCTGAGTCATGCTGGTAGCAGCATAACAAAGGCAGCCAGAACATCTTTCTCCCCAGCCAGCTGCTCCCTGGGGGGACCCCAAGACATTCTAAGGCCAGATGGGATAAGTAATTCCTCCAGCGTGCTCTGGGTCTGCCCCGGGGGCTCTGCCCAGTTGGACAGACCTCTAAAGGGAGGTGTCCAGGAGGCATCCTTATCAGATGCTTGAACCACCTCAACTGACTCCTTTCAACATGAAGAAGCATAGAAACAAGCTTCCCTTGGCTGTCTGAGCTCTTCACCAAAATCTCTAGGCATGAGCCCAGCCACACTGCCAAGGAAACTCATTTCAGCCACCTGTATCCACAACCTAATTCTTTCTGTCGCTACCTAAAGCTTATGACCATAAGCAGAAATTGGAACACACATCGCCCAGTAAATAAAAAGCTCTCAAGAGCTCACTCTCTCTGCAAGAAAACAATGGCCTCACACTTGAGGGTACTGAGGACGCTCATCACAACTGCTTCAGCTGCAAACCATCCCAGTGTTAGCCAATCACCTGTCAGGGGAACATGACATTTTCATGGCAAGTCCAGATTAGCCTTTGATAAATACACATTTATTGAGACATCCCACCCAAAATGTAGGGCACCAAGACCAGCACCAATTGTAAAATAATAATAAGTGATAATTACATTGTATGAGGACAAAACAGTATTAGCAGAGTGAACTAATAATCACCTAATCAGCCACCATCAGTTATCAATACAACCACACATTATTAGACTGTGAATGATTAATCAGACCAATAACTAACTGCAGCCAGCATCAGACAACCTTATCATACATAGCAATTACCTAGTGGAACCAAACATTAGCATACAGTACGAGCAGTTTGTGTCACACAGGAGCTCCCTGCACTCTCCAGGGGAAAATATTATGTCGAACTCCCTTTAAGAAATATGACATTGTAACTATGTCGACAAGATAGGTTGACAGACTTCTTGCCAATTCAGTATAAATATAATCCAAAAAGAGAAACAGAGAGAGAAAGAGAGAGAACACTGAAAAAAAAATCATATCTGTGACATATTCTAAAGACAAAGACATTGGGTCTCATTCACTAACATGTGCTTAAAATGTTCTTACAATACACACAAAATAAGTGCCCATGCAAAATTATCAAGATTGATGAAACGTGTGCAACAGCAAATTTTGTTCTTATTAGCATTCTTATGTTTGTGATCTGCATACTGCCACAGCCACATCTCTCTGGGAATATGTTTCCGTAGAGGAACATCATTGGGAAAGCTGTGAAAGTTGTTGTAACATCACATTTGGACTGAATCAGGCAATGTGGAGGGTGTCCCGGTGTGTTTATTTGTGTTTAGAACATAACCACTATGAAAAATTCAGGAAATAAAACTTTATTTCTCTGATTCACCGGCTTTCTACCAGTGCTCCCTTAACCCCATTCAGTCTACAGGTCAGAAGACCACAGCTGCACTGTCTGAGGTGGAAGCCAAAAAAGACACACTTTTGCCAAGTGTTTCCTCTGGATTGATGATAGTAAAAAGAAACAAAAATAGATCCATATAAAAATAATTCCTTGAGCAGCAATGACCAAGACCTTTTGACATTAAAGATGATGTAAATAAAAGAGGTGAACAGGTGAAGAACAAGCACCACATGATCAGCACTAGATGACAGACTAACTGTTATTTCAGGTAAGAAGATATTGATGAATCCCAGATTTGAATGTAAAATGTTAGTACACAGGGTTTAAAAACAAATTTGTCTGTATGTGCTGTTAATGATTGAACCCCATTGAAACTGAAGTGAAAGGTGTAATGTTGCTGATATGCCTATTAACACACATCATTTTCACTTTCTATTTTTGCTTAAACTGCTAACACCGAAGACTTTAAAGGAAGTTAATAGAAGTTTTGAAGTGTACTTTTTGGTGAAATAGAAGTTTTATAAATAGACATGTATGATTCCAGTGAATCATTTCCAGTGAGAAACATGCTGTCTTCACTTAGAGACCATTTTTACAGAGGAGTACTGAGGACTGATTGAGAGCTGAACATGATACATGAACATTATACATTTAGGCAAAATTTTGTCATAGTATATGAATTCATGAGTTGCTGCCAAAAATGTGTTTTGTCACATTCACCTTGACCTTTGCCTGACAAATTCTAATCAGTTCAGTCCAAATGGATTTTAATCAAGTCTGAAGAAATTCCATCATGGAATCTTGAGATATTGTGTTCACAAGAATTGGATGGACAGACAACCCAAAAACAAAATAAAAGATTGGTGAGATGCCGACTCTCTTGATGAAGTGTCTCTGAAGCCACATGTGAGACATGCTGCTCACACTAGCTGTGTGGCTGCTCCAACCTGTTAATATGGGCAGCGAAATGAAAAGCAAGAGGTCACCCACGTAAGCAGCATGTCCCGGGCAGTTTGAATGAGGATATCTGCTACTTTCTTTCAAGTAAATGGCAGTCGGTTCAAAACAATGCATGCCAAACTGGCTGTGTGAGTCGACAGGGCATTGTGGCCACACTCCACAGCATTCACTGCACTGGCTGTTTGACCATAGTATCATTTTTGCCTTGTGCTCCATCTACTAGCTGTGCCCTTTTAAGTTATTTTTGAAGAAGAATCTTTCATTATCTTCTGTACTGTTGTTGGCAATTTGAATATTCGCATTTAGGTCTGAGGGAATTATGGCATTTATGCCTTTTTTGAATTATCATATAGCAAACAATTCATCAAGAAGTTGAGAAAATAACTAACAGTATAATCCACAATGAAAATATTCATTAGTTGCAGCCCTTAGAAAGACACATTTTGTCCAAACAACCTTTAGATCTGACATCAAGGATTCCACCATGATGAACTGAATTTTTCATTACTTTGATGACTAATTTAGGACACAATATCTAACTTCACTCATTTCATAGATCTACAAGCATGGAGTGGTATATTCCACTTTGTAGTTTCTCCAAATTTGGGAACTGAATGTTGTTTTTTAAGCTCAAAACAAATCAAGGCAGCACTGGAACGCGTTAAAGGAACCAGTGTCAGTTCATTAGTGCTACAACAGGTTCTTTCTCCAGCTCTCCTTGTTAAAATGATATAAAAGTTTACATTGTACAATATTCTCAACTGCACAATTTGTCTACTAGGTGAAACCCTTTCTTCTGGAGTAAATTAGCTGTGTAAATGTTTGAATCTTGCTTTGAACATATAAGCATGTTAAAAAGCAGAAAATTGGTACACATTAGCAGGTGAACTCATGCATCTGAAGTCTGTGTCCGAGAGAGTTGATGGTAAAAAGCAGAGTAACCAGCCATGAAGAAACACATAGATTACTGTGTGTTCATCCATCTGAAGCAGATAAAGTTCCACTTCCACAGACATAAAATATTAACACATAATTGAGTGCATTTGATATATTTTTTTACATAACTTTCCATAGAATCTCTGAGCTTATTGGCCCGTGTAGCTCAGAGGATTTGACTGTTCTGACAATGAAAAATATCAAGGACAGTGGAGGAATGTGAATGAGTGCATGAACGAAGCTTTCTCCGCACTGGCATTTGAAAATATGAGATAGAACATGCTTTCTGCAGTCCCAATCCTCATAAATATCCACGATGCATCCATTTAAACCCAGCTCACTCCATACATACATTCTAATGGTAATGTAGGCCCAAAGATAATTATGTGTTTAGCCATACAGGCACATATCAGGAGGGGCTGCTGGGAGGAAAGAGCTGCCAACACAAATTTACTTAAGCACTTGATTTTACAGTATTTTCATGATGAAAATATTGAATAATACACAACAGCGGGGCCATATTCTCTTAGCAATCAAATGAACTGATCTTTCTTCAGCTAGTTTAATTCTCAATGGAGTAATTTGTATTTGCAAGGTAATAGCTTGTATTTGGCCTTTGTACTCCAGTTAATAAGTGTTCTCTGTTGTTTTTAAATACAAGCAACACATTCTTGGTCATAATCAGTCTACGTTCTACCCCATTCACCACTAAGTTGCCAGTATAGATACAACACTTTTTCAGCTCATCAGTAATAATATAACTTTAAAACTCATTAAATAGGCTGATTCCGATCTTTTAACGGCCTGACCTGTCAATTCTGATTTTGGACAATACCGATTTTCAGTCTGTCTAAGAATTATAATAGACAGCATTCATAAACATTTCAGCAACTTTTCTTGTAAAATTAAATTGGATGTTCATAATAAAACACTGACTATTAAATATTAATTAAATACTATTTTACATTTTCTCCTTTCAGTCCTCCAGGTTACAGCCAAGCCTTATTATTATATTAAGATTATGTACTAGAGGGAACACAATCTCACGAGATCTAATGAAATCTTGCAGGATTTCGCAGGATGCAATTTCACATGATCTCATGTGGAAACAGACGTAACAAACTGGAGACTGGCACAGTGCAACAGTTTGTTATAGTAAAACTTTGAATAGAGAAAACTGATGCAGAAATGAAACGAGTCTGGATGAGAAAATGTTTGAGGAGATGCATCAACATAGGTTGTTTATTATTCAGCCAGAACAGGACGTGAGATTTGAACTGTCCCTGTATGAATAGCAGTCTGCTGCTGTCTAACAATAGTCTGAAGAACTAGAAAGTTTACAGCTGTTCACAGCTAGAAGAGCTGTGGAACTGAGCGTGGGGAAATGGGAATGCAGAGCTGTACAGGCCTGGTGGACCACCAGGCCAACAGATACCACCGCCAAGCAAAAACCTTGCTTGAAAAAAAAAAAAGCCAAAAATAGCATCAAATATCGACTCATTTGGAAATCAATGGGGTGCTTTCCCTATGATTGCCTTGAGGAGACAACCTGGATGGTCTCATAAGTTTCTCTGTTTCCACAAGGGCAAAACAGTATGGAGGTATATTGAATTACCTTACTAAACTGCAGTGGCTTGCACACTTGTGTGCTGCCACACTACTGCTACGTTGAGTTTGCAGAATAATTGCAAGGAATAAAACAGTTGTAACCATAAAGCTACAATGAGAATCAACAGATCATTTAAACTGTCAATTTTTGAGTGTACACTAACTGTTCACACCAAGAATAGGAAAAACATAGATGAGACACCGAGTCTCCAACCACTGGTACTACATTAGAAAAAGGGCAAAAAAATTAACACTCATTGGGTCATCTTTAATCAAGAAATTATCTGAAGGCTACTATTTGCAGTAAATTCCTCCGAGGGGTCATAACCTTTAATAGAGGGGCTGAGATGAAACTTAGTCATCTATGACCTTTCTGTCATCAGTTGAATTAGATGCTTCCTGCCTGCTGAACAAAGACATCCAGGCAGAGGGTGACAGAGCCAATGACAGTTGCGCTTTTTACAAAAATTATATCAGTCATAGAGGCTGTAAGTCACACTTGGTCACAGCTGAGGGTTCAGAGTGCAATGCGACCACTCACATTAATCTGCCGGCTGATAATTCATTTGCAGCTTGGCTGCTATTGGTCATATTCAAGTGACAAATTTCTGGTTGCGTCATGCACAGCAATAGCTCAAAGATAGCTTTCTGTCACCAGCTACAGCTATGTTCCCATATCTGGAAGTCTGCCGATGAAACTAAGTCATAAGATCTCCAAGAGTGTCTAGGTGAGAAGACCCACTGATAGATAAGTCAACCACTGGAGCAAGTCATTGCACTATTAATAGCCTGAACTATCTGGCTCAACAACACAAAAGCTTGGCTGTGAACTCAAGCTATGCTGAGTGACAGATGACTCCAACAGATGAATAAACAAGGTGTCTGACTGATTCAGCTTAGCAATAGCTGGTTTAGCACACTGAGCATGTGAAGCATCCTCATGAGAACATTGACCTGGCTTTACACTAGGTGCCAAGTATTTTTAACAGCAGAAACAATCAGAGGGAATTTTTTTACAGTAAACAAAAAGAAACACATTGTTATCATCTTGTATTCCTTTCCAGAGATTTAAAAACACAAAAATTACCTGGCCTAAACACAAATTGCACTTCTGAAAAACAGTGGCATTCTTAGAAAAAAAGGCTGTCTTAACTGTCTCATAAATTTATGTCCACACAGACCTTCAGTCAGCTGAAGTGCAAAGTCTAAAAAAAAACAACCCTCTAATGAATCTATCAGACATTTAGGCTCCAGATGTACAAATGGAACCAGATGGACACCTTTCATCCAGTGGATCTCAGCACAGTGGGACACTTACTGCGTGCCATGACCGATGAGGACATGTGAAAGAATATTTATCAATAGTTTCTCGGTCTGCCCACACAACATCTGCCTCTAGTGAAGACATGAAAGGCCCGTACATTCAGCAAACACAGAAATACAGCAAATAAACAGGATGGAACAGACTCACAGCTACGCAGATAAGCACAGTGAAAAAATGTAAAAGCTAAAACATGCCAATGATAAACCTGTCTGTCTTTTTTACTTTTACAGATTAGTACTACAGCTTCTCCAGGCAATTTCTGCCCTTCATCATTACTGCTTATATAGGCTGTGCCAATAACCCAGTGGCACAATGTACTCTGCCAATTTAAACATACAGCTCCCTGGTATTCCCTCAGGGAAACAATAGAGAAGGTTTTTTTCCTAAGACATATTCAGTCCACAATTTGTCAAAGTGAAGTTGTTTTAAAACTTTAAGCTGCTATAATAGTAATGCATTTGTAAAGCCTGTGTGATAGTTCAGAATATTTAATATGGGATTGTATGAGGTACTTGTCAATTGTTGGTGTATTACCTACAGTAGATGCTGAAAGAAACACAGCCAGTTTAGAGAAGGAGGAGTGCCAGCTAGGGAGCTAAACAACATACTGCTGTGGACAGGGTCAGCAGCAAAGTAACTCTATATTAACTCTATACTTATTTTTCTCTGCTACGTTATATCATTTGCTCCAAACCAACCAAACTCCATAAGTAAAATTAGTCATTTTACCTCATAGGAGTTTCTGGTCTACCATAACATCATTAGTTTTTTTTTTTGTTATTGTGTTTCTGTGTTATAAAAGAACAGTTCGGATTCCTCAAAGTCACACAATAACACAAAGAAACTACCCAATAGAGCCAGTGGTAAACCAGCGACTCTCGTGTTCTGTAAGACACAATCACTGATTTCCCATCACAAAAGTTAAGGGACAAAAATATTCTAAATATAACATACACTTAAACCGATATTGACCTTTTCTAAGTGGCTAAAATAACTTTTGTCGCTTACCCAGTCCACATTATTTAGCTTTTGTGCTGGTTCCCTCTCTCCAAACTGTGGATATACAGACCGTCATCTACTGTGTGTATTACACTGACTATAATAGGTACCTCATATAGGCCCACATTAAACAGACTTAATCAGAGCTATATCATTAAATTTCTGTGCAAACTATTTGCATTCTCATTAATTTGACACATAAAATATCATTCTAACACTTCAAATAGGTAATAAGATTTGCTGAAAACAGAGCTGTGTTCAAAAGTGTGCATAGTACTGTGAAGGCATGAAGAAATGGCTATACAGAGTAGGGTAACTATAGTGACACCATAACCCATGGTGACAGGTATCTGTTGACAATTGTACCAGCTGCTGTTGTTCAGTTTGACTGTTTCCACTGAGATCTGAATGCAGAAAAACTGAATATCTCGGCTGCACCACCTGTCAACTGTATGTCGTACACACACAGTGAGGCTGCATGAGAGACATTACACACACAGTCGCTCTCATACACAAAGATGTAAACACACTTGAATATGCGACAAAGCACACTGTGCCTCACAAGTGCACACAGTCATACATAAACACAAACACACGCCTACATGCTCTTTTTGTTGCGTCTGTATCACACTCAGCCACATGCACTTTTGCATGCAACAGTGAAACAGCCACACATCTTCTATGCCAGTAGTGACGACTTATCGAATCGACACCTTCCTGTGAAAACAGGCTTAAAGGAGAGAGTGAAACCACTCCGCTTGCTTTTCTATAAACTTTGCTTTGTATGGACTGTTTGCTGACATTCCTGTACAAAGAGGCCAGTCGCAGATTTTATGGTATCAGGCCATTTATTGAGACAGGAGAAGCTGTGTGAATGAGATTGCTGAGGTGAGACTGCCTCGTTTGTTCAGCTTTAGTAGAAGTAAAGAGTGGAGGGAGATCAAGGAAGTGCGGGGCTTCTGTTTTCACTGGGAATATAACATACTTGTCTGTGCTATGGAGAACAAAAAAGAAAAAAGGAAGGAGGCATTATCTTACCAATAAACCGAAAATGAGTGCCTTATGATTGAATCCAAAACCACAAGTCAATTCTTATGAATATTTCATAATCTCATTAATGAAGGTTAATGAAAATGCAGACTGCTATGAAAAAGAAAACAGAATTCAGAACTTGGCAAAATGTAATACATTCCCAGCTGTGAGAATGACATTTACTTACACTAAATATCACAAATGTGTCCTATTCAGAGCATATGATTTTAACTTTTAGTAGATAAAAAATATTTTGGCTACTCCTACATCCCTACTGACATTTTATATTCATAAGGTCACTTTCTGTTTGATATTTTACATTTTTGCATGCAGGTTCTCGAATGTCTTACTTTGTTTTTATGCTCTGGAGACACTATGGCTTTTTTCACAAGCTTTTGTTGTGAATTCACCTGAGTAACACTGTTCTATTCACAATGTTGTCACATACTCTGTTTTTTCATCGTTTTGTGAAGAAAATGATGCACAAATGTGGATGACACCATTTAAACATGCTACATACCATCCTAAAAATATCAAAGGTCATTCTATTTATTTTCTATCTCCCGTTCATCATTAGTTACCTCCTGTCCATGCACACACGCTCATGTTTACTTATAGGTTGAACAGGAACCAAGTGCATTCAGGCCAGAATCATGTCATCAGTATTCATTACATCGGTGACAAGGAGAAAATTCCTTCTCAGCCCCCTTCTGTCATTCCCCCAGGCCTCAGGGAATCCACTGAAGGTTAATTTATTTAAATCCTCCATCCACTCATCTCTATTCCATTAAACTCTACTAATAAATCTTTGGTTTGCCATGTAATCTGTTTTCTACCGTCAAAGGCCCGAGCCTCAGCTGTATTTTGCACTCATGCTTATGGATGTACGCTCAAAGATAACATGGCAGCAGATAAGGTCATGTTAAAATCAGTAGATTTAATGTTCTTTGTGTGTCTGTGTGTGAGTGTGAGTCTACAGATGTGTGTGAAACTGTGCACAGACGTCTGCCCTTTGAATGTGGCCAAAAAGCCTGGTTTAATTAATCTAAGTGTAGCTCATAGTAGGGGGCAATAAAATCAAGAGCCCTCTCAGAGCCTTGTGCTACTTGAGTGTCCCAAAGGTCCTGTAAAGTCTAAGTCTGTGGTCTGAAACAGAATTTCCCATCTGCCCTGTCCTGTTTTTATCCTATAATAAAGAATATGGTCATACCTCTCTGGTCATGATGGCAACTATTAGTCTGAGGTACAAGGGGACCTTGGCTATATGGACAAGCGCTGTATCATTATTACAGCATGTCATGTCAGCGTAACACAGATGCTGTTATGATAATGACTGTTAAAAAGCTCAGCTGTTGGTTTAATAGTGGGTGAAGCCATTTGCAGTCTGTTGGAGAGGATGTCTCATTGGAGTCAATGTGTTTTTGTGTTCAAGAGGATTTGTTAATGTGAGGCTCGGAGGAGCAGAGGGGTTATGACCAGAAAACTGGCTTCTAAAGACCTAAACACTGGTCGAGAGAGCCGTACCAAGGACACACAAACAGGCAGCCAACACGATACACATTCCTGCTGCTGGTTTTACACTATTCTACTGATATAGACTTGGTGGTGGCAATACGCCAAGAAATGTAGCAATTGACCAAAAAGGCAGGAAAAAAGAAGACCACAAGCTAGCAAACATGGACGTAAACAATCAAACATAAAAAGTTTGCAAAGTTGATTTTGTTGACTATTTTGAATGAGGAAGGAGATACACTTCACATCTTTGTCAGGCCCTAAGGATGAACACCCTGCCATGAATGTAAACAACTTTTGTTTGTTTACAAGAAAACTCAACATAGCACCTTTAATCACACCTATGGATGCAACATCATCCTTTGCATGAGTACTCTGCACCCACACGCTCACCCTCTCTCTACAGACTGGGATAGAAATGGAATGATTTAGATGGAATTGTAAAAAAGGGGGAAGGCTGAAATTAGAAATACTGCTCAGCATCATTCATCATTCATCCCTCTGCTGCCATTTCCTATAAACAATATTTACATTTACCCTTCAATCTCATGTTGTGTTGAGCCATAGTCAATGTAAAAGTTTGTATATACCTGCAATATTCCCTTAAAGCTGCATTAGGCATTTGAACATACACAATACAAAACCTTCCACGTTTCTCTCTACTAGCTCCAAAGTGAGTCAATCCCAAAAGATCCCCAACTTTACAGCAGAAATAAACATGTTTACTATCTGGTACAAAGAACAGTTTTGGTCTAGTTAATTTCCCTGTTCTTTGCAACATACAAGGGGTGATTTTTATGTAACTCGCCTTTTTGTCATGCATAAGTAAGGGTGTGGTCCTTAATGGAAGGCATGCAAACAGTGGACCAAAATCCATGTCTTATACAGTGAAATAACCTTAACAGAAACAGAGGGAGGAACCAAGACAACATAGAACCCAGATGACCCTTGTTTGTACAAAGTCACTTGGCTGACTGGCTAGTCAGAGTCAGTGAACTGTCAGTCACCTTATCTGTCATTTGTAGTCAGTACTACTACTACCCCAAACAGCACTTAAAAAAACGGATAAAAGACAAGAGAGAAACAAATGCAAATGCCACACATGGATAAGTCCAACAAACAACCCAGCTCAGAAACAGAGCGCATAAATCGTGGTGCACTAATCAAAGTGCTTATGCATAAGTTACTTCTTAAGTGTTCACTTATAAAGTGCATATGCATAGATAACTTCCTGTGTCCAGATAATAAAGTTTGCAAACATATGTGACACACAAGGGACAGTTTATGCAGATAAAAAAAAAAAAAACCACAGCATAAATGTTAAAGTGCAGATATTTAAAGTGCACAAGTTCTGTGCTAGATAACCCAGATTGTTTGGATTGGTTAGTAGATATTGGGTGAAATTTCATTTTTGCGTGAACTATCACTTTAAAACATTAAATGTGCTTAAGATGTACTTGATGAATCTATTTTCCTCATCCACCCTGAATGTAGTCTGTTGGATTGATGCTCTATAACACTTTTCATATTTTCTATCTCAAGGTGGTTTCTTGTTCAATTACATTTTTGTATAGACAGAGTATGAAATTATTTTTCCTTTCAGTAATGCTATTCAACAGAAGGATGTCCACTCTGTTAATATAACTGTCAAAGTCTGCATGTTGAAATGTATTAAAGCACCGCCTGGTTATTGGTGTGAGTGGATTTTTTTCTATTTTAAATGAGCAATGCATGAGAGTGATCACTGACAGTAATGGGGTTAATTTGTAATTCTAAAATATTCGATTCGATTTAGTCAATGTGTGAATCTTCACAATGTATTTCCACTCAGATTTAACCTAATTGGCCACTCTGAGGGCACTGCTGCTGGCATAATGTTGCCTCACTGTTTGCTTGAGCTGGACCACTCAATTGTTTCAGCTTCTTACTCATAATAACAGAGCGAGTGTAGACAGAGACAGAAATCAGAACCACTTTATGATGGAAAGCTGCCAGATCCTTCCTGACACAAGCTTAATTAGACAACAGGTGTCCTGGCAATTTACCACAGAACAACACATTTGAGTAAAAATCTATTTCTAAGTGGAACATACAGTATGTCACTTCTGCTTAAAAGCCCATGCTTTTAAACTATGCTCCAAGCTTTTTTAAATGCTGCCATCATTTGAAATGGACTGAGCATACAGTAAAGCAAAAATGTCACCAAAAGACGTAATATTCACTTTAAGGTTTAGAGAATAAATTGAAATTGAATAAAACCAAGCTCGTGGAAAATACTAGAATTAGCATGTCTGTCATATTATTCACCATACATGAAACACTACTTCTGACCTTTCCATTTTTTTTTTGTCTAATTCTTCTTCTATTGCTGTGTTGACTGTTTTCTCTTGCATCAGTTTCTGGCACATCAGTGTTATTTTCAACATCTAAAAGAAGACATCAGTATAAATGTAAAAATACAATGCAATGTCTTATGCTGACTGACATTGTAATTTATCCATCACTTTAGAAATGGAAAATTCTTTCCACATAGTGTCACTAAAATATTGAGCATATTAAATACACCAATGATATGGACAATATCAAACAAATCCCATGCCATTACTGTAAAGCCCCTCCACACTCTGAACACTGACTTAGGTGTTTTGGCTTTCTAGGGCTTTTCTCATGATTAAATGGGGATGTAAAATTCTTGCTCGATTGACAAATTCTTTTTAGTCTTCGGTTGTATAGCTTGACTTGTATGTTAATTGAGGTCCACAAACTACCTCATTACTGTAATGCAGCAGTAATTATAGAAAACAAGCAAAGCATGATAGCCTGACTGGTGCTGGATTTGTGAAGCCAATATCGATATGACCAATAACCCTAATTTTTAGACTTTTTTTTTTTTTTACTTAAACATGAGGGCAGTAACTATGGACTATAATATCATAAAACAATAAATAAATAAATAAATACCTTCCTACCTACCCATCACAATTTTGCACAGCCCAAGTTGCCAGTGAACTTGCATGAACTGTCTGAAATCAAATGTCCACAAATGTCTTGTTTTGTCCACAACCTAAAAATATTCAGTTTACTGTCAGAGAGGACTAGGGAAATCAGGAAATAGTCACATTTGAGAAGCTGAAATCTGAGATTTTGGACATTTACACCTCAAAATGATTAATCAATTGTCAAAACAGTTGGAGATTCATTTAATAGTTGATTAATAGATTGATTAATGATTGATCATCATAGCTCTGATATAAACATGAACACACATTTTGGATAGGGGTCCCTTCCCTTGAATTTCCAGTTTAAAATATTGTGACCAGCATCTGTAATAATTTTACAGATAAAAAATTAATTTGTCAGTGCTTTCTGGTGGAATAATCAGATAATGGCATCTCTGAGACAAGCTAACATCTAAATTAATTCTCGATCTAAGGAGTCAGTTTGTTTATACATATACATATACATATACATATACATATTATATATATATATATATATATAATGGCTGTCTATGAAAAAAAGTCTTTCTGGGCAAGAAAGTATAACATTTCTGCATCAGCTTTGCCAAACTAGCCACACAGCCAAGCACGACTCCTGTGAGCACGACCAACCCACCCTGCAGCATGTCACAAGGACATTTACTGTAGTTGTTTGAGTTTGCTTTTACCAAAGTACTAATCCCCCTCTTAACATCTCTCCCTCTCTGGACCCATCATGGTATTTCTCTTCAATCAGGCAGGAAGCACAATAAGCTTAAGTTCTTTTTTCCAGACGAGTGTGATGATTACGTATGATGGAATCTGAATCAGAATGAATTATAACCCCTGAGCGATGACACAAGGGAGAGCTTTAGTGCCAAAAGCCTTCTTTCAAAAGAAGAGGCTTTCTCCTTTAAAGCTATTCCAGTAGTGAATAAGCCTGGGGAGAAGGATCGCCAGATGGCTGCTTGTCATTCTCCAGGAGTCCGTGAGCTTTCACTACTGCAAACCTGGGAATGCTGTGACATTTCAGATTCAAGGGTTTTATTATTTTACATCACCTCTTGACTTTAATTTTTGATAGGAATGTAAATAACAATAAGAGAAAACAAAACAATTGTAAATCAAACTGGGAGCAAGAAAATCATTATTGAAATCACATGAAACCCAACAATTCATGCTACCATTTTAGAACTAAGCTAATCTTTTAATTACTCAACTAACTGATTGCTTTTTGATAAACAATTCATTATTTAAAGCAGGTACAAGGAACATTCATATTTTGTTCATTTTGGAGGCCCGTGTGGACAAAAGAGGTGGTGCTTCCACAGTAGTAACCACAAAATGTAAAGTCAAAAATACATTTAACTCAAGAAAAATCTCGAAAAATGATCAGAATACTCCCTGCAACTTTGTCTGGGAAAATGTAAACATAGGCTCTTCTGATCAGCACGCCAGAAAACGTTTCATCTGATTTCAAGGAGAATCTGACCTGGTGGCAGAGATCAAGAATAACTATTGCACAGAAAGAGCCAAACCCCAAATTTAGTGGCATCTAGTGGTGAGCTTGTAGATAGCAAATTTTTCATCTCACCCTCTCCTTCCTAGCACGTAGGAGAGCCCAGGGTGGCTGCCAAAACCTGCACAAATTGCTTTGCCATTTATATATACATATATATATATATATATATATATATATATATATATATATATATATATATATATATATATGTATATATATATATATATATATATATATATATATATATATATATATATATGTATATATATAAATGGCACAAAAAATAAATATAGATCAATATAGACAAAACACTGCCTTTTAAGCTAATAAATGAAATATTTAAAAATATTGAGCCAATGATATAAGTCGGCTCTAATATCATACTCTTTTTCTGCCACATTATGCCAATATACACCTGTAAATCTTACACACTTGACACTGAGGTAAAAAAAAAAACCCAAACATTTGCCCGCTGCACTTTTTTGTTTTTTGGTTTCTTGTTTTTTTTCTTTCTTTTTTTATTGCAATTGCAAATTCAGTATGTTTAGATATTGGACTGTTGGTCCCCCAAATTTAAATCTCTGAGGATGGACGTTTTTCACTGTTTCTTACCTCTAACCAAGTGATCAATTGGTTAATTAAAAAAATAATTGGCAGATTTTAATAGGGAAATAGTCACTAGTTGCAGCCATAATGTGTTTAATAAATTAAGAAAACAAGTTTGCACATGTAATATTCTAGCAATTTTAACATTAATTGCTTTTCTTCAGCATTGATCCAGTAACTCTTGTGTATAAGTTCTATGTTGATGTATTAGCGTTGAACTCATCAGTGACTCGGTACTCAACCCAACGGTGAGTGCAGCTCACTCCACTTGTGTACAGACAAAGATGCATAATCATTTATTTGATTATTCATATGCCCTGGATTTTCAAGAATACATGCTGAAGTGGAGCAATGAGTCACTTCATGACAGCAAGAACAGAAGGCAGGCTGAATCATTACTAAAGTAGCTCTGTAACAAAGAGAAATAAACCAAGTGGTGTGTTGTACAGTGAATCAGATCTGCTGCAGGACAAACAGATGGCTTCCTTTGCTGAATGTCCAACTACATTGTCCTCAAATTTTCTGTGATCAATTTTTTATATTTCAAAAACAAAAAATCTACAGCATGTTGGACAGAAAAGGCTATAGAAATGGGGACAGATTCCACATCACCTCACTCAGTCCAGTGTTTCCCCAACAGACGACCCCGCCCTGCCAACAGGACCCCCACACAGAAATTCAAGTTGTAGATGTTTTTTTTTTATTCCATTATTTAATTTTTATTTTAATCAAAAGGGCCTATAACAGGTGTTCTTTTTATCAAATAAAACAGCTAACTCTAATTTGTGCAATTTCAGAATCGGATGTGTTGCTATCGTTTCATTACATTCATTACAATGACTCTGTAATGAAAGTAGGCAAGGCTACATGGCGGCGGTGGAACCACACACTATTTTGATCAAACAGTTGTTCAACAGCGGTTTGACCCACGCCAAAATTTCCATGGTTGATGGCTCCTGGCTCCTGGTCCAGATCAATAGATCGTTGCACCCACAAACATATATACTTAGACGCCGCATTGAGCGGGTTGGCCCGTTGCTGCAATACGTCGGCATGTCTGCCATATTGGATGTGGCAGAACTGCCCCGTAAACTAATGCAAGGAAATGGACCAATAAATCACTGCTTTATTTTTTTTATTTTTGATTGCCAAATGAAAATAGGAAGAATGAATGAGGTTCCCCAACCGTTCACCCCGCCAAGCAAAAATAACGGCGTTTTTTTTAAACGAACCATACGTAGCGAGGTGGGAAGCACAGGTAGCTCTGCGGCCAGTGTTAGCCAAAATGAGAACATCTCTCCCAGCCCCGACCACAGCGCTTGCCAATCTCCTGCCCCTGTTAACGTCACCACAGCTGGACCCAAACACACCTGTTCAGCCCTCCCACTGAAGCACACAGTAAAAAGCTGCAGACGGGTCACCACCATCAGTCTGGCTTTGATCCAACATGGCTGTCAGACTGTAGATACTCGGCATGGCTGTACAAGAGCGAACTTGGTGAGTGAATTGATTAATGAAGATGGATGGATGGATGGATGGATGGATGTCAGGGACAGGGACAGGATTTAATTTTGGGTAGATCACGGTAACTTCGGATGGGCTTTTTAATTAGGTTAGGTTAACACTGTTTCCAACTGGTAATCTCACTTTAACAAAAAATCATTGGTATCATACTGTGGATGGCGACTAGTACTTCCAGTTGATTATGACATTTTTAAAATCTTTTGAACAGTTTCAGTCTGGAGTTTATATTTTTTCAGATGGCACAGGATATCTCCTTATCTGTCTTTTCACTATGGATCAAGTAGATCAGTATATCAATTCATAACAAAACTGTCATTTTATTCTTTTTTAATGCATTTTCATTTGATCTGGCTGGATTACTCTTTAAATTGATTGTAAGGAGAGAGAGAAACGAAGTGATCAGAATAATGGGTGAGCCACAATGACTTTTAACAGGAGAGAGAGCGCGCTGCGATGCGCTGTTCATTCATAAACTTAACTATCTGTGCTGTGAAGGTAATCTGAAGACAATCAAGTCAAGCAGCAATATTCAGCTCTATCCCCTGTATTGTCTACATTTTATAGATGTTCTAGTTTTGATGAAAAATGCATTTGCAGGTTTAAAATAAAACAATGATAAGCTTTCCTCAGTGCACTGGTCATCATTTCTGATGACCAACCGCCATAGTGTGACGTGCGTGCGCAAGCGTAACATATCTGGTGCGATGAATTATGGCCCACTGTGATTGGTCCAGACCTCATATGTGATAATAGCCGAATAAATGTTGTCTTTTTGTCAAATGGAAACTTTTTTGTCTTAAGCGTGTATTAAAATGCTGATTTGAATAATTAAAAATAAAAGTTAAGAAAATATATGTTCTCCCAGTCATTTAAGGTGGGCCAGTTGTATAAGTGGGTGGGCCCAGGCCCGTTAGGCCCACCCATAACGCCGTGCCTGATGGATGGATGGATGGATAGATGCATAAATAAATAAATGACTGAATAAATTAGCAAAAACAGTGTTCGATTGCTAAAATTAAAAAAAATGTGATCACAAATCAGTGTTAACTGTTTATTCAGGTCCAAATGTTCTGTAATCATGGTAATGGGGTCCTTTGGTGAGAGGGTCCTGCAAGGACCCCAACGATGGACCACACTCATTCCAGTCCAGGCACCCCCCCTCCCAAAGCAAAAAAGCTAGGGGAAACACTGCAGTCTCAGGATGTTTGTTCTGACAACAGGGTAGATGTAATCCTCAGTCGACTTTTTGGCCTCAAATGAGGTCCAAAACCTGACACAGGCTCCCTGTGTCACTCTAGTAAACACCTCTCACAACAAACAGATGATGAATTTTGGATTTTCAACACCTTTTTGCCTGAACAGTTCCCAATTTTCTCCTCCACAGTGAAGTGTTTCCTCTGTTATCCCCCATTTCTTCCTGTTGTCATTTTGACCCGTTGGAGGAAATGTATGGCACAAATGCAGTAGGGTATCTCAAAAAGCACCTGTTGAGACCGCTTACGCTACAATTCTCAACTGTTTGCACCATTTCTTGCTTTTGGAACAGAGGATAAAGATGGATGGGGAGGGGGAAAGATTAGAGCAGACCTTACTGTGGAAATGTATTACAATCTCAACAAGAGCTAGACAAATGGCATTTGAATTGATGGCTACATTCACAGGACAGCAAGAAGAGAATCAACCTTTCAAGACAGGAAATGACCCAGTCACAGACACTATTACCGCAGTAAAGGAGAGGGATAATCTGCCTGTCCATAGATTACAATTTAACTGCTGAGGAAAAAGCAACCGAGCCAGTCGGAGCTAATTTAGCTAACATTATAAAGGACCTGGCAACACCAATATTTTGCACATTCAATATCCCAAACTTGATCGAAGTGTTCACACCCAGTGATTGAAATGACTGAAATGATAATAGCTGTCATCAAGGCTAATTTCACAACAGAATAATTTGGGTTTTTTTTAAACAACAGAGTGCCTTCAAACCAGCCGAGGATAAAGAGTTGGAAAAACTGGATTATTTCACTCAAGTGGTATTCAGATTAATATTTCAGCTCAAGGACATACTTTGTACAAATATTACACAGTGGACATAAAAACCTTACAAAAATCTATTAGAATCTATTCAATAATGGAGAAACCAGCCCAAAAGCTCCACATTAACCAAGCTTTCAAAGGCTTATAAACTGCAAGGCTGGGGTAATGTACATCAGTTGCAGTGCTACTGATTTGTGGAGACATTGCAGAGAGATTAGCAAGGACTTTTTATTATGTGGGACTGACCCTTCTGACACAGAGACATGTTCAGCCTGCTAAATACCTCATAGCCCTCCTGTAACCCACCTGTCCAACAGCAGATGGCAAAAAGTGTGGGTGATTTCAGTGAGTTGACCCAAAGAAGACCCTTCACTCTGTCTACATTACAATACCACCTTCTATACAGTTGATTTGACCTCCAGCCGCTGGAACTGAAAAGGGTCACAAGGGAATCACAGTCAACAGACGACATGTGTTCTCCCCAAGACATGCGGTGACCTTAATTACTAAATAAGTGCCTAAAGACACATTCACCATCATCACAAACTACAAAAATCATGAGAAAGGCACAAACACTAGCAGTGTAAAGTAAAAAGTAAATACTCCTCTTAAATCAAAACTATTCAAAACTGACTGTCGCTAGTCATTCAAATGAGGTTGACTGTATTCACTGAATGAGTGAGAGGGTGTTTGCAGTGACAAATTACTGTAAACAATTAAACAAAGAAGGATTTTCAAAGGCTTTACAAAGTACATAGTGTATTTGGTCGGTGTATTAGTCAAGACAAAGACATGTAGTGAGATTAAAATTGGATTGAAAACTACTGAGATGTTCATGAGGGAGGACCTGAACCCCAGCTCTTCAAGTCTACATGTCTAAGTGTTCTTATTCAAGATACTGAACCCCAAACTGCTCCCAATGGCTGTGTCTTGGTATGCAAATATTTGTGTAAAAGGGTTTGCAAAGGTGAGCTTGGCCTAAAACCTCGCTCATCAGCTGCAACTTAAAGCAAAAATTTCAAATTTTATAATGACACTGACAAAGAGACTGCATAATGTGGATCCACTATGTAATGGCTGATGCGGAGTACACTAAATCTAGCACTGCACTCCTGTAACATTCTCAGACTTATAACAGAGAATTTTAATAAGGACCGATCTGACGCATTCCTCTCCCTTGTCGAAATTGTCACCCACAATTTGGCTATATTCTGACGACGATTTAGCCACTGAGGGCTTCCAGTGTACCTAGCAGATGTCTGGGCCAAGACTTCCTTTTCCCTGTAACAGTCATTGTTTACAGTCCAGTTAGCAACTTGGGACCCACTCTCTTTAAACAGATATCTGCACATGAATGTATTTGTATGTGTGTTATGCTAGCAGGAGCTAATGTAGCCTCAAACCGCTGGCCTCAAGCAGAGATGAGGGGTGGGCTTGAGAGGTCTGGTAACTCTAAATTTACTAGACTTGCACCGATTAATCGGCAATGCTCGGAATTGGGCCAGTTTTCACGTAACTGGCCCTGACCGGTGACCGGCCGGTCATTGTCACAAATCCGATTCTGTGCCGGTCGTTGTCACACACGTGTTCTGCATGATGGTCACGTCATCCCATGCAGCAGACAAACTGACCGTGTTATCACCACAGCACTGATGACAGCTACACACTCAGACACACACTTGCATGAAGCTGGTGTCAGCAACAGATTCAAAGAACAGGATAAAGAGAAGACAGACAGTCTACAATGAGACAGAGCAGCTGACAAACAGCCATAAACTCTCTAGCTCTTCAGGCTAATGCTAGCAAGCTAGCAGCAGACTGCTGTTCACAGAGGGACAGTTAAAATCTCACCTCCTGTTCTGGCTGAAGAATAAACAACCTGTGTTGATGTGTCTGCTCAAACATTTTATCATCCAGACTCGTTTAACGTCTGCGTCTGTTTTTCTCACGGCAAAGTTTTACTACAGCAACTGTTGCACTGCGTCAGTCTCCGGTTTGTTTACATCAGCTTCCACAGGAGATCACGTGAAATCATGTCCCGCGAAATACCGCGAGACTCCATGATCTCGCGAGATCACGTTCACCCGATTCATAATCTTAATATAAAACTATAATAAGGCCTGGTTGTAATCTGGAGGACTTTGGAGAAAGTATTAAATGGATATTTAACAGTCAGTGTCTTACTATGAATATCCTATTTAATTTTTACAAGAAAAGTTGCAAAAATGTTTGTGAATGCTGTCAATTACAGTTCTTAGAAAGACTGAAAATCGGAATCTGCCAAAATCGGAATCGGTAGGTCAGACCCCTCAAAAATCGGAAATCGGAATTGGCTAAGAAAATTGAAATCGGTGCAAGTCTAAAATTTACATCTCCAGATTTTTTTCCTTGTCAAACTTGAGAAGTTTTCCTCACTACTGTTGCCTTAGTGCTTGCTCTTAGAGGGAATTATTGGGTCTCTGTAAATAGTATTACACAGCCTAGATGTGTTCTATATGAAAAGTACCCTGTGGTAACTATTATGATTTGGCACTTCATAAATTAAACTGACTTGATTTGACTTGACTAGTCTTCAGCCCTAACCGACTCTGACTCAACTGCCATCACTTGCGGCAATTTGTTCAGCTACCTCTGGAGCCACAAAAAGCTTGATGCAACTTTGTTCACATATACACCTGTAAACAGACTCTGACATATAAAGTCAGTAGATTTCCTATTTTAATCAAGTCAGCATCAGCAGCAGTACCAATCCAGCAAATCGGATCGGTGCACATCTATTTCTCTCATGATTAATCCTAACTTTTAAAGCACTTTTTTTCCGGGATAAAACCTGCAAAATTACAAGGAGGGATTTTCAGTGACATTGTCAACAACACTGGCTGGACTAAATGAAACCCCCCTAAAATCTTTGGATCTAATCTGTGCAATGCAGACTGAGGGATTTCTTTCTAATAAAACAATCTGTCATTGAAACAGAATTTACAGTAATATGTTAATGAGGAAATTCTGCACTTGTCTTTTTGAAAGTCACATTACTTCAATCCAAGAATCTGAGCTGTACAGTTTTAATTATTCTCAGGATTACTTGAGGCCTGTTTCTCATCTTATCCAAACTATAATAATAGAAGAGTGTTGATATAAAAAGAGAGCTTAAGCAGCTTAACCTCTTTTCACTCAGAAAAGATCACCCAGGGACATGTGAATCATGCAAGATGATTATTTGAAAAAGGGCTGAAATAACTGTATGAATATGTTGGTAAAAGAAAAAAAGAACACACCCTTAAAGAGAGAAAAAAAACTGAATTTCAGGAAAAGCCAGAGACACGGATTTATTATTTGTGTAGAGTTCTTAGGAGAACTTCAACGGGGAATTGATCCTCTGAACTGTAATATAAAGTACCTTCCAGCTCATTCCCTGTAGCAAAGCTCTGAAATGGCTCTGTAAGAGTTGTGATGGTCAATGCAAATTAATGTAGCAGTGATTCATGGGAAAGCCCTCCATTGGTGCCCTCTGTGCCATTTTACGGCAGTTATAAAGCATAGCCTCCATCCACCTCAGAGCTGCATGCCCTCCGAGACAGAACCAGATGTGGACTAGAGAAATACCAAAGAGAACAAAAAAGTGAAACGGTAAAAATGTGAGGGACAGGCTGAACAATGTGTGATTAATCCACCGTCTTGAATGGACTTAAGTATTCACTGGTCACATGACAACTCTGCCACCTGATTCCCACTTTTCACACCCCTATGCAAAGGACAACGCCATGTTTTCTGTGATATTGTGTATTAACAGTCTCATCCAGTTTCAGGACAATTCAGCTGAACAGTGTTATACTGTATTTTTCTTGGTTGTTTGGGTGGGAGGGTAGTATTCTGCCTCACTAATCTGATGTGGGTGGCATAACAGATTTGTTAACAGTAGGAGAAAAAAACAATTTAAAACAAATGAAATGAAGATGCTGGGAGCTAAATGATTCATGGCATGGGCTAATGAACCAGTGGTTTTTACCAGCTTGACTATTCATTTTCACATAGTTGATATCGTCAAAATGAGACGAAACAGTGAACACAGGAGCAACAGAGCTCTGCTGGCACACATGGCAAAGAGCCTATATTAAACTCTTCACATTGGCACAGCAAGGGATGTGAAATTTCTTGTACTGTTAACTGAATGAAGCCCAAGAAAAATGTTTCATATGTCTAAATTTGTACGATCTGTGATGTGTTTGCTTAACACTGGACTGAGAGGAAAAATAACATCTTGTTGTTTCAGCTCCTTAGAGGCAGTCACAGTACATTGACCTGTTTTTCTCTGAAACTGTTCATTTGAGTAACCACAGTGGAGGAAAAAAAGGGCTTTGGGCACTTCAGGCTGTCTTGAGCAAAAAATAGAAGAGCAGCAGTTGGCATCAAACCCCTGCTTCTTTATTTTGCAGTGGCATTGCAGCAAAAAGCACGATAATTAACAGTGACAAAAAGCCATCTAAATAAGGAGATGGCATGGAGCCTTGTCAGGTTTGAGCTCACTGGCCTCAAAGACTCTTCTTCTTTCCAACCATGCTTCTCCCTTGATAAGCCAGTCATAACGCCAGAGGCGGCACTGTGCGAGGTCCCTTGACCAGCGCCAACATAGCACATTTACAGTGAGTGAAAAAGAGGCAAATGTCTCAGCCAATTAAAGAGAGGACTGATGAGGAGTTGCTGCTAGGCACAGGCTACAACAAAGAAGTACAAAAGTGGATAAAGTGACTCTATATCTGTGCCAGTCAGTTGAAGATCTCAACGCCACCTGATTTGGCACAGGCCAGAACATCCTGCTGCAGAAACCCAGGGAGCCCATTACTTAGAGTTTACCGAGGCACATAATTTTACAGGTTGTCACTGGAAAAGAAACATGTTTTTCCCTTAAAAAGGAGCAATTCAGCTTAGGCTGAGATTCATCAAGTTCCCATGTCCCCAAAGCAGAGAAAATCTGCAGAAGCATTAGAAAAGTTAATTATTTTGGATGCCAGGTCCATTTTGAATGGTTCAACATTTCCAGAAATAAACATTTGTCAAACTATTCACTGTAAAAATAGTACTTTTCTTTAACAGTCTTCTACAGTCATTATCTAATAGAGCCTGCAAAGCCAGACCACAGACTACTGCCTATGATTTTTCCATACCAGACTCAAGTCAAGTGAAAACAGCTTATGCTGATCACATCTGTCCAAAACAAATTAATCACTATCAACAGACAATAATTAGGCTATAACCGAAATCTCCTGCAGTCCAGTAGGTGGCAGTAAAACTTAATGAAACAATATGGATGGACTCTTTATGAATATGAATGAATATGTATGTGATATAAGTAGTCATTTTATTTATTATGGCCAGAAACAACCAAATACCAAAGCTAGGGCTGAGTATCGTTCAAAAATGTTTAACACCGCTACTGATACCTTGGCTTCAATACTGGTTCCTGAATGATACTTTTATCGATACTGATTCATTTTGACAAAATGAAATTTATACAACACATGGTGGTGCAATTACTCACTTTAAAGGAAAAAGCTGCTCAAAGACCTAGTGGTTTAAAAAAAAAATATCCCGTCTTGCTGAGTAATGTAGTATTTTTCCTGCATGCTTCTACAACATGTGACATTAGACAGCTATTCACCAGCATTATTCAGTCTTGCTACAAGCATGTTGCGTGCTAAGTAGCTCACAGACACAGATGAGATTTAGGTATTGAAATCTGGAATCAAATGACAAGGCATTTTTCAGTACTTGATAGCACTGAAGCAATTCGGTTCAAGCCCCAGTCCAAACCAGAACCATCATGTAAGTCAACATAAAGCAAAAAGTTTCTTTTAGTGGAGTTATGCTAAAGCTAATGCTGTTAGCCGCTAAGCCAACGCCTAAAAAGCTAAATTAGCCCTGCAGTGATTTATGTGTTGCAATCATGGCAATTACAACACTGATGACTTTTTTTAAAATCCCATCATGATGCCAATGTGCATGGAGCACCAGCCTCAGGTAACCAACTCGAAGCAGATGGGTTACCAAGAGACAAAGTACAGTATCATGGAAATAAAGTAAAAAAAAAAAAAAAAACAAGCAAACATAGAATTACCCATGTTTTAATTTTATTTCAAAATTCTATTTTCAAGATCCAAAATGAACACTCTAAGCAGACAATGAGATTACTATGAGGGAATTATTTAAACAGCATTTCAATAAGAATTATTCAGTTTCTGCTTTTTGATCTATAGAAGTGGCTGATCACTTTAATCGTGATCATAATCACTTCAATCTACAATCAGGTGAGCTGAACAGATCGTGTTGGATTCATCAGCAAAAGAATTTCAGTGTTTAGATGACAGGATTTGCCCATCTCCCAAAACTTGTGAACTAATTATACCACTATAGTAAAATAAAAAAGCCATATTTTATTTCAAATGATGAAACATTTAAGATAATTCAAATTCATAACAGGCTTGACCTTCAAAAGCCATAATACTTTTGAAATGCATTGATCAGAGAGCTACACAGAGTATCTGTATGCGAGTCAGAATCATTAGAGGAAAGTCAAGCCCTCAGTGCAAAAAGCTGCTTGTGTTTTTCACATAAATAATGTACTGTATCTCCATGAGCCATTTTTCAATGCTTGACTTCAAAGCTGCTTTTCCACAAATGGTTTGGTTCTCACCTTGGCTAGTTATAACTATATAGTGCAATAATAGGCATTCACACCTGGGATTTGCCCAGAGCAATTACTCTCTCACGTTGCTGCCCTATGACCAACTCCAGTGGAAGAACACAGGCAAAATAACCTTCCTCCAGGCTATCCTACTAGTGACCACTGAGGTAGGAGAGAGGGATTCTTTTTCCATATATACTTTCACAGTTCAGGCCACTACCACCTAGTTATTATGTTCTGATACACAAAGTCACATATAATGTGCCTGCACCACACCCAGAGTAAGACACCCCTTTTTAACTTCCTCATTTTACTTAGTTTAAAAGTTGTATGTGTAGTGAGCTAACAGAAGACGGTCTAAGAATCTGACAGCTCATCTCTTCAAAGGCTTTTGTCAGCTAGTTGCTCTGCAGGGGGATTTGAACTGCAAGGTCCCCACAGGAGCTAGTCTACCCAGGGCACTTCTCTCGTCTCCACACTGGTGTATATACCTGCAGGCTATGTGTCTAACTGGAGAAGTCAATGGCATTCCACAAACATGTAAATCATGTAAAACATGAATGAAAACAAAATGAGATGATTTGCAAAAACTTTTTGCGCTATAATCAATTGAGTACAGTAAAAAGACAAGATATTCAATGTTCAAACTGATTAACTATCTTTTTTTTTTCATAAATATACACCCTGCATTTGATGATTGCAACATGCTCCACAAAAGTTGAAATGGAGGTTGTTTACCACTGTGATACATCAACTTTAACACTCAGTAAGTGTTTGAGATCTGAGGACACTAATTGGTGAAGTTTTAAAAGTGAAATTCTTTCTCATTCTTGCTTGATATATGACTCCAGGTGCACAGTCCAAGGTGTCTGTTTTTGTATTTTCTGCTTCATAATACGCCACACATTTTCAATGAGAGACACGTCTGGACTGCAAGAAGGCCAGTCTAGTTCTGAAACTCTTTTACTATAAAGCCATGTTGTTGTAACACATGGAGAATGTGAAAAACACATTGTCTGTCTGGCAGGATGTTGCTCCAGTAAACCTGCATGTATCTTTCAGCATTAATGTGGGCCTTCATAGATGTGACATGCCATGGGTTCTAATAATGTTCCACAGTTTTTTTCCTGAGCTTTCTAAAACTTTTTTAGACTTTTTTTTTGCCCGTGTCCAAACCTTCCAGAAACGTTTGCAGGCATCAAACTCAGAATGAGTGAATATTTAAATGACCTAAGCACTTAAAACGATTAATGCATGACATATTTTATTTTTATTTTGCAGTGAAAAATAAAACAAAAATGAGAATGTAATTATAGGCCGGTATCAAAGCTAATCCTAATGGAGAATACTTCTATCATTACTCCATAGCTTCTAGCCCACAGCAATACTTCTCGCATGCCATCATAGATATTTCAAGATCATTATTCCTCTCTAGAGACTTGTGATTGTCTTCAAGGAGCTCCTGACTGATGCCACAGACCCAAATGTGTGATAACCATGTGATGGCTTGCCCTTGCCCACATCCTCATTAAGGAAGTACAGGACAAGGAGTAAGTTGGATAAACAAGCCAAATCCATTCCATTAATGGCTCGTGGCTCCCCTGCCACACCACCATTAATTATCTGGTCTTACAGAGAGATTAGATGAGAGAAAACAACAAGCCATGTGCCAGCATCTACTGCCTGAAGGTCTGCTGGCTTTTTAATTAAATATACATTTTTCATGAAGCTACAACATGAACTTCTTCAGCATTTATTCCTGCAATTAATTTTGATTGTTCTCAATATATGTCCAAAATAGCATTTAGTTCAGCTGAGGTAAGTCTTGACTCAACTCCCCCTAGTAAAGCTGTTCGAGTGGGAATATGGAGTGTCCTCTGTATAACAACTTGACTAAATCACATGAACTGAGCAGTGTGACTTTTCTGGAGACTTGCAAATAATAAAGATGGTGAATCAGTGGGCACTTTAATCAGTGATGGCCTTGCTATTTTCTCAAAAGGTAAACGTAAACCCCTTTTCCATATATTTGTGGTGGTTTGGCTTAACTCGGTTTGACTCAGCATGGTAGGGATTTGTATCTCCATTACAATAGGCCTACTCCCTTGAGAGAGTGTCTTTTAACTGATGGCACTATTGTACTGGGCTGAGCCACTGAAAAAAACAAAAGAGATCAGCAATATGGCTTGCCCACTTGTTGGGCTAGTAAATATAGCAACTCACTTCCCCTACCGGGCAAGTGGTAAGACTATTAGAGAATTTGATGAGTGATTAATCATTAAATTAATTTTTCATGAAAAAATGGCACAAAATGCTGTTTTCAGGCTCTCAAATATGGAGATTTATCATGTCAAACTAAAGCTCTTTGTTTTATGGACAGACAAAACATGATATTTGAAGACATCACCATGGACTGGGATGGGCATTTTTCCACAAATTTCTGAAATTTTGTAGATGTTGCAACCCCAGATTAAACATAAAAAATTACTTTAGCATTGTTGTCTCTTGCTATTTGTTAATGTTCATTTCATTTGCCACTCACCACCTATGGTTCTGGTGCTCATTCCAACAATGCTCCACATCATTCGGTCAACTATTAGCGGGCAGCCCTAAACAAAACTTAGTATACTAAATTCTACTGTTGTTCTACTGTTAAGAAAAACACATGATACTTGTAGATACACATGGGCATGACAAAAACACTTCAAGGTTGAAAATAAGTCTGTAGCCAGGATAAAAAAAGGACTAAAGAAAGAAATCTCTAGATAGTGTTCACAAGTATAAATGGAGAGGGTTATTGCTGCCTTTAAGGCACATTGCCACAGCATTAAGTCACAGTAGGCATCTTCTATTGATACGATAGTGTGTCATCACATTGAGGCTGTGAAAAGATCTTCAAAGTCATCTCATCTCTCCTCAGGGCAGCAAAGGAAGTAATATGTGTGCAACACATTGCATTGCATCAATCACTGTCAGAAATTCTATGAAATAATTTCAGCACATTTAATAAGCAACAGTAAATATCCTTCATTATTGATACCTCCAATCAATGTAAGCTGCATGCTATTTATTAAAAGTCCACTTTTACAGCCAAAGTGGGCAAATGACCTGGAAACACAGCAATTTTTTTTTCATATCAGTGATGTAATAAATCACTGTGGCTCTCCTGGTCTCTAAACACTGCTGCTATAGAGGCAGTCCTACTTATTAAGTACAGATTCAATAGTTTCCCCCTTTGGAGCTCTGGTCCTCTCTGGTTTTATTTGTTAATACAAAGTTTATATACAGGTCAGGTTTATTTATATAAAATATTTTTTGCTGTAAGTGGTTAGATTAAAGTCCCTCAAATCCTATGAAAATGATGATGTAATTTGGCAAGGAGTTGATACATAAACAGGGCAGAAAGGATTTTACATTTTTAGATATGGTGGCTTAAACAAAATATGTAGTTAATTTAAAGTGGGTTTTGCCTCATGAATACCATTCAAGCTTCTGGACAATCACCAGCAAATAATTTAATATTTCAAAATAATACATCCTACCCTTATCATGAAAGTAAAAAAGAATGAAAAAACTCCTCAAATCTTATAACAGACCTACAGTCTGCTGCTACAACAATATTAAAGTTCGACATTTGGTGAAATACACAAATTTCATGCTGAGATTTAGATGACAATATTGATACTAATGTTTTGTATGTACATTTAATAGATTGCTAGAGGCATGAATCCCCAAAACCAAGAAATGAATTTCCTTGTCTCAAAGACAATGGATTTTTTGAATGGGGTTTTGGAAGGACTGTACCAAATGCTTCAAAGTTTTGTTGCTTTGCTTGCAAAATTATTATTTGACCATTCATTAGGGATCTAAGAAAATTTTGATACACTTCAGGTTCATGAATCTGTGTGGATTCTGAAAAACACTGTATTATGATATGGTGACACGTCCAAGGATTCGTCACAGTGCTAATTTTGTGTTGTTTTTAAAACCCCAAGCACTAGAGCAGTTCTGTTATCTATCTTCACTGTACTGATTGCATAAAAAGTAAACTTTTTTCTATAATATGACAGTTTTCCTGAAATTAGATTTAAAAACATTGCAATTAATCGCAATGCTTTCAGTTTTGTAATGCAAGGCCATATATTGAATCATAGCCCCTGTAACGTGGTACGTATCACATCATCAGATTCTTGTCAGTAGGGGTGGACGATACGGCATAAAGATCATATTGCATTTTTTTTTTTTTTTTTATGGCAGGATCACGATTCTTATTCATGTTGGTTTTAGGACTATTTTGCAATTTACTAAACATAAACAATCAAATTTAAAGAATCTTAAAAAATATAGTGCTCAAAGAAAAAAGAATAACAAACCATTTAGGCAAAAGTACCCTTATGATTTTAATCTGTGTGAATTAAATATTTTTATAATAAATTATAACTAGTGCAGCAATTGTAAACTGCTGTTTACAACAGCAAAGTCACTATAAAGTTACTACTATAACTCAGTATCTCAGTAGAATCAAATCTAAAATTTTAATTTAAAAAGGTTGGATGCACCACACTTCTTTCCTACATATAAAATAATCATGTGCTTGACATCAAAACACTGAGTGAAGTTTATTAAGAATGAAGAACAAAGGCATCAGACAGTATCTTCATCCTGTCTTCTGTCCTCCTCCCCGCTGATATGATTCACTGGCTGCAGAGAGGAGGTACTCTCTAGTGTCTCACTTTTGTAAAAGTGTTTGCAACACTTTTACAAACTTTAATGTACGTGGCAATCTAAGTTAAACAGTTCGACAACATACAGACAGTTCACGTTTTGGCTTTTTACAGTTTGCTATGAGCAAAGCCAGTGGGCAGTGCTTGTGTAAGACAGCAGTGATGGATGACAGATGCGGGCAGAGCAGATTAAAATATTGCTCTCCGTGTGTTGACATGTTAATGCTTGTTGAACAGGTGTATTGATAAAGCACTGGCTTTTTACTCACAAGGGTTTTATTGCACTCACTTACAACAGTCAGCGTAGATGTTATTGAGTAATCTTTGAGCTACTTCACCTGTTAAATTTTACTGTCTCTCCACCTGCAGTGTCTCTGCCGCGCCATGCATTGACCTCATGCTGTGTGTGTGTGTGTGTGTGTGTGTGTGTGTGTGTGTGTGTGTGTGTGTGTGTGTGTGTGTTGAGGAGCTACCCTGATACAGATAGAAAAGTGGACAGGCTGCTCTGCTGCCGAAAAACTCTTGTTTTAATTTTCATCCATGTTTTCTGCTTGTGAAATAAAAGGAAGGGGGGAAGGGGACAGAAATCCAAGACACATTTTCTTCAGGTCTCTGGGGAAGGCAGGACACGGAATAGCAAACAGTGTGATTTGGCGGAGAAAAAACTGCAATGATAGAATGCAACAGTCTCTGTAGTGGCGAATCATGGACACACTCTAATCCTTCACAATCTTAATATCGTCATATCGCAAACCCCCACCTGTCAGTACACAGCCCTACTAAAAAATGTTGGGACACTGTGTAAAATGGAAATCCAAACAGAATGCACTGATTTGGATATCCTTTTTTTTTTTTTTTTTTTTTTTTTTACCTATATTCAGTTGTAACCAGCACAAAGACAAGATAAAAAGAAAAAGGAAAAAAACATTTTTCATAAACATGAGCTAATTTTGAACATGATGCCTGTAACACAATCCAAATAAATGGGATATGGGCAACAGAATGCTGGTAAAGTTGTGGAATGCAGAAAAAAACATTCCACAGGTAAACAGGTTATAATATTATGATTGGGTATAAAAGGCTCAGCCATCCACAAGCATGGATGGGGCGAGGTTCACCACTTTGTGAAAAACTGGGGTGGTAATAGTCCAGCAGTTTCACAGCAGTGTTTCTCAACAGACAGTTTAAAGGAATTTAGGGATTTCACCATCTAATCTAATCAAAAGATTCAGAAAATCCAAAGAAATCTCTGTACATAAGGAACAAGACCGAAAACCACACTGGAAGCTGTTGTCAGTAAACACAGTTCCACTGCATCTACAGATGCAAGTTAAGACCCTACCACACAAAGTGAAAGCCATTCATCAACAACAACCACAGACTTCTCTTAGCCCAGGTTCACCTGAGATGGACTGACACAAACTTGAAAAGTGTGCTGTGGTCTGATGAGACCACATTTCAATCTATTGAAAATAACTGAAGGTTGAGTCCTCGACCAATGTTAAGTTCAAAAGCCAGCATTTGTGATGGCATGACATGAGTAACTAGCATATCTGTGAAGGCCCTGCATTTCTTTAAAACAGTCACAAACTTCTTGGGCAGCACTAAGCCCAAGATGCAGCAAAAATGCTGCTGAAAAATAGTGTTGAGGGAGAACTTGTTTTGGTGGAATATTTGCACTTCGGACGGCAAGCTCTGGGATTAAAATGACTACACCTCTGCAAAAGAAAATGTAACAGCTGTTAGCTTGTTTATGTTTGTACCACTAGCACACTGGGCGCTGATTTGCCGTTATTTGTAGGATGCAGCTAGAAGGTTTTTCTTGTTTCCTGGGAACTTTGAAAATGTAGACAGGGGACGCCACAGTACCGCTTAAAGCAAGCGACCAATGGCAGGACTCACACCTGCTGTGTGCATCCATTAAGTCAGACTACCTCTGTCCTTTCTCTTCCATCTCACTGCATTCAATGGCTAAAAGATAGCTATTCACAACATTTAACATCAAAACAGGGAGACACAAATATTTATTCCTTCTTTGGGTGATTGATGTGAAGTTGTCATAGCCTCATCAGCATGTTTTCCAATACAGCAATTACAGTATACACATAGACATATGGCAAGCTGAAGGTCACCTGCAGGATGGAAAATGTGTGTGAATTGGCAAGCAAGGCGCTGTCTTGTCCCACTGAAAATTAAACTTGATCATTCATATTCTCTCTCTCTTTCACACACACACAAACACACAAAAGTGGGATATTTGTTTCCACGTGATCATTCACCACTTTGTGAAAACAGATTTTATTTAGGTCTACTAACTTTGCAGAATCTGCGCTAGGGTTGGGTGATTATATCCGTTTTCATATCATTCAATTGTGGTTACAGGTGATCGCAAAAACATGATTCAGTCACCAGGGGTTGGTTCGAGCTGGGGAAATTATGACGAAACTGGCTAGCAACACGTCAGCAGTGTCAAGAAACATAACAGCCACTTCATTAATAATTAACAATTGCCAAATAAACCACAATATTCTGAGCAGGCACATAAAAAACAGAATTATTTGTATTTTGGAACATAAAATAGCATCCTTAGATGTAATCTAAGAGAAATGGTGGTCTAATCCATGTAGATTAGTGCTGACACCTTGTGCTTGGTTGGTCAATATGCTTTTGTCTGTTCGGACAGTCGCTGGTGTGACTTAAAAAAAGGCGAGAAGTGCTTCTTACTGCAGGGGCAGAACATATGCAGACCTGACATATTTTATTTTTGAGTCATGCTATTTACTGAACATATACTGTATCCAAACTAATTGACACCATGTCAGAGAAGCAGTACAAATCTCTGCACCGACCCCCAGCCTCAGGGGACCAGAAAGCTAAGAGGATAGAAGGTTTATTTTTGATGACAACGTCTGTGTGGCTATTAGTCCACCTGACTGTTTTCTTAATGAGTGTTTACTGCTAACATTTCAAACTCAATGATGACTAAATACTGGGTGTTCGTGACCTGACTTCAAACTTGAAAGCTGTAAGAATTCCAATGCTCTGTTGTTTCACAGTTTTTGTATTTCTTTTAGACATTATAATTTGGCATTACCATGGTGCTAATGTAGTTATTCCTACAGGCTGGGGCATTGTCGGAAATATATTGTAATATTAAAGGACAGTTAAGAGAACGGTGTTAACACTGAGCCTCATCTGAAGCCAACTAAATGATGACTAAATAATGACATTAGTCAGCTGGATGTTGTAACTGTTCTGTTGCTTGGTCATGTTGCTTTTTGCAGACGTGTATACTGCAGCACAAGTGGTGTTAGTTGCGGTGTTGTATGGAAACTGGCTGGGCCTGCTCTGTCATCCTCATTGCCTTTGTGTGTATGTTTATGTCACTGCTGTATGTAACACTACTTGACTTGAAGGACTTGCTCTGAAGGTAACATATAGCTACATGTGGAAAAAATGAAAAACTGTAAGAATTTATTTGCTTGGAAATGTTGTGTAGCTTTGATGAGTGCCCATGTAGGCTAGCAGGTAGAGCGCATTCAGTGCAATGTGGCTGATTTCATTAGAATTAGAATTTCAGTTTCAGTTACTTCGGTTGACTGCGGCCCAAGTGAAGGGTATGCATATTGGCAATAATCAAACCAGGCAGAGGAGTCTGACAGTCTGTGGTATAACACCAAAGCTCACTCTGGATCTGTACAGAGAAAGCAGCATACTCAGCCTAGGTTGCTTATTGTGGCTAAAAACTAATTCATTTCCTTTTTATTTGGCATCACATTCACACCCATATTGTTGAACAAATAGACTTGAAGTGTAAATAACCACTTCAGGCACAGATTCTAGAGATGATAGAATCTTAGTTCTGATAAGTTAGTTAAAATCACCTTAATATTGGTGTAGGAAAAGCCAATAGTTCATCATGCTCTAAACTGTTGACAGAGGATCCCATCGCCAATCAGCACAAACCTACCATACATACCATAGTTTTGCTACAGTATAAGTATATACATTCACCCATGGGTTCTGCCCAACATTGGGGCAGTCTACCGTGTGCTTTATTTTGGGCAGCCTACTGTATTCATAACCATACTATGGATACTATGGAACTATGAGTGCAGATGGATATCTTAACTGTACCTTGTATATGTGGGAGCCCTAAAGATATTCCCATGTAGCAGATGTCGTGCAGAGATAAGAGTAGAGTTTCACTAATGAGCGCTTTGAAGTGTATGCAAAGGACAGCATTACATGATCAAGCTGAACAGAAACAATCTACAGCTTTAAATATTTTATTGATGGAGCAAAAATGTGTTGATGAGTTTCCAACTCATCCAATTATGTGTGTACTATATATTAAGTTTCTATCCAATTAAGTATATGAATCTGCTCTGATTTTAACAAAGAACTGAAATACTGTTGGCAAGGATACATAAATAGACAGCACTGGGAAGTGGGATTTAAGTCTGTGCTCAATGCTGTTATAAAACTGTTAAAGAGAAATAAGTATGCAAAGATTAGTATGGATGAGGAGATTGTTTGACTCTGTTTATGGAGGCAAAATGCTTTTGCCTGGAGTGCAAATCCCTCTGGAGGGAGCGATTTGGTTGCTGTATCCTGCTGCATTTGCATCGGCTTCGACACTCCATCCATTCAGACAATCCTGTGCACACCTACAGTGACATCGCCCCTTCCATTTCTGCCAGCAGCAACAGCAGATATCATTCTCAACCCTATCAGTAACCAAACTCCTCCACTCACATTCTGTTTTGTCTTTAATAACTCAGCCTGGCAACACCCACATATTCCTGTGGCCCTCAGAAAGGGGATTTATCATTCAGCTGTTGACCAAATCTGGCACACCCCAAGCTGTGCTGGCAACAGCTGGGGAGGTTACACACATACTGTTGATTTATTGGCATGATATACTGGACAAAGCAAAATAAAATATGTTCCACAGGACATAAGCCATTTATCTTGGTGCTGTCACAAACCAATCTTCACAGCAAGGACAAGCAGAAATTGAAAAAGGGAAACCACAGTAGCAAGTTGACCAAGTAAGCAAAGCAGTGCCCTCAAGGCCTCGCTACATTCAAGCATACAGATGTCTTGAACTGAAAATGCTGAAATTTCACCTTCTATTGAATCTAGCCTAAGTCCAGGTTTCTTGGTAACAAAAGATACTCTTGAAGCAAAGGTCAGACTGAGGCACTAAAGGCCTGATGCCCTCAACAACAACAATCCCACTGTTATCTAATACTTCAGATGTTTGCAGGTTTCATTAAGCCAAGTGCATGGCATGATTTCTGGGTTTGGATGCTTGTTCTGCTGGGAGGCAAGCCACAGTGTGCTGCTCTGGAGCTCCTTTTCAGTACAGAGTGCAGCCCAATAGGCTCGAGCCAACTCGTCAGGAGAAAAGGAACAGATTTCACCCAGCATATGGAAGCTCAATGGGGTCCCAATAAAGCAGACTGCTGGCATTGCCCTCTGTACCTGCAGAAAACAATTAATCCTCATTCCCTCCTGCCTTGGTAGGTCTTGTTTGGACCTGTGTCAGCAACACAGAGAGAGATGAAGGATGAGTGAGAAAAAAATCTGAAAAGATGCAGCAGGACTCTTTGGCTGCTTCTCACATCTAGGCATTTATCTCACCTGTGACCCAGGAGATGCAGTACCACCATTTCTCAGGCAGCAAAGAACAGCCTGCTCACTCTGCCATTATGAAGCGCACAAGACAGAGATGGAGTGAGCAAGGGGTCATCTCATACTGTGCAAGGCCATATGTTCTGACCTCTCCATTCAGTTCAAATGGCCTCAGCTTTTATGAAATACAAAAACTCTGTGGATGACATTCCTCTTGATGTCTCTCATCTTCCCAGCTCCGTCCCTGTCAGCAGCCAGCACTTGTTGTTGCATTATTACCTATAACCAGACCTGGAGCAAATGACTTATATGCTCCTGTTTCACAATTGTAATTTGATCTAAACAAATTAGTCAATTAATGCAGTTTTGAATGCACTCTGATTTAAGAGGATTTGGTAAAAGCCATCAAAATTTACTTTGCCTGGTCTTCACTGAAGTCAAAGGTTTAATTGCCTTCAAAAGCATGTATCATTCCAGTCAATGATGCAGGGCTTAGTTCTTTAGGGCTGAGTGGTATCACAGTGACTCATTACTCACTGGTGTTTTTTGCTCAGTAAAAGCTTTACAAAAGGTAAGAAATGAATGTTGATGCTCCCCAGGTGCTCCCTTCCACTGATAAACTGCCCAACAGCCCCTGAAATATTACCCATAAAGCCCAATGCCACAATAAACCTGGAAATGTCAGCTGATTTGTGAATCCAGTTAGCTTCCTCTCTGTAATGGGTGTGTTCAGTGCCATGGTGTAAGTCAGTTGCTGTTGACATATGTCAACCCAGATTCAGTTTTCATAGACAACAACATGCCAAATCCCACTTGAATGAGAACTTTAAACCTTGATAGCATCACCTTTAAGGTGCAGTCCATTACTTCATCAAAGACATCTATATATCATGAGAACAAAAGTACAGAGATGAAAAACAGAAAAGATTAAAGCTATCAGGATGTAACATTTACGAGCATTTAGTCTGACTCCAGGGATGCACACCATGAGTATAAGTCTGTCATTAGTCACTTGTACCAAGCAGCATTGCAGCATCCGTAATCTATGTTTTCCCTGGGAAACAAGAACAACCTCCAAGCTGCAACCTACACACCAACAATGGCAAATTGGCACCTGGGACGCTAATATTATGAACATAAACAAGCTAACAGCTCTTACCTTTCCTTCTGCAGTGATGTAGTAATTTTAGTGCCAGACCTCATCTCCTGACGTGCAAATGTTCCATCAAACCCCCCAAAGTTTCCCCGTAACAGTGTTTTGCTACAGCACATCGCTGCATCCTGGGCTTAGCGTGACCCAAGACATTTCTGATTGTTTTAAAGAAATGCAACAAGGCATGGCACTTTTTTCCCCTATATCCCACTATATTCCCCTATAGGTGTGGAGCCAGACTAACGGAACTATAATTTTGTTTAACTTTTTGGTATTTTACAAACTATAAACTTCAACAATTATTTTGCAGAAATATTACATGTGCCCCCCATTGTTGGGGCCAGGAACACCCACACTGCTGGCTGATAAGCTTGGCAGGAAGTCACAAGTACTCGAATAGAGTGTATCCCTCTGCTTCCAAGTGTATCCACAAGATGCTTCCCCCCTTTACACGCAATTGTTTTCAAACATTTGTTGGACGTGCCATCCAGCCATACTGGCATTCTGACCATCCTTTCAATAGATACAAGATAATGGGAGGCTACCTGCTGCCAGCAGCATGCAATGCCTATACCAGAGAGCATGTATTTCCATCAGCAGCTCAGGCATGTGCTGCCAAAATGAAGCACCATAATCTGCTGTCTGATTTCGGTCAGACTGCAAATTACAGTGATTTGGTCCAGTAGGTACCAGTCATATAGAAACCTGTGCCATATTGGCACTGGGTTTCAGTACCCAACCACTTAAGTGTGGAGGCTGCCATCCTCTCATCAATGGACTGTTCTCTTTAATTATACCTTCTTTTTTTTTTATGAAAATGTTATTTTATTCACAATAACTTGCAGCACACAGCACTTACATTCAGAGGTCACTGAGCAAATTCACACTTATGTCCATTCAAGGCCCAAACATTGAGATGCAGAAATGTATGCAGTGAGTTTATCATGTAATAGTATGCTAAAATCAGTAGCACAGAAAATGGTGAGACGAGTGTTTGCTGACAGCAACGGGGAAGTGTAAACTGAAGGTACACAACAGTTGGCATCAGTTGACATCTGGGAGGGAGACAGGCTGCTGACAGGGAGATTATCTCCACTGGAGCAGCAGCACAGTGGGAGCTGTCCACTGCAGCTGTGATGCTCCTTAGGGAGCAAGGACTCCAAGGTCTGCCTGGAGAAACTTTGATAGACACAGTGAAAATTAAGGAGCAAACTGTATTCTTGCATTCCACTCACTTAGCACACATTGTCACACTGTAAGACAGAAAGCATGTCCATCAAAGGACTGATGAAATTATATGCAGGAATGCAGTGATGATGACTCAGATCCCATGGGCATGTGCCACCTGCAGGAGGCAATGGTCAGGCCAGTTTGATGTAAAATGCTCGGTGCGGTGAAATAAAAGAAGAAAAATATCGAGTGTAGGAGGGAGGGGAGGTAGGAAAAAAGGAGGGAAAGGATAGAGTCCTGTTGTGTTTGTGTGTGTCATTGTTCATTAGCTTTCCTCCTGCCTATGAAAATGTTTGATTGATTGTTTTTAGATGTTTTTCAGTTAGTTATAATTCATCTAATTAAATCCTGGTCAAATATAAAGGAACAGTGTGCTGTGTTTTTAAAAAAAACATTTATTAGTAACAGCACCAAATAGGTAACTTGACTTAAGGGCTTTGATGCCACTGTTTGCTCCATCTTACTTCCTGCTGAGCTTGTGAAGGTCTTACCAAAAGGCCAAGTGCACTGAGGAAGATATTGACAGTTTCTCCACATACAGTAAAATAGTAATTTTATATTATCACACTGTTTTTATTTCCTCAGGCTCAGAAAATAATCAGAGGGGGCATCTGAACTGTTTGAGACCTGCAGCCTGCAGCCTAAAGAGGGATTCAGATTGGGCTGACCCAGGTGGAGGCCTCCTCAGCTCACAGACGAGGCCAAATCAATGAGGGATGCAGTGAAACGCAGACAGCAAACCCCACCGGGAAGGTGTTTGGATGCAGAGCCACAGGCAGAGGAGAGATGTGAATGTAGATGAGAATTCACATGGCGAGAAGGCTGCAAGGACTCACATAAGCATAAGAGGTGAATAAATGAGCCCTGACAGGAACCATAGGAGCTGAATGTCTTTTGCTGGATTTTTGTTGCTTTCATCTTTATGTTATGATTTTCTTTGGTGACACTTTTAACATGTTGTTGTACAGCAGCATCACAGAAAAAATACAGTTACACTTGGAGACAAGTCCATGTTTGACCATACAATTTTTTGTAAATCTGACAACTTAGAGATATTCCACAATGAGTTACCAGAAAATAATTGCCAGCATATTACCAGACAAAGGCAACGGTTTCTCCATCCCTTATATTTCTGCATTAAAGACTTAAGACAAATAGACTGCAAAATATGTACAGAAACTAAATTACAAATGAACAGTGATTAGGAGACAAACAAACTCAATAAAGACCCTCCAAAATAAAACCCTGATTCTAGGCAGATTGTGTTTTGACTGACATCTCCATCAGGAGTCCTAACAAGGTTGCTGAGCAATGTAGCTACTGCTGAGTGTGAATAGCTGTATATGAGGGCAGCAACAAAACAGACTTTAGCCACCTAAAAAAATCAATATCTGTCTAAAGTGAATGCTTTAGAACACTTTCACTGCTTTACTTTGTCATCAGACAGCCTTTTCCAACAGGGAAGCCGCCATGTATGCTATCTCCGAAGCCACCAGACTCCTTTGACAAAAACAGTCATTTTACCACGCAAGATTTGGTGGTCTACCGCTGCCTCAACTCCCACATCCTGCAAGGCAAAATTAATGTTTTTGTCAAAGGAGTCTGAAACGATATAGCAGCTTCAGCTCCCTGTTACTGAGTTGGCTCAGACTCAGAGGCAGATTAGAAGAGAAGTTTTATTGCAAGTTTTATTGCATATTGTAATTATGTGGATTTTTTATGACTGGAAATGTCTGAACACAAGAACACCCAATTAAAACCCAGGCAGAAAAAAGAACTTAATTTTAAATCCAAATACTGAGAATTTAGATTAAAATGTATGTATTATTCTTTTTAGATGCATAATATTATGTACATTAAGACCCTATATTACATTACCTTAATCGTAGAATCAGTAGGATTATTCTGAGCTGCTGTTCAGTCATATTCCTTTGATGTCAAATACAGATGTTTTGGGTTGGTAAAGCATCCTGAGCACAGCTAAATAATGAGAAAATAAGGAAATACAGGCAGAGGGCAGGGTCTCCGCAAACAGCCATCACCACACACTTCTAGGAGGCCATAAGTTATGCTTGAAAAGGATTATGTTGACTCTATATATGAATCCATTCATTGTTTTTTTGAAAAGTTGCATATTATGCCTATAAACATTCATGCAAACATAACTTGTTGTTATTGAGATTATTATACGCACACAGTATTCTATACAGTGGAGGCACTGCTTGTCCTGAAATAAAGAGCACTTCCACCAAAGTTAGAACAAAATTAATACTTTTTTCTAAAATACAATATAAGACTGATGTAGCTTCAGAAGAAAATGTGCAGTGGTGCCACATCCCACAGCCACATATTTAAATTGTCATCTTGGAATTACATCTAAACCAGGATGAGATATGCAAAGATAGGTCTGATTCAATTCAGCAGGTGATTGATTGATAGATTACATTGTATGTTCACTTTGCGGTACTTAATCAGAGCAGCACGGCGCAATGTCAGGGAAAAACTTTCACAAGTTTCAAAAAGTAGAGACAAACGGCCCAATCAGTCACAATCAGGTGCTGATGGTGTGAGAAGAACACTCAGCAATGTACTGCAGGTCAGACAGCAGGCTGAAGTTAGCTTTGTAATCAACAGTTGGACACATTTTATCCAATCTAGTCTGCCTTGAGTAGAAGTTAGTTTAGAGGATGTTGTATCATCAGTGGCTGTCACTACTTACCACCTCCGCCAACCAATTTTCTGCAGGAAACCCTGTACAGGTATGAGTATTACAGACCTGAGGGTAATGGACTGCAACATGTGTACCAAAGCACACTTAGGAATGATGAATTTTTATGTAACTATCTTTTATATTACACAAAGCCAAAGAGTGGTGATATAAGAGAAACAGAATTGAGCAAATAGTCTATTACAGACTACCACAAAAGCAAATAACTGAAAAGCGACTCCAAATTTTGTGATGACTGATCAAGCAAGCAATCAAATTAGGGGATATAAGAAATAACATAAATTGAGAAAATAGTCATGCAGCAAAGAGAAATTTTGTGGTGCACGACTGCATACCTGCACAACTGATGCATGCTGCTGACTTTAAGGTGCATTTTATTGGTCAAAAATAGACAGCAAAACATTAACAGCTCAAATGAAAGCTGTTTTGCTTTCCTCTTGAAATGCTACACCAGTGATGTATCACTTCCTTGTAAATGCTGACCACAATCCATTCCACAAAAAGACTTACAAAAAAGCACTTGAACAAATTTTGGTCAGTGTGATGTGCTGAACGCACAAAAATCCAAGTTATCCAAACAGCAGGAGTCTGACTCTGGCCAAGCTCAGTGCGGTAAACACTCAGGTACAAGGCTTCTTTTGAGCTTACACAGTGAATCCTTCATTGCAACTCTATATGACACATTAGATAGAGCTTCTTCTGTGTTTATGAAAGGCTTTGCACAGTAAGGGTCTGTCAGAGGGAGAATGTTTACAGCAAACAGAGCAAAAATTCCAATATATGATTCCCAGAAAAGCCCTCTCAGATAAATGGAAAATTACCAAGCTGCCGTGAGGTTCCTCCACTTTTCAGTAATTTTAGCTTCTAATCTAGAGTAGCACTGATTCCACAAACAACCCTTCCATGGTGATTTTACCACTAGGAGGAAAAGAAAAATCCACTCTCATTCAGTGAAGCGTATAGGGATGTTCTTCATTCAATGCCAGACTGCCCCTGAGGACCTGGAGAGGAAACAACCAGCACCCAGAGAGCTTTAGCCACAGTATTGATAACATGCTTGGTTCAGACGTCTATATTCTCTCCTTCACCATTACAGTTTGTTTCTCAATGTTCAGGCTATTTTTGTGACATTCAAGTGTTCATGTCCCTGTTCATCCTCAAGCTGCCATCAACACCCCTCAAGGCTTCCTACGTCTATTATGTTGGAGACATGGCTGCTTTTCAGACAAGCAATCTCAGTGGAAGCTGCTTTTTCTCGGGCCAAACCATTGAACCACAACCTCAATGTTCCAACATGGTCTCTACAGAGAAGATGTACAACATATCAATGTCTTCAGGACAAGCCATGTTACATAAACAACACTGTTAGTACATCCATCAAATAAAAACAAGAGCGGAGTGAACTGATTAGTAGTTACCTTATTGGCAAATATTCTTTTATATAAGTGTGGGTATTGGAAATATTTTTGCTAATAGTTGGCTATAAAAAAGTTAAAACCCCATAGGTTCAAATTGGAGTACTGAAATCAGTGCAGAAACAAGTTAGCATATTAGCACTTCCAGTTTCCTCATCTCAAAGTCAATGGATAGGGGTGTAACAATAACCACATGACAGCAATAGCAAGGTCAAGGCATCATGGGATAGCTGGTGGACAACTAAAAACATGGTAACAACAACGACTGTCTTCCAACTTTGAAAAAATGATAAATAACCACAGAACACATTCAGTGATTGGATTTATCATAATGGATTCATTTTAAAAAGTCTTCAAAAAACACACTGCAGGTGAACGTTGGATTAAAGGCTTCTGAGAGGGGTACAATCACACCAGAGATGTTGACAAGACTTTTCTTGGCTCTGAGAAGCTGCAGTGTTTATTAACTGACACATTTACTGCCAGATTGACAGATAATTACATTTTCTCCCTTACCAATGTAACAAGGTTTGGGCCGTATGAAGGTATGAAGGTATACCAGGGTATTAAGAAATCCCAATGGTATAATTTTAAATACTGTCCTAAATACAGATGCTCCTCTTACTGATACAAAGATGCAGTATTGTAGTGCACAACACATGCCACCAGGGGTCAGTCTTTGCGATGAAGTGCAGCTGAGCGAATAAATACGCAGTCTAGGAGATAAAGGTACAAACCATCAGCCTGCAGGCTCGGGTTGGGTATCATTTGGATTTCAACAATTCCAAATCCAGTTCTTAACAATTCTTAATTCAGACTCTCTGAGAGGCTGGGTCAAAACAGGCCACATGTTTATTTCGTTGTTATTTTTCATGCAAAAACATCTGACGGTTCGAGTTTATTAAATCATTTTAATCTGTGTGAATTTGCCCAATCAATGTTGGTATGAATTAGCCCTATGAATGTTGGTATGAACCTCAAACATTCAGTATCATTCAGATTAAACAAAAGCATAAATTAGTTAGTAAATTTGACTAATTTGCAAATACAGTTTAAGGCAGTTACTAGTGCCCATAAATTCCCAGGTATACAGTGGACTCCATCCACTCCGCAGCAGCAGCAGTGGACACAGGCACATTCTGATGTAGTGTGCTTCATCCTTACAGTAATCCATCATAGCCTGTGTTGTGCTATTTCCAATTGTTTATCCTGGCATTGCTGGAAAGAGAAAAATGCCAGAACCACAGCAAAATCTCAACATCACTTTGTTTTTGAAAGAGGCCAGTGCAGTGAAGGCGATTGTCACAGTAATACTGCCCACAGTCTTGCTGCTCCAGTGCGACCACAACATTTCTCCAGCACCTCCATTATTTTGAAAGGCAGAGAATCTAGGAGGACAGGGCTGTCTTGCATTTTAGTTTAGGATTTCACATTTTTAGAGCAAAGACTTTAGGAAAGCCTGACATTTAGTTGGGATGCAACTGTCTTAGATCACAATTCACACAGAATCTGTAAGTCCATCTTTGGCTCAGTCTGTACTTCCTACCACACAGAGTTTTATACAGACAGGTTGAGGTGAATCCTGATGTTCATGCAGCAGAGCGATGGCTTCTTTCTCAAGATGATATGAGAACAGAAAGAAAAAAAATCTGCTGAGGTGTAATCACAGAGCCGCTCCCTGGTGAACAGCCTAATCCTGTTTCTTTCATCTACAGCTGTCCATTCTTCTCGTTTTTCTATTTTCACCTTTCCTTTACCTTGTGATCATTTCCTGTCTTTTCTTTTTAACCAAACTCCAGTGTTTTCTTATCATATATTAGCCTTTTCTATTCCATTTTCTCTCACTGTTTTTAGGCTGACCCTTTCAAACTCAAAAGGGATTGTTTGCATACACAGCATTTCTGGATGGGCAGCCCCTCCACATATTGATTTACCACACAAACTGAACAGCTACCAGCTTCACTAAAATGGACTTATCTGCTGAATTAGATAAGTCACCACATAATACTGATTGTTCAGCTTTGTGAACCCCCAAAAGATCACAAAGCTGAACAATCAGACCGTCCCAAATGGAGTCTCTGGCAAACACAGACACCTGAACATTGGTGGCAGGCTAAAACTACAGCCATTACCTAATAAAAGCAAGGCATGGGGAGAAACGGCATGGGTTGTGAAGCAATGAGACAATCTGAAGTTATTGCCCAAACTCTGGTGTAGCTTCTGCACCTGCTGTTGCAGAGTCCTTAGATCCACTTTCAATGTCCGTTGCATGGTACTTTATCTCTGAAGTGATTAGGAACAAACAGCTCCATCAATTAGGTGGTGGAGCCCCCGAGAGTGCCAGTGCTGATCCAAAAACACCTCCAGGCTGCCAAGTTGCCACTGATTCTGCTGACACTCACAGTGTTCTACCACACAGTCTTTCACACTGCTCTTCAAATGAACAGACTCTGGTACTGGTAAAAATCCCACTTACATGCAGAATGTCTCAACTGGAAGACGAGGCCAGCCAACAAGAACAATCTGACAGACATAAATATACTCAAAGGCAGACATCAGGTAAAAAAATAAGGCTACCACAACATTCAGTCACTGAAAAATTAAGCAAGACTTGTAGCCTGTTGAGAGGTTTGCAAGCACAGCTTGTACACAGATGGTGGCAACGTCATGTTTTACTTTTTGTTACTCATTAGGTACAGATAGTCAGTCCTACAAGGCATTTGCGCATTAATGCATGTGTTGTAACTGTGTGTGTTTTGATGAGTTAAAGGTGCCAAAATGATACAGAAGAAAATGATCTCATATTACAAATCACACCTCGCAGGTTGCACATTTGGTAAAGCAGGTCGCAGACAGAATTGCCATTTCATTTTACTTAATTATTCAGACTAATTTCTTGTTCATGTTTGTCATATTTCTGTTTGATAAGAAGGTGTGTGTTTTGTTTTGCCTGATTCAAAAAGAAGAAGCAGTGAGCTGACACAGAAGCTGACATAGTGATTATTTTTCATGTCAACCGAAGAAAAAGGCTTATGATTATTTAGAAGTTGTTTTTTTAATTACTCAATCAGCTGCCCTTATCACCTGTACAGCTGCACCAATGTAGTCTATTTTTCTGCACAGGAACAGCTGGGAGTGCCGTGGGGGCTGTATTTTTGGATTTGAGAAAAGCACTTGATACAGTAAATTATAATGTTCTTCTCTCAAATCTGAGAGAAGAAGTCCTACCTCACTATGAGAAACAATGCAGAGTTGGGAACAGGACACACTGTTCATTGATTGCTCTGTTGGTGTACCGCAAGGCTCAAGCTTGGGACTTCTTTTATTTAGTTTATATATTACCGATCTGCCACTCATATGTCCTGAGCTTGAAACCCAAATGTATCCAGATGACATGATCATCTTCGCACATGGAAAAGACAGACGTGAAGTCGCAGCTGAGTTAACAGCAGCAATAGATGAAATTTTCGACTAGCTCTTGGAGTCTTGCCTAACAGTCAGTACAAGTAAAACTGCTTGTATGTATTTTTCTATAAGAAAAAATGTAAGTAAGCCAGATATCAAGGTAAAGGGAGAAGGGATCCAGACTGTGTCACATTTTAAATATCTGGGAATTACTACTGACTCACAGCCGACCTGTAAGAAACACGTGAAGCAGGTGTGTAAAACTGTAAAATTAAATTTAAGGAATTTAATTTAAGGAACTTCAGATTTCCATTAGAAGCAGCAAAATTATACATGCACTCAATGATTTTTTCACACGTCACACAAGTTGGTCACAAGCTGGAAAGCCAACACTTTCCTGACTGCAAACACTTTACAAACACACTCAGGGCACTGGACAAAAAAACCCCATCAAGCTATCACCAGTGTAACATCATTCAAAGGCTGACCTGTGGCAGCTTTGTATGTTTTTCTAATGTTAGTCTAGTGAACAACATGATCAGTGATCTGACTGCACCTCCATTAAAAGAGTTTATATCACTGCACTCAGACAATCAAAGGACAACTAGGAGGACAAAGGTGACTGTATAGTATAGCACAGATCTAGTGAGTTTGGAAGACCAGTCTTCTCTGTCAGAGCTAAAAATTATTGGATTAAAAGAGATAAAACAGTGCAAGATGAAATCATGGCTAAAATTCCAATCATGTACCCATCACACATAAAATCAAACACTTGATCTTAATGTTGTGAAATCTTGTTGTTCTGTCCTAATGTTGTGGTTCTATTGTTGTTGCTATGGCGTCTTAATGCTGTGTTTTTATTATTGCAGGGTTTTAATACTGTGAAGCTGTATTATTGTCGTTGTAGTGTCTTAATGTTGTGTAATCTTGTTATTGTTACTGCTGAAGCAGTTGAATATGCTCTGTCTTATAATTGTGGTTTTTATATAGCATTACTCTCTGTTTTATCAAATAAAATAAAACAAATACATACATATATATATATATATATATATATATATATATATATATATATATATATATATATATATATATATACATATATATATATATATATATATATATACATACATATATACATATATACACATATATACATATATACACATATATACATATATATATATATATATATATATATATATATATATATATATACACATATATATATATATATATATACGTATATATATACATATATATATATATATATACATATATATATATATACATATATATATATATACATATATACATATATATATATACATATATATATATATATATATATACATATACATATATATATATATATACATATATATATATATATATATATACATATATATATATATATATATACATATATATATACATATACATATACATATACATATACATATATACATATATATATATATATACATATATATATATATATATATGTATATATATATACACATATATATGTATGGCACTATAAATCATAATGGTGGCTACATTCAAGATTTGATTGAACTTTATTTAAACTCAGAAGCATTTCAGAAGCGTTTCAGCAGCGCAGCATTTTGCCCATCTGATTATGTTTACTTGCTCTGATTTTGTTGATTAAGTCCTCTTTCCTTGCTCTTTGTGCTTCTACCATGGATAAGGAGGCTATGTAGTTAAATTGTTTATTTTCTGTCTGTCTTTATGATCGTGAGTCTGCACAGGGTCTTTTATTTTGAAAATCAACCGGATTCTCCCGTTTTCCATGCCTGACTTCCTACCCGACCTGCTCTGTGGCAAATGACGCGCCAATCCGTCAAAAATAGACTTGCTGCATATACTCTGCGGAGCAGAGCGCCAAGCTGCTTTTGGGACGCTGCTGAGACGCGCCACGGTGCTTCTGGTATCAATTACAGCATTGACTAGAATGGCAGTGTATCCCTTTGAGTGCCGTGGCGCAGGCGCACCTGGTGGGGTCAGTGTGATCGGCGGACCAGGAACTCGTGCACTGACAAACGTTCTGTGCTGTCTGGAGTGCAAACTGCCATTAGATGGGTTTTTTTTGTAATGAATTAATCAGAATTAAGGCGTTAAAGTCCCACCCCTAATTATATATATATAATACATATATATATGTACATATATATATATACACATATGGATGGATGGATGGATGGATAGATAGACAGATAGAGAGAAAGAGACAGAGAGAGAGAGATTGTGGGGTAGTGACATACTATCAACTGAGGCCATGTTATAGCACTTTCTGAGACTGTTATTTTTGGTTTTACTGTCATAAACTGCATGATATGTTAAGATTTTTCTGATATCTCTGCTCTGCAGTATACAGTATGTAAAGATGTTGACGAAATATTACACACACTTGTTGTGTTGTAATGCAATCTGGTCCAGCACCACATGAATTAATCAAAATCACTGGTCACTTAATGCACTCTGGAAGCACAGGGAAGTATAATTCTAGGATCCATAGGGAGAATGGATTTATTCCTAAAGTCCAATCCATGCAGCATTTTCTCTCATTATATAAGTTGTAATGAATTGGGATAGCAACAACTGATGTGATATTGTTTCACCCCTCTGAGCTATTCATCTGAATATTTCACTTTTCATTATTGCTTTCATTATTTACACTTACTTATTCACTTCTTTAATGAATAACTTACCAGTCTATAAAAGAGGATGTGTCAAATTTCTGGGCAGCTACAGAATTCCCAGTTTGTCCAAATAAAAACTATTCTACCATTTATTGATGCTCGAAAGGACTGTCAAATCACACTTCACAACAGCAATTGCTGCAGCCTAATATATTACCTCTATTTACTTTAGTGTCTCCACATTTGCATCTAATTTCCACTGGGAAAGGTTGATAATTGGTAAAGTATAAAAGAGTTATTCTTTTTCATCATAATCTTAAAAGTACTTCAGACGACAAAAAAAAGGCTTCCACTGGATCAAACAGTTACATACAAAGTGGAAACGCTCCATTTATTCACTCTAACTAGCTAAATATTGAGTCTTTGTAATGGGCTCAACAGTAGTACGTGCCCGCTCGCCTGGGGCAAGTCTGAATAGTCTGGGACTGGGCAAGTGGACTACCTCATGCAGTTGTCCGATCAAGCAGGTGAAAATGTGCTTCTGACTGTGTGTCAGCTCTGATCCCAAACACTCTGTGCAGTGGAATAATGAGTGACCATCTTGTTTCTAGCCATTTTTGTCTGTTATTTAACAATACATCCATTACCTTGGCTGCTTCAGAATTTTATAAAATCCTATGAACGTTACAATTCCACAACTCTCAGTGCTTCAATGAGCTCAAAGCCAGCTAGTTGGCAGCTACAAGTCTTTGCTATTTTTTGCACGGCAGAAAAAAATCTCAACAGAAAACACAATCAATCTTTTGATCCTCACGGCTTCTACGTCCACAGCTTGGAAACGCATTTTGGAGACCTCCAGTTAAAGGCTATTTTAATTGTCTTCAGCCTGACTCGTCTGCCCACTAGCTGCTCAGAGTCTGGACCAACTCTGCTGTGAAGAGTACAAGTAGATGCTGTAGTAATGTTACACAGACAGCAATACAAAAATTACCCACAATCCCACCTTCCTTAAAGGGTGGGGTGGTGGTAGGCTGTGGGTATGGATCTACTGATATGTTTTTTTTTCAAGGCCAATATCAATACTGATGATTAGTAATCAGGGAGACTGATAACTGATATTTAGAAGCAATATTCATTTGCAGTAAAATGAAAATTTTTGTGTTCTAATTTAGAATAACGGTCTACCGTTTGTTTTTTGTATGCTGTCAAAATCTGCAATACAAAGACCATGATTTTTGCTAGAATAACACTAACTCCAACACAAAACTTTGTTGAAATCCTTTTAAGTAATATGTTTAAATATCTTTAAAAAAATTGCAAGGATTTTATTACCCACACAAAGCAGTTCAAACTATAGCTCCAGCTTGAGCAGCTACAATAATAAAATGCTGTTTATGCATTGAATTGATTTATCAGTACGAGTATTATAAAGTACTTCATTACATTTATTTAATATACCAATCACAGTCCAAATTTCTACAAAATGAGTGCTTTTATTTTAATACTTCTCTTTTTGTTCTTTTTGTGTTGTTGACGACAACATATTCAAAACATTCAACATGGCGGACCACTTGTTTCACACATTTCACCAAACTCTTTTTTACATGATAAACAGGGGTTTACAACTCCAGACAACGATTACAAAGATAGCACATGGAGAGGAACAGACAGTAAGCTTCAGTATGACGATGGTGTATATATCAAGCTTCAACAGTCTACAGAAAGGTCTTTGTTTAAACTTCCAACTGGGCGAATCATATAATTGTGGTGGTTCTAACCAGTGATGAAAGTATTCAGGCCCTTAAGCAAAAGTAATAATACCTGACTTTGAAATTACTCCACTAGTAAAGGTCTGCATTAGAGATGCACTGATTTCAATTTTCTTAGCCAATTCCGATTTTCAGTCTTTCTAAGAACTGTAATTGGCAGCATTCAAACATTTTTGCAACTTTTATTGTAAAAATTAAATTAAATGTTCATAATAAGATGCTGACTATTAAATAACCATTAAATACTATTTAAATTTTCTCCAAAGTTCTCCAGGTTACAACCAGGGCTTATTAAAGTTTTACAATAAGATTATGAATCAGCAGAATGTGATCTCGCGAGATCATAGAATCTTGCGGGATTTCGCAGAACGCGATTTCACGTGATCTCCTGTGGAAGCAGATGTAAACAAACCGGAGACGGACACTGTGCAACAGTTTGCTGCAGTAAAACTTTACCTTGAGAAAAACAGATGCAGAAATTAAATAAGTCTGGATGTTTGAGGAGACACATCAACACGGGTTGTTTATTCTTCAGCCAGAACAGGAGGTGAGATTTTAACTGTCAGTCTGTGAACAGCAGTCTGCTGCTGGCTAACATTAGCCTGAAGAGCTACCAAGTTTACGACTGTTTTGCGAAATTATCAGCTGCTCTGTCTCGTTGTAGACTGTCTTCTCTTTATCCTGTTCTTGGAATCTGTTGCTAACACCAACTTCAAGCAAGCATGTGTCTGAGAGTGTAGCTGTTATCAGCGCTGTGTTGATATCACGGTCAGTTTGTCTGCTGCGCGCATGACGTGATCATCGTGCAGAACATGTGTGTGACAATGACCGGCACAGAATCGGATATGTGACACTGACCGGCCGGTCACTGGTCAGGGCCAGTCACGCTGAAAACTGGCCAGTTCCGGTCTCTTGCCGGTCGATCAGTGCATCTCTAGTCTGCATGCTAATTTTTACTGAGATAAAAGTATGTAATTATAATGTACATGTAATACAATAATTGTCCAACTCCTTGTTGATCTGATTTTTCAACAGGCCTATGTTTTCCATTCAAGACAAGTAACTGACTGTCAGGCAAGCAAAACATCTGTGCTACTTGCCCAAAACGCTTAATATCAAGCCCTGAATGGTAGTAGTTACTAAGCCTTAATGTGGCTAGATAGAGCTCAGACACTGGGCCAAACTCAGCATGCTGGCCCAGAAATCTCGTCTGCAGCAAGCCTTTTTGCACTTACTGTATCTGCAATCAGCAGATGTCTGTGTTTCCTTGCTTCCCTTCTGTGTCGATTTTTTTATAAAGCTGATTACAGCCCTTCAAAGTCAACTGCTACCCTGTTATTTTTATTTGAAAGACTACAAGTATGCAGGTGTTAAAACATATCTAAGGGAATGGTTTCCAACTCATCACCATCAATAATTGAGCATTTAAGTAAATTAATTTGTGATAAACCCAATCTAATTAGCACAACTATCTAAGGCAACATATTGCAATGTATCACAGAGGGTAAAACAAAACCTGGGAAAACTACATGATGTACAGTACTCGTACACCGCCCACACTAAACCAGGAGTAAGCACGCAATCAACAAAGTTGCCAGCAGTGTGAATGCACAACAACAGTGCTCAATAGCATAGTTGTCCACTGCGGTGGTAGTCATTGAGAAAAAGCACCATTATCCACCAAATTCTGATGTAAAAGTCTCTAACTGTAATAACAACATTTTTTACGCCTCGCTACTAGTTTAAAAAAAGGGAAAAAATAATTTTCCAAACAACTGCTTTTGTGGGTGTAACAACAGTGTGAGGTACTCAAACATAAGAGGGGGCAGAGTGAAAATTACAAACTCATTTAGTGCCAAACAAGCCATGAAAATGCTTTATTGCCTCAACCAAAATAACATGTTTCTTTCATCTGTTTTTGCAGGTAGGCAAATTTAAATGAGAACTCTAATGAGCTCTCAGGGCATATGTCACAGGAATAAGATTTCTATCATTGCCTTTCAGAAACTATGACTTACAAAAGAAGAGAAGAGCTGTTTAGGGATTCACTTAAGCTCCTCGTCAGGTTGCCTGCTCAAAAGAGATGACTGTCATAAATTAGATGCAAAGGAGTTCAAACTGCATTTATCAATGCTGCCTTCACATGTATAAAATGCATTATGAAAATTTATCCTCGAGAACCAAATTTGATGATGGCTCTGCTGTCTTCATAAGTCTTTTAAGTTCAGCGATATTCCTGAGATTCTGCTTTAAATAATTACCCATTGCCTTAAGGGGAAACCCCGCTAGGAGTTGAGGTGAGAGTTACTTCCTGCAGACACAGTAAAAGAAAGTTGAAGTTAATTACTTTCTATCCATAAGTAATAGCAATGAACAGGGAAACAACAATTTTATGTTAACTATACACCAGAACACATTTCAGGTGATTTGATTGTATTATACTGAAAATCCGAGAGGTCTGATGAGTGTCCTGACCAGTCTTTTCTGCAGCAAATTTGATATTAACCAGGGTTGTAAATATTGATGATCTTAATGTCTTAATGTTTGTTGCATGTTGCTTTTATGTTGATATTTCTGAAAATGTAAAAAATAAAAATAGTGCTTAGTGTAAATTTTGCTTTTTTTATGTTGAAACATGATTTTCAATGTTCAAGAAGAGAAAAGGTCAGTATCACCATTCATGTCACAATGAAGCATTTGTGTGCATAGGCTCCATCACAATGCATATGATTGTGGCATAAGCACTGCAGTGTGCACAATGAGTGTGGGCACTGTGCAATAGAGAGAAAGCAGAGGGGAGAGAGCAAAGGGATCTCAATTTCAGCAGTGAAGTTGTCTAGTGGCAGTAAATGCACAGTTTGCCCACAAATAAACACTGCAGAAAAAAGCTCCTGTGTCATTCCTCCCAGCTGCTGAGAACAATGAAGGGACTAAACTGGAGCAGAGTTCTCTGGCACAGTCTGTTCTGACTAGGTTACGAAATGTGGATGAAATAGGTTTTCAGTGCCTTTTTACTAAGCACCAACATTGTGTTTACAAGCATACTATCAAAAACAATAAATCAGACATTCAATAAACACTTAAGGTTGCATTTACGCCAGTCATACGTAGCTGGGATGTGAAACGCATAGAGCTTGGATTAAAATGAGAGCATAACTGTTGCATGACACAAGAAAAAAATGTGCCTGCTTCTTTTCTATAATAAACCATACACCTTCGGAATTCAGGATTCTCTGCTGAACTGAGATGAGCTTCATTGCTTTGTTAACTCATCGTAAAATCCACTTCATGAAAGTAAACAGACACAAATACCATAACATCTACAGACGAGGACAAAATTATTAGCCCCCATATGAAAATTTCATTTTTTTCAAAGTATTTACTTAGTGCTGTTAAACAGAGCAAGGAAGTAAGGAGTTTTATTTTGGATGCTTACATTATTTTACTTTGCACACAGAAACAAAATTATTTCATAAAAACCAAAATGATGCTAATATTCAATTGTGTATCCTTTTGCTGGATAACAGCCTGCAATCATTGCTGTAGTTTTCAAAAAGTCTCAGACACGTCTCCTGAAGATTCCCAGCCCATTCTTCTTTGGCAAATCTCTCAAGCTTCTCCAGATTTAATGGTCTTCTGGCATGGACCTTAGTCTTCAGTTCACCCCACAGATTTTCAGTGGGATTCAAGTCAGGGCTTTGTGCAGGCCAGTCAATAATGTTCACGTTGGTCTTCTGGAGGAAGTTCTTCACCAGGAGCGACGCATGTTTTGGGTCGTTGCCGTGTTTGAACAAAGCAATGACCCAGACCCAGTTTTGCTGCTGACTGCTTGAGGTTTTCTTTGAAAACCTTTACATACCCTTCTGTCTTCATGATTTCTTCCACCTTGACCAGATTCCCAGTTCCAGACGCACTGAAGCATCCCCACAGCATAATACTCCCACCACTGTGTTTGACTGTGAAGACGGTGTTCTTTAGGTTATACGTCTCTCCCTCCTTTTCCAAACATAAGCAACGTCTCTATGGCCAAGAGCTCTAGTTTCGTCTCATCTGAACAAAGGACACGCTTCCAGGCATATGCTGCTCTGTTTGTCAACCTTTCCAAGGCTTTTGACACAGTCAATCATTCCCTGCTTTTACATAGACTGTCAAGTATTGGATGTGATTCAATACAACTGGTCACTGACAAGCTGCGATTTTCATTTAATATTCTTAAGGAGGCACTGATTGGCCTCAAACTCAAGTTAAATGCAGAAAAAACAAAATATATGCTATTCACAAAATCTAGGAAAATCAATTACAGTATATGTCACATCAGCACTTTATCAGGCACAGCGATCAAAAGAGTCCCACACTACAAATATCTGGGCATCTGGATTGATGACAAACTCACTTACAAAGTTCAGGTTAATAACCTGGCTAAACAATTGATGATGAAACTTGGCTTTCTCTACAGAAACAAATCTTGCTTCCTAGTGTATAGTGGGGAAAGAATTGTTGAATCTGTTTTACTCCCTGTTCTTGATTATGGTGATGTAATTTATAGACATGCTGCAGTTTACCAGTCTGCTCTTAGGTTCATCACTGGCAATACAGTACCCATCACTGTATTCTGTACAATGAAGTTTGCTGGCCATCTCTCTCTGTGAGATGATGCCAACATTGGTTTATATTTATCTACAAAGCGCTCCTTAATAAATTACCAACTTACCTTACATCACTATTACACTTAAGGGCGGGAGCTTGTCAGACTCACTCTCAGGACTGGATAACACTTCATGTTCCTTGTGTCAATTCTGAACTAGGAAAGACTGCTTTTAGATTCTGTGCTCCTGACTCATGGAATAACTTGCAATGCACTTTATATTTAGTCCCTGATAACTTTGGGAGATTTTAAAAACGTGCTTAGAAGTCTTAATGTTCTTACATGTATATGTTTTAACTAGAAATTGAATTAATCAATTGTAGATTTCTTATTGGCTATTCATTTTATTATCTCTCTGTCTTTTCTTGTTTTGTCTATATTGTATTTCTGCTTTTCTGCCTAAAGTAATCTCGGCATCATTGAAAATGAGGGCCACCCCTTAATGTATTCCAGAGAAATAAATAAAGGTTGAATGAATGAATGAATAATCTTTCTGTTTTCAGCATATTTCAGTACAGCTTGAAGGTGTCTCTTCTGCAGAAGTGGAGTTTTTTTTTTTGGTATGCAACCTCACAGTCCATTCCTGTGCAGGGCTCTAGTGATCTGTCTATGTGTCTTCTATGAGACTACAATTTCTGACTTGGCTAAGTCATTCACTAATGTCTCAGCAGTTGTTCTGGGGTCTTTAGACACATCTCTCCCTAATTTTCTTTCCAGAGTCTTTGAAATCTTTCACTTCCTACCTCTGCCAGGCTTGTTCTGTACTGTGTGGCTCTCTTTGAACTTCTTGATGATACTTCTCACTCCATTCCTTGACACTTGAAAACACTGTGATAACTTTGTATATCCTCCTCCTGCTTTGTGAGCATCAGCATTTCTTTTTCTCAAGTCTAAACTGACTTTTGTTTTTGGCATGATGTTTTCTCAAGTGACAGCTCAAATCCTTACTGAAGTTTTTATACTGTGTGTAAAATGGAAGATAACCCTCAGTTTTAAGGATCAAGGATTTTTAATTGTCATTTTCACTGTGCATTTACATACACACGAGAACGAAATTTCGTTTCTCGATCAGTGACTGCAGTGCAATAGAAACATCAATAAAATAGTAAACATAATAAAACATAGCATCATAATAGATAATAAATAGGAATAGAAATGATTTTACAAGCTTTGAGCATTACAGAGTTAAAGAACACTGCACAACAGTGGTTTGGCTCAATAAAAAGGTCAGTTCTTAAGAGGGCTAATAATACTGACCCTGGTAATTTTTGTTTTTTTCTGAAATAATTATGTTATTGTGTGCAAATAGAAATAATTTATGCTTTCTAAAGAAAACTAGCATGCTTAGAAATGCTATGTTGAAAATTCCTTGCTCTGTTAAAAAAGGGCTAATAATTTTTTGTCCTCAACTCTACACTACATTAAAACTATGCTAAAAATGGCTCAAAGCACAGTTTTGTTGCAATAGCCTACACCCTGACAGAAAACTCAGGTATCAGAACTTAACATTAACTGGTTGCCACCAGCCATTAATTCAACAATGTGCATGTAGCATTAAAAAAAGTAGTCATGGAATAGTCCATAGGTAAATCATGTAAACATCTTGATCAAAGACATGTTCTAATTATTGACTAAGCACTGTCTGCTTGCATACAGCATAGGCATAATTCTTATTAACACTACAAAATTATCTTAGAGAAACTCAGTGGAGACAACAGGACCAAGTTGTTCAGTTTAACAAATTGTCAACATCATTTATTTAACTTCACTCTTTGGCTCTTGATCACAGTACAAGGCTCCTCAAAGACTGGACCACAGTAAAACATGAAGAGTGACTCATGGCTAAAGAAACCCACTTCAAGAGCTGAACAGCCAGAAGATCCAATGTCTTTCTGTGGCTTCAAGGTGCTGCTGAATGATCCATAACCAGGTTACTGTTGCTGAGTATCACAGACTTTCAGCAGCGTACCCTCCTGAATCCTCCATTCCCAAACACTGATATTGCCAGCGGTACTCACAGAATGGGAGCTTCCTTTATCTCTGACTCATATTTTCACATTTCATTATGCTGCCTCTTTTCCCCATAGCCATTGTTACAAGACACACACTTACCGCTGAATTGTTAGCAAAACTGAGCTTACGTTTCCTCATTTAAAAGGGAGATTTTTTTCCAAAGCTGACAAATCTCTTCACACTTTACAATATTTCTCTCTTCATTCAGTTGTGCTTTAATTTAGCTATACTAGCACCATTATCCTGGGGCCAATGCAAACTCAAAACAGAGCAGATATCCAGTAGTTTCTCTCTGGCTCTTTCAATCTCTACCTCTCTCTATCTTTCTGTATTTCTGTCAACCCTCTCTGACAGCCCCTCCCTCCTGAAGGCAATCCAACAATGTCCTGCTCATTGATCAGAGAGAGGATCGGTGCAGTGTGGAGGTAAATGGCTGTCACAGGGAATGATAGACCTTAACTCAACCATGGTTGCTCCTGAGGCCACTCAGCCTCCACTTATAGTGATGGATGCAAGGATGTCGCCCATCACATTCTTGAGAGTGGGTAAGACTTTGTTCCATCGCTGGAGGAGTCGGGAAGCATTAACATAAAACATCAGTTTTAGAAATCACTTCATCTGAGTTTTCAAGTGAACTGATGACTGGGCTGAAGTTAAGTGCACAGCTTTAATGCTATCAACATTTATTTCAAATTCTGAATGGAGTTAAAATGATTAGTCAATGAATCCCTAGGTCTTCAACAGCAGGGCCATGACCCCTTGGGGTCCTCAGAGTTACTGCACGGGACCCACAAATGATTGTTTGATAATTTGATATGGTTTGACCAGCCTACTTGTATGGAAAGCATTTAATTTAATTTATTTAACATTTAATTTATTTGTTTTATTTTATATGTGAAGTAAAATGTAAAATGTATTCATTTGTTAAGATAATGTTATCATGATGCTAATTTCTGTCAGCACGTCAATGTGAATTCACATTATTTGTTAGCATCAAGCTAATAGACCAAGTGTTAGTTATTTATAAGTATTAAAATCAATTCAGTAATCAAACAATCAGTTCAGGAAGCATAAAAAAAAAATATCATGATATTTACAAGAATCAATTTTTTCTTCCACGACTATTATTTTCACTGACAATAAATATGCTGATGTTTTTCTTGATGAATCCATTAGTTGTTTGAAGGGCTGCACAACTAACAAAATCACATCAGAATTGCAACATGGACAGGTGCAATATCCAAAAGCTGCGATTTCTTGATTAATGAAGAACATGTGACAGAACAGCATTATAATGAAGAACTGTAGTGCTATAGAGATGCCCTGGCCTACAAGTCTTCTCCAGAGGGTACAGATCCAAACAAACGTCACATCGTTGAGTTTTTAAAAGTTTTTTTTTTCCAGTGAAAATTAAAGTTCTTATGTAAAAAGATAATTCTCAATAGTTGTGAATCATACTGCAGTCCCCATGTGTGTCAAAATATCACAATATAATTTTTTATCATATCGTGCAGCTTTAGTATTTTGGTCTATAAAATGTGATTAATCTGCAGATTATTATTACAATAAGCGAGAATTGTTAAACTGTAATCAATGAATTGTTTAGTCTATAAAATGTTTTTAAAAAGTGAAAAATGCTTATCACAATTTCAGAGCCCAAAGTGACATCTTCACATTGCTTCTTCTACGTAACAATCCAAAATAATCCAAAATCCAAAGACTCATTTATTATCATAAATAAACAAAGAAAAACAACAAAACGTTACATTTAAGAAGCTGAAACAAGAAAATGTTTGACATTTTTGATTGAAAAATTATTAAAACAATAAATAGAGTATCAAAATAGTGATTAAAGCTTATTTTCTTTGGATCAATTAAGCAATTAATCAAGTAATTGTTACAGCTCTAATAAAATGTCAAATATTGTCAAAATTGTAAAATAATTTTATATGGCCTAGTATTTCCCAAAGCCTAAGATGAAGTCCTCAAATATGTTGTTTTGTCCACAACCCCAAGGCATTCATTTCACTGTCCAAGAGGAGTAAAGAAACCAGAAAATATTCACATTTAAGAACTTCTTTCTTCAGAGAATCTTAAAATATTGCACAAAACGTTTAAAAAATGATCAAAATAGTTAGCTGACAACTAATCGATTAACTGACTAATCACTGCAGCTCTAATCCCAAGCGTACACACACTTGTGAGCCAGGGTGGATTGTCTTGTAACCTCACAAGCAAGAAACTGACATACCCTCCAACTCAAAGGCTGAGGCTAACACAGCTAGCCATGGTACAACTGTTACTGACACAGCAGCTATGGATAGGCACAAACAAGAGAAGACCCAAAACTGCTTCCTGTGTTCAATAAACAGGAAATCAACAGGCAACAATTCTGACAAGCAATTAATTGTTTAAACATTTTTCAGACAAATATGGCCAAATAAATCACTGGCTCCAATTTCTTGGTCTTAAACATCTTTTCTTTGATTGACATTAGAGTAAATTGAATATGACAGTTTGACAACACATACCACTTTAAAGATGTCACCATGGACATGCTTCACTATTTTCTGACACTTGATAGACTAAACAATTTAACAGGGACTCACCAAGGCAATACTGTACCTCTAAAAAGTTGAGATCTTACTTCTTAGTATGATACTGGATCATACATTTCCTGTAATGGAATCAGTAGCATATTTTTTTAGTCCTGTCTGCTAAAAGACCACATCTCTCAAACGCCACACCTCTATTTCAGAACACAGGCTTTCTGATAAAACTCCATATTGTCTCCATGCCTAAGGTGAGACATCCCTGATGACTTCATCCAGGTTATTTGATTTTACAAAATTCACCCAGAGCCACAGAAGACACTATACAACTGTTTTCACAGGTTGAATACCACTCCCTGTGTCAAGAAAACTGGCCTGAATTAAGTAGTGTGGCACTTCAACCAAGAACATAACCAGCGGATTAATTAATAGTGAAAAATAATCTCTAGCTGCAGTTGTATCTTAAATTTGACACTGTGCTTCAGTGTTATTCATTGGCTCCTTATGTATTTTCTCAATGCATCATTTGTCTGCTAAACACAATATCAAGTCTACAAACATAAGAGCTAACAAAAGTTCAAAAGTGCAACCAACTTAACTGCACAGCTGTGTGTACAGAGCTTGATCCTCACAAAAAGGTTTGCTTGCATATTCTCAACACTTCGCTGGCTAGTTACTGAGGGAACTAATTGTCAAATTATGAGTACTTATCCATCATTAGACTGGCTTTGAGAGACCTGGAGTCTGTTCTAAATAAATCACAGCACTTTAAGCAGCTATGGCAGTCAACAAAGTGTTTGAATAAAACTGTAAGTGTGTTAGCAGGAGGCTCATGGATTGTGTGATCCACCAATTGCTCAATGACTGTGGTAAACAGTTTGATTTTACAACATTTTAAGGATCACAAGGAAATTAGGAAATAAATGTGCAGAAAATACAAAGTCAGCAGCACTTAAAACCCTCAATTAGTTTAATCCAGCAGGCACATAAAGGCTGAGCCCAGTAGTTTCCAAAGTGAGCTCTGGGGACTAACAAGAATATTTTGATTTTATCATTTATTCCAAGAAGTTTTAATGACTGCGAGTATATAGATGTCTGTTTTCTTACTGCTTTTTACGTACTCACAGATAACCACTTTGGTACTGGCTTCTTTAATGTGGGTGGTTGGAGAGAGTGGCCCCCACAAAAAGCAAAGGTTTGGGATCCCCCAGCAATGCACGCCTATCAGATTTAAGGCTGGAGAGACTCTGATAAAGTTAACTTTGTTTATCCCTATCCAAGCCAAATCAAATGATTTTTCAACACTTACTTCACACTTCCCCCTAAGTTCCACCAGCGCTCACAGGATGAGAAAAGGGATAAACGACATTATAAAGTCAAATGAGCAAGATGAATTTTATTACAGAAGAAAACTAATCCTGTAATAAAGTTTTAAAGGGGTATAAACTTTGCACATACCAGGGAGCAAGTTTAAAAATGGTCTTCACCATTGAAAATTTAACAATAGCCTGAATTAGACCCTAATACAGTCACAATGTATTAAAATAAACACATGGTAAATATTTATAGAAACAGTATAGTCATTTTTGCTAGCAGGTATAAATCAAAATTATGATAATAAAAGAACATTGAGCTACAGCAGTTCAGCAGCTAATGTTGTCCATCTTCACAACAGTGAATGTGACAAGAAATACATAGTAACAGTAAATTATTTTAGTTAAATCCATTATAGAATGTGACCCCATGAAACATACAACAGAAGGTCTTTCAGCTGTTCTAGTCTCATAAATATGTCATTTATAATATATTCAAAGTCTTAAGAAATCCAAGTGGGGAAAGCACTGAAAAATACTGAATGGTCCTGCCACAATTTCCAGATTCCACCTATGTTAAGAAAAACTTTTAGTGCATGTCTTCTTGTCTGATTTCGAGCTAAGTGCTGTCCACAATGAACCAGAAACAGTGTTTTACATGACACATGGAGCTGGATGCAGTACAGTGAATGCACAAAAGGAAATTCTTAGAAATTCGTAACCCTTAAATGTCCAAGTGGATCAAAATGAACTAGGAGTTTCTGTATTTTTACAATGTGAATCAATATTAATGTTGATTACTGTCAATTTGGCAGTCACAAACATTTTGAAAGTAATGTAAAACTAATATTTTAGGTGATATTTAAATAACTTTTTTTAAAATTGTTAATTAATGTCAGTGTTATAATGAATTAGTACCAATTTATGTTAGTATACTAATATAGTGAAACTGATTTACAATATTATTTTATGAAACAAAAAGGTGTTACCAGGGTATAATTTAAATAAACACCCAAATGGTGAAATGCCATGTCGAGCAAGTAAATCTAGCAATTCACTTGACTGACCAGGCAAGTGGTAAAAACTATTAGTTAAACTATTAAACTATTTTGATAATTGACTAATAGTCAAAGAATTTTTTCATGCAAAAATGGCAGAAAAAGCTGTTTTCAGCCTCTTAAATATGGCATTTTCCCTATTTCCTTTGTATTATATCATATTAAGATAAATGTTTTGGGATTTTACACTAATAAAATGAGACCACCAAGGGCTGTGAAAAAATGGGATGGACATTTTTCACTATTTTCAGATGTTGCAGTCCTACATCAAGTTTGATAATTAGATCAGACAATTAGATAATTCAATTTGTTTTTATTTAACCACCAATAATAAATAAAATAATTTGTGAAGGAGCAAGTAAAAATTGCCTTAGGTTAAGTAGATTTATGACACACATACCTGATGAGGCAAATGAGTCATAAATCACTAAAAACAAACAAACAAACAATCAAACAAAAACATCAGTGTTGAAGCCTGACACCTCTGAACCACCACTTGGACCTCTTGGAACTTCTTATATGTTATGAATCAAACTTTTATGAGCGATAAACATTTGTTAGATTTTCTGTTGCAATCTGTATGAGGTTCCTTTCCCTTTTTCTCACAAAATGCTTGTACTAAAAAAAAAAGCTTTTTTTTTTCAGGATCATTTACTGGTGATTTTCCCTTCATATGGTTCTGTGAGACTTTTTATTCTCATTGAGAAGACAAAATCTATGTTGCAGTTCGTGTGAGGCAGAACCTCACCTTCTGGTAAAATGTCTGGACAGCTTGACGTTACAACGTTAAATGGATGTTAGCTGAAATACCTTGTAACCAAAATAAACTGTTTGGTCCCCCAGGAACACAATGGCATCAGTAGAGGAAACAATATCACAAAATGTGATGAAGTCTCTATAAAGTCAGTATTTACCGGATACTGACACACTTGAACAGACTTACAATGATTTTCTATGAATATTATTTATGGTTATCACCTATGAGTGTAACGTGTGATGCTGAGAGGTTAGTTAGAGCAGCCTACCGGTGTACTGCAGGAGAAACATGGTCCTCTGTCGCAGGTTTTGAGATGAAACAGTCCCACCGAAAATGAAGTCTCTCAGGCCGGTATAAATCCTTCAGGTCCGGGAGTTTCTTGGCCGTTCAGCTGCGGTAACAAAGGCTGTGCTCCGGTGCAAAACTGTCTGCCAGTTAGCGGTGAGCTGTTATCACCTGGCTCACAGCACGCGCTACGCTACTGACAAGCTAACGACATGAATACAAAAAGTTCCGGTTGTCACTTTCAAAATAAACCCCATGTTGACGCTTAGGTACGCCGTTTTGTCGGGTTGCAACACACTTAATTCGATTGTTCAGAGTTAAATGAAGGAGTGAGGTCTGTTATTAAGTACAGTAAGCATTATGTCTTCAGAAAGTGCCACTGTGTACACCTGATCTGAATACTGAAGACTTTGAGACTTTTAATTTGAAGGCAAATACGCCTCGTATTGCCGTGTTAGCAGGTGTCAATGTGTGCAATGACGCGAGGGTTGATGGGACTTGCAGTGAGCAGTTCCAGGTAGAAAGTTGTTTTTTAATAGAATAACCAAAAGAGAGAGAGACTGAATGGACAATAGCTGACAGCTGTCAGATGAGAGAATGAGATCACAGAGTGCCTTAAATTAGTGGGGATTATTTATTTTTTATTTGTTTATTTGTTTATTTAGGACGACTTCCTTTAGAGATTTACATATACATACAGTATATGTGTACATATACACAGATGTGTGTATGTGTGTGTATGATATTGATATTGAGCAGATATTTTTAATACATATCTAATTCCTTTCTGATATATTTCTCTTGTGTTGTCCTTTCACATAATTAAATAGAAGAGCAAAAAAGAAAAAGAAAATAGGCTTAAGGCTAAAACTAATAATAAGAATAAAAAAAATAGGCTAAATTTAATTATTCTAAGGGACATGGTGGGGTCTGTTCTATCTTGTGAGGGGGCTTTGGCTGACAAAAAATTGAGAAACTCTGCCTACTGTAATATTTAGCCTGTTTTCTTTCTGAAGACAGAACAACAGAAACAATAGGTTTGTCTATTGCAGTGTAACTGGCTTGATCCAATTCTTTCTATATATACAGACCTTATATATTGTTGGTCATTGTTGCTATATATTATTCACCTACTTACTATATATGTGCATAATAGCTGTTATATGATTATTTTTACTTGTCTTGTTCAGCAGTGGTGTGCTTGTTATTTTCTACAGCCTATATCTATTTCTAGTTTCCTGTAAATTGTTCTTTGAAAGCAATGTAAAAATAGTTAAATTCCCTATATTTGTACACATATTTGACCAATAAAGCTGATTCTGAAAACCCTATGGAATATGCCACAGCAGGGGATAACTGGGTTGTTTGTCCTTGTCCTCATTAGCACTCATCAACCTAGTTCGCACCAACATTGGAAGAGATACAGGGATCTATTTTTGTGACTATGCATCAGGAATGGGGCTATAAAAATTGTATTTCCATTGGATGAATATTTGTTCATTCTCATATGTTTGATTCTTGCGTCTATTTGGTATTTTGTTGCCTGGGTTTACATGTTCATAAAATTGAGGAGAAATGCGTTCAAGAACAGATCGTGCTCAAGGATTTACAAACTCTTTTTCAAAGCAGAATCACAAGAGCAAAATACAGCAATTTTATTTTACATACTTAACATGTACACTATCAGGCTGGCCTCATCCTCCACATGGAAGTTAGATGTTGGCTGGTGGAAGTGCTCCTCCTGCACCCAAACTGTCCCTGTGCTTCACCTCAAGCGTCTGGTTGGCTCATTGCCTAATAACACTGAGCCGCTCTCTACAGTGGGAAACAGTTCTCCAAGCACCTGAACAACACATGTTAGCCAGATGTGTTATCTCCTTCCAAGTTAGTTTAACATCATCTGGCCTCATTTCATGTACTGTATATTTGCTCACAGCCATTCTGCGCCATCATTTCCGTCATGGGAGAAGATTTTGTGGATTCTTCCACCACCATCTTCACAATGTTGTGGCTGTGGCCAAAAATCACCCACAGCTGTACTTCGACTCATGCTATAATTCCCACATACAGTATACTTCATACTTACCCATAGACTCACCTCAGAGAAAAAGCAGTGAGAAAGCAACAGCAATTTTATTTGACAGGTACAAGTATTTTCCCATTAAAGATGTTTTGGCAGGGATGATTGTTATATTTTTGAAGGCAGTGAAGTGGCTGCATTGGTTGATATTCTGTCCTGCCAAATTACAAACCATTTACAAACACAGTGGGATGGGTGAAATAATTTGAAAGCCTTTCAGAGTGAAAAGTTAGATAAATGCTTGGGCAACAGATGACCCACAGCTTTCTCTTTACTCTGTCTGAAATGTTTTTTTTTTGTTCCAAGGTGATATTCTGCGTTTACCAGTTGACACCAATGTCTCCTTGAAAAATGATTTTGAATTACTGTCTCTTCACCCTGGAACTAGAAAAAGGTCAGAGATAAACTGAATGTCAGACATATCCTAAAGTGGAAAAGAATTAGGCACACAGTGCATCCATCATGCCCAGCAAAGTGTTCTCAGCATTGATTCTTAAACAACTTTGATGTAATTGCAGAAATAAATGAGGCGTGTGCTGTTCACAGAGCACTAATGGTGATTTCTAAATCTGCACAGCTATTTTTTGGATATGGAAATAATATGTTTACAGCCAGTTTCTGTAGCAGCGATTTTATGTCAGAGCAACACTACATATGAAATGCATTAAAATAAAATACCTGATGTATGAATACATTAAGTTGAAGAGTACTGTAACTTACTTCATTATGGAAACAGCAAGTCATTTATCATCTGCCTAGGGACAATGTAGCTTGAAATAGAGTTTGCCTTTCAGTGTGCATACACAATGCATAAAGGGCAACATAAAATAAGAATAGGCCCTTTGAGTTTAACTGGTATTTTTCTAACTGGTGTTGTAACTTGTTTGACCTTTCACATTTGTAAATGTTGTTGGTTCAAAATTTCTTTGGGCTTTAAATAGCTAATCAAGATATGTTGAAATTTGCAGGAGATCACACTACACAGTAGAATCTATTCTGATTGACCTAGTTTGCTTATTTCCTTAATCAGCGTCTTAGTAAGACTAAGGGGACATCCAAGAAAACACTGCTGTTTTACTACAGATTTACCCCCTGATTTGAAGTGGGCTGAACTCAGCTGTATGTCATTTCCATGTACAACATTCATGAGCGTCAAACTCTTAAAAAACAATCACTAAAGCTGTGTTGGACCAGGATTAATTTTTAAACCCCATTAAATCATGGGTTAACTTCACATTAACTTGGAAAAACTTGCAAAGTAGCTTAAAATGAAAAAGGATTCAAATTAAACCTCTCTTTAAACCTAAGTTTGGTTTTTACTCTAAACCTTGCTCCATTAACTTGGCAAGTTATTCTTAAAGGAGGAGATATTACAGCATCTCTGCTGAGCCATCATGACTAACTAGCAAGGCTACCTAGCTTTTTTATCTAGTTAGCAAGCAATATAAAGTTTTGTTGCTTTTTTTAGCTAGACAGCAAACAACGTAATGTTGTGATAACTTTTTACCTAGCTAGCACACAGTGTGGCCAGCCAGCAAACAATTTTACATTGTGACTTTTTAGCTAGCCAGAAAACAGTGTAGCTAGCTAGCAAACAATGTAAGCTTTTTTCTTTAAGAAATACAGAGTAGCCAAAAGGCCCCATAACGCTCCCCATATTTATTTGCAAGCAATGATCTCCATAGTGATTGAAACCTATTCTATTTTCTATTCTCATCTATTCACATCAATAAACTCTGATTTACTAAATTGAGTTTAATTGTACAACAGAGCTCTGCTTAAACCTAGTTTTGCCAAACTGATGAGAACTAATCTTTGATTAAATTAACCCAGCTACTGAATAAATGTAGCAGATGAAAAAATATAATATATTCTTCTGAATCACAGTTGAGCTGTGCAGACGTATAGTCACATAAAATGGAAGAACAAGTACCTCAGATTGGTAACTGAGTGAAAATAAGCACTATAACTGGCTGATGCAGATACATATTACTCCAAAACATTTTTTGATTTGGGAACATAAGATTTTAAAAACCTGGGAAGAGGTCAAATATATGATGGATGACATTTCATCAATACTTTGGAGCCCAGTCCTATTGTTAGGTTGTTATCCAAAACAACATGATGTAAGGATGGAAGAACAATTATTTTTAGATCTATGTTTGTTACAGGCAAAACAGATGATGATCACACTATCATAAAAAAAATGTTGGTTGACCAAGTATTGCTAAATGGCTTAAATAACTGCCTGAATATATTTCTTTAAGGGATAGCAAGAGTTATTTAATAATGTATGGGGTCCTTCCAATACTTATCTTGAGCACACAGACCAGAAAAATAAATTGTGCCAGGGGTGTATTTTATTTTATTTTATTTTATTTTTAAGTTTATTTATTTATTTATTTATTTATTTTTAATATATTTCATCTGATTTTATCTCTTCTACTTGTCATGTGTATGCTTGTATATTAATACACTGCCAGTGTCAGTGTTTGCACAAGTCTTTGTGGAATACTGAAATGAAGCTATACTGCATGCTCTGTGTGCTCTTGTGAGAGCTTAATTAAGTGACTGCATGCATGCAGTAAAGATGTTGAATGAAGCAAATTTAAACACCAGTATTGATATTTGATGCTGATGTCACTAAGCGAGGCCAGGTGGGAATTGGCTGGCTTGACAGGAATGCGTAGCTGAATGTAAGCGCTAAGCAGATCAGAGCGGCAGTTTTTGAAGCCTAAGACAAGAATCTATTTTTATACAAAACCAGAAGGAAAAGAGATTTAAAATCCCCCACTGGGTGAACAAAATGTGCTGTATGCGTTGGCTGCATTGGCCTTTAGTGGTCGTGGAGAAATGTACAGCCAAACAGGACTCTCTTTCATGGTTCATGTTTCCTCTGAAGAGATGCAGTCATAAATAATCTTAATGGTTTCTAGACCGAATTCAATTACCTCTGTCACCCAATAGAAATGAATAAAAGCCAGTATGTGCTTTCTTATTCTATTTGCATGTCCCTGGGGGATGATGTTTGCATTTCTTCAGTTTTCAGACAATGGTTTTCCCTCCATGGCTTGCTTAGTCAGAAAATTCATTTAATCAAATGCTAATTTGACATAATACTGAACAGATGCAGAGGACCTTCAGTGGCTTTTATAGATAACACTGTGCATTAACAACACAACAGTCCTCCACAGCAAAGTGAACTAGGTGGCTTAAAAGTGGGGGTGTAATAAATCAAAGTAATTCCTGCCAGAACATTTTCACTTCCTTTAGAAATGAGGAAAAATCTTTACCATCACAGAAAACGTCAAAGTAGCCATTTCTTCAGTCAGAGAGGCATGGATTTGACCCTGCTCATTCTACCCTGAGAATAAATTTACGAATAAGCTGATTATTCCTGAGAGGCCCATCTAAATTTTCAATCAGGTTAGAGAACATTGGTTATTAAAGGTAACTTACTGTTACATAGAGGCAACCCACAGCTAACCCATATCTAGACTGATAAATTACTCTCTTTGTCAGTCCCTCCTGGTGTGCTCTCACCATTGTTACAACCATTTCATCATGAAAGCTAACCTGATTTTGAAAATGGTATACATAAAAAAAACAGTTGAAGATCTCAGAATTGTCGTTTTTTTCCTCTGACTGTTGTGTAGATAAAAAAAAAGCCACTTATTGTACCTTCACACATAGCATGAGCTTTATATCACAGTTGGGTTCCACTCGCATCACAAAGTCTTCACATCCTCTTCACATCCTTTTCTGAGCAGAAAACACACTCAGGATTTGTCTTCTGTTCTGTGCTCTCTGCTTCTGCATTTAGTAGAACATATGTGATGCCCCACATACAGCAGCACAACGTTCCTTGCAAAGTAAATAGTGTCACCTTGATGTACTGTGATGCTATTTCCAAAACGAATGAGAGGTTTCAAGAATGTAGCCCACTAAAGGTCTGTTGCTGCCTTCGAAGAAGAGCCTGACATTTTGGGAAATGCACTTGTTTGTTTATGTAGTAAGTGGAGCTTCACCCGTTTGTCCCACCCCGTAGTCATAGACAGGAAGTAAACAGACATGCCAGCCAGGTGAGCGCTGCCTCGCTGTTACTGCTGTTGAAGGGTGAACATCAGACTAAGGTGTGCTTTTTCCCTGGTTTCTGTGTAGATGTATCTGTGCATGTTGAATTGAATAGGATTTCACTGACCTCCCTGCAGGTGCTGTTTGCGGGCATACCTGAGCTAGCTGGTGTTAGCATTAGCCACCCCCAGCCCATTTGTACCACACACGTAGGCCGACAAGTGTGGCGTGCTATTGTGCCCAGATGATCACATGTAACTTGCAGCTTAAAGGTACACCCTTTTTACATACCAACTATAATTCATATACATATTATGAGTACTGATGTGCACTTCTTATAATAGGAACGAGGTCACGTGGTGATGGCTTTCAGATGATTTAGCTCCATTATATTTGCCTGAGGTAATGCAGTATAGCTCCTAGGAGTCTATTTTGCCCACTGTTGTATTGATCTGAAGTTAATATTGTTTTGTTCTGTTTTTTATTTTTTTTTAACTTTTATTAGGAGGAACTTTGTTGCCACTGCTGTTTTTGTCCCATAGTTATTTGTTGTATAATTTACCAAGGATTACCAGTGGTTACTTTCTGTGCTTTGTACTTGATTTTGTTTATTGTTTTTTACTTTAATTTAATGTTTTTGGTCTTATTATTTGTTAACTTGTTGTCTTTGTTGAGATCGTACCAGAGGCCTGAACCACAGCTCACTTGGTCTGAAAAGTTTTGTATTGCAGGGTTTCTTGCTAGTAGCAGGCTGGTCGGGTTGCTATGCCTACTGGTGGAGGGTGATTGAGGGAGGTTTCGCCTTTTCCTCCAGTTTTCCTTGCATGTACTTATGCTGTTTCTCTAATCTGTGTGTCATTGTGTTTAATAGTGAGTGTGACTATACGTATTTGTACTGCATGCCATTTTGATGTGCCTCGCTAACCTTGTGTGCCTTTGTCTTGCAGTGTTGAGTGTGAGCAGTTGCATGACACATGCTGGTGGTGGTGGTGAAGCACCCTGACCTTCTCCTCTCACTCTTCCCTTGAGAGTGGTATCAATCTTCTCATCTCACTCTTAGCAATTCTTGAACAAGCGAATCACTCAAAATATCAAACTGTTCCTTTAAAAAGTGCTGTGGTATTTGTATCTTCCACTTTGAAATCAATGAATCGTCCTTTTGCAGCTCAGCCGGGGACCACAAATGTCACATTTGATGGTTGATAATGTGTCATTAACTTTACTGGCCTCTGTTGAGTAAAAGACAGCAAGCAGATGGTTGTGAGTTCCACACAGTTGTCTCTTTGGCTTTTCATTTTATTCTTCTCATATCTGTGTGTGTGGTCGTCTTGTTCACCCTTTCGCATTTTGTCTCCCACTCACTGTCTATTCAGTCTCTTTGTGCTATCTGTCCTTCATGCCGCATCATCATTAATTCTCATTATTTCCCATCATCTGTTCTATGACTCCTCTCCATACCTTCTCATTCATTAGTGATTAGTGAGTGATCATTTGGACAGGGAAGGTTGAAGCGATTCTCCAGCCCCGTCAGAGCTACACCTCATTAACTGAGCACCACATTGTCCCACTGAACAGGGCTGGCATTCACCAGTTTGTGTGATAAAATGTATTGAGGGGCAGTGAAAGAAGTGATAACAAGAAAGAGAAAGTATGGCCGAGAGCTGTATTTGCCAGGAGCCTTGTGTTGAGGTCACTTATTCTCTCAAAGTGGGAGGAAAGTGATTGGCGTTTTGTCAGTGGCAGCATTTGGTAAATTGGATTAAATCCACACGGAGGCCAAGCGGTCTCTAGAGGGTCTCCCCCCAGCATGAATATTGATGCAAGGGTTTCATGCTGGCCACATAATAGGAGCTCTTAACCTCTCTCTGTCGCTAAATCCCCGTCTACGGCAAGGCCCTAAAACCATCACTCAGTCTGGAGGTCACTTGAGCATAAAACATCATCAATATAGCAAAAAGGGCAGGCTAAATTATTTCTTTTCATCACTGGGGAGCCCAGATTCCCATTAAAATGCTACAAGGATCAGGTTCTACAACACAACAGGTCCATGACTGTGAGTGGGCACTCTAATGCACTTTGGCAGCTGTGCTGTGCAGCTAGCTGCTCATGATATCTGGCACCAAATATGCCATCTGTGCAGATAAGCATCACATACATTGGCTCTTAGACAACATTAACACAAGGCTGACAGATCAAGTGTTTACCATGCCATGAATAAGACTGAGAAAAATCACCATGCTAGTAAAAGAGATCAGTGGGTCTTTGGGTCTAACCTGGGAGAGCACATATGTGGAAATGTGGAACATATGACTCTGGAACACATGACCCTTCATCATGTTCCAATTACAGAACATATAAATGTGGTGACTATCGGACCCTGAGAACATGGTTCAAATTACAGAGGAACTAAGGGAAGCTCAGCTCCTCTGACGAGGAGATGGGCTCCTCTGAAAAACTACTTCTGGACGTTTGAAAGGAGCTCTACAACATGATGTTCCTGAATTCCTAAATCAGTAATAAAAAAAAATAAGCTGTGTGTCTGTATGTTGTGTGTTTATAACTCATAATCTTATAATTTCCGAACATTTATCTTGACTAATTAACACAATGCTATGTGCACAATTTGTTTTGTGTGCCATCGGGACAGGCGCTCTGTCTGTGGTTATAACATGGAGCAGAGAAACCTGATAGACAGACAGAAAGACAACATGCCACTTACTTTGGTTACTGCTTACCTTTGGTCCAAAACCCATTTCCCTGCCATTATAACAATCTTCAGACAGACGGTGAACAACAGGGAAGTAAAGGGACAATCAATGAGGAGGGAGTGTGTGAGAGAGAGAGATGCAGGCAACAAATCAGCTGTTTCTACGAGCCTATGATACTTTATGTTAAGTCCTCCCATATAAAAACAAACATGAAGTAGAAAAACTTTGTGGTTTGAGTATTTTTTTTTTTAAAGAAAAAAAGTAAAAACTCTCTGACTCCAGCTTTGTAAATGGGAAATTTTTTGTTTACTGTACTCTTCTGTGACAGTAAACTGAATATATTTGAGTTGTGAACAAAACATGCTTTTATGTTCATATGAAATGTTGTCAGTATACAATGCAGCAGGCATTTGAGTAATAAAACTCTCCTTCCTTTTCCATAATTTGAATAAAATGTATCGTGGAAACCTGCTTTGTCTCTCTGAAGGTTAATACTGAATTCAGTTCCTACCCCCTTACACTTTTATAAAATTTAAATTTATAAATGAATTGTGAACAGTTTCTGGACCAAATTGTTTCAAACAGGAGCAGCTGCAGGGGGAAGACCTTTGTTGAAATTTGTTTGGAACGTGCATCAGGTGTTGGTTTAACTTACTATCTTAAGCTGATTTTACATGTTTTCTCAAGTTCAGTTAACTCAACTCAATTGGCTGTGCAGTACTCAAATAAGACTTAGGACTAATTTTTCAATTTAAGTTTAGTTGACTTAAATTTTTAAGTTGAACCAGCTCTAAATGATTTATTAAGTTTTGTGTACAAGCTGTTTACAATAAATCTGTAAGTTGAGTGAGTTGGTGTTTACAGTGGATACCTCCCAGCCAGGCCCTCTATACAACAAGAAATCAGTATTCAACAGTATTCAACTTGAATCCACCTAGCTCACACCCACAAGGTCTGCCCAAAACTTGGGTGTCATGATTGATGACCAACTAACCTTAAAGGTCCATATGACCTTGATTGCTTGGTCGTGCTGTTTTAGCCTGTACAACATCAGTAAGATAAGGCTCTTGTAATATCACACATTGACTACTGCAGCTCCGTACTGGCAGTCCTCACTTTATGCACAGTCAAACCTCCACAGATGATCCAGAAAGTGGCAGCACATCTGTTTTTCAATCAGCCAAAAACAGTATGTCACTCTGCTGTTCAGATTGCTCCACTTGCTCCCAGTCGCTGCCCACATCAAATTCAAAACCCTGACACTTGTCTACAAAACAGAAAGAAAAACTGTCCCTGCCTACCCGAACTCCCTCATCCAAGTTTACACTCCCTCCTGCTCACTGCACTCTGCCAGAGAAAGATGCCTGATTCAAATACCACAACGGGCCCCAAAGTTAGCTAGACTCCTCCAGTCCGTGGTGCCCCAAAGACAGAACAGGCTACCAAACCATGTTCGGCAACAGATCAGTCTTAAAGAGAAGACGCAAGACCCATACTTATTCATGTTGTTCTCTCCTCACTAGATTCATGCTTGTGTTGTATCGGCTCTCATATGTATGTTGCTTTTTGATAAAAGTGTCTGCTAAATGAAACTGTAAAATTGTAAGCTGTCAACATAGAATGTATAAATAGTGGATGTTGCTTCCAGGTCTGAAAGTGTCTTAAGTCTGAATTCGTTCTAATGGCCAACAGGGGACGACACCGCTGGTTGCAAAAGGAAATCAGATTGTCTTTAACCTTATGAGAAGATGACCGTACTTCTCAGTTGATTCATTACCTCAGTAAACAGTTTCCTAGTTTTGGTCTCAGTCACTAGTTTTAAGTCCTCTGCTATACAGCATGATGTTCATTTTGTAAATTAAGGTCTGATTTAGAGTAAAATAGACAATAAAGCAGGGCATGCTTTAAAATGTGGCTACTTTGTGAATAATGAGTCATTACCATGATTTGTTTTCAGGTTCTGAGTCAGATCCAACCAGGACCAAGGTGTAGTGATATATATCCTCCCCAGCTCCGGAGATAATGCAAGGCTTCAAAATGGTAGTCCACAAACCAATTTATTTTACACTATTTATTATACAGTCCATACAAATCACTAACAAAAAAATCAGTTAAACAGTAAGAAGATAGTGCAGGCTTTAAATAAAGGTTAGCAAGACATATCTGGAGGAGGTCACAAAGGCGAACAATAAAATGATCACCTGAATTTATCACTGTATCATCGATTAGAGTTTACAGACTGGCTGCCTGGTGCAACTTTGAGCTTTGAATGCACTATCATGTAAATGTGAAATAGGTGCAACACTGATATTTTGCATCTAGAGTCTGACCTTGTCACTCCCCGCAAGCCACAACAAATCACAGATCTCAGCACAGGAGGGATTGGGGAGTGACAATAATCACTTTCTCTCTAGGAGAATGTAGAGGCAAAGGCTACAGGTGGAGGCTGTGGTGGTGAGTGGGTGAGTGGAGCGGCAGCAGGCGTGCAACAAAAGAGTGAACACAGCACTGTTGGCTGAAGTACACCACCAGAATGAGAAAGTAACACTGTGGGTTGTCCTGGTGGCTCAGGGACTGAGACCGGTAGTGTCCCTGCCTCATGTCCGGCCGGGGATATTTGTCGCACGCCATTCCCCAACTCTCCCTCCCCTTATTTCCTGTCATCTCTCCAAAGTGGTAATAAGGAAATCCCTCTCTGAGAAAAAAGGGAAAAAAGCCGACGCTGGAATCATGTTACAGTGTATCGTGTGTTTTGCACGTGGGTGTATGGAGGAGCTCACGTTGACTGATATTTCTTCTTGTTAAAGAGTCTTGAGGGGAATTATTTCTCATCCAAATTGAGGTTAAGTATTGAGGGTGTCATACAGATTGTTGGTATACAGAGATAATATGCTTCATCAGGACAGACTGGTGTGTTTTGATCAGATTTAATTGACAGTTGCCTGGGAATGTCAGCAAACAGCCTCACATTTTTCATTGTATTCCGACACAAATGTTGTTTTATCCTGATTAGTGTATGGAAATGTGTGACATCAGGTTTTTCAAACCAGTGAGAAGAGCACAAACAAAAGAACACAGACAAAAATTGCTAATATGAAATGGCCAAAACTGTTCCCATTGCTCATAATAAAAAACAGATTGAGATCTGTTTTCGGGCCTTTAACTGAGTATAACATGTAATAATTGAAAGATATTATGGCTGAAACTAAGCCTTGGTGATATGGCTAATAAATAATATCTCAACATTTTTAGCCATGCTGTGATATATGATATATAAATATATATATATATATATATATATATATATATATATGTATATACCTCCATATTAGTGGTGTCGTGATTCTCTAAATTGACAATTAGATTTAAGTTTCATTTTTCATGATATGATTCGAAGTTTAAATTTAAATCAATCTGTTCGTATCCCAACTCAACCAACTCAACCAACAACCAACCGACCCAACCAGTGCCAACACTTTGTCACCATCACTCCGCAGCTCATACAGGTGCACAAGGTATACTTCAGCATTTGTATGAGATGCTGCCAGAAAGTCTTTTTAAACACAGTATTAACACAGTTTAGGTAGGTTTAGGATAAAATGTTTGGGGTTAGGGTTAGGATATATTACGTTTCATACCACACGTGACATTACTGAAGCAATTTGGCGTCACATGCATCATGAAAGTTACATGATGCAAGTCATGTGATGCACATAATGTTGGGTACCTTACACCTGTCAGTAACATTTTGGTTTTCACATGGCACACCAACCTCAGCCTCCTGGGTGAAAGTCCCCTGTTTATTTGAAACAGCCATCCAGATACGGACTTTCTCCCTGTTTATACTATGGTGACAAATCATCAGTATTTGATGATTTCGAAATGAGAACAGACTATTTAAAGATATGTGTTTTAACACTGGTGGCTATACCATTATTAGACTACTGAGATCAAGATCAGGAGATCTTTGGTTTTGTGCCCTGACAACTGTCATTTAAATTTTTAAATCATTTTTTTTAAAAAGCTAAGCTACGTAAGCTAAGCTGCATCATCTTTAAAGTGTTGTTTTCTTCTTTGGACACCACAAGCAGGTGGTGGCTGAGAGAAAAACAAATACTGGGACATTTTTATTGTTTTAAGAAATTATATTGAAATTGCAGCACTCCTACTCAATATACACTGTATATTAAATAGGGCTGGGTGGTGTGGACAAAATCAAGCATCAATATTTTTGACCAAATGCCTCTATCAATATTGTAGGATGACTATTGATGCTTTCAGAAAATATAAAAACTGTGGGATTTTTGATAAATAATCATCAGTAATGTGAATTTAATGACCAAGTGGGTAAGGGTAATAATAGAACAGCAGGGACAGTCTGATAAGTCAAAGATATAGCCCAGACCTAGCTGAAACTATGAAAGTAAGACCTGTGTTTAAATGTGCAAAAATATAACCATCCTGCACATGATCTTATTTAAACCGACATCATCTCTTTGCTTATGGCTCAGCACGCACATTCTCTGGTAATTATGCATCAGACACACTCCAGGTTCATTACCATCACTTTCCTGCACACGCAACATTCAAGTGCCAGTCACAACCAATAGAGGAAAGCACAGACGCATCCAAATCCGACCAATCTAGCACCCTCTGCCCTGCCCTCCACCTCTCGCTCGCACCAATTAAGAGGGTGTGGTTAGCAGCCCTGAACCTGACACTTCCCTTCTCTCTGCTTTAATTATGTCTGAGTCCCTGAAGGCCGCAGAGAGGACAGGGTCCAATTAGTCGACAGAGACGGGAGAGGGCAATGGATGACGTCACGCACACACAGGCAGGCCAGAATCCATCAGAAGGAGCCAAAGGGACAGTTCAGCTGTTTGCGGTGAATGAAGAAGATCATCTAAATGAGGGAGAGGAGTGAAGGATGGGAGGGATCAGAGCTAATGAAAAAGAGATGACAGATATGAGACTAAATGCAGCTAAAATAAATAAAGATACTCAGCATCAGTTAGTATGTGCTCTAATCACTCTCAAGGAACCTCTCGTTTGATTCTCCCTTAATCTACCCCTGTTTTTATCACCACTCCATGTTTGATCTTTATTGCAGCCCCCCTCTTTCACTAACAAAGTCTCATTCCTTCCATCTATCTCTGCCTTTTTTTGTCTTTCAACCATCTTCCCCTGCAATATCCCTTAATCTCAGCTGTGCCCACGCATGTGAGTCTGTTATTGTTCTGGAACATGTCATATGTTTTTCAGCCTAAGTGAAATGTTAACGCTCTCAACACCCTGTAATTTTCCACTCACTGTTGTATGCCTGTAGTTGTAGGCCAGTAAAATAAAGACAGTCCCAGCTTGTGCTCTCAGTTTTTGATCTCTGGACCGCTGGCCTTCAAACAAAAGAGCAGATTGCATGTATTTGCATAGCTGTCTTTACCAAAATCAAAAGGGCTCTCAATCAAAAAGGGAGGTGTGTGTGTGTGTGTGTGTGTGTGTGTGTGTGTTGTGTTTATTTATCTGGTGCTACATGCTGGTACATTTTTATGAACCCACATCAGCAGACACACAGCCAGGGACACAAAAAAAGATCCTGATGTCTGCACAGAAAAACTGATTAAAGCCCTCAAATAAACTGTTTAAAAAATTTAAAAGTAAAAGTTTAAAAGTAAAAAGTTAAAGAAGTTAGTGGCTAACTCTTCTTTATATAGGTCCCTAATTTTATGGTAAATTGGTGGTAATTAGCTGGTAACCTCTTTGATTATAGGTGTGATTATAGGTGGCAATTAGCTAGTGACTTCTTTGAATTTCTATGAAATTAACCCCAGATTATCTTAAATCCAAATTTCCCCAAAATTTCTCAGATCAGTAGCGCTACCATTTAATTTCCAACTAGCTAGCCAACAATTTAGTTACATGCCTGTTACACAGAAATTACATATAAGGTAAGCAAGTTACAAGTCACCCCCTGCTGCCCTGACCTGAATATTAGATATTAATGATTTCTGGCCGTTAAGTGAACTGTATCACTAGTGAAGTTATGAGAACTTTTAATTAACTAATTCAATACTAACTTTCATCATGAATCTCAATGATTATTGTGAAAACAAGCAGGCAGGACTTTAAGTTTTCATCATACATGTTCTCTTCAAACAAAAAAAAAAAAAGAAGGGTCTCAGGAGAGTTTGAGTATCAAAAAATGCATGCTGGGAAGTCTGCTAAAATGCTGATCATGCTTGTTTAGAAACTTAATTCAATGAGTTCAATGAGTACATTCATGCAACTCACCATTTCCACTCAAAAGACCTCAGGTTAGAAGTTAGAAGAGCTCATGTATTCTGAAAGTAAATACTAGAAATGTTAAGTGTGACTAACTTGAATGAATAAAATTTCTATATTTATTTTCATTTAGTGAGAAAAGATAAGTTGATTGGAATTACAGCGTCTCTGGAGGCAGCACAGAGGAATGGATGAGAGATGGAGCTGCAGGGGCTCACACAGATGAGAAGGAGCTCTTCTCTGATCTAAGGAAAGACCTCCTCACAGGGGACAATGATACGGTTATCAGGTGTGAGGCAGAAATGTTGCCAGCAAAATCCTCTTTGTGCTGTAAAATCTGGACAATCCACCTGTCGTAGAAGAATCCACCTCTGTGAGGTGAAACCTAACCTCCTAACACAGACACACACATACACAAAACCACACACACTTTTCTTGTATCTCTCAAGGTTTCTCATGGGCCCATCTACAAAATGTTTGAACCCTAGAACTCCAATTTATCTACACTGCCACCAGTTCAAGGACGCTGAGACAAGTGGTTAATAAGGGTCACAGTTTTGTCTTAACCACAGACAAAAGAAAAACAAAGGATTTTTGTGTTTCATTTGCCGCAACACAGAGTGCAACCTTCTTGCTGAGTGTTGCAGAAGCTGGTGTGTGAGCCAGAAACAGTTAGCTCCCAGGCTTGGAAGAGCCTCTGTGACTTTATAATTAGTTCTCAAACCTGAAAAATGACCTGGAAGAAACGCAAAAAGCTACCAGAGGCAGATTGAGAGGGGAATACAATGAGCAGGAAGAGCCCTGTGGGTCTTGTGATGACCAGAATTATTGGATTTATACAGTTATTATAATGTGCATCATTAATTTGCTGCTAACTTATTCCAGCGCACAGGGAAAGGTCACAAGTACTACACAGCTTCCTCTGCTATCCTCAGAACATAAATCATTTTCTACTGCATGAGCGAAAGGTGTCTATATACGTAGGTTCAACAGCCCAAAATAACTGATGTCTCATCAGAAGTGCCTTTTGGTTTTCTGTAAAACTATTGAGTTTAGTGTGCAGAAAGATGTTGGCCATCAATCATGTGGCCTCAAAGAAAACAATCTGATCAATGAAAGGCATTTAGCTTGTTCTCTGCCTGGTAGCTTGGATTTTTGACTCTTCATGAAGGCAAATGTGAAATACAGGAGCAATAGTACTGCGGTCCAAATAGTAAGTTGGAGCCACAGACCTTTCAACCTTTATTTAATCTCAAGGAATCATTGAGGAAGTGGCCTCATTTACAGTAACATCAACTTGAAGCCTATTTTAGTCAAAAGACTATCACTTTATCCAAAAGCGATGTTTGAAAAACCTAGAAGGTATGAGAGAACAATAAAAAAGATTTTTAACCCAGTTCTCACTCTGCTTCTTATTTAGGTCTCCACCAGCGACCATCTTTGTTTGGATTAGGAAACAGAGTCACAACTTGGGAAACTAGTTACAAAACATTTCATCAGATGTTAGAGGAGTCTTTGAGGATTCAGGAAATACCTTCAGAACAGCAGGTGTTTGAAACAAACGCTTAACCTGTGACTCAAACGTAATGCTAATACATGAGAGGCACTACCTGGGAATCTTAATCGTGCTGCTACTCACCTTCCCTTGATTCCTTTTATAATGTTGGTTTGTAAAGCACAACCATCTTAAATTTGTGAAAATAATTAACTTTTCTCTTCTGCTGATCAGCAGACCTGTCCCGTTTATCCACACCGTCCTTGTTCCCGACTTCCTTTTCATCTCACAGAACTCAGCATCCTGTCCATCGTATTCGTTGCATACCAGAAATCCAGGCAGAGAGCTAATGGTTTACGACCATTGATCAATAACCTATCTTTATCTCAAATTAGGACAGGCCTAGCTTCAGCTCCAACACAAGGCCCGAGTTGTTCATTACTTGTAGCTTAGTTGTCACAGTGAATAATGGCCAACAGGACAGGAACACAAGCAGCGTTGTCAGGGTCCCGACTCCAAATACTTTTCTTTTGTGGGAGAAACTGGACAGAAGCACAAGTTCTGAAACTGACAGTGCCTTCACAGATATATTTTTTACGGCTGATATCTCATGAGAAAATCGTCAAAGCATTGCACTGGTGTTGCTATTAATATTGATGGTGGTTCTGAGAAACATACTGTGCCAGAGCCCATTTAATTTAATGAGAGGAAATTGCAAAAATAAGATCATCATGGGAGAAGAGAGGACTTTAAAGCTTTTGTCTCAGTTAAGAGGAGGACCCAGGAGCTTTTAATTATAACAGAAAAAATATAAACCACTTCTCTTAATAGCAGGAATCATTTATAGTGGAGGACAGGATTTTTATTTAGAAGGGTGAATTTTCAGGCAACTGCATTGCTGTGTGTGTATTACAAACATTAAAGTCTGACTTCATGTTTGATGCCTGATTCTGTAACTTTACACACAAAAAGGACCTGTTAGGACCTCGGACATGCACTGTTGCATGTTCTTCTTCTTGTTGTTATGCCTCCCTGCCAGTGACAGCCATGGACAAAAGAATTAGGATTATGCATTGTCCATCCGTACATCCCGTTTTTATGAATGCAATATGTCATGAACACATGGAGGGAATTTATTCAAATTTAGCATAAACGTCAACTTGAACTCAAGAATGAACTTATTAGATTTTGGTGGTCAAAAGTCTCATGACTGTTCCATTCTCTTCAAAATTGGTACAAACATCCATTTGGACTTAACACTATGATGCAAAAAACATGTTTTTGGCTATAACTCGGGAATTCATGTGCTAATTATGACACAATTTCACACAAATATAGGACAGGATAGAATAGAATGAAATGAGGTGATGACGTTTATATCCAAAAGGCCAAAGGTCAACGTCACTGTGACATCATAATGCTCAATTCTCTCAGTCCTCTGTCCTCCTCTGTAAAAATAGACCCTAAGTGAAGACAGCATGTTTCTCACTGGAAACTATTCACTTGAATCACACATATCAATATGATGATAACTTCCATTTTACCAGGAACACTTTTAACACTTCAAATCTTTTATTTGATTCCTTCAGAGTCCATATAATATATGAGTCTGTACAGACATGAATGTACATGGCAACTTGACTGGAGGCATACAACTGCAAGGTAGTAAATCTAGTTTTCAATTAGTGTGTAGGAGGCCATGTTTGCCAAGGAAACAAACCCAAAGTGGGCAGTGAGTGGAGATGCTAAGCTCATAAATGTTAATAAACACACAGATCAGACTCCAGTAGATGATAACAGCCCAATAATGGCAATTTTATGGCCATGTGCATCGTAGTGGAAGCTGTCAACAGAGCATCTGGCAAGTCTTGCAATTTTGCCTCTTCTAAAGTAGTTTGGTACAAGATGCTGGCCCAGAGGAGCACATAATGCTCTTCTTTGCACAACTGTAAACAACAAGCAAAAGAGGAATGGTGTTTATTTTTCATTTTAGGGAACATGTAATCATTCCCACCGACCATCAGCCTCGGGTCAAGAGCATTACACCAAATTAATCACACCTGTGATTAAACACCTGTGTTTAATCTGCACAAATACTGTATATACACAGCCACACACTCATATTATTTCCACAGGCTGTTAGGAAAAAGACAGATCCCACGCTGACCGCAGAATAAGGATGAATGGTTCCAGGTTCACTTTCATGCATAAAATCATCATTGTAGAGTACAAACACATTTGTTGTTGGCATCTGGAACAGTGAAGTCAGTCCCTGGCACCTTACAGATCACCCTTGCAAGACACGCAAATACTGGGACATGGCAAGCCATGACTGATCTGAGTCCAACAGGTGGTCTGCAATGTCTCTGTCAAGTCACGTCAATAGTTAATGAGTGTAAGATCCCTTAATCTGATGCAGTGACCACCTGAAAAGACAAATATACTGTATCACATGCTTTGATCCTGACTTGTGGGAATGTGGACAAACAAAAGTTGTGTTTGCATTCTGTATTCTTCACCTTAACTCACTGTGCGCATCCTTGAAGTCCAGCAAATATGCTGAATGCATTTCCTTTTGTGTCACCTGGGGACATGCACAAAACAGGGATCCACCAGCCCGGTCTTAAAGTTTGAGATTTGTGCCCCCATCCCTGACGGGTTTGGGTCAAGTCAGGTCTTATTTATAACAGATTTCACAGGCTCACATCGGGTTAAGGCTGTATTATTATTATTGTTATTAGTTATTAGTAGTAGTAGTGGTAGTAGTGGTAGTTATAGCAGTAGAAATTTCAAGCTTTAATCAGGTTTGGGCTGAAATATGCTAATGACAGTCAGGTACAATTCGGTTTCAGACAGAATTTTGACAGAATTGTTGGGCTCGACATTTCAGGCCCAATTAAAGCTCTAGCCAGTCTCAATCCCAACTCGTCAGTTACCAGTTTGTGTGTGAAAAACAAAACATTATTAAAAGCTATAAAAGTACGTAACATGCGTCATGTGACTTTTGTCTTGCAAGACGCTTCAGTGACATCACCTCACATACATAAAGTAATAATAGTTATTGTAACCTCAAACATGGTGTTATCCAAAAAGTGACCAAGTATTTTTTGTGCCTAAACTTAACCAAACAGTAGCTGTTTTGAGTGTTAATCACGTTACAAAAGGCTTTCTGGCTGCGTCTGATGCAGCTGCTAAAGGTACCTCATCTTTAAGTATCAGACGCCGAGGCGCGGTGACAAATCGTTGGAATGTAACAAGTCAGGATGAGAACGGATGGAAACTCCTCAGTTTACCTTTGAGGGGATATGCAAATGCGATGTGAGAAAATTCACTCTTTTCACTCTATTACAAACAATAACAATCATCATCAATATATCTGCATTCGGGAAGAAACCTTTTTAATCTGGTGTCTCTCTGAAGTGCTCATTTAAATCACCTGGGTAGTATGAGGAGGTCTTCATGCAATTTGATGCTGTCTGAACAAAATCAATCGGCCAGTGGACTGCGATGGTGGGTAATGTTTGTTGGCACATCAAAAATAAACTCAATATTATCTTTTTGGTAGAATGATTTGCAGCCCTTTTATTCATTGCACTCTCTCACTCCATGCTTGTTATTGCACAAGTCTCTCCAATAACACATTATCTATCTGCTGTAGCGTTCCTCGCTGTGTTGCAGTCTGTTTTTGTTCTCATACACAGCAACATATAAAGTCTGTATACATGGCAGATCTTTATACTTGTGTTGACAGCAGTTCATATTTTCACAGTAGTTGGCATAGCCTTTATCCTGTGTGACGTCTGATTCAGAAGGATACTGGCACAGCCGTGGCATCTGAATTGTCCCATTAAAACCCTGACGCACAAAGTGCTCTCTCAAAGTGCAGTGGTTAAAAAGCATATTATCCTTGGACACACCTGTTCACAGCACCTCCTGTGTAGAAAAGGAGACGAGAACAATACGACGCCATATGGCAAAGATAACCCTCTGAAAACCACAGTTGTCCACGCTGAATTGGCACTTACAAAGGCACTTCTCTAAAGGCAGTGCAGGATGAAAGGAGCCCACACAAAACAACATCAGCACAATCCATTCATCACAGCCAAAATACCAATTTTCTTACATATGCCACTGAGATTTTTTATTCCTTCTCATGTACGAGCATGCCTAACAAGCCTGAAGTAACAAATGCGTAATCATTATTAATGGCACAGGAAATAGGAAAGGAAAATCCCAGAATGGTCGTGTGCCTCTGTAATCTGTCTCTGCCTATAGAGAGCATGTTTAGATTTAAGCTCTAACGTGAAAGCGGGGGCAAATACGTGCTGAAGCTCCAGTGAGAATACTGTAACAGTCTTTCCAAGAGCATATATTCCATTAAACATGAAAATTAACCATGAGAGGAGGATATAACTTTCTTCTTGAAATGTAAAGATATTGCATTAACTCCGCTTTGAAAATGAAACGCTTCTGAAGTGCAGGATATGCAAATGAGCAGCATGTATGTTCTTAGCTTTTAGTTCTCTAGTTTAAAGCTGCAGAGCATGCCAGCAGTTGATTTGCCTTTTGAGTTTTACAGCAAACATACATATATATGTACTATATATATTCATTTATATTTTATACTATTCTATTCTAAAAAAGTATCTGTATACAGTATCTATGCGTGTGTAGCATGAAGGAACAACAGCTTTCATTTCATTGTCCAACCCTGTGTGACAAATAAATTACTTTGGTAAAATCTTGCATTCTTTACAAAGACTGTGATTTGTACCTTCAATTACTATGGTCATGGTAAAGTGCACATCTTATATTCTTTCTGGTTGGTATGCACATATTATATTTACTACCACTACCTCACTGCACATTTGTCTAACGCATACAGAATGTATCTTTTATACTTAACATTTCTCATTTTATTGTAGTGTGTTTTTTAAATATCATTCTTGTACATTTTTATATTTTATATAGTGTGTTTTTGTATGTTTTATTGTGTACTCTATAGCTATTGATCTTATAATATATAATATGTAGGCCAGGAAATTTTCTTATACTTTGTATTGAGTTATTTTAAATCATTTAATTATTTGTTAAGTGCATTTTTTTTATTTCACTCTTCTGGTGTCTACATGTACATTTATGGTCCCTGTGCTGTGCCTGATAACTTGCTACTGTAAAAATGTCCTAGTTTGGGATAAATAACATGCATCCTTCCTTCCATCTACTACACTGTTTTGTAGACCTTAAAATATTCTGTCTCTTTAACTCTTTCATGCAATCAGCAAACCGATCAATCACAGATGAGTCCTGACCATTAAGTGCACAGGCCAGAAACGTGCTTCAAACACCGACCAGGTGACCCCCCTCCATGACCACTGATTTATCAGTGAGAGTCAACATACGCACACTGTAATGGAGAAGGGAGATTCAACACCACGACACATCTGAGTCCATTCATCTTTGCCTGGTTGCACAGCAGGAAAACAGCAGCCCAGCGAGGCGCAGCGCAACCAACTCTGCACCGGCTCCCCAGCATTGGATTAATCATACTAAACTTTACCAGAACTAATCCATACTTCACAAGCAAGACTCTGGTTCCTTTCCTCTCTTGTAGCCGTGCCTCAGCCTGCATTCTTATCTGTGTGATGAAGTACCTCATCCTTTTCACTTGGAAGCAAGAAGGAGCTTGTTGTTTACTTCCTACCGAGAGCAGAGGATTGTTATGGGTAGTGGAAAAGCATGTGAGGAGAAAATATTCATGTCTGATTGTCTTCTCTCCTAAACAAATTGTTTTACATGAGGAGCAGAAGTTTTAAAAATATTCAGACCAGGTACAGAGTGAATATTAAAGGCAGTGGTGGGAGAAGTTCACAGATTTGTTACTTAAAAGAACAGTTCACCCCAAAATCCCCTGGCATGTAGTTTATTTGTCTAGATTTTGTTAGTGGGAGTTGCAGAGTTTTTGAGATATTAGCTGTACAGATGTCTGCCTTCTCTCCAATATAATGGGATTAAATGGTACTTGACTTGTGGTGCTCAAAGAACCAAGGCAACATCTTTAGCAGAGACGTTCCAGTTTATTTCAGCAAGTCAGTGCCAAGACACATTCTGAATGTGTTACAACAGCACAGAGGAGTTCAGGTACTAGACTGACCTGCCTGGAGTCCAGACCTGTCTCCTATTGAAAATGTGTGACGCATTAAAATATGACAACAGAAACCCTGGACTGTTGAGCCCCTGAAGTCGTATGTCAAGCAAGAATGGGAAAGAATTTCACTTTCATAAATTTAATAATTAATGTCCTCAGTTTCCATTGAACTCTCTTGAATCAAAGTCGAAAAGTATTTGTAAATCATCACATTCTGTTTTTTTTTTGTTTGTTTTTTTTTTGTGTGTGTGTGTGTGTGTGTGTGTGTGTGTGTGTGTGTGTGTTTTACTTAGTGTTTCAACTTTTTTGAATCTGAGGTTGTATTTAAAGTATCAGTAAGTAAAACTAGTGGCTGCATAGTAAAATATACTCTGTGTCATATACACAGTATTATTATGAGAGTATGCCATTATTAGATTGCATCACTGTGTCAATGTGCAGCATAGCTCTGTTGTAGCTGGTTGAGATGGAGTTGGTTATATCTACTTTACACATGTACAACTAGGTACTTTAGTCCTGTGGTTCCCAACCTGTGTGTCAGACCTGTCCAAAGGCTGACAAGTGAGATGATTAATAGGAGAGGAAGGAAGAAAAAACAATGTTCTGCTATATGCATCTGTTTCCAGTTTTAGGCTTCTCTATAATCTTTTTCTTTTGAAATACAGGATGATTTGAACAGTTGTTTAAATGAAACCATGTGAGAAGTTTAGAGGGGAAATGTCTGAAATGATTGTTGGAACTGCTAACAAGCAGTGGTGGTTTCGGCCCCTTTGTGTAGTTCACAGCATAGTTTGAACTAAACAAAGGAACAGTCTGTATCTTATATCTAGCGGTGAGGTTGCATATTGCAACCAATTGAACACCCCTTGCCTCACCCTCTTCTTCCAAGTGTGTAGAAGAACCTACAGTGAAGAGCCTTGGTTTGATCATTCTGGGTTACTGTAGACACATTGCAATGCAACCTGGTGGACTTTGTGGAGGAGGATCCTCCATAGACATCAACAACTCATTGTAAGGCAACAAAAATACAAAGAAATCTAATTTTAAGGTAATTATAAACTGATGAAAACATTTATGAATATTATTTTACAGTCCTGCCATTTTCTGCAATTTTGTCTGCCATTATCCTCCCAAATCATATTCACTGGACTTTTTACCAAAATTAACCAAAACAAAAGGGGAAAAACACCACAGATCATCTGAATTGAACAAACAGTTTAGGTGTATGAAACCCAAAGCTGCTGTTGTTCTCTGTGGACACTCACATCATATCTAGGATCTAGATCATGATCACCTAATACTTGGCTGAGATAAGAAGGGGAAAGTAATTTCCAATCTATCTTTAGAGAAGGGTTGTTTGTGAGACCAGTTGGTCCTTTGTTTACAATTCCTCTCATTCACTGAGGCTGGAACTCTTGTTGGACTGCGGGACGATGGCACAGATTTGTTTAGTTAATGAGTCCCCGCTGACACATTTAAGACATGACAGGCACTGTCATGCTTTCATTCGCTCAAGGAACCAGCAACCCAGTGCCAGAAGCAGACGTCTGCTTGAGAGCTGGCAGAGGCTCCACGCTGCAAAGCAGATGCCCAGACATAACAAATGGATCCCATCAAAAACAAAATAACAAAGGCTGAAATGGTCTGAGGAATAAAATCAGGGTTTGACAACAACTCAAGCGATTCCAGTATTTAATGGGTAGAAGTCTTATTGTTTGTGACCAGAAAACCATTCCAAAGTAAAAAGTAACTCCTCATTTGCATGATAAGCAATACAGAAAGGAAGAACAGAGTCCCACAAGAAATATGTAAAGTGTTAGCTAACTTGGCAACAATAATTTATCTCAAATTTAAACACATTTCAATGAAGGTTAGGGAGCTTCATAAAAATACTTGCCTTATGCCTTGGTGCACCCTTTGGAGAGAGTGCAAGTGAACATGTCATGTTCATCTGTAATTAATTTGCTTTGCAAAACAACTCACGCTTGACAAAATGATTTCACTTGTCACTACTTATTGAATATGACATTCATTATGAACATTTCTTTTTCTGAAAAGAAAAGCAGCACTAACCCAAAGCAAGTATTCTTTGTGCAACATTTTTAAAAAATATTCCTGCAAAGCAGACCGGTAAGCATTTTTGATCACTGGTAAGAAGACAGAAATTGTTCAAAAGTGAAAGTTTTTTCACAAACTATTTCAAGACGTTGATTGAAAATTGACTTTGAGGGCATTTTCCCCCAGCGTTTGCAATAGGGGAATTTCTTTATCTACCACAATAATAGCCTCTCATCACTTTGGAGCCTCACCAAAAAATTGCATCCAAATTTCTAAGTTGAAAGCCAGGAAAAAAACTTGCCTTGCACAGGACTGAAAGCCCCAGTCTCTCAAGTGATGTGCTGTGCTATGTTTAACCCATTCACCTCCCACGTTGCTTGTTGCATATAGGGACTTTGTCTCTGTTTATGCTACACCTGACTTCCTACAGCCAGAATGGTGTGCAATTTCTTATTTTACATCAATGTACAGAACTTCTGCCATCACAATTTCCTGGATGTTTCCTGTTAGCAGCACGCAGCACACATTTATGACACTTCACATTAAACATTAAACATATTCGTCTTCATGTAGACCACAATTTTGCCAAAATACCTTTGTACCTTTGTATCAGTACTGCCTCTTTTTCAACCTAAAACTAGTCTCACATAGCCAGACCTCTCTCAACAGTGCTCAGCGCTGGAGAGTGGTCTGGCTCCACGCATACACGTTCTGCCAGAGGGGAAAAACACCCTGCCTTGTTTGCATTTCTTTAAACCATTCACAAACGTCTTGGGCAACGTTAAGCCTGGGATGCAGCAATGGTGATTCTGCAAAACAGTGTCAACCAGGAACTTGTTTTGGTGGAATACTTGCCCGTCGGGAGGCAAGTTCTGACATTAAAATGACTTCATCACTGCAAAAGCAAAGCTAACAGCTGTGAGCTTGTTCACATTCGTACCATTAGTGTCCCAGGCGCTTATTTGCCATTTTCAGCATGTAGAATGTGGCTCGGAGGCTGTTCTTAAATCGTGGGGACTTTGAAAATGTAGATGGCAGACACTGAAATGCCGCTTGAAACAAGCAACTAATGGCAGACTTATACCCACAGCGTGTACTCAGTGAGTCACACTAGCCTAAAACTGAATGTATTATCAAAATGATTAAGCAAATTTGTGTTTTGTAGAACAATGCAGCATTTTAGCTGGTTGGAAAAGGGGTAAGAAGAGGTCTCATATACATCTGCAGACTCAGGCTGTCTGAGGGGCAGGTGCAAAAAAAAAAAAAGCACAACACCAGCTGTTTGTATTGAGGCACAAGCATGCAAAATTTGTGATGCACTTTTTCATGTCTTGTCTACTGGAAAAGCACCCTAGAGGACACTTTATCACATTGTCTTGGGTATTTGGCCACTCTAGAGGGCATTTATCATGTTTTTTTCTATCATAGGGGCATTCAAGAGGGCAAGGGGGCAATATGACTTACAGCGCTTGCTTTCATCTTTCATCTCTATTCATGTATTCTCACACTACGTCACTTGTTCTGCACTAATATACCAAAGCAAATTCCTTGTATGTGAAAGTCTACATGGTAATAAATCACAATTCTGATTCTGATTAAAAAATGACACTGATGTTGAATATGCAATCACAATAATCAGATTGCTTCTGCTAATTTGTCAAGTTAATATTTTGTGCAACAGAAACAGCTGACAGTCTTTTCTTTTTGGCTGCAGGACTCAGCGTCCTCAACCAAATAGCTCCCCTGAAGTCAGACTTGGAAAAGCTTCCCTCCTGTTATTTATGAGAGTGCTGGGAGCCAGTGCACCTTGTTTAACAGCCTATAGCCACATGTTCTCTTTGCATCTATTTCCAGTCAGTAAGATGGGGAAATCATTCCAAGCCTTTTCTCATTTTCACATGCGAGCATAAACATACATCACACAGTATTTCAGAAAGGATCCAATTTGGCAGCACCTGCCTGAATTTCTCTCACAAAAAAAGAAGAGGAAATAAATAAACATCACCAACTTAAAAGGAAAAGGAAACTGGTGAAAAAGTTTAAATCATTCCTGACAACAGCGGTGAAGTAACAAGGAAGAAGAAGAGAGAGGAGAATAAAAAGGGAAATTGAAAATGAAGCAGTGCTTGACAGCTTTAGTTCCAGAAGAATCTGTGGTGCAGAGTTGCAGTTTGATTGCTCAGAAACAATATAGCATTGACTCTTAATCTTTCGTGTTCAGCTCAGGTGATTCCTTGCCAACATAATTTGCACAGGAGTGAAGGACCTTGCTGTTGTGACATCAGTGTCAAGAGACACATTCATGGTGTAGTGTTCCTGTAACCAGTTCTGGATGTGTTCTTTCCTACCCAAATACTGCCATTAGCTTGACAAGCAATTAGCCTTCTCTGTCACTGGCTGTTCTTGACAATGAATCATTGCCTGTTTTCATTAAGCGCAGACACCTATTTCCCACCTAACTAGAGGTGCAAGCCAACATATTGTTGCAGGAAGGTGCGTCAGGCGTTGCTGCCATTACTTTGATAAATTGTCATTACCAAGTGAGTGATTGTTTGCACAGGTTTCACCACAATAGATGCTACTTTGGGCAGTGGATAGCAGAGAGCTGTGAGCAGGTGGCTGTTGATACTGAATCACGCTAACTGCTCACACCTGTGCCTGCCAATTGTGCCAGAGACTCTGGCACTGACAATACACTGTTCAGGACCAAAAGAGTGACAATACCAAGAAGGAGTGATGAGAAAAGAAGGCAAAATAATGCTTAAAAATAGCCATGAGTATGCAGCTTGCATTTCTGGTTGCAGTTTGTTGTGATTTATTTACCGTATTACTGCAAATTAAGATATCACTTTACATTAAGTCATTTCCAGCACAGTAAAAATGGAATTGAATTGCAAAACAAGCTTTTCAGAGGATCAATAAGTGTTAGAAATTTCAGTGGGACTCGCTCTGCATCAAAGAGCAGGGCTTCTTTCAAACCTAACCACATGCCACTTATTTTTTAACAAGCATGCAGAGTGAAATCCACCATTGAAAAGGCAGAGGATTCTCTACCAATTGTGCTGAAATCACTTTTACCAGTTTGCACTCTAAACCTCCTTGTGTAGATTTCAACACATTCATATCTGTTTATTCAGAGTTGTCAAAAGATATTTTAGGAAAAGCAGAAAATCACTAAAGGCAGGTAAGCACTAAACATATGAAATATAAAAGAGCACAAGTATTGGCTGTCAATGACAACTACAACAGGAGTTCTTGCTGCCAGCCTGACAAATATGTCGCCCTAATCTTCAAACTTTGATGCTGCAGTTACCCCACTCGCTCTGTTTTGCATGTGCAGTGTCCACTGCTGAGTTTTAAAATCCTCACCGATTTTGAAATCTGGTTGCACCACACATATAATGCCATACTGCACATTACAGGATAATATTGAGATTATTGTGCCAGAGAGAAGAGCACAGCATCACATGATTTCATGGGGAATGTGATTTCGCATTATCTTACGCAGCGGAGCAACTTGCTGTAGAAATGTTAATCCTTGGCAGTGACAAAATAGAGACATAAGGAAAAAATGAGTCTGGATGAGAAAATGGTCAACACAGCAGGTCTATTCTTCAGTGAGAACTGGAGGTGAGACTTTAATAACTGTTAACAGTAGAATGCAAGCTAACGTTAGCCACAGAAGCTACAAAAGTTTACTGCCTGGCAACACCTCTATTTCACTTCTGTACCAGTGTAACGAAACAAAATGAAACTCTCACATTCAGCCCTGACAAAACATAGCTAAACATTTACTTAATCGGAGACGATGGTGCACTGAACGCCCTATTAAACACTGAACTGCACGGCCTCTTTAATACTGCGGTGTTTGTCTCCACGCTGCTGGTGATTGGGCAATACCTCTGCCACCCTCACTTTGACATCACTTTTTAACCTAACGCTAGGCACGCCATCCAGAAATCACACTACGGGGATACCTGCATCATCAAGCAAAGGGGCACTGACCAATCTGACTTATTAGACATGTATGGAGTGAGAAGTTGCTGTACTTATCCTGCATTCACATGGTGTTGGAATAATTAGAAAAAACAGCTCCCTGCTGAGAAAAACCACATGAACGCCTCCTCAAGCAGGAACAAGAGCTGAGAAAATCAGCTTAAATTTAACATGACTCAACAAGTCAAATTGGCATCATACACGCAAAAACATGGCAAATGAAAGTAAATGTCTGGCTGACATCTGTCTATTAATTTGTGTAGTTTGGTATTAGGTTGTAACCAATAATTGCTGTCCATGTAGAGTAACCTAGTTTAGTTCTAGAAGTTATTTATAATCACTGACCCTGATAATAGGTCAGTTAAAGCAATGTTTTACTGATTTAAAAACAAGTACAGGTGCAGCAACAAGTCTGGGACAAAAATCAGTTTGTATCAAAAAGCTTCAAACTGTTCCAGCAGACTTACCTAGTCTCAGACAACACATCACCCAGACGCCTAGACAAGAACAACACCCTGTAGCATCTGTGTTCTTTCCACATTATGACTTAAAGGCTCATGAACAGACCAAAGTCGGAAGAACGACTTCCCAACTTGGGAAATGGGACCTTCAGAGGAGTATGTGAATGCAGCATTAAAGTAGAGACATACAGTAAGACAGCTCAGTGAGGTGACAGGGAAGTGAGGTTTGGTTTTCAGCAAATAGTGTCTCTTTCAGCTCTCCTGAGATTTTCAGACAAAACTGTAGTTTTTCTACAGTCAAGGCTCAAAACCAAGTCTAGGACACACAGGAGGATTGATCTGTCCCCAAAACTGAAGAAGAAAACCCAAAACGGAGGCTTGCAAGGAATATATGCTCACTGAAGGCTACTCTATGGGTCGAAAGATTTAACTGTCTCATTTAAAAAAAATTTAACTAGAAGAGGTCACTCAGTAGGGTGCAGGTCCTGGCGGCCAGTCAAGAAGTGAGTTTTCAACGGTAGGATTAGTCCACATGTACACAGGTATTTTCTAAAATGGTGGTTTAAAACTGAAACAATCTTGGTGCAGATGAGAGTTTTGGCACCATTTTTCATATTAACATGCCTGAAAATGCTAATTACATGAAAACAAGAAGTCGACTGTAATGATGAGGCAGGAAAACTGGACTGCTGTTCACAGTATCCTCTGAGATAATTCTATTTTTTAATAAAATATTTCCAACAGTATTTGTTTATCATCTTCCTTTTTCATCACTGTACTTTCAATGTTTTTGTGTCTTCTAAATCTGAATTTTATAACTTTCATTCTATCAGTGTACAGACTCAAATACTTCACAGTATCAGAACAAATAAGTTCATGCTTTAGCCACATACTCATGTACTCTTTTAGTTGGGTTATTCTTTACTACTCTTTACAGCAGAACTTCTTTCTTTCTTCTTTCTTTATCACAAGGCCTATTTCATTATTATGGAGACAATTTGCAATACATTTGTATCTGCATTGCTAAATGTTAACAGAAAGACAGCAACTGGTGAGCTCACTACTCAATAACACATGCAGAATAAGCACACTAACAGCAAACTGACCAGAGCTGCCGGCATAATTTGATGCATCAGAACAAATCCATTATTGACTACAATGTCCATGAAACAGAACTTGTAGTCATGCAACACTTGCACAGTCAAAGAAAGTTTACCCTCTGTGTTGATGTAGATGGGGTTGTTTTACTACAATGTACAGATAATTTTAGTGACCAAAAAGTTTTTAGTTTTTAGCATTAGTTTTTAGAGACCAAAACTCTGTATTGACCTGGAGCTTTGAAGGATTCTAATAAGGTATTAAGTGTATTTTTTGGCAAATGTAAGTTACCGTTATACATTTCTGATTCCAGTGAATAATTTCCAGTGGGAAACATGCTGTCTTTACTTAGAGACAATTTGTTACTGAGATGGACAGAGGACTGAGTGCTGAACATTATGATCACAGTGAAGTTGACCTCATTTTATCCTTTTAGATATTTGTGTGTAATTTTGTCAAATTAGCCTATGGAGTTAGGGCCAAAAATGTGTTTAGTGACATCACCAAGACATTTGACCACCAAAATCTAATCAGTTCATCATTGAGTCCAAGTGGTCATTTGTGCCAAGTTTCTTGAGATATCACATTCACAAGAATGGGATGACTCAAAAACATAAGGCCTGTGGCCATCGCTGTCACCGGCATGGAGCCATTAAAACTTTTTCCAAGTTTTTCCAAAATTCTGAATCACAGAGGTCTTTCAGCATATGGTCATGAATATGCACAAAAAAAAAAGGCTGATCGGTCTAGTAATATTTTAGATTAACTGCAGACAAACTGCAGGTCCATTGATCATACTGCATGCATGTCACATGATCCCTGCCAGGCACAAGCCTGGAGGGGACAATCAGACCTATTCCGGGATATTTCTTGGGGACCTTTTGAGGTCCAATTGACTTGCAAAGTCATCTTAACCAACTCAATATTTATGAGCTAAATCAAATGCATTTTTATTTCAAGTTGCCAATAGCCAAGCTTTGAGCCATACCTTCCATATTAGCTTCAACCACCATGAATACAAAATGACCCCATGCCCCTCTTCTTTTTCATATATTCAATTTAAATGTTAAGTGAAAAACAAGTTAGGTTAGATATATCATATTTTATATCCTTCAGAAGAAAAGGTTAATCCTGATTCAGAAGAAACTCACTGACACCAACAGTGTATATGTTACCTCAACAGGGGTGGATCTTGGAGTTGAGGATATCTGGGGCTAAGCACAGAGACTCTGACCAGTTGCTTCAGTACACACCATAATTTTTCTTGCCTCAACTGAAATCCTTAAACATACCGGCAATCTTAAATAGCCGGTGGCATGGTCAAACACATCTTGAGATTGAAAAGTATCAGCCAGAGGCGTCTCCAAGGTCTGTCATTCCTGTTTTGACTAGCATCAGGAAAAACAATGTGTATTCAAAACGCACAGCTATGTTACCTAATCTGATTCCAGTTATGCGTCAGCCACAGACTGTGTCAGATAACAGCATTAGTACACTAAACTTTGCTTTATTAAATATCAGGTCTCTGGCTGGCAAGTCACTATTAATTAATGATTTTATTATCAACAAAAACCTTGATTTTATGTTTTTAACTGAAACTTGGTTAAATGAAAACAATAGCGCAGCAGTTCTTATTGAAACAGCCCCCCCAAACTTCCATTTTATCAGCTCAGTTAGACAACTTAGGAAAGGAGGTGGAGTAGCCACTTTATTCAAGGATGTTTACCAGTGCAAACAGTTATTATATGGGAAGTTTGAGTCTTTTGAATATGTAGCACTGCAGTTGAGATCCTCCTGTCGAGCAGTATTAGTAACCATTTACAGGCCACCAAAATATAGTGCACACTTTGTTGATGACTTTTCTAGACTCTTGTCTGTTGTGTGTATTGATTTCAACTGTGTTGTTATAGTGGGTGATTTTAATATTCATATTGATAATCCCAAAGATGGCAGTGCAAAAGAACTTTTCTACATCCTGGACAACTTTGGACTTTCCCAGCATGTAACAGATCCAACACACAATAAGGGACATATTTTAGATCTAATTATTTCCAAAGGGCTCAACATTTCTGAGGTTGTGGTGACTGATGTTGCCTTTTCTGATCATTACTGTGTTTTCTTTAAAATGGCCATCTCCGCTAACACCAGTAAAACTACAACAGAGGTGATCAGAAAACGCTATATCAACGAAAACACCTGTACACTATTCACCCAGGATTTTACGCCTACACCAGCTCTGCCCTCAGTCTCTGTCGATGATCTGGTTCATAGTTTTAGCTCTAAAGCTATGAATATTATGGACACTGTTGCTCCTATGAAGGTCAAAGTTGTCTCTGGTAAGAAAAAAGCACCATGGAGGAATGCCACACTGATAAAAGCTCAAAAAAGAGAATGTAGAAAAGCAGAACGCAGGTGGCGAAAAAACAAACTCCAGGTTCATTATGACATCTATAAGGAAAGTCTGCGCATCTATAACTTGGAGCTAAAAAGGGCAAGGCAGTCCTTTTTCTCTGAGATTATCAACAAAAATAACAACAATGCACGGACCTTATTCACTGTTGTTGACAGACTGACAAACCCCTCAGCATCAGTCCCTCCTGAACTGCTGTCCACCAAGGGATGCAATGACTTTGCCTCTTTTCTTACAGACAAGATTTTAAAGATAAGACAGACAGTCAACACAGTGGCTATTTCACCTATTTCACCTGTGCCTCATAACACTGCTCCAGGTAATTTAGCACTTTTTCACCCCTTAGATTATGCAACTTTGACGGACACAGTCAGAAATCTTAGGTCCACTACCTGCTGCCTCGACACTCTGCCTACAAGCTTTTTTAAGGATGTTTTTAACTGCATAGCATCAGATATACTTCAGATAGTAAACAGTTCTCTTCAGTCAGGCCTTTTTCCAACGGCCCTGAAGACCGCAGTCATTAAACCTCTTTTAAAAAAGCCTAACCTGGATGCCTCAGTAATAAACAATTACAGGCCCATATCAAACCTACCTTTTTTAGGAAAGATAATTGAAAAGGTTGTTTTTCAGCAACTTAATGCCTTCTTGGTGCAAAACAATTTCTTTAATGTCTATCAGTCTGGATTTCGAGCACATCACAGCACTGAGACTGCACTTGTAAAAGTTCTGAATGACATTCATCTGAGCAGTGATGCATCAAAGATTTCAGTTCTGGTATTACTGGATCTCAGTGCTGCATTCGACACAGTCGACCATAAGACTCTGCTCGACAGACTTGAAAAGTGGGTGGGACTTTCTGGTACTGTGCTAAATTGGTTTAAATCTTATTTACAAGACAGGGATTTCTTTGTGTCACTTGGCAATTATGAATCTGTGCGAACAAAAATGACATGTGGAGTTCCTCAAGGGTCCATTCTTGGGCCTCTTCTCTTCAACATTTATATGCTCCCTCTTGCTCAGATTATGGAATATCACAACATCTCCTACCATACTTATGCAGATGACACACAACTCTATATTACAGTGTCACCAGATGACTACAGTCCCCTACATCTGTTAAATAAGTGCATTGATGAAATCAATACATGGATGTGCCAGAATTTCCTACAACTAAACACAGACAAAACTGAGATAGTTGTTTTTGGCCCTAAAGAACAAAGATCAAAAGTCAGTGCTCACCTTGAATCCATGACGCTAAAACCTAAAAATCAAGCCAGAAATCTTGGTGTCATTCTGGACTCAGACCTAAATTTCACCAGTCACATAAAGACAATTACTAAATCAGCCTACTACCACCTTAAAAACATAGCAAGAATTAAAGGATTTCTGTCTGGGGAAGATACAGAAAAACTTGTTCATGCTTTCATTTTCAGCAGGCTGGACTATTGTAACGGTGTCTTCACAGGTCTGAGTAAAAAATCAATCAGACAACTGCAGCTCGTCCAGAACGCTGCTGCCAGAATCCTCACCAACACCAAGAGAGTCGAGCACATTACACCAATGCTTAAATCACTACACTGGCTTCCCGTGTGTCAAAGGATAGACTTTAAAATCTTGTTACTAGTTTACAAAGCACTAAATGGTCTCGGGCCTAAATATATCTCTGATTTGCTTATACGTTATGAAGCACCAAGACCCCTCAGATCATCTGGAACAGGTTTACTCAGTGTTCCCAGGATCAGAACCAAACAAGGTGAAGCAGCCTTTAGTTTCTGTGCTCCCCACCTGTGGAACAAACTTCCAGAACACCTGAGGTCAGCTGAAACTGTCGGTTTATTTAAATCAGGTCTTAAAACATTACTGTTTACTGCAGCCTACCAGTGAAGTGGATACGTTACATATTTTTAGGATAATCTGTAGCTATTGTTTTTATATTTGTCTGCTGTCGCTTTTGTTTTATGTTTGCTTCTCTCTTTATATGCATTTCTGTAATGTTTTAAACTATTTATTGTCCTGCTTTTAGCTTTTGTTTTTAATTATCTCAAATGCAATTTTAATGCTCTTTTATTGTTTCTAATTTAATGCATTTTCAAGTTCTGTAAAGCACCTTGAATTGCCTTGTGTATGAATGGTGCTATATAAATAAAATTGCCTTGCCTTGCCTTGCCTTAAGAACTTAAAGCAGACAAAAGGCACTCGAAAACACACATAAATTCACACCCTTTAATGATACAAATAGATGTCTTAACTTGCTCAAGATTCAATCAGCAGCTGGTTGGAGTCACTGATCAGATCACTGTCTTGTATGATCCAGAAGACTTTCCTCACATCTATTCTCTTACATGTGCTCCTGGCTGCACCTCTGCTCTCCTTTACTGCTCTGTTCTTGAAACACTTCTTTAGGACAGGCTATGTAGGTTATGTGCCCGTTGGCGGGGTATTACTGCTTCTCTGTTAGACTCCAGTACTGCATATTGATGCACCGGTGCAGTCAGAGAGAGACTGAAAGGAATTACTTGTACAAAGTGCCCCAAACATTTTCTCAAAAGCCCAGAATCTTTTACGTTTTGAAAATGCAAAACGCAAATGCAAGTAATTTCTCTCAGTCTCTCTCTGACTGCACTGTTGTGTCGTCTCTCTGCGTGTGTGTAAACGTGCAATGCTGGAGTCTGACAGAGAGGCAGTAATACGCTGCCACAGGGCATGTAGCCTATGTAGTCTGCCCTGAAGAAGAAGTGTTTCATTCTCACACACGCTTGTCATTGAGTACGGACATCCACAATTTTTTTGAAAAGCCAGTGGAACGGATAATCCACAGAAAGTGTTACATCAGCAGCCTTCAGTGAACCGCTGACAGATGATATTTCAGGTTTAATTTGTGAAATTCAAAGTTGGTCTGTTTACAATGATAGAAGAATGATAGAAAAAAGAATGACGGAGAAAATGAAGAAAATATAGGAGGTGAGAGGATGGAGGGTGATATTGATGAAGGGGCGGGGGTCAAGAAAATTAGATGAGTGTGAAAATGAGCCAGGACACAACACAAAACAGAAGAGGGAGCAGGACAAGAGGAGAGTGATGGTGAGGGGAGTGAGATAAGCAAAAGTTTAGAGAAGGAGAGAGGAGAAAAATGTATGATGAAGAACCAGGAGGAGTGGAGAATTGTTGAGAGGACAGAAATGGAAGTCTGTATTTACGAAATGGGGAAGAGAGAAGAAAGGGAGGAGTGAGAGAGAAAGGGAGGGAAAGAATGAAGGAGAAAAAAAGGAAATGAGATGCGGAAACTTGAAAAAACACCATATCATACAGCTCACTTTCAATAATATCATAACATGTGTGTCTTGTGAAACAGTCAATAATTCCCTCTGTGTTTTGTTACAGATGTGCAGTAGTTATACTTACAAAATAAAACAATGAATAAATTACAGATTTTTCTGGGTTTGAAAATCGTTGGATAATGTGACGACACAACTGAACAAAATATATAATATAGGTCAGGTGGTTTTTAAGATTGTTTTTTGGGTTTTTGCCTTTATTTGGATAGGAACAGCTGAAGATATGACAGGAAAGGAGGCAGAGAGAGGGGGAATGACCAGCGACCGCCGCAGAGGACCAACAGCCCCAGCACATGGGGCGAACGCTCTACCAACTGAGCTACAGGAGCACCACAGGTCAAGTGTTTTCAGACATTTAATATATGTACATATTATATTATTAAAAGGAGATGATTAGGCTAACACCAACAGACACACAGCCTGGTAGAAACTGACAAGATAAACATAAAGGCTACAAACGATCCATAAAATGACACTCCAGGCACAGGCTGTAAGACAGAAGACTGCTTGTTCTCCTGCTGTGGATAAATGTCTAGCCATCAAACATTACATTAGCTCCCACTTTAAACATCATTGTCTCTTTGTTGAAGCCTTTTTAGTCAGTTCCTCGCATGTTGGTATCAATTAACGAACAGATGAATGGGATGGCTTCTGTAAAATCTGAAGCTTTGTGATGCTATACCATGAGAATCTCAGTTGCATCACTGTGTGAAATCCTTCCCCTGCCTTACTACCCACAGAGAGCATACTTACATACCACAGTGCAATCCCTCGTGACATGTTGCAACGTTGTTTTCTGAAGCAGCAACAATTAAAAGAACCCTCTGGCCTGAGGGCAATCACACCATCTACCAGGGCTCCTGACCTCTGGTGCAAACTGCCTAATGAGATCCTGGACTCCCTTTTAGCCTTTTGCTCTGTAGTAATGCAGCATATTGGGTTGATAACTTTAAGACTGTGTGTGCTTTAATCATATATGTATATTAAACCACTGCTGTATCTTTTAATGAGAAACTGAATATAACTGACTGCTGTGCCCCAAAGACAGCATAGATTAGTAACCATAACCAGGCACTGCAGGCCTGTCAAGCTTTGCATTTCTCAACATGTTGAAATTATATGCATGGGGTTCTGCAAAAGACCTGTGGGCTACACAGCGTCTCATGAGTTTGGAGGGTAGTGTCTTTTTTTTTAATGTCATCTTTCACAAACATAAATCACGACAGCAGACTTGTGAGGAAAGGACTAAACTTGTTCTTTTTCTACTCTAGCTAACTAGCTTACTGTGTACAGTAACCAAACACCTCCTGCCTAATTGGTGTTAGATACCACTTTATTAACTCATGGCTTATTCCCAGGGGTTAAATTGGGATTTATTTGGTGAGGTTTGAGGTAGGGATTAATATTTTTCCTGAAAATTAGATATTTTCTTTTGTGGAAAAAAAAACACATTGCACTTGTTTTAAGGTAAAATTTCACTTACAGACAAAACGCGTTGGTCATAATTCAAACAACACTAGAAGTAACAAGGAGAAACACTGGCTCCAAACCTGACCTCTTTACGTAGCTGTTAACTTGGAGCTGGAGACGGACGTCTCAGCTGACTCAAGGAATTTAAACATTAGCATTATTACATTACATTAGTTAGCTCCACTTAAGAAATCTGCTGGTGAGAGTCAATTTTTCTCACAAAATTAAAAAAATCTATTTATTTCTATTTAAATTCTATCTATGTCTATGTGGTCATTAAAAAAATCTGTGATTTGGGTCAAAGGTTTGAAAATCTGAAAATTGCATTTGGTAAAGCATATAAATTGCTTCCCTATAATATAGTTTTTATAATTATCTTAAGACACACAGAGGATCTCACACTCAGATACTCTTTGCAGGTTAATGTCTAAACTCTGATCTGGCTAACATCATTTAGTCAGAACACTAATAGAGATGACCCACAGTCATTAATAACGGCTGAATTGTTTCACTATTTGTTCAATACTGTCGCCATGAGAATAAAAGATAAGGCTCTCTTTTGCCTTTAACATTCTCGTGTTTCTCCTCTCACCCCTGTACCCTGCTGCAGTTATTCCTCTCCACACCACCTTGGCAGTAGCTTCAAGCAAACCATAAATAATTCATTGTTTCAAACGGATCACAATGAATACCAATTCTCTCATATTGCCCAGCGCCATCATCAAGGCTGATTGCTCAACCTGAGGTCATTTACGTTATCGGTGGCAATATGTCTGCAATATTAAGCGGTCAGTTTAGACTCAGAGTTCTCCAGAAACCTACTGGAAACAGTGGTTTGAAAATAAGTGAGCAGCGTGTGTTGAAACAGCTGTGAAGTCTATCATAAGGAGTTACATGATCAATGTGTCATGTTGGAGCCAGATCATCCACCTGCCTGCTTACTGGCAGGCCAAACAAATTACTGTAGCATAGTCAGAAGTATTTGCTGATGGTTACATTTTTTTAAACCTGTAGACTCTGAGCCAGGAGTGAATTTGAGATCAGTGGCAAGATTGGCAACAACCACTGGAACAAGCACAAAAATAGACTTGGCGTTGTGTGAGGACAGCCACCTGCCCCGAGTCATGCGATCGTAATATTGACTTTAGTTACAGACTTTTGGTTTGATCACAAGCAAGAAGCATAAGTGTCTGGATACCATTTACATTGGCTGCTGGATTTGTGATGGGGACCCATCATGAGCACCTGTCCTCAACATCTGATAGTTCACCAGCTCAGCTCATTAATGCTGGCAAGCGCTGGCTTCAGTTTTTAGGAAATAAAACATTTTCAACAAGAAACAAACAACAAAAACTTCTTTCACAGTTTGCACCTTGAGCTCAGTCCATCCTCACAGAGACAATGGAAACAGCTATAGAGTGTTTTCACAGCAAGCTATCAATCTGGAGGTCGGCCATGTTGGTGGTGCCAACTACAAACAACACATGCAAACTCACCACTGGTCCTGATGGTTTGCTGCCTTCATAAGAGTGCGTCACATTGACAATGTTCACAAGAGTTCATAATGAACATCCTTCTCTTGGTATTCACAACCTCAGAGGAAATTGTCTGAACCGACGTCCCATGAGTCCCACTTGAAGGCAGCAATTGTTGCTCACAGTGGTCAATTTGGGTCAATCAAATATAAGCTTGTCAGAAACTAGTTTCTCTTTAATTGGTTGAAAGGGGACATTTTTATTGTTTACATGTTTATGACACATCAACATTTTAATCCGAAAAGATATTCTAGTAGACTATCAGACTAAAAAATCTTTGAAAATAGACATGTCATTTATGAGCTGATATTGTGTCTCTTTCACCATCGATAAAACATCTGGTTGAAGGTACCCATACCTTTTTTTGTGTTTGGGCTTAGTGAAAAGTTTTAGATAGGAAATAGAAGCCAGAGTTGTTGAGTTTTCATTCCAAGATGATGGATTTTCACAGATCCTCACCACCTACTAATCTGGCTTCTCCCTGAGTTTTAGCAGCTTCCTTGTATTCATGAACCTTTCCATGATTTAGACATCCTGAAGTCGGCTTAAATTGAATAATCATGTTATCCAGTCCGTTGTTTACATCCCAGTAACAACAAAAATGGTCATTCATCCAGGTTACTGACCAAATCGTGACGTTGTCTTGTTCTTGTTCTTTTCTGCCATCAGTCTTATGGTGGTTAACAAATGGCTTTAGGTGCATAACTGACTAGCAGAATAGCACAGTGACACTCAAACCTGAATTAGTCACTTTTTTGGCCACCTGGGGGCAGTGCAACAGCCTGTGAACACAAAATATTACCACCTCACAAAGTTGATGTGGCAAATGTGTTTGCAACAGTTGTCCATATACATATCAAGCTGAGATAAAGCAATGTTTGTATTTACAAAATGGAGTAGAAACGCTGCTGGGTCTTTGTGATGATCACAAATTAATTTGGATGCTTCAGGTGTGTTGTGCCTATTCCATCTTGTGAAGAGCTCATTGCATAGCTGAATATAGTCTCAATAAAGAAAATCTTGAAATGCATTCCTCCTTTCAAAGCAATACATATTTAAAATGACCAACACGTTGCGACCAACACAGGTCTTCACTGGGGTCATCACTGCAGCAGTGCATCACTGCTGACAATAACCTTGATGAAGACCTGTTTTGGCCTTTATTGATTTTATTTCAACCGTGCAATGAGCCCTTCACAAGATGTAATAAACAACATTAGAATTAATTATGGAGTCATGTTTCTGGTCAACAGAAGACTATAAGTCCAATATTCCTTTTCCTTTAAGCTCTGGTTTGGTCTCCACCAACTTCAAAAGCTTTTTTAGCAACTAAATGCACCACTATGTCCATAAGCTAGGTGCCAGCCAACCAGCAGAGACTCTTAGGATGTTACTGTTCCCACCTAAGAAATAACCCCCGGTACAGTTTTTTTTTTTTATAAAGTATGGAATACAGAAGATATATTGTGTTTAAGGACCAGTGTGTAGGATTTAGTGGTATCTAGCATTAAGCTTGCAGATCATAAACACCTCAAGGACTTAGGCCTGCTGTCAATAGAGCCTTGTAAATCCTATACACTGGACCTTTAATTGAGCTGTGAGAGGTAGATTTTGTTTTCATACTATGCTTAGCTTGCTGGCTGCTAGCTCCAGCTACATATTTAATGTACAAACATCAGAGTGTTATCGATCTTCTCATCTAACTCACAGGAAGAAAGCAAATAAGTGTATTTCCCAAAATGTCAAAATACTCCTTTCATACTTCCTTGCATACTCTTTTTCATTGTTTATCTAAACTCACCTTTTTCCTTCCCTGTAGTGCAGGATAAACAGCACATCTTTCTCTTGTAAAATGCTTTGATATTGCTGTATAAGACCTTTAGTCTTCAAATATTGTGATAATCTTTGCTTTATCATTCTCTCCGCAGTCATACCTACATGAGAGGTTAATGCAATTGACCTGTAATTTTCCATCTTAGGTGGATGTTTTCCTGGTGGTAAAAAAACCCCAAAGCTTGGAACAATATGATCTGTGCAGCAGAAATCCCTTTCAGTATACATTTGATCTTTTTGCATACAGTAAATTGGAGTGCAAGGTATTATGTGACACATGCAGAATGCTGTACATTTCCTTTGACACTTTCCATTCTGCTTACTGTCAAAAGACCGTATCATCTTCACTTTGTCAGCATCTCTGTGACCTCCCTTGATATTTGATTCTCAGATGACTCTTAATACACTGAATATCAGAACAACTGTAACTTGCTTATAATCTGTGGCATCAACCCTGTGCTACAAACCACACAGTGACATTTTAGTGAACCGAATCTACAGATGGGCGCCTCCATCCACAAATTCAAACCACATAAATGCTGACAATTGTTTGACTCTTAAAGCAAAGGCAACACTTTATATCACATTCTTTTTCAAATTTAATTGAAGACGGTGCCAAAGAAGAAAAGATGCATGACTTGGAATACGCAGAATGACATATACAGTCTTTTATTCACAAAGACTTTGAAGTTCCCCTCCAGTAACCTCACAATCAATTTGAAAAACCTCAAAAAGCCTGGAAGTAAATTGCCAGTTTACAAGACAAAGCATGAGTAATAACTGATTCCTGCCAACTGAAAGAAACCAAGCTGTATGTCGACTGCTGCACATCTGAAACTTATTTGACTGTGGCTGGTTCCTTTTTACTTCTTGAAATTTGATTGTGAAGACAATGGCACTAAAATATGCCTCCAAGTACAAAAGTATTGTAGCATTTCCTTTTTAATTTAATGTGTGTGATATATTGTTTTTGCTATTGATTTAATTTTGTTTTCATTGTTTCACCAGCAAAGTACTGTATTTTTTAGTTGCTTACTGTATTTTAGAATTACAGGGTATTACTACAAATCAGTATGCACGTCTTTCTTGTAAATTTACAACGTAATACTGCTCACAGTTTTGTCAGTAAGTTACTGTTTATTTACAGTTTGTATTAAAATACTAATAGTAATAATCTCAATAAAGGATATGAATGAAAAAATGACAAAAGTTTTATTAACTCATACATCAGTGTCATATTTCTGGATGAAGTAAATCAGCATTAATGGGCAATTTGATGTTCAAAAATGTACAAAGTGTGCCTGCATGGAATTCTGGGTTATTGCAGTTATGGGAAAGTGCAATACTGAAAAATAAACACAGAAAAGTTAGCTAGTTAAGTGACAAACACAGCAAGTAAGTGAGAAATGAGCAGTACAGTACAAACACAAAAGCCGGTATCAGCAGCGAATATTGAAAGACACAGCTAAGATGGAAAAAGCAAAGCTTCCAGTAACTTTCAGAACTCTCAGAAAGTTTCAGAGAGATGAAATTGGTGTCCACATGAATGTGAGCACAGTGATCCTATGATGTAAGTATTTATTATTTATTTGAATAATAATCAACCTACACACTTATAATGTTGTCAATATGAAGGCGTGCTGTCACTGGTTACACTGTATTTTCATCTGTGTTAAGGTGTGCTGTCATCTGTTAGTTTTCATGTGTGAAGGTGCGCTGTCAGCAATTACAGTTTAATCTTGTGCTTCAACACCAGATTTTGTCAAGCAGGTAAGTCTTTCAATGTTGCCCTTGCTAATATGACTCCTCTTCTACATCACGGCAGTCTATTTTACTTGTAATCATTTAATTTCAGCGTCAACTGTGCAGGACATTTTGCTGTTGCTGTTCATTTTAAAGCTGCAATCTATCAGTTCTTTTGTTCACTACTGACATTGCTTCATATTTGGTCTGATTGTGATGGGCATGGCCTGGACTCCAGGGTGGCCGTTTTATATTTTACTGTGGCATCATCCCCAGTGTGTTAAAACATGGGGAAATAGTCCTGAGCTCTCTCTTTTAGATACTTATCTTCATCAGTAACAAGAAGTGGACATATATATCGCAACTTTGAGATCTGTGATTATTTTGGGTGCTGTTTTCCAGTGAGAATGAAGAGTCAGCAGGGAGGATTGAATGGGTCACAACTTGTCCACGTATAAATTCAGCAGTTTTTCTCCTATAAGTTGCCAAAAACACAGCCTTCTGCCACATTACCATTGTTCATTCTTATAACATAGCTGTGTGCATTTAAGCCTGAGACATTGGGTTTTTACCTATTATTTTCTCACATTTTTTCACCTTTCAAAGACCTCAAATTCCTGTAAATTATGGTCTTCTCTTAAACTGCTGTAATCACATTTTCCCCCCCAGATTGCATTGCAGTTTGCAGTGTGACAACTCATGATATTATTACAGCACAATACAGGTTATATTTCACTGCAAATTTACATGAAAGATTTACAGTGTAGGACTGAAAACAGAAAATGCTAATTTCGTTGGATATTTCTATTCATTATTTCATAAAGTAACACTTCTATCACAGTCATTTTTATATGTGCAGAGAACTGCAGTCTCAACAAGGTGTGAATGGAAGCAAAGAAAGTAATTTGTCATGTCATTTTTCATATGGATAAACGTGAAGTCTGCACACAAGTATGACTTCACATTCCCAAAGCATTTTGTTTTTCCAGTCCTGCTTGTCTGTCGTAGCTACAGTATACCCAGACAAGATAATAACCTATATGCAACATGTTGACATGACAGACTACTCAGACATTACTCAATACCAGCAGGATACAATAACACAGATACTGCTCTCCCAAGTGCAATATGAATTTCTCCTTGCATCAGCAAAAAAAACTCACACACAGACAGGAAGAGACACACGAATACACACACACACACACCCTCAGGCAGTAGCTCTGTCAGCAAAAGGGACAACAGGTGTCCATGTCCCAGCAGTGCAGTGGTCCTGGAGCAGCTGGGCTCCATGCAGCAGGTCAAAAGGTCATGTGACTTTGACTTTCTGAAAAGAAAAAGACATAGTTTTAGCCTCTTAAAAATCCCACTGACACTCAGGGTTGGGAAGGTAAAAAATATATTCCAATACAATTACTAATTATCTGTTTTCCTTAATCTAAATATTACAATATTAAGTTCACATAAGTTGATTATTTTCTATTACCCTTAGACTAAGTCATGGGGAAACTGTTTAGCCTAATACAACAGGATTTTTTGTTCGTTGTTAGGTTAGTCTTTTGTCCAGATATTCCTTCCTTTATTATGTGCGAATGCACATTTACATTAATAATGATAATTATTCACACTTTGTTAAGTATGCTATTCATAGTTTACAATACAACTAAACTGCCATAGACCTATTCACACACACACACCACCAACATCACCACACAGTTCCAAAATATCTTGACAGGTTAAATAATGTTAGTACTTTGCCTGTGCAGCTAAAGTTAGCATTTGGTTGGTGTACCTAAAGTTAGCAATTGGTCTGTGTAGATAAAGTAAGCGGTTGATCTGTGTAACTAACAGTAGCTGCTGACCTGTGTAGCTAATGTTGGTGTTTGGTTGACCTAGCTAACATTAGTATCTGATCTGTGTAGCTAACATTAGCAGTTGATCTGTGTAGCTAACATTAGCAGTTGGTCTCATCTATAAAAAAAAAAAATCTTTAAAATACATGTTGAAGTAAAATAATTGTGAAATTTCCAAGCATTTTTTCAAGAGATAATGAACTGGCAAACATCAGATAAGCTGATTTCACTCAGACCAGAGTGGTTCTGTGAGACTTGTGAAGTGCTGTAATGTGTGCAGACTGCACATGGTACTATATTGTTTTTTATATTAAAATGTATTTTTACCTTGTGATCATGCTAATAATCCTCATTTTTACTGAATGTAACTATAATGTGATTAAGTCTTTTCATAACTGTAATGGAATAAAATTACCGTTTTTGTATCTTAATTCCGTCATCCCGTTACATGTAATCTGTTTCTCTCCAAGTCTGCTGACACCCTGATGGTTCAGTCACGACAGAAGTTCATCAAGATTAAAAATTAAACCTGCAGTACAGGACTGTTTCTGTACATATTTAAGAATATCCCTTACATTAAAGCGCTTGCCAAATGAGTTCACACAATGCTGATTAAACTGGGATCTTCGTCAGCACCTTCTTAGCACAGCAGAAGTCATATGTTGTAAATGTGTTAACATTTTTTCAGTGGTTTTAGACATTTTTCACACCCGTTAACAAAACAGTTGACACAGATCTAATAGAAATACCCCAAAACACTATTGGATTAACTCTGTTAAACAAAAGGAAAACATCTTTTCACAGCTCTTGGAATTGACTTGCATAATTATGAATCTCTAATGCGTCTGTGTGAAACTCCTTTGCATAACTCTTCAATCAGCAGTCAAACCTTATCCATTCGTAAAAGATGTCACCTCTGTGTTAGAGTATTTGCATACATGGATCAAAGAGGCCGAAGGCACATAAGGAGAGTACGAGGCTGTGAGGGGTAGAGGGACCCAAAGAATAGCAGTTGGCATTTAATCCTACCAAAAAGAATGACATGAAAGAACTGTATGCAGTACAATACCATAAAAAAAGTTTTAATTCTGAGTTTCTAAAAAGTTTAAATCCGATGAAATTCTCTTTTGTTCTTTAGTTAAGACCGAACGCAGTACAAAAGCTGTATGAAAATGAAGGTCCAAATTTTTCTAGCAAAGGTGTTGACTGTAGGTCTCACATGTAAACAACAGTTCATGAGCATGGAAATACCTGTATAAATGTAAAATAAAATTTGATTGTGCGGTCAGTTTTAGTTGACAAATGTGTGTAAACTTTCAGTGGTTAGTGGAACAGTGTTTTAATGACCTGAAACGAGCCTTAATATATGTTAATATATGTTTGTGTCTGGATATATCCACACATCATAGGTGCACTCTGGTAATTACATAAATAGCACTAAACCTCTGACATGAGTCATAGTTATTTTACAGCACAAATGCTCACTTACATCAGTGTGGGGTTTACGGTAATCACCACATAACATCAGCTATTACACAAACTTTATTTAATGATTTTGATGATGACATAGGAGGCACTGGATCCGATCAAATAACTGCTGTTGCTAATCCAGGCCAGGACAGGATCCTGCACAAATTAAGGTCTGAATGTAAGTACACAACCTAACAAAACCTAAAAAATAAGTATTGCATTTTGGACATGTTCATGTAGAAACGTTAGATATTATAGCTTTAAATTATTTCTCTACAAGTGAATTGGAAGTCTAAGTTCATTTTAATATGGAGCTCAACCCAAACTCTATCTGCTGCATGTATTTTGAGCATTTCTTTAAAAGTGTGTCTCTGTAGAGCCCCCAAACTTTATGGAAGTCCTGTACTAATTTGCTCAAACACTTCTTTTCAAACACCTGTGCGGACTAATCTCTCCCAGTCCAACATCTGGCAAATCAAAACTAGCTTACACATTTAAATACTTGTAGAAGTCTGATATTTTTTTTTTAACACATTACAAACTGGTGAAAAATGCGGCTTATTTTTGTGCTATTATCACACATTACAATGTGATAATTGCACAAATTCTGAAGATTTTTTTCTGAGTTGGTGCACATTTATCCAAGGTCTGCTGCAGTCTGTTTCCATAGTGTGAGCTCAGAAATCTAATTTGGACTGAGAGGTCCTGACACTGAATGACCTGAACTCATGATGAGGACCGGCCCAATGTTTCCTCACCCACTGGTTGTGAAGCCGAGCCGGCTGCTCATCTCACTCTGGCCCAGTCGACTGATGGATTTCCAAACTCTGCATCAGCCAAAGCTATTAAGTGGTCTGCTGGAGCGAAATGGCTTTACCGTTGCTGAGGTGCTGCAGTTGGCTCAGTAATTCCTGCATGCTATTGTCTCAGACCTCTGTGACTAAGTTAATTTCTTGCCAGACAAGCACAAACAAGTATGTGCTGACACACACAACAAATAACAAGCAAGAAATACAGTGAATCCCATTCCTAACAACATCTTTTGTTCCTCCTCATTATCGGCACAGAATTCAGACGGAAGAGGTGACCCAAACCGAATGAATTCCCCTCAGAGAAGCTTTTTCTCTCCAGCTGCACGTCTTACGCTGTAAAAGCTGCTTTTATTATGAATCTGCTACAGGCCTCATCCATCATGTCTTGGAAATCTCTGAGCTCATGATGTTTTTTTTTTGTTGATTTTTGATTACTGTATTCCATTTCCACTTCGAGATGATAGCAGTAAATAAGATTTGATGATTCAGTGGCGTCGTGCCACTGACTTAATATCAAAGAGGCGTGGAAAATGTAACGCTCCTCTGATCCCCCTTCAGTACTTGCTCTACCTGCTTCTACATTATTCATGGTCATATTTAAGTCTTAGGAGATAAGCCTGTCTTTACATTCATGGTGACAGGCTGGAATGGCCCAGAGGAATTCAGGCCCTCTGTGATTTAAGTTCCTGACATGGTTGGCCAAACACAGAACTGGATTTCCCTGTACAGAACGCACTGAATGCAGTTATTTCCCATAAGACCTTGTACACACACACAAGGGACCGGCAGCAACAGTGATGAGACGAAAGAAAAGCCAGGAAAGAAAAGACAACTTTCTTTACGTCTTTAAAACCCTGCTTGTTCAAGAACGAGCCTTTCAAAGAAGGGCACAGGCTTAATCTCAGCCTTGGTAGGGACACAACAAGCGACCACCTACTCCACACCTTAGCCTGTCTTACAAAATAATTCGTTATTAGTCACATTTTCAGGGGGTTTATGGGCTGAAAATTATATTTTGATATATCTACCCATTTTATGTTCACTCCTGCTAACCTGGCTGCTGACAGAAGCTACTCTACACTAACTCTACAGCTGCAGTGTTCTCCCAAATTAATGCTGAATGTTCACCGAATGAGTTAATGTCTGTTTCATGACTTATAAGACATCATTTATAATCTTTTACAAGGAGTAGATGTTTATAGCATTAAACTGAGCAACATGTTAAAGGGGTTTGGCAGGCATAAAGCAGGCAGTCACTGAACTCCAACTCCATATTGTGTATTTTCAGAGCAGGGGGCTTTTGTTTTAAGGATAACAGGCTTACAATGGACAATTATAAACAGCTGATCAACTCGCAGTGTATGACATGCATGATATCCACAAAGTAGCTCACAATATGTCTTAGTATGGACAAATTATATTATGTTTGCAGTGCAATAGAGGAAAAAGAGTAATGGTCCATTCCGTTTAACTGGAAAGTGGGAATGTCTGAGTTCCCAGTTGAAAAATTCAACTGGAACACCCCCACGCCCCTTAAATCATCCTGATAACTTAGTGTTGTTAGCACACTGATCAGTTTTTGCCTCCTAATTTGCATGGGACAGGAGCCTTCAAACTCCCTCCCTTCAGCCTGTCAAATGCCAACATAGTTTCCAAACAAACCTATGCTCTTTTAAAATGAAAACAACATTGTGTGTGGCAAAGCAAACTATTAAATAAAAGTATTTTTACGGACACACTATACTACATTGCAGCATTCACTATAAACATGGTGCTGAAACGAAGGCACAGAGAGTGAACACAACAAACAGTAAAGTTGCTGCTATAAGTCTAAAACTCCACAGGGAACTTTTAATGAGGAACCTGTCACATTTGAAATCCATGAGAAAACCCAAAACACTCAAGTAATTGAACACATCCATTCAACTTCTTTGGGTGGTAAATAAGCAAGGGCTGTTATCTTCATCCACAGAATACAAAAAATGTCTGTGTTCAGAAATGTGATCAATATCACCAGATTTTTCTTCCTCAGTATTAAATAAATAACACATTTAGCAACTATAAATACATTTAGCAGGCATTGTATGAAGGTGTGAAGAGGACTGTCCGAGTTGTTGGTCACGTACTGTCTCTGGTCTGTCCCATCCATTGTAGTGAGTGGGGTCTAACTGCAGCGCTGTCTCTGTCTGGGGGCCTTATCTGGCGGTGGAGCACCAGGCTCTGTGCTGCTGTCTCTATTGGCATGGTGATAGAGGGAAGGCCTGCCTTCCCAGATAAACCCTTCCTGTGTTCTCGCTGCAGCCCATCGGGTTTCTTGTGCGCTGCAGGCGTTATAGAAAAATGCTCCCACAACCATTAGACATAAACACGTGTGCTGGTGACAAGTAGGCCTCCATGACTGGAGAAGATAAAAGATGGAGAGGGAGGAGAAATGGAGGGTAGCAGGTAAACAGGTATGCGGGGGGGGGGTTGGCAAGGGAATGGGGAATTGATGGAGGCATCACAAAAAATCATTTTAACAAGTAATTTAGTTTAGTATTGAGCCTAAAAATCCTATTAGTTGTGACCAACAGCTACCATAAATCAATCTGCTGGTCCATCCCAAAACTTTTTGAAAACTTTTTCTGTACAGATGCCATCAGTGGCACAAAACAGGGTGACGGGGAAAAAACAAAAGAACAAGTTACCCAAAATGCGGACAGGGCAGGTGCAGTTCAGATTATTTAAGAAAAGTCAAGGTCAAAATAGAAAACGATTACAGAGGGTCAGGCAGGCACAGGTCACAACAGGATAATCAGTCCAAATCCACAGGGACAGGCAGGAAATCCAAAATCCAGAAAACAGGCAATAATACCAAGACACAGCGGGAATAAACACTAGGGGTCCTATCTTACACCTGGCACAAAGCTGATGTGCCACCGGCGCAAGTGCTTTTGCTATCTTACACCAGCGCAAGTGCCATTTTTGCCATGTCTGCAAGATGGCAAATGCACTTGCACGAAGGCGTGGTCCAGCACGTTTGCTATCTTGTGCTCAGCGCCACATTGTAGTAAAAACCACTTGCACTTTAGACCAGCTAAAACCTGGTTGAAGCGCGAAGTTTGTGGTCTTTCAGCACAAGATAGCACCCGGCAGGTTTGGCCAAAACACGTAACTGTCATCATTTACACACAGTGACCCAAGAATGTTCACACTTGTTCTGATGTGAAAAATGTTAAAAATGTTTCCCTGTTGCTACATGCTCTGAACACTGTGCTTTCTATTTTTTAAATTCGTGTTTAATGGCTGCTCAGTAGTGATTATATTCCGACTGGCTGTGTGTTGGATCTGACTGCATTGTTTAATTTTTACCAGAAGAGTCAAAGGTTTTTTGAATGTAGATTGAATATTTGGGTCTGTGCTTGCAGTTCTGAGAAAAGGGTGTGAAGGTTTCAAGAAATGTGTCTTAGCAACTGTGAAAAACCTCGAATTGAGACTTTGAGACTTTGCTATGGCTTTTCTTCTGATGTATTACTACCGCAAATCCTTCCTTAGAAATAGGCCATAGAAATTCTAACACACATGGTGTTTCAGGTTAGAAAGCCATGGTTGTATCACAAATATGTTGAATGTTTTTGAAGTGTTCTTTTACCAATGTGCTTGAAATAGCATTGAAAAGTATGACATTATTCCCACTTGCCTTTGTGAAAAGCTTTCTCTCTTGTTTCAAGACAAGTAAAATGGAGCCTTAGACAAACTGACTGCTGCTTTCAATTGCATTATCTCAGCTTTCAAAATGTCCCTAAGAGGAAATAACATTTGCAGTGTAATTGTATTTATCTAGTTCAAATGATAGAATTGAGTTAGAGTTAGAAACTATATTTTAAGACCAATAACAGTCTGCAGGCTGTTATTACAGATAACTTTCTGTAATGTAATGAAGGAAGACAGACTGAGGTGAGATAGAGAATAGAGGGGGACGATAGAGAGATCCCCTAGAGTTTAGGATGGTGGAAGGAACAGAAGGGGAATCCTAATCAACTTCTTTCATGAGATTCAAACTGAGCAGTCAGTTTATTAGCTCCACATTCACACCAATTATGCATTCCTGCAAGTCCTTGTGTTCTCAGTTCTATGCCAGTTCTAGCACCTTCCAAACAGCCCTGGCTTTTCCTACACAGCAATTTCTAGGGATTTACTGATCAAAAAATTACCTGTGATCAATCATCCTGTAGACTAAAAGACCAGGATCCAGATGGCTGTAGCTCATGTGCAAGTAAATGAGAGTTGGTTGTTCAATTCCTGGCTTCTTGTCAAATGTTCTTGAGCAAGACATTGAACTACAGATCTAAATGGGGGTAAAAAATGTAAGTCACCTTGGAGAAAACAGCCCATCCTCACCAAGGCCAGGTTCAGCCCCAACAAAACATTTTTTAAAATGCAACAACAGTAACACTCTGTTGGGCTCATAAGTGCACTGCACTGCACCTCCTTTTGAATATGGTGGTGTGTATATACATCTCACCACTCATTGCAAAACAAGTTCAATAAACTTCATTAACCTGGATAGGGAAGTTCAAGTGTTCAAGGTGCAAAAATACATTAAAAAACATTGAATCCTATGTCATTTCCATGTCCATAAACCTTCCCTTCCCCTAATGACTTAGTTGGAACCTGTTGTGTAGAGGATGAGTAGGATCATTGAGGATGGGCTCAGCCTTACACAGAATAAGATCTTTACATAGCTGAGCGACTAACTGGACACACCAAATTACCCTATTTGCCATCTTAATCTTGCCCTGCAACCAGTCTTGGCTCTGGTTGCTCATATTATAATATGTGTATACCCTTCAGGACAGCAGTGTGAAACAGTTGCAGGACATAACAACATTCGTTAAAACTTCAGTTTCTGGGAAAAGAACATTGTTGCCATTTTTTAACCTGTGCAGAGGCACATTTGTCTTCATTCCTACACACTGGCGGACTCAAAGCAGGGGCAAGGGAGGCAGTTAACCTCCTTGTACCCCACTGTCTGGAAAGACACTGTAAAAGTGCTTGCTTGGATGCCCCATGGTAAATAAAACATGATAAATAATGAAATGATAAAATGTGATAAAGTTCCCTCTGGGGTGTCCTTCAAGTGGACAAAATGTGATTTTTTTTTTTTTTTTTAAAAAAGCCCTCTAAAGTGGCCCATTGTCCAAGACAACATCAGAAAGTACCCTCTCAGATGCCCCCATAGTACATAAAACATGAATAACACCATCTAGAGTGACCTAAGGTCCAAGATGTCAAGACAAATACCCTCTGGTTTGACCTTCCAGCAGACAAAAAGGCCGTGAAGTACCCTCTAGGCTGTCCTTCCTGTGGATACAATGTGATCAAATGCCCTCTAGGGTGTTCAATGGGTTCATTGTTGACTTTGCTGAGCAGGACTTCTTGCTCAAGTGATGTCACTTCCATCACGTGACATGTTGAAAGTAGTGATTTTAACCCAAATCACAACCTTTTCCTAAACCTAACCAAATAGTTTTTGTGTTTAAACCTAAGCAAACTGTGCCATGGGACTTACGTAAAGTAGTTAAGGTCCAGTTAACCTGCTGCTGCCAGTTCTCTCCACTGGTATGCTGTTTTGGGAGTTATTGATAATCAGCCTATTCTGTTGTTTAGGTATGACAATGTGCTGCATACGGAGATGGTGGGAAGGATATAGGGCTCAAAAACACAGGAGAGGGGTGAAACCAAAAGGAAACATTTAGTTATGCAATGTTTTAAGTTATTTATGTTTCATCATGTATGCAACTTCTAGCAAGTGTGTTATGCAACATTAAAACCAATCTTTTCCTAAACCTAACCAAGTAGTTTTGTTGCCTAAACCTAACCACACCTTACCACAAGTGTTAAATGTCATGTGACTTATGTAACATACTTAAGGTCTGGCATGACTGTCGCTGTCATTACTCTCCACTAGTCATATATGTAATTTCAGAAGTCACTGGCAATTGACCTATTTTATCCAGTAGGTTTGAGGATGTGCTGGGAGAAAAAGTCTTGCAAATGAAAGCTGGACAAATTCAGAAGAATCATGCAAACAAACACATCAACCACAAACAAGTCACTTTTGAATGCAACATTGTTTTGCACAAAGACATCCCAGAATGCAACCTGAAATCTCACTGAATAGGCTATCAGTTGTATCTATGAACTGTCAAATAAATGTATGTCTCTGTCACTTCTTAATCACACAGCATAGAAATTGAGGGTAACTTCTGAACAACATAATTGTGACCTTTTTGGATACAAAATATAATAGGTGCAATCACAATCAGCTTGCTAATCAGTTAAAAGGTCAAGATGAACAATGTCTTTGAGATAAAAGAGCTACACTGAGTTGTTGCGTACTGTGGCTGAGCAACACAAATATATGCTCATTTAATTGAGTTCACTAAAAACTGTATTGTAAACCCACAGATTTTCAAGTTTCTCATCATTTAATACCTTTTTGTTTATTTTCCCATGTTACAAAGCAAACGGTTTTGAGAGGTGAGTCATTGTTTTAGCAGTCATCCATTCATCAAAAGAGCTGCATCATTACAATTTGCCAGGAATCTGTGCCATTTGTGGACAATGTGAGGTCACTGTGAATGTGGGGAAAAACATCCACTTCAGTGCCACAGCGCTGTGCCAGGCAGCGAGGAAGACACTGAACTGGCAGATCAGCCGACCCGGCCCTGCCAGACTGTCAGCCTATTTATACCCAGGACAATAATTTGCACCAGAGCTGCTCGGCACCACTGACAAGCAGATCCAGAGGGGGCAGACTGTGTGAAGTTACCATGGAGAAGAAAAAAATGATCAAATATGGATTCAGATGAACTGCCGTGTTTTCCCACAGGAGTAAGCCAGTGACAGCGTTTTCTCCTGTGCCTGCTGTCACATACCTACCAGAGCCCCAGGGGACGCATTTATGATGTTTAAACATGATATTCAACATATCTGGTTAACAAAACATGGACTAAAATTGTGGCTTAAACTTAACTCATACTTATATTTTGCCAAAAATAAAACATTCAGTAGTAACAATGATATTCTGGCATCCATAAAAACACCATCTGTCTTCCTCTGAATCTTTTTTGTCTGTCCTCATCTAATTAACAGTGTTCAAAAGTAACTAAATATTTCAAACATGTAGGAGAGCCTACGATGGCTGCTGAATTAGAATCTAGCTTGTTTCTGTCTACCCTTATCTAAAGCCAGTGTTTGGTTTGTCTGATCTGGGCTACTAGAAACAACGCAGTGCAACATTATTATTATTATTATTATTATTATTATTATTATTATTATTATTATTATTATTATTATTATTATTTTATTATTATTATTGTAACTGCTTGTTATGTGCAGGACTAAGAGTGTCTCACTAAATGTGGTGCTACCATGTTTTCATTTCTTTTAAATGATCAATGTCATTGCACACTGACACTGACACTGAACTAAACTAAACTAAACATGACAGACTCTGTAGATATAAATGACTCATTCTTGGGTGAAGAAAACACAATGAATTTTATTTTCAGGTGATTACACAGTAATGAAAAACATAATATTTAATTTCTGCCATATTCTGACAATAAATCCCATTTCATGTTACACACTGGACCTTTAAGTATTATTTTAGGTGCTTCAGCTTGTAATTCTGCTCCATCTATTTAACACTTACTTGTCACTTTTCAGAATGAACAAAAATAAAATTAATTATATCATCATTATGATCAGTTTATAAAATGTGTTTTTACAGACTAAACCACTCTATAGTATACACTGACCTCCACTAAATACAACATTAAAGATCAGCTTATGTGTTAATGCATCAAAAATAATGATCCATTATTTTAATAATATAACACTGAGAGCGGCACATTTGCATAATGAGTACTTTTGCATTGTTGCCGCTAATTAAAGGTCCAGAGTGTAAGAGGAGAAGAGAGGAAGACAAGAGAAAGATGCGCCACTTATCCTGCACTATAGGGAATGGAAGGAAGAGTATGGAAGGAGGTATTAAAGGAATACGTATGGCATTTTGGGAAATACACTTATTCGGTTTCTTGCCAAGTGTTAGATGACAAGATCAATACCACTCTGATGTCTGTACATTAAATATGTAGCCAGAGCTAGAAACGCCAGCAACTCAATTGTAGGTCCAGTGTGTAAGATTTACAGGGGTTTACTGGCAGAAATGGAAAGTAATATTTACAAGTATGGCTTCATCAGTGTATAATCACCTGAACATAAGAATAGTTGTGTTTTTGTTACCTTAAAATGAACTGTTTATATCTACAGATATGAGTCCTCTTTCACATTGTCCGCCATGTGGAACTGCTGTACTTCTATGGGGGTCTGACAGATGTGAGATTTTTGAGACGACACAGATATCAATTTTAGAGAGGAAAATTTCACTAATTGCCAGTGTGCTGGCTGATCTATGTATATAGCTAAATAAATAAATTTAAATACTGCCAGTCAGTAAGGGAAAAGTAGTAAAATATTTACACCTGCCACAGAGCTCCTCTCATCCTCATAAATGTTCATCAATGTACTGAATCTAAATTACTCAAATAACACTTTCTGCGTTATCTGTTCTGTAAAAAAAAGTCACAAAAATTTTCATTGTGGTGCATATCGGAAAAGATATACACCAATATCGGTGATAATATAGGCCAAATGATACATTGGTCGGGCTTTTTTTTCTACAGTAGCCTAGAAAGGACAAACCAAACAAAGGCTCTACATACGGCCTTTTGTCATTTTCACGGTTGCCATAGTTTCTCCTACATGCTTGGAAGGGGAGGGCGAGGCAAGCACTACAGCAGAATAATTCAATAATAATAAGTCAGCAAAATATTTGAAGAAATGACCATGCTGTCATTTCTCTTTGCCAGCACCTTAAGTTTTTGTATTTTGTATTTTCATTCAATGTTTGAACTTATTCAACTCTTCTTGCAAGTCAGCATTTCGGTCCATTCCTGGTCCTGCTTGACTACTGCAGACAGAGGGAGTGTTGGAGGAGGGAGTGAAAGCATGAACAGAAAAAAAAATGGAAACGATTTAAGAGCATACAGCACTTTAAACAGGATTATTCACCCAGAATATTAATATGTCTATTATTAAAATAACATCATGATATCAATATTTCAGTATCACAGTTATTGTCAATACTAGTATCACAACAGCCCAAGACTTTAAACATTACCCAATACATTAGTGATTACATCTTTTGTATGTGGCACTTGAATGAAATATTAACCACAAATTAGAAGTAGCATTTCAAACTATGATTGAAAAAAACATGTTCTGGGGAAAAATTAAGGGGGGAAACACAAACTAAACACTGTGTATGAATCTTAGCTAAATGTACAAGAAGAATGGTTTCTAGGCTTCTGTGCAAACTAGAGTCCCACTTGATAGTTAGTACTGCATTGTGCATACTCTAGGTGTGGTGCTTCAGTTCATTTAAAACCCCAGATAAAACCACAGACAGTTACTTAATGTGTCACAGTGAGAGAATGAAAAGGGGGAGTATTTTCTGGAGCTACTATTAGTCAGCCTTTTTAATTAATAGACATCCTGTCCTTTGGCTCTCCTTTGAAAAGAGGAAAGGCGGGCAGTAGAGAGGAGGCAGAGGAGGCTAAAGACATTGTAATTAGTTATTGAGTGGGTTAGGTGCCTGCTGCAGTGGACAATGTCAGCTAGTGTAACATGAGAGATTCACTGGGTAGGTGACATTAGTCTATCTGCTTTCTGTCACTTCTCAAGACACCCATGGCCATTTCAGATAGTGTCAGGCTGTCTGGCTTTGGCTGTCTATCAAAAACATTCTCAAGTCCAGCTGTGGAAAACAGAGCTTAACCTTACGATCAATGAAACCTTATACCTTTGTGATAATAAATCAATAGATTTCTGCTGGTATAAAGAGACCTTTTCAATTTCACAGACCTGACAAACAAGACACAATAATTCCAACATGTCTGTAATACGAGTTTAAAGTTCAAAGTTCCTCACAAGGCTACAAAATGTGGTCTAATAAACATGATTCCCATAAAAGAGCAGCATATGTTCAGCTAAATTAATCCAAACACCAGCAATATTGCACAGAGTGAAGCAGCAGTGAGGCTATGGGAACATTTTGGCAGCCACGTTTGTTATGCAGAGGGGGAAAGGGAGCTCAGTGTTGTTGAGCGGTGAGAACAGGTGGGAGGCTTGTATCTGTGTGTGCACGCGCGCATGTGTGAAGGTGCAATAAAAAAAATATTCATTCAGGTTGTGTGTGTGTGTGTGTGTGTGTGTGTGTGTGTGTGTGTGTGTTTGTGTGTGTGTGTTTGTGCATGTGGGTGCATTTGTCGGCAGGTCCCAGAGGAGCACAAGTGCAAAGGAGAGAAATATGCAGTGTTGGCAGAGTGGACGTGACTAATGCCTGATGCTTGGGCACTGCTTAAGTTTCTGTTTCCCCTATGGCTCAGTGCTGGACAGTGATCAGAGGAAAGAACAGCAGAGGCTTCCGCACAGTGAAAAGTAAGATTTTAGAATATAACAGCAGGAAGTCCTGACAGCAAGTATTTATGGACAAAGTCTCATTCTGGACCACCCTAAACCTGGATTTACATGACACAATTTCTTTTTTACAGTCTTTAAAAACCATTACTTACTCATTCCATTGTCCTATCTCTCCTCTACAACACACACACACATACACACACACACATTCAGCATCCTCTCAAATTGTCATTAATACCAACAATCCATCATTGATCACTTCAATCACTTCCCAAAATGCATTTCTGTATTGTATTATATTAAGTTGTTTATTCAGGTCTGTCAGGTTGGGCACCGACAACTCAATTCCAATCCCAAATAAGTATTGATTTCCAAAACACACACCCCTTCAACTTGTGTTACCAAATTTCTAAAAAAAAAAAAAAAAGGGTTAGGGTTAGTTTTTTTTGGTCCAGATGCTCAGATATTTTTCAGACAGCCATGTCTTGATGAATTAAGGAGGAACAAAAACAAACAAAATGTCACATGAGAGGAAGATATCCTTAGTAATGGCTTATAACTGATCTCTGAAGCATAAGTAAATTATTTGTTAACCATGAAACAGGTTACAAGTTATAAAACACTTAAAATATGATATTTTTTAGATACAACATTCCTCTGAGCTTTTTTTAAATCCTAACACAGCTCTTTCAGATGTGAGTCAGACAATGTACCCTTATAAAAGTAACATCCTCATGACTGCTGTCATAGTTTCCCAGTTGCTCCATCACTCACTGTCTGTGGTTTGGCTGTAAATGACATCATTACCACTGTCTGTCTCTCTGCTGTGGAAAGACTTGTTCAAATTCACACATTAAAGCTGAGCTGTTGGATGTATTACAGTGGATTTTTTCATTAACTTGCAGTAACATCACATTGAGTGTTTTCTTTTTTTAAAAAAATATGACCTAAAAAAGGGAATCAGCCTCAAACATTTTGCTGACAATTATTTGCACAGACCACACTGAGATGTGTCTGTTTATTTTGGTGAAAAAGGGGATTTGTAGAAAAGTGTGTGGTGACAGGTACAAAATTCTGATGAAGTGAAGAGATTATTTTCTTTAGAGAGCCACTCCAGCTTTCTTCTGAAGACAAGTGTTCTGATTTCCACATAATACAACTTATCTTCTTGAAAGAAATGCTTGAAATTCTTCTAACCTGGTGACTTGACGCCTTGGTTTCAGCTCATGACACAGAAGAGGTTGCAGCTTATCTCAGTCAACAAATTCCCGCCTTCTATATGAAAGACATGTTGGCTCGAACTTGCCACAAGAGAGAGTCCTTTTCAAATCTCAGGTCAATAAGAGGAACTCTAATTGAAACAGAGCAAAAGATCTGGCCGAGGGAGAAGTACCATGTTATTAACTGATCTGTAGATAGACTTGTTGGCTTTTAAATTGAGAGGGAAAGGAGCGGACCTGATGCTAGATAATCCATTGTTCCCCCTGGACACAAGACTGCCTGCCTGGCTTCATCTGTGGCGAGTATATTGCCAACAGGCCTGGTATCACCCGGCTGAAGCAGATAGCAGGTGGAAATAAGAGTAGAAAAATGCTCCCAGAGACAGCTCAAAGTCTTCAACACTAATAACTTGACAGCTTTAATAGATTAAAAATTGACTCTTGCAGGGTCCTGAGGAATAAATGCCCAGTGGTAACTTGACAGTAAATAATATCTACTCTCTTACTGACAGTAGTGTGTCTCTTCTCCCAATGTCAAACGAGATAAAAATCTGACTGCACTCTTAGAAATAAAGGTGCCACCTAGAACCATAAAGGGTTCTTCAGCTTGTCCCCATAGGAGAACCCTTTTTGGTTCCTGGTAGACACTAGTCCACTTGGAATCCTTTCAGAGAGTCCTATCTAGAACCCAACATAAAAGTTACACCATCTGTGAAAGGTTTCACCAAGAACCCCCGATGAGAGAACCTTTCTATGGCATAAAGGTTCCACCCAGAACCCTCTCTGGGGTGCAAACAAGAGCTCAGACAGGGAATTCAACTAATAACCTATTTTATATTCCGAGGGTTTTATACAGAACTGATGACAACCCTTTTATGTTACGGTACAAAGGACCCTTGATGAAGCCTTGAGGAATGAGTTCTACAAAGCTTTCACAACAATCCTTGAAGAACTCCTTCTTACAAAAAAGGATTCTTTGGACAAATAGAGTTTTTAATGGAACCCTTAATTTTTACAAAGAACTCTTGACAAATCCTTTCTTCAAAAAAGGGTTCTTCAGAAGTAAATGGTTCTAAGTAGAACCTCAGCCCTTCGAAGAGAACCCTTATTACTATGAGTGTGCTATGTGTGAGCATGCACATGGTCTTTGTGTGTGTGTATATATGTGGTCACTGCATCGACTTGTGATGATACATGAGAAAAAGAGGCTGGAGGGGAGGGAGGGCGGAACTGAGCTTAGCACAGATGGGACTCCAGTTCATTTGACACAAGACCTTTTCACCTTGAAAACGGAAGAAAAACAGAATAAACTGCTGCAAAACAACCGTCAGACAGGGATCCATGTGCTTAATTTGGTAGAACTTTAATTTCCCTCCCTGTAAAGCAATAAGTTTGGGCACATCACAGTGTTGTCAATATTATATTGAAATGTATCCAGGGTAAAATTAGAGTGTGGAATTAATCAGTAACAAGCCAATATGTGGGTCCCTGATTCTATTTTCTGTACATAAGGCAACATAAATCATTGTGAACCTCATTAAATGCCCGGCAAGCTTGAGGTAATTTCCCTGGGAGGCCGCTTGGCTCGAATCCCCCAAATCCACACGACTGTCTCTGGCCTCAGCAGGTCCTGGCAACGCAGAGTGAAAGAGACAGAGTGAGAGGCAGATATGGACAGAATCAGATGGAGATATAAGGAGGGGAAAGATGGATGACTGGGTCTTGAATGATGAGTTCTCCTCTATCTCTCTTCAGCCACCGATAGTGACCGAGGGAGCAGCAGACCTGTAGTGATCGCACTCTGCTCCTGACTCATCTTATATAATAAGCACTTCGAGCACCCACTGTCAGCATATTTCTCATAGTGCTGTGCTTTATTGCTGTGTTTTTAGCATATCTTGGTATCAAACTGTTCACTTTTCTGTGTGTGTGAATGTTATGCTGCATTTACGCAATGTCGGCAAAATGGGGGGAACAGGAAAACCTGCTGTCATTCTGACTTGGGAGCATTCATGCATTATTCAGGATCATTGCACCTATTTCCAGCCTTGTGGTAACACCATTAATATGCTACATTAGCTCAGTCACAGACACTAATGTCAAAGAATTAACTATTTAACCATATGTTTATACAGTTAGATTTGGCAGGAAAAGGCTCTGCTCTTTAAAGCTGTTGATAAGACTAATGTGCTCCTCTTAATAGCAAATATAAACATTAAATAGTGGCTAAATCAGCAACAGCCAGAGCTTAGCACATAAAAAGTAAGTTGGTGTGGTGAAGAGAGCATAAGCGTAATCAGCAGAGTAACAGTCAGAAGTGTCATCCTATAATAACTGTGCTTTACACCTTTAAATTGTAGCTGTTTTTTAGCTGAACAAATTGTATTGATGTGGATGTCCTCAGATCAGACAATGATCATTCTGGAGGACATGGAGAAACAACTTATTTTGTCGTTTAATTTGAAGGACTTGTCCCTGTCTCTGAATTACATCTAGTAGGTTGATTTGAAAGGTTTTCACCCACCTGGTCACGTATAATTACGGTTGGCGCAATGTACAAAATTGTGACGCAAGTTCTTTATTGTCATCTGCACAACAATTGCAGTGAAGCAGCTGTGTTCTTACATGTTATGCATGTATGAAAATTTAATATAATTTTTAAAAAATACTGTGGTGTCTATGTTACAACTGTGGTAGCCTTGTGAGTGGCAGAAAAAAAGGATGAGCTGTAACCAGGTTGTGGAGTAATGTAGTAAATGTACACACATAATGAGAACAGGTTGGGGCATAAGCAGAATATGTATGTACACTACCAGTAAGTCTTGTATAAATGTGGTAGTAGTTTAAGTGATAAAAAGTAAAGTGACATTGTGAGTTCAACAGTCTTATGGCCTACAAGATGAAGCTGTCCCTGAGCCTTGCAGTGCAGGACCGGACGAACAGTTAGCTGGAGTGATTGAGGTCTGATGATCCTGGTGACCTTCTAACTTACTACACCAATAGGTGTCACCACCCTCTGTAGACAGCCTGTTCCTAACTCATCAAATGCCAGCCTTTTGGCAAGCCTCTAAGCCACTTTTTTCAAACTTCTTACACCCGGCACCACCTCAGAAAATCTCTCTCCAAGTACTACCTTACTGTGTTGCGCTGTTTGGCGCAAGCAGGGGTTGTGGACACTTCACCAGGGCTTCGTAATAGCCACTAGCACTTGTAATTTGCAGCTGTATGCAACATACCAGTCTTTCAAGCGACTTCAATGTAAATCCGTCCATGGTTGTAAGAGACGCACCTGGTTTTTGACATAGTATAAAGAGCAAGAGAATCTGCATCTGGAGGAGGTCGAGCAGAAAACAACAGAGGACTCTGACCCAGGGTACCCAGGTTCCCAAATAAAACCAAAAAGTTTGAAGGTACATAATGTTAGGTGCATCATGTGACTTGTGTCATGTGACATTTGTCATGAACGTAACATAGTTATTTCAACCCAAAACATTATCTGTATAAGCCCCATGACTCTAAAAGTCCACTGTTTCCACCCTGACAACAATATAGCTACATCAAACAGACGCCCCTGCTTTGGTATTGAAATCCTCCCTGATTTTGAAGTCTGAAGGTTAGGAAGTATGGCTGTGGTGCCTAAACCTGCCCAGACTTGGAACATTAACCACATGATAAAAAGGCTTTCTGGCAGCATCTTACACAACTGCTAAAGTGTACCATGTGCATCAGTAAGTAATGGTGAGGGGCGTGACAAAGCAGTGGTAACATGCTGCTGTAGAGCCTTACAGTTGTGGGCCGTTCAGTTGCCAGAGCCTCTTCAGCTTGCAGAGGAAGAAGAGCTGTTCTCCCACTGCCTTTGTGTCGGTGTGGTGAGTCCAGGACAGGAACTAACTGTGAACCCCAAGGAACCTGAAGCTGCTCACTCTCTCCACTGTAGATGAAGATGTGTCCTCCTCCCCGTCACTTAGTAGTCCACAATCAGCTCCTTTGCATGGGATGGAGGTTGCTGTTCTGGCACCAAGATGTCATGGGCTCTGATTGCCTCTCTGTTGGCCATCATCACCAGAGACCAGGCTGAAGACATAGTGTCAATAGCAGACTGATGGTGTTAGAGCTGTGGGTGGCCATGCACTCGTGTGTGAAGAGTAGGAGAGGGCTGAGCGTGCAGCCCTGAGGGGTGCCTCTGAGTTTAATGACAAGCTTGAAGGGCACAATTGTATTGAATGCTGATACAGTCCATCATTCTCACATGTGTGCTCCGCTGGCGATGGTGTGGACCATTGTTTCCTCCAGTGAGGAAAAGAGGAGGTGATGAAAGTCTGGGGAAGTCGCAGAAAGCACTAAATGGATACTCTTTACTGTCAGATGATCGTGGTGAGAAAGTGTCTCCCACCAGCAATCTGATGTACAAAAATTTGTTCTCTCTTGCTGGGTGTTGTGGCAAAAGTTTTTCCTTTTACTGATTTGTCATATTTCTTGTTGTTTTTTTCCCACTTGGAGAGTATATGTGCAGTGTGTCAGACTCGCAACCTTCTTTCTGCAAACTACAATATCAACATGCAGTTTCCACGAGTCCTTGGGTTTTCAGCTGCAGCTCAGCAGATCCCATTCATCCGCTGATGCTGAGGCTGAGGCCGAGGTCAATGATGGTACCAACTTAAATGAAGCCAGATGAACAAGAGGTACAGAGTGTTTATAAACTGTTTAAATAGTGTTATATGATCCCCTGTGAAATTATTGCAGTAAAATGTGTTATTTTCTATGAAATGACACAGTCCTGTTAAGAGCAGTACATTCCTCTTGGGGACACTGTCACTTTAAGACCAGCCCAGGTTCAGATCATGAGAGGGTGCTGGGTGCTTCTTAAGAGGCTACAGACACAGAAGCAGCTGTACCAGGAAAAAAAAACAGTTATTGCTGAAGTGTGTATTTTTGTTTACATTCAGGAAAATACCCCATAAACATTGATAAAGCACAAAAATGGTTACCAGCACCAGCAGATGAGAGTGTAATGAAGCTGTTAGACTAAAGTTAATGAGTGATGATTTTGTATTTTTACTGATTGCAGTAGATTTGTAAAATGTGTTGACTGTGTAATATCTCCACCACACCAAGGGAAAGACTGAACAGTGGGTTGGCATAAGTAGCGGTAAAGTACACTTATGAACAGAATCATATCATGTGGTGTAAGCTGACTATTTTAATCAACTGTGTGTATTCTGTATGCTTTAGCTGTGTGTGTGTGTGTGTGTGTGTGTGTGTGTGTGTGTGTGTGTGTGTGTGTGTGTGTGTGTGTGTGTGCATGCAGGCTGCACTCTGGAGTGATAATGAATTCTGTGTTTTATAATAGGAAAATTCATTTTGCAGTTCATAGAAAAATGTTCATGAATGCACTGTGACATTTCCAGCGAGTTTATTTGGAGAAGCCAAGGAGCATCGAGTGTATACACTGTAAAACTGAGATTCTTTAGAGTGTTTAACAGGAGACATTGAACCTGAGTCTTTCTACTGTAAATGTTCCTATACTGTGGTTCTACCTACACAACTGTTTACCAGTATTACTGAACAGTCTGGAAGCTGAAACTTGATAATAAGTGGAAAAAAGTACAAGGAAAGCACAGGAAAAGGGAAATATTTTTCTGTTCCGTTATCACTGTGATCATTTTAAAAAGTCCTTAAAATTGCACAAATAATTCTGGGGTTTTTAATAAGTGTCAGTCTCATTATTTTTGACATGGCCACAAAAAGGTTGGCGTTGCTCTCACCACCTGAGGAGGGGGGAGGATGCACACTTACTGACACAAATAAAAAAAAACAATAAATCATGTTAACGGAAATAACCTTAAAATCAGCTCCTACACTGCAGTTCCCAAATGTTTTCACTCAAGCTGAAAGTCAGGAACAGAATGTCAAAAGCAGCAATCACGCTGGCGAACAACTTTGGCCAGCTAGCAACACACTAATCTCCAACTAACAGACACACGAAACAAACAGTTTAAATGCTACACAAAAACAGGACTGACTTTCTTTTCTATCCAAACACTGGTCTCTCTGAGATAAAAGTAAAAGACAGAAACACTGTTGTAAACCAACAGCAACAAGAGCTACAAACACGCACTTATTGAAACACCACTGGTTGATAGCACGCTTTAAGTATTGGAATATTGTTCATCTGTCACCAGATACAGACTGCACTGCTGCTTACTTGTGTGACATGCAAAGAGCTTTTGAACAAATCCATAATCCTGTTTTTCATCATTGTGTAAATCTTGATTTGCGCTCTACTGTTTTTAATCTAAAATATTTTATTCTGCCTAAATCCTATTTCCCCGCTCTGCAGCTGTAATATGAATGTCTTGGGCTGCTGGATGTGCCTGAACGACAGTTATAAAACAAGTTTGCCAGTTTTCTGTCTTCAAACCAACCATTTTTTATTCATTTGTTCTACAGTTTACATGTGGTTAAGATATCACCAGAGGGCACAGAACAACTCCCAACAGTTTGATCCTTTCTGCCACAAAAATCCGGTTCCAAAACTCAAAAACAATATGATTGTTTACCAAAGATCACGCCACAGTGTAAAAAACTGCCTCTGGAAATCATTTGAATTGGATCTTCCACGTTGCAATTAGTCAAGCAAGACCCCCACTCTGCTTCTCCAACTGCTGCCCCTGTGACTCATCATTAAGCTCCAGCCAGCCCACTCCCACTGGAGACACAGGTCAATGTTCACCCACAGAGAAACATGAAGATGCTACCTTTCACTCATGTGCAGATTATTACTAGAAAATTCAAGTAGTGAACTTGTGTGTGATCCATTTTTAATCCACATGTGGTTTATATTAAACCTTGTCATGTCCATCAGGGCACTACAGCACAACTCCTGAGTGTAACTGCTGAAATCTTGCAGATCTCTTGTCTGAACAATAACAAAGATCAAAACTGCTGTAATGGAGGAGTGAAACCATAAGCTACTATTACATGGCAACAAATCATGATTGAATTTCAAAGCTGTTTCACTTTGATTGAGCCCTCATCAAAAAACATAGTTTCACAGCCATGCTCGGTTAATATCTCATTCCTTAACTGATGCTTCACAAGGTTATAACAAGGAGCAGGCGACTGTATGTGTGTGTGTGACATATATTATGTGAGAGAAGTAATATGTTGTGGAGTGTTGGTAATAGGCTGCAGAATGGGCTCTAGAGATCTGATAGAGGACTTGTGTTCCCAAATGGCATTCAAAAAGACAGAACATCCGATTCATTTACATTCACGGATGTTCAGCTGCTCAGAGACACAATAAGCTACTCAAGGTGAAGTTATCCTAGACAGTCATCCTGCAAAAATGTCCATCTTTAAGTACTTGGGCAGTCAAATTTATTTTGACTGAAAACACGTGTAAATACTAGGGATAAACAAGGCATGTCATCGAGCCATATTTTAGGTCCATCCAAAAAATGCTTAACACAGAAATTGTGAATGACTGTTTTAAAAGTCTACCTCCTGAGTTCACTAACACACAGTTTAGTGTTTTCACATCGGCTCATGTTGCTGATTAAAAATTCAGCTCTAGTCCAAAGGTAGGTTTCCCTAACAGCACCTCTAAAGCACACTAAATAACATGTTACAAAGTGTAGAAATTTGCGGTTTTATGTCTTTTGTGCCCGACTGTTTGTCAGCAGCAGCTCTGGGAAATGCTATATTTAAAAGTAACTTGGCCTGGAATCCTCTGCAGCAGGCGTGGGTCTGACTCCCACCTATGGCCATTGCTGCATGTCATTCCCCTACTCTCCCCCTTTCCATATCTTCAACAGTCCTATAAATTAAAGGCATAAAAGACAGAAAAAAAAGTTTTTAGAAAAAGTAACTTATATCACTATTAGCTACTGAGAAAAGTAACTGGGTAGAGTACTTTGATGTTACCAAAAATGAAATCACTTTGCGATTTCTATGAGCATTTTGGGTTTATCGTCCTGATGATCCAACAGCCAGACTTACCCAACCAGTACGTTAGTCCGTTAAAATAGTCCGTTCTTGTGACAAGACTTCTGAGGCTAAACAGCCTCTCCACAGATGCACTGGATAGTGTTTGAGTATTGACGCAAAGAAGAATTCGATCATGGTAATTTGTACATCTGTCTCAAGACCCACCACACTCAGTAATGTCAATGTCCTCCAGTACTGTAGACTGGATCTGTCCTGTGTGTGAAATGCAAAAGAGTCATCCTCAATGTCTTGTCTGGTTACAGGCGCTGGTGGGGGTACCTGTTGTGGTGGTGAAAATGCGGTAAAATTGCAATGGTAGACTACTTACTTGAAAATGTAACTAAATAACACAGTATTTGACCTGCAAAATTAACTGTCATTAATTCTACACATTCCTACACTGCTCAGCTTTAACTTCCTGGAGTCTCTGCTGGTTACCCTGGCAACTGCTCAGAGGCAAGATATAGTCCAGCACATTTTATAAGGTGTTAGTTAGTGAACTTAAGAAGGGCTGGTACACAAATTTTGCAACTGTTGGTCAGAGTTACTGTAGGTAAGACTACTTCTAGTCCTAATACTAAGCTGAGATAAACCAACTGCTAATGTTAGCTTCTTCAGTAGTATTGAACTTCAATTCTAACTTAATTCTTGTGCCGTATACAAAATCACAGTCTATGCACTGCATGCACTGCATAAACAGTAGTAAGTATCTTTTCGGCCACACTGCTCAGCACGTATCATGTCACTTCCTAATAGCCTCCTTGCTGGTTGGAGATGTGTAACCGTTGCTGTCCACCCTTGTCTGCTATGTTGTTGTTGTCATCATTGCTGCATTGCATTGTGGGATATTTATGCCAGTGAATAGTGTGCACCTTGTAGACTTATGGTTTTGGACATCCTCCATATACTACAGAGCACGTTAGAATAGAACACAGCCTCAATCAGAAAACCAAATGAGTTTATTTCCCAAAATGTCACACTATTCCTTTAATTTTCCTTTCAGGTTGTTTTTCTTTTTTACTGACTATCTGAAAATTGTGTTGTTAATTCCACGCATCATGCGAATGTCACTTTGACAAATGACAATCCTGAATAAGTTGATTTCCACCAGAGACATGACAATATGTTTTTTGTCAACAAGTGAGCACACTTTGTCACTTTCTAAATTAATTTCCCTAAAAATATAAAGGAACGACACTGTATAAGTGCTATGATTTGTTTTTATAAAGCACTTAAAATGTCTTCTAAATTAAGTGTTCCTTAATTGATTTTGTGTGATCAATCATCTCTTAGGACTAGATGTCACTTTCAATTTTCTGGTCGTGGATGTCTGATGTCGGAGCTAACTCGTCAAATCTAAATTGGTTTGTCGCGATTGACAAGCCATATTGACCAACCGCAGAGGATCAACTCAGCCCTGCTGGCTGCTCGGGGATTGACTTCCAAATGATCACAGCATGTCCACCAGAGCCGTTGCAGCAGTAATGACAATGATGTCATGCACTTCTGCACCCTGCTGTGGTCGCAAGTGGCCTCTCTGCACCTCTTGCATCACAAAGGGGCCTCCTCGTCTCTCACACCTCAGTTGTGGCATCAATAAGGCAGGATGGAGGATGAGTGGATGAGGCAGCTGCATGGAGGCTTTCAGGAACAGTCTCAACAACATCATAAAAAACACCCAGATCACACTAATTGCTGACTCAGACCTTTATTTACTACATTGTGCGCATACATGTGTGTGTGTGCGTTTTATAGGCATAATAAAATGGTCTTCATGCTTCTATCATTTGTATTTTGAACAACAAAGTGCCCCTCCAGACATGTTTGTGTGTAAAAATACCCAGTTTGGAGCAGCAGTAGGAGGGCGGGTGGAAAGCTAACCAGTGTGCTGCTGTGAACATTTGCAGCAGCAAAACAAGGCTATTTTAGTCACCTAGAATATAAGCCAAAGATTGTTCTCTCCACACCAACCAGACTCCAATGGCAAAATCAGTAGGTTTAACTCATACAATACTAGAGTGGCTGGTCTACCACTGCCTTGATCTGTTGTTTGTTGGTGTTATTATGTGTCTTTGGTGTTTTAAAAATATAGTTTGGGTTCATTAAAATCTCACAGTAATACAAACAAACTAAAAGACTGAAGGCCAAAACGCACTAAAGGCATCTGACGCTCGCGTTTTGAAGTGCACCCATTGTTCAAAATGGCAGAACGCGCACTGAAAGCATCTCGATGCGCGTCAAACTGACTTGACGCTCTCACTCCGCAGCTGCAGTTCATGTTTGGGGAGAGTTAAATGGAATAAAAAAGGCATGGATGTGAGAAGTGAGTGCTGATTGAGCTTTAACTCCACCTGAAAGCAGATTTATAAAAAAAAAAATACCCACAGCAGAGTGCGAGAAAGGGAGAGAGTGTGTGAATATGGACAGATACACTGACTTCATATAAAAACTTTTTATGATCATGAAACATAATATTACTGTACACTTCAGTGGTGTGATATTTTTTTTGCTCCAAGTCCCATTTGTGTACTTTTAAATACTTAATTACTCCCCATCGATTAATCATAACTACGAAGAACTGGAGAGAGACAGCAGAGAGGAGCGGGTGGGGGAATCGTGTGTGAAACTTTGTTAATGATAAATCCTGATGGTACTGAACAGTTTCCCTGACTAAAATATCTGTCTGGAACAGACAGATGCTCGCCTCCTCCATGAAACGTTTGTCACTTCGCTGCATTATTCTGAAGCCTGCAGTGCTCCATAGAAGCTTCATTTGATGTGCAAAGGCGTACGTCAAATGAAGCCTGCAGAGCGTTTTGGCCTTCAGGCGGCAGTAGACCTGCAAGTTCAATGTTCTGCAAAGTAAAATTGCTGACTTTGCCAAAGGAGTCTGGTCAGTTTAGAGAGAGCAACATTCGTCAACATCAGAAATAGCTATCTGACAGCAAGGTAAAATGGTGAAAATATTCAAAATTTAGAATACACTTTAAATGATACAGATTTAATTTTAGGTGCCTAAAATATGTTTTGCTGCTGACCCTGTCCACAGCAGTACATTGCTTAGCTTCCCTGCTGGTACTTCTATCTGCATTTCCAAACTAGAGGCATGTTGAGCACCATCTACTTTAGGTAATACACTGACTCTAAGTACCTCATACAATAACCCCACTTTTAATAGTCCAAACTCTCCTTTTAATATTTTTATTAAACATGCTTTGCCCACATAAAAAGCTGAGTTCATTAAGGAATTCTGGATGTGGCCTTGTGTCCTGCCCACCATCACTTGACTGACTGGTGAAGCAGTGAGCCGCGCACATCAAGACTGTTAGCATTAATATTAGAGAAAACACTGAAGGATTCAGCATGGTAGTAAGTATAGTGAGCATCCTCAGTATTTTCATGTTGTTTGTTAGCTTGTAACTGGCAGTCACTGACACAGCTAATGCTAACTATCACACTCTGTATTGACAACCCAGTGAGCACCAACAAGAATTTCAATATTGATTTCTGTCTGAAAACTGGTTGATTTTCTGCCTGAACATGTAAGACCTCTTTTCACCCTCTTTTAAACTGGTTTAAATACAATTACAGTGTCAGAGTGTTACAAAGTCTAAATTTGTTAATGATTTTATTAATTTGTTCAGTTGTAGGTTGAAAGAGAGACAATAATGATTAGTGTGGCGGTGTTTCTTCAGAGTCATATTTCACTGGTAGGGGAAATAATGGCTGTGGCCCAACGCATGTGCAAGTACTTGAGCAAGATATTCCTCAGGTTTATGCACTGGGATGTATCATGAGGAGCGATAAACACTCTGCAGAAAAGGAGAAAAAGTTACTGTGGTTAAGTGATTTGACAAAAAGACTTTCATACCAGAAACTGGGGTTCAAATTACTTGTTTCATTTGTTGTTGCTGTTGTTGTTGTTGTTGTTGTTGTTGTTGTTTTCGGCCTTTAAATTCAGAAATGTTAATGTAGTTTCTTTGTGAGGGTCCAGAGTGATGATAGGCTGTTATTTACAAATTGTAGAGGATGAGGAAAAACATAACTGTTGCAAATGTTCAATAAACATCTTCAAATAGTCAGTCAATAGTTGGTGAAAAACTTTGAACCATTTCTGAGCATCTTTTCACTGGGGATCGTGGTTGTTATTTAAACATCTTTTTAACTAAAAATTGCTCACTGGGATGTCTTCCCTGCGATCGAAGTGTCAGGTTTCTTTGCCTGCCTTTGAATTTTAGACAGAAATTGGCGTTGAATTTGTTATGTATCAAATCTAGTTTGCCCTGGGTATGTTTAAATCTACAATGTTAGAAAAGTGCATGGACATTTCCTCTGCCAGTAGAGGCATGTGAAAAGTAAAAACTAGTCAAAACTTTTGCATAGGTACAAGTCATTATCAATAAAATTCTCATTGTATTAGATTTTTTTTAAATGAACATTTTTTTCTGCTTTCAGTTCAAATTATTTATCTGTGTATGTATTATTTAATATACGTTTTTTAGTTTTGCACCTGCTTTAGCAATGCAAACATCTGTTTCTCATGTCAGTAAATCCCCTTTGAATTTGAATTTACAAGCTAGTATAGTCAAGGACATAAAGGACATTAGGGGGACACACATTAGAAAATACATTTTTTTGAAAATACGAGTCATTCCATTGACTTAAAGAGAAAATATATTTGATCTGAGTGATAATTGATTATGCTCAAGGTTGAACATATCGCACTCTGTGTACAATTAAGTTAATGAATACATTACTGATTTTCAATAGGTTCCACATCAGGACAAAGGTGATTAGTACATACACCAGCACCCATCAGGACAGAGCTTGAATTATTAGCTTATTGATGTGGGATCGGTGTAACGAGCACAGGTCATTGTGGAAGACTGAGTACCCAACATCTGCAGCTAATAATAGCGTGTGTGAGGACAGGGAGGCAATATGAAAGGGAATTAAGAAAAAAGACCCAATCTGTAAGGTGATGAAATGCAAATTGCAACAGGAATATGGTTAGCATAAAATCTATTAACATTGGGAAGACGTAAAAAGAAATATATAAATAGGTTTTTATGGAAGGGATGAAAGGTAATGCAGAGTTTAAGGACACTGTTCGGCATGGCTGGCATCATTCGCAGTGTGGTTCAGAGGCACAGGGGAAATTAGTGGAGATAGTGCTGCCAGAGTTTCAGCTGAATCGCAGTGAAAATACATTCCAGTTACACGAGCCTGAGAGGCAATCGCATCGGCTCATGTAGTTGATGATATCCTGCCAGGTTGGCAGTGGCAGCATTTGAAATGTTCTCAGTGGAGGAAACCTTTGCATAGATGTACTGTGGTGAAACACAGCAAGTCTTTAAGTTAACTTCTGTAAAAATCTGTGGCATTTGATTTATACTATACTTTCTGATTTGTATTCCTCAGGTTTTCAGTTTGGTGCTGTAAAGGTCTTTTGGGGACAATGTAATGCGGTGATAATGGATCACGAGAATCACTAAAAGAAATGGATAAAAATAGGAAAATTACACGAATTTTACAGGATGAGGAGGCAAATGCGATACACATTTTGGTTATTCAAGAGGGGCAGGAAGGTCAATGACTACTCACACCCCCTAAAAATAAAATTTATATGCTGCCACAGGCTTCATATACACTGAAGTACAAAAGCAATTACTCAGGATCTTGTTTTACATTTGAATAGTTTGGTCTGATGTAATGCATAACAGCAGGGCACAGGTCACTGCACTGAAAATGAATTTGATCATACACTAATGCTTTACCAACCCAAATCATGACTAACTCTTTCTTTCATTCACATGAAAGAAAGAAGCTAACACTATTGAACGTAAACAATGGCTATTGTCAGTATGAACGGCTGTAAAGCTAACATTTTAGTATTGGGAAATCATGGCTGCACATTCTCTGCCTTCTTTGTGCATCTAGCAGCAATAATCCATCTTGCTTTGTGTAAGACTCCGGTCATGTGCAGGTACGTAGTTATACAAGCAGGCAGGCCATCTGATCATTTTATTGAGGGCCAATGAGATTGGGTGGGTTTATTACAGGCCTGTGAGAGCCATAAATACCAGATTTTGTTCTTTTTTTGTCAGAGTTTTTGATTTATTCATTGTTGTCAGGATAGAAAAAGAAATTCGACACATATAACAAAAAGTGCCTCTAAAATACATTACCTAAGCTTTAATATCTCCATGGAATTTACTTGAAATTGTATATAAATATGTTTATCTATTCACATAAATATTTAGTTTTGGTTTCATCTGTCTGTCTCAGTTCTGTTTCATTCAGCATAATGTCCATTGTGATGTTATTAAAGGCAGGTACAGGCAATTTTCTTAAATAGAAGGGAAATATATTCTTTTTTCAGCCTATAAGCTTCAGTTCTCACTGGGGTATTGATAAACTATTTTATTTAAATGGTTTTGCCCAATCACTTAAGAGGTAATATAATTGCTGCATGGATTATGTACACTGGGTTCTTGCTTGTAAACTTGGGGCAAATCCACTTCACACATCACACAACAGCAACAGCACAGATGGAAGCACACACTGTAAATGATAAACCATCAACTAAAAGACAAAGCAAGTATATTTGCCTGTATTAGCCCTTAAGCTACTCCAATGAGTTTTTAACTGGTTATAAAACAGTCTCATTTTAATACTGACACCTTTATATGACCCACATAAGCAAAAGAAGACAATCAGCAAGATGGTGGCTAAATAATTCATCTTAATGTCTGCCATCGGGTCAGATTCTCATTGAAATGAGCCTGCGTTTACGCAAAGTTACAGTGACTAGCACATTAAAAGGAAGTTAAAAGGAAGGAGGACATTCTTCTTTACATAATTTTAATTTTATGTTTTACATTATATTTTGAGGTTACTAAGGTGAAAACTGCTGCCTTTTTCCACAGATGCCTCAAAAAAAAAGTTTGTTGTAGTAGTTTTGTTACTCGCCCGGCAGAATATATGGGCCTGTTTGTTGTTTTACCTCCTGCTTGTCTTTTCTCTCGAGCTCCCCTCTTTTGTCTCCAGGTAATAACAACTTAATGGGGAGGACATGGACAGGCTGCTCATTGGTCCTCTCAGCTTGGAGCTGACCAATCAGGATTCAGGACCGTCATTAAGAGGAACCAGCCTGAGGAGTTCAGCCTCTCTCACTGTGCTGCTCTGAGGCTGCCTGCTGCTGCCTGTTGCTTTTGTTGAGCAGACTGTCTTTTTCTGTGTTTGTAAGAAGGTAGGCGGTGGGAAATTGAGGACACTGGGCGAGTGAGGGTACCCTGTACAGTGTCTTTCACACACGTAGTCACCTTTTGTTTGGAAACACTAGGTTTTTTGGTTGGTGCCATCTATATATTCATTTTGGTGAAGCTCTCTTTTTTTGATTGGGTAGTTTTGTTTGTAGTCATTAATAGACTTGTGAATTTTCTGGTATGACATGTTAAAATGTCTGCTGCGCAACTAGTCCATTGTGTGTATAGAAGGGCACCCAAAACTACAGCATTATAGAATATATAAAAGTAGTGGACTAGTTGTCTAGTTGTAGGAGATGCACATTTTCATCAAAAAGGTCTCAAATAGAAGTAGTAAACAGTTAACCAATGTAGGCAGGACCAACCTGGGTGAAGGCGATGCCTTGACTGGCTCTAACAAGCTTGTTTACAAATGAGCTGCAATCTGATTAGACAAAAGCCAGCAACCTTGTCTGAGCCGGAGACACTAATTGACTGCAGAAGCAATGCGACTGTTTTCTTGAAGGGCAGAGTGAGTCTTTTCTTTTCTAAAAACCTTAATTTCTTTCTATTTAACACAGCTGATCACAGATGGCTAGTTTACAGTGTCGACATTTCTGTGAAACCATTAGTTCACACATGCCTAAGAAACATCATTTTGTTACGGTCAGCTGTGTTTTGTGTTTATATTGGGTGTTGTGCAGCTGGAATACTTGGAGATTGGAAGTTGGAAATTGAATTTGAATGCAGCATCTGTCCCTGCCTGGTATATTCCCACACTTTCAAACCCCATATCCCAGTTTGTCATATTTCTGCTAAGATAACCCCGATGGTATCATCAAGATCATTTTCTCTGAGTTTAGACAGCTCCCAACAGAGCCACAAAAGAAATGAATCAACTGGGTACTGAAGATGGCAAGTAAATACTGAAATATTAACACCATCTTGTGTCACTGCTGACTTTCCCAACAAAATGGATCTCAGACGCCGACCTATTACCCCTCTGCAGAAGTGACACTGAGCTGGTGACTTGGATTGTTGGAAACGATACCAAGTCAACAATGTGGCTCTTTATATATTTTGGTCTTGTCCTGTTCTAGCAGCTTACTGGAAGAATATCCATCAGGGGGTATTCAGAAGTACTATGCCTTTGAGATTTGTTGTTCTACACCAATGCAATATCTCACAGAACCTATAATCCAAAGATAGAACCCTCATGACAATCCTTCTGGGTGCTTGTAAAAAAAGCTATAACTCATAAGTGGCTGAGCTCCTTTGACTGAGGACTGGATAGACATAGTTCATCAAATATATACAATGGAGAAACTGACATATTCCCTCAGAATAGATAGAAAGATAAATTTACCAGTATACGCTCAAGGTGGTATGACGTTATCATACCTTGAATACAGGTTCTGTTCTGTGTTGTTTGTTTGGTACCAGCGAGTGATGCCCACAAAAGATAACTTGATTTTCTTTATTTTGTTCTATTTATTTGTGATTAAAGTGGTCATCGTGTGACTTTGAGACTGTAAATGACAAGTAAAGTAAAAGGTTTGATAATGGAGATGGCCTGGTTGAGGATGAATCTAATGGAAACTGTTCTGAGTGCTCTCTTTTGTTTAAGCTTTTTTTTGTGTGTGTGTTTTCTCTTGTTTGCTTGTGCGTTACTTACCTTTTGTAAAACCTCTGGCTGCAAGTAAAAAACAAAAAAAAAGATGTGCCAGAAAAATGTGCATATTGGTCGGATGTGTATGCAGCTTATTCCGCCCAATATGTCCAGTTATTGTTAGATGGAGGCCCCTAGTTGATGGAGTACATGTAACAGGAGAAGCATAAGGAATGACAAAGTCCACTTTCAGAAGAGGTGGGGTGGATGGATGGCTCAAACAAACACTGGACTTTCACCCAGGAGACTGGGGTTTGCGTCCAGCATGAAATCAATAGTAAACATGGAGATATTTAAGATATTGAACTTAAAATGACATTATTGATGTGAATTCTGTTGAAATAGAAGTATGATAATGATAAATATATTAATTTGTATGTAAACGTAATATTGCAAAGAGCCAATCAGACAAAAGGCCAGACTGTCTGACAGGCGTATGTCTGACTGGAAGTCATGCAGCCTGCAGACAGATGAAAGAAGAGAGCTGCTTTGCTGCTTTGAAATGACATTTATTTCCTCCCAGCTCGCATCATGATCCTGTTACAAAACAAAGAAGAGCACGGCAGCCATCAATCAACCAGATACCGTCAGCAGACACGTCACTCATCAGTACAGTACAGCTGTGTCCTCACTGAACAGCACTGCCTTGACCGTGAGTTAGATGTGATCCCACAAGCAGTGAAGCTCAGTAATGATACAGGCGACTGTGAATTGTGCTTCCTAAACTCTGCAACAGAAGAACTACGTGCCCCCAAAGTACTATGTTACATTCTCTCAGCTAGTCACTAATTACAGCCAAAGGGAGTAATGTAACACTCAGTTCACAGCCCGGTGAAATATGCACAGCTATTTATTACAGTAAGACGGAGGGAGAACAACAGTGTATTACAAATCACTGTAGGGGAGAAGACTTTCAGTGGATTGAAAAGAGGGTGCTGCTCATTTTCATTTCTCCTTTAGTTAGCATATCATATTAGGGTGGTGGGGGATTTGTTTGGATAATCCTACAAATATGCAAATATCCAGGCTGCTTCCTCATTATTCTAAGCATGATAACCGCTGGCATATGCTTGGCTTCTTGTGTGAAAGCCCTGTTGGGTAGGTGGCATCCAAGAGCACGGCCTGTTGCATTATTAAGTATTACATTATTACGTGAAACCCAAGAGAGGCTCCGCTTTTAACCGTATATGAGGCCCGTCTCGAAATCTCAGTTTGTACCCCTGCCAGTCCGTGCTGAACCAAACAACAGGTTGAACTGAAGACTGGAAACCAGGATCATTGAGTGGAACTGATGTGGGTGTAAAAGGCAGGCCTATTGATAGTCCAGCCCAGAAGCACATCCCTGTGTTCCCTTTAGGAGCCTGTGAACGGAGCGCAGGTCTTCACTCTGCCAGCTCCAAATGGCAGCACACTGATCAGAAGGTCAAACCAGACTGGATTCATCTTATTCACTGCATCACTTCATGTGCTCACTCCAACAGCTGTCAATTACACTGCTAGTTACTAAGGTCAGGAGCGATCATGGTAGTTTATTGCTTAGATAAAGATTAGATTACAATCAACCTTGAGACCTGAGAAATAGGGAGCATTTTGAAAGTAAAGCAAGCAAAAAAAAAAGTTGCATAGACTTTCTTTCCTGCTTTAAGGTGGCTTAAATTAGGAAATACAAATACTGTTGTTAGCTACATCCCAATATGACACCCACTGGCTTTCCTGTAAAACCTTCCAAAAGAAACGAGAACTCTTCTCTCCAGGAGATCTAGGATTTGACCTGTCTCTTACTCCTCTCCATTTCTTTGTCCATCTCTCACTCAATGAGTAGGACAAGGTGCAAGCATGGATGTTTTAAGGATGGCATCTGGTATAGCTGTATTCTTGCCCAGGTGGAAACACTGTAAAAATTCATCAGAAATCAGGAGAAATCCAGGGGAACTGTGACCCCAGGAGGAAACCGGGAGAGGGCAATGGAAACACTGACCTCCTGGGAAAATCTGGAGGGTTGGCAACTATGGATAATGCAAGGAGAATGTAGGAAATGAACAGACCTGAAAAGCATTGCTATTCATAGCTGGTAAAAGACAGAAAAGTGCTTTGAAAAGAGACAGATAAAGCCATAAAATGCCAGTCAAGCTGTCCGTTCTGATGCTGCATGTATGAATGAACAATGAAGTTCGCAACCAAAATTCTAAATTCTAAGTAACTTTTTCAACAAGTGGAGAACAGGGATGAGAGCATAATGTTTTCTTTCCCATTTCCACTAACCATATTTTATTGTCAGCAACATACACAGGTCCTCTACCAGTACCAACCATTTGTTTTTTTACAATTTGGGATAAATGAGTTAGATGATATCAGACTGGAAATTGGCTTTTTGTCCCTCTCTGGGTCATAATGTTTCAAGTAAAGTATAGTAAGAACAAAAGGAGGGACCCAAAAATGCAGCCAGAGCAAGCAGAGCAACTTGAAAATATTTAGTAATAAATGAATGTGTAGCAGACGGGAACAGAAGCAGGCAAAACTCAAAATCTAGGAAACATGCTATCATGCAAGAGGCTAAAGCTAATGTCCCATGCAAAAACCCTGCCAGGTTAACCATGAACAAAATATAAGCACTGTTCTTGTAGTATAAGAAGGAAACGATTTCAGATCAAACTGTTTCTAACAATTTTAACAGACCCTGATTAGATGTTTAACTTATACTGGCAAAAAGGTTAGATTTATGCTTCATTGTTAATTTTTTTACGTTTTACTTTTTCAAAGTAAAGAATTTCAGCATAAGGCCTAATTGATATGCTTAGCAAATGTAAAGATATATATCAGGTAACACTGGCTGTGTTGGTGGCGTGTAAACTTCCCATAATCCAATAAACTGCTGCAAACATTACACTCTGGTAGCATCAGTACTCCCACACAGCAGGACATAGTTAAACAATTGTGGATGTGCCAGTCCTGTACTGGGCTGTAGCCCGCAAAATAATGTAGCCTAGTTATCAAATGATATGCTAACTAGCTTACTACGAGAGCAACCAAGGATATGTCCTTTAATGCCAAGGAGCACAATCACTGGCAAGCAAATGTATGCACTTTAGTAAATTGCATTGTGTGGAAGCTGGTTCTGCTCACTGTCTGTGTTTAGAGAAACATTATCTCTGTCCTAGGCAAAGTTTACATGCCAGCAACCCCAGCCTTTTCATTTGTGATGAGTGAAAACATGCAGAAAATATTAATAAATATAGGGTTATGTAACCTAAGCAGTCACACAGGGCTGTGAAAGAGTGAAACAGCAGTCTGAGTTTACCTTTTTTGTTCTTTTTGTTAGAATAATGTACTGTAATACTTTCTGTACACTGTAACAACAATGCTTTTTTTTTTTTTTTTTTTGTCCTGTACATGGCGAAGATATTAAGCTTTAGCCACAGTCCTTCAGCAGTGTATCATGTATGTTGCATTGCTATTAAAGGCATATATAAGACCCCTTTTATGCTGTTATCCTTTTGCAACAAGTCAGCAGGGTCCTATATAACATTTACTGTCAAGGTCACAGGAGAGCACCAGAATCTCATACCAAACCAAATGCACACTTTCTCTACTCAATATAGTTGGAGCAGTGAGTCATCAACTGTCATCAACTCATACTGCACACAAAACTCAGATCAGAAACAGTCGAACTAGGCAGTGCTGAGCAAATACAGATCACGATTATGTTACTACATTGCCTATTTCTCATTTAAAATGTTTTCAGAAAAAAATTTTATTGACTGTTTACCCTAACCCTAACTCTCAGATGCTCTTGCAAGTGTGATAAATTAAATCCAAATGATGATTTGTCTCACAATGAACAAACAATGCTTACAAATCTAGGGATCCCACACATCCCACAAACATGATCATTTACAATGAACACACACGAAATGGAGATCAAACATGAAACAGAACAGAAACATATTTTAGTGACTGTTTAATTGTAATATAAAGTTACTCACCAGGACGCCATGTTGAAAATGGACAAGAGGAAGACCGAGAAGGAGGGCAATTCTGCTATTTACCGAAGCCGAATGTTGTATCTAATACCTTTAAAATGTCAATCAGAGCTCTGCAGGTTCTGCATTTTCCACCAGCTCATGCTAATGTTTGCTTAATTGGCTAGCCATTTACGGCTGATTAAATCTGTCAGCAACAGTTGTCATTTCAGCCAAATGATAGATGCTGGCTATAAATGAGAGGCCTAATTCTGTTAACCTGAAATCGAGGATCCATCAATTTAAAAATTGCTAAGAATTCTTTAAGAAAACTTGACAGATGTAGAAACAATAACAGTGTTGAGGCAGGGCTTAGCGAATGTTCAATGACACAATCACAGAGAAAATATTGCTACACTTACTTTGGCAATTGCTCAAACAGAGCAGCCAAAGCATTGGTAATGACATTGTCAACTTGATGAACACCATGCATGCATACATAACCCGTCCTAGAGAGTATGTGTCTCATTGATCTTCTATTCTCATTCCAGTGTGTCTGTCTCATGTTTCTCTTCATCTGCAGGGGGGCTGTTGGCACGCTGGGCCACATGCAGGCCTGAGGGACATTCAGCTGTGTCTAATGTGCTCCCAGCTTGTGTCAGGTGCTACAGTATTTACACGGACGGAGGCGAACACTGAAACCGTCCTGTATGGCCATGGCAGCCGCACATGCTTCCTAATTTTCACAGCTGATGAGAGGCAGATGACAGTCAATGATGTGTCAATCTCTCAGCTATAGTCTGAACATTCCCCCGTCGAGGAGGGAGGAAAACAGGTCGAATCCTTTGGCACATTAATCCAGATGGCTGGCTGCAGTTTCAAAAGCCTCATTGTCATTCTCTGACATTTCACAAGCCCCCCTCTGAGTTTTTGCTTATCTGAGTCATGCTGACTGAAATGAGGATTGGAGCAATATGGAATTCAGATGCCTCGCTGGATGATCAGCTCTAACTCTGTCTCTTGATACAAGGAGGATCATTTTTCTGTCCTGATTGTCTTTGAATGCTTAGACAGTGTGTCAAACATGAACAAATGAGAAGTGTAAACCAACACATTAGCCAACACGGGTTCTGCATAATTTAACAATGATATTTTGAAGTCATCACTAATAGATGCCAGTTGGAGTAGATGATTGTAATATTGTGAAAGCTGAGATAAATAATGTTATAATTCAGGAATAGACTGTATCAGAGCTTTTGACTCTATTTACTCGAGGTCATGGCCAGCGCTAGTTGGCCCTGACCTCTTGCCTGCTGTCTTTCCTTTTTGTTTGCTAGTAAATAAACCTCATATTAAACATACATACACTGAATGAGTCATTTGAAACAATACATCAGCTTATGTATGAATCACTCATCCCCTATTGTGAAATGTGCACAATAGGGGATAAATCAAATGTTAAAATGTTGGTCAGAGTGGAGGTATAAATTGTTGTTTTGGTATCAATTTATAATAAGTTACACAAAATTATGAGTGGGTACCAGGGAACAAATGAGGAACAAATACGGAACTCACTTCTAGTGATAATGATGACTAACCTGAGACCAGATTGGGAGACTCTATATTAATTAATCATTATGTAATGATTAGTTTATAAATATCTGTGAATCAATCATACTGACCACTTTCTTTATGAATGCTTCGTGATTAACTGTGAGCCATCATCATAAGTAATGAGGGACTACGTGGTAACAACTCAGTATTATGCATCACTTTACTCTGGAGGGGACAAAAGTAATTACTCATACAGTTATGAGTAACCACTTATTAACTACTCAGTATTCAGTATCATTTACTTTAGGGGACACAAAACAGTAAGTAATCATGAGATAATGAGGTACTACACAGTAAGTACTTATTAGTATGTATCACTTTACTATGGGAACCCAAAAAGAGTAAATAATTATAAGGTAATGCAGTAGAATTTTTTTGCACAAAATTTGGACAGGAGTGATCTAAAACACACCAAACTTACCTTAAATAAATTTCAGCCTATATTAATCTTCTTAATTGACAAATGTCTGCTGGAGCAGCTGTGGCAGTAGAGCAGGTCATCTGCTAATCACAGGTTCGGCTGCTGGATCCCCACATCTTCCTGTCCATATGGCAAAATGTTCTTGGGATGATAAAAACCCAGGGTTGCTCCCCAGCCTCTGGGGACGTACAAGCTAGAGAATTTCCTAATTGCCCAGATAAATTGGGGGGGTTTGCATCATTAAGGGCATGTTTCGTGTAATAAGCCTTTGCCAAATTAAATATGCAGATCATAAAATCAGATTCCCATGCCACGTCAGAGGAACCACACTGGCTTCAGCTGCTTCTAATTGAGGAGCAGTTGAAGGAAGAAAAGGATGTCAAACTGCCTGCTCTAAAAAGTTCTATAAGGTCGACAAAACCCTGAATATATCTGAGAAACAATCATGGAGAAAATTTAATGAACTGAATTCCAATTAATAAATGACAACTACAGTATATATCCAACAAAGGTGTTTTCACTAGTTTTACTAATTAGACCTCTCCTTGGAGCTGTGAGTACAAACCAGGCTTGACTCTTTCTGTTACTCTGCTGCTAATTTTGTTGCACCTGTTAGGAAGCTGCTACTCGATATATACATATTAACATTTTTAATTGGTTCTAAGTGTTTTTGGTGTTCGTTTGACAGGCATAGCTCATCTCTGTTTTCGGGCACGATCACACATTCAGAGGAGGTGCAGCGAATTGGTGTCAGGTTCAACTCTGGGTCTCAGCCTCAACCAAGAGGAAAGACTTGTGTGCCCAGTCCCCTTAATTCCTGCATGTGTGAATATGGGGAAGAGGCCATCACCTGCCGAAGCAAAGGTCTCTGCTGTTGGTTGAGGTTATGACTCCGCCCCTGGACTTTCATCAAAGTTAAACTTCACACGAAATAACAGACATGGCCCCACCCCTTAATTTGTGTGTATGTGTGTGTGTGTGTGTGTGTGTGTGTGCCCCTGCCCTTAAACTGACTTAAGGTCTAATCAGTCAGAGAAACTGAGAACACCTGTGGAAGTGTGCAGGGCTGTGGGAAATGTTTAACTGTTGATTAGGCACTGTTTATCACCTAATTAACAAGGCAAAATGATTAATGAAGTAGTCAGAATGCAGATTCACAGATTACAAGGAAATTGTTATCAGCATCATCAATTTATTTTCAATAACTTATTATTTACTTTACATTTTAGTTCTTGTTGCAGAGTTCTTGTTGCAGAGAATCCACACACTATCATGACTCATGTCTATCCTACTTGCACACCCCAACGGTTAATTGATGTTTATTTATTTGAGTAAAATGAATTACTTTCTGACTGATATGTCTGTTTATTGCCTTTTAGTTGCCAGCCTTGAGCCAGGCAGAAACATGGTTGCTTGGTAACTATTACGGATTTTATGTAACTTATTGTGCAGTGTTACCAGTAAATGCAAGACCCTACACAGCACCTGAATTATGTTTACATCAGACCATACAAACACACATTCATTCACTTGGCCTCCATGGATAAAGTGTAAGGACTGGAACCAAGTACACCTGTGGAAAAAGGAATTCACTGCCAAGTCCAATGACATCTGGTGCAAGACTCAATGAAAAACAGTTGAAATGAGTTATGAAAGGAAGTACGGTTAAAGTATAGGGGACGATGTAAACTGTCATCAAAGCCCTGCTTAGTCCGATATATGACTTCAAGTGCCTAAAACAAACAGATAATGAGTTATGAAAGGGGTATGGCTAAAATTTGGGAGGCAGGGCTAACTTTCACCAATGAAATGCATACTCTGGTGGGACTAATGATGCTTCCTACAAGAGTACATGATAAATAGTTCATGAGTTTGTCATGTTATGTTATGTTAACCGGTGTAGAAGTCATGCTTATGTTCTTATAGGCCACTCCCACTTCCCTTTATGCCACTTGGTATGATCAGTTAATCACCTCATGACCACCTTTCCACAAAATCTTGTGCAAGTCTGTGAATTCATTTGCATCCTTTTGCAATAGGTCACTCACATTACCACGTCATGCTTTATTAAACTGACTCTTCCTAAGCCCGCTCTTTTTTCAGCTTTCTCCTTTCCTGTTGTCTGTATTATGAAATGCCATGTACGAGATTCGTCTATGTTGAAAAGAAAATCACATTTTGAAGATGGTTAAAAGATGTTGTGGGGTGACCTTTAAAAGAAACATATATTTACATCTTAAGTTAGCTAATGTTAACAAAACACTAACTAACTAGCTGGCTAATTTACATCAATCATTAGCTAGCTAGTTAGCTAGCATTTGCTAACATTAGGTGATCTAGGGTGTTACCATGTTGCTTTTATGAAAAGGTGAAAATTGACTGAGGCACCAAGTTTGCTCTAAATTTCAGCCTCCTCGGGCAAAAACTGTGGCCACCAAAGGGTGGAGATTTTTGTGGACCAACCCACAAAGCTGCAGGAAGCAGCTAAACGCAGTGTTGAACCAGTGAGGGTGGATAAGCACCATCTGCACCACCTATCACCCAAGGGGGATTGATATAGACCAAAAGACCTACAGGTCCTATCAGTTGTCATGTGATGATAGATAAAAAAGAAAACAATACCACTTTAAGACTCACTGTACCAAAAATGACACTGTAATCACATGGTAGATTCCTTCCCAGGTGGCAGATATAGCTACCATTAGTTTGAGCTGAAAAGATGCCCTTAAGGTTATTTATGACCAGTAAGATTGACCAAGGTAAGAACCAGCAATGATCTCCTTGTCACTTTCGCTAGTTTATATCAAACAGCTCATGCTTCATCATCACCACCACTGATGGCTCAATTCCAGCAGCAAAAATACAATCAGCACCAACATTGACCAGCTGTCTGTCTGAGAAATATGGTGTTTATGAGCACGAGGCCAGTAGGTTGCAGGGCTATAGCGAGGAGTAACTGAGTTAAATATCTCACAGCGCTCAGGTTAACCACTGATGATTGGAAAAAGAAAAAAACTACACTGTCTCAACTAGTGAACATCCCTGTTCAGTGAATTCAAACATGTATGGGTGTGCATAACACCACAATACGCCTTTTTGCTGTGCAGGATTAGCATAGCACAGTTACCCACATGTCAACCTCAATCAGAGTGACTGCTCAGTCAGAACTGAGTTTTCAGGCTTACTGGTGTATGAAATTCATTTACTTCACACCTCTTCTCAGACTTCATCTTAAATCAGTGGCCATTCAGCTCTGATGGGAGGACTCGAGGCATGTGGCTGCCGGCAGCAAATTCAGCAGAGAACTTTGCACTCAAGAAGGAAATATTGGCAGAACTGGATGTAAGGTTAGTAGAATCAGATGTGTCGACTGTGTCATCTTTGGAATAGAGATGAATAATGCTGCCAGTGTGTGTGTGTGTGTGTGTGTGTGTGTGTGTGTGTGTGTGTGTGTGTGTGTTGTGCTGATGCAAGCAGCAGCAGGGAGCAAGGAGGGTAAAATCAAACTCTGGCTTTAGCCTTGTCAGGGACGTGTTTGTGCCAAAATCTTTTTGCATAGAAGAGCGTTTAATGATATATTTATTTATTTGCTTGTTTTGAACAAAATGTTAAAGCAGTAGTATAAAAGCTAACTGAACCTCACATTTTCTCTGTGGTCGAGTATCCCTGTCTGTTTCGTCTTGTTACGTCACTTTCATCTTAACTGTGCTTGACGTGCATTGATGGAAACACCAAGAAATCATTTTGTCTATATATTATTATCTCATCCATTTAGGTTGAATTTGCTCTTGATGTTGGGAAGGCATGTTATGATGTAAAATAAAAATAATAATCCCAGAAATCATGACCCTGTTATCCAAGATAATACACAGACATTGTTGGAACCAGTTTCATGCTGGAACTGCTTTCTTTCAATGGTTGAATCTGCTTTCTTTCTGCAGTGACAAAGTGACTCTCTCAGTCCAAATCAGCCCAGCAGTTCACTTCAGCTCACTTCAGAACAGAACAGAATAAATCTTTACTGTCCATTGTGGTGGAAATTTGCTCACTGAACATGGGAAACAATACAGCAGTTAGTAAAAAAAAATACATGGATAAGATTAAAATACATAATAAACATTAACCACTGTAACACTAAAAAAATATTAGAGTAAAGAATATTAATAGCACTTCGGATGAAGGGCTTCTTATACACATTTTTAATTGCCAGAAGGACTCTGTAGCGCCTCTCAGAGCTTAAAGGCACAAACTGGTTGGAGAGCATCTGACAGGATGCTCCTCACCTTCTTCCTCATCCTCTCTGCAAAAAGTTAAGTCTACAATTCAGGTGACCGTACCAGGCAAGACGATGAAAGGTTTAAACACTTTGAACAATAGTTTTGTAAACAAGCTCCAAAATCTGCTGACTGACACAGAGGCCAGAGAGTTTCCTGAGAAGATAAAGTTGCTCTGAGCAGCTCTTAGAAATACATTCCCTGTTTTCAGAGAAGCTCAGCTGGGAGTTTAGAAAAGTGCCAAGGTATTTAAAGTTTTCCACAGTTCCAACAACTTTCAACTGGCTCTGGTGGCTCCAACATGTCTGGACATGACATATTTTTGATCATTATGATATATAGATAACTGTTAGTTGAATACAAGGTCACATTAGGTTGCTATGGCTCTTTTTTACACTTGGTGCTTAGGAGAGCTGCCCAAAATAAGAGTGACAGACGTATTATAAAAGCGAGCACACATTCACTGCTGTTTGTGTTAAATAATAAACTTATTTCATATATTTGTCAGCTGTTTTAAGCTGGGAGAGGGAGGGAGATGAGCGGCCACTTTTTACAGTGCTGACACAGTGCTGTGTGCAGTGAGCAGACACAGACGCCAGCGCTGCTTGATCAGTGTAAAGCACAAAGCCAACTTAAAGGCGAGCCCTCTGGATTTCTGTGCAAAAATGGCCTCTGTGGAGCCGACTGCCCTCTTCATTAACTTCATAAACTTGTTAGCAGCCAGCTAGGCTAGTTAACTGGCTAACCTCACTATTAAACTCACCTATGTGATTATCAAAATGATCCAAACCTACTAACTAAACACTAATAGACACTGTAAACAAGTATTTTAATAACTTGTGGATGAAAAAGCACCATAGACGTATGCTCCAGTTTTGCCAGGGAAAGCTAAGCGCCCCATAAAGCAGATATACGTCACACACATTGTGCAAGTGGAGAATAAAGCTGCTAGACCAAGGGTCCATGTTTTTCAGGTCATAGTGGTGTTTGACACAGAGAAATTGGAGCAGACACAACTCCAGCGTTTCAGAGCAGACAAAAATGCCATTGCATGATTTTCGTATTTTTGCAAATAACACACATTCATTGTTGCTCTACAGTATTTATTTAGCATTTATTTCAATTTTATTGGAGAGAAGGCAGACATCTTTATATGCTGGTATCTCCAAAACCTGGAAACTCACACACACAAAAAATAATGATGTATAAATAGCACTATAGGCCAGATGAAAAATATGCATTTTTGATTTCGGGGTGAACTGTCCCTTTAATGTTTTGTTCTACCACGGCGTCAATCAAACCACAGCCTTGGATAATTTCCTGATATTCAAACAAGGAGAAAGCCAAATGGTTTGTTTTTTCCAGTGTACTATTTTGTTTCATTTTTGGAGCTGTTTCACCATCTGCATTTTTGTTTTTATTTTTTCCAGCTGTGAGCTTTTGTGCACTGTGGAACAGTAGTGTCAACAAACAGCAAATATAAGAGCTGACAGCTTTGAGTGTCTTTAATTTGAGTACTTTTTCAGTGTGAACACTGCAGACTCAGGCTGAAATAGTCAGATTGAGCTGCAACACAGCAAAGGTATTTCAGATTATCTGGATGCAGCTGCTGCCATGAGATTCTATGATGTGTTCAAAATGTTAGTATATCTTTAGTTGTTGATGGTAAAGACTTGGCTGAGTCTTAATGCTACTTTTTCTAAATGATGCACTTTTTAACAACACCAAATTTATTAGCCTGGATATGAAAAACAGACTCAATATGGGTTCACTTTACACAGTATGGGGTATATCCCTGAAAATATTTTATAGCTTTTATCATAACTTCTCAAATTAATTTGAAATTATTATTAACAGACCCCATTCCCCTTTTACCAGAGGTATTATTTACTGACTTTTGCTTGTGTTTAGGTTTCCTCTGAGGCTTAAATGATGTGATTTGTTATCTATTGGTTTTGGGACCGATGATATCACCTTTAATACCCAGGTAAGGGTGTCTGCAGGCCCCAGTGCAGACATGTTAATCCCTTATGAGACAGTGCACAATCATTCTCCTCAGGCAGGGTCTCTGCTGGCTGATGCAAAGTGTATTCTAGTGTTGACCAGGCTTTTTCACTCAGAGCTAGTAGGTTTTAGAATGAGGACCAGAGGTGCTCTATCTTTTAAAAGCCCTTCTACTATTTTTCTAGACTTGTTTTTAATGGAATATTTCAGGCAGTGTTTACTTACCTTAGCATTACTCACTCAGGTGTAACTTCATTTCATGCTGTGCAATATTAGTGTTTCACTCAGGTGTACTATCACTTCAACTCTGAAATATAAATATTTCTTATGTGCAACTGGTGTAAATTCAACTGTTTATTCTGTCTCTTGTTTATATTTTCCTATTTATCATTAGTATTATTATTATCTATTATTTTATATTTCCTCTTGTTTATATTGTTACTTTTTTCCCCAGTTTATTGTTCTTTTTGTATTTTTTATATTTGCTCATATTTTTGCATAGCAGCAACACATTTGACTATCTTCTAGACTTTTAGAGCAGAAAAATTAGGGATCCATTTGAATGATGTGTGTGATTCATTATAACACAGTCTGCATGTCTGCAATATTAAGTAACTGAAAACAGGTGGGAAGAAATCAAAACTATCTGGAGTCTTAATCTGGTGAGTCAAATTCAGACACCCTTGCTACTATCATTTATTTTTACCTTTTTGTAACTAATTGTGCAATTGATTGATACATGCTAAGTTAACCAAAGAAATGACAAAAAACAAAAATGTAGCAGGACAAATTTTTTGTCTAGTGCAGGGGTGCATTTGTTTTTGTTTTTTTAACAAAGTTTTAAAGTCTCCATTAGAGAACTTAATAACTGTGGCTCCAGAGAGATTTTTTTAAATTTAAAACCAACATTACCAACAACAATTGCTTTGACTTTTTTTTACTTCTAAAATTTTCTTTTAAATTGACAAAAACATCATGTTTGTAATTCATGGCACAATTCAAACAGGATCAAAAAATATTTGTCTGTCTTTATATTATATTGCCTTTGACTACCGTTAATGTTTTTTCCAAAGTAAGGTCCCATGGTGGTCCACCACAAGGGGAGGGACCTCACATATAGTTCTTACATGACCTGCTCACAACAAGATCTGTGGATTATCTTTAGTTAGCGGATCATGATTCCTGGAAAGAGAAAGAGACAATGGTGAGTTTTTCAAATGTATTTTTTGTCATTTTGTCATTCACCAGCTTAGTGCCAGCTAGTTTGCAGAGAAGACAGACATCTCTATGGCTGATGTCTCCAAAACTCATCAATTTAACAGCAGAATCTAGATTTAATAAATAACACTACAGGCCAGAGGAAAAATATGTATTTTTGATTTTGGGGTGAACTGTCCCTTAAACCGGAGTGCAAACTGAGCCACATGTTTACAGAAGCAGCCACAGTGCAGAAGATGAGGACTCCTCCAGTGTTGACAGTGGACTCTACTGTACTCACAGTTGTCACAGTTTTTACAGCAAATCTAGACAGGGACACTGGCACACAAGTTTGGACATTGACAGACATCATTACTTTTCTTCTCTTTTCATCAAAGACTGACCTAAAATGGACTTGTTACTGCAGTTTTGTTTTTTATCCCCAAATTACATCTCATTGTTCAAATGTGATATAGCTCTTCTGTAACAACATTAAAGCCAATGTAATACGAGGTCAGTAGGCTTGTTATTGTCTGTGGTACACATAATTGAATTACATCTTCCTCCGCAGGGAAGATTTCACAGGTCATCACATTTGTAGTCTTATAGTCACATAACATAAGTGGAAATAAAATCTAAATTATAACACAGCAGCATGTAATATCAGACTGGTTGCTGATTTTGTTGTTTTGCAAGCTGCATTATAGCTATTTTCACATGAGCTACAAAAACCCTTTTTGTAAATGAAATGCTGCAGGGCAACCTGAGATGACAATATGCTGGCACTGTGTTTACTGACTGCACTGAGTAAATTCAAAATAAGATAAAACACAAAAACTGAGGTTTAATTTAAATCTAACGATGTTAAAATTAAATAACTGAAACATTTTCTCTAAAAAGCTAAAACTGTGCAGGTGACCTGACTAAAATAGTTTGAAAGTGTGTTCGGTGGCAGTGGTGCTCTTTTAAGTATTTTAACATGGAATGTTTTTCACTACATTTTACAGTCACAAAGCTTTGCAGGTATCTGCTTCAGAGGACTGTCCTTAGATTGTTCAGTTCTTTGTTTTAAAAGGATTTGTCTCAGGTCTCTACATTGTTGAATAACAGCACTGAAGCAACACCCTGCCACACATTTGCACCAAACCAAATGAGAAAAAACTGCCTGTTTATATTCCTTCATGGAGGAGAATTGGATATTTAAATTAAAATGAATGTTGGATATAAAAAGTTATAAGTTAACCTCCCTCACATGCAAACACAAAGGGGAGGGGACACTTTTTGATCTATTCTACCTGGGTGTTAATAAAGGGGACAGGATGTCTGTCCAATCACCTAATCATGTTCATTGTGGGTGTCACTATTTAAAGGTCCTATCAAGTACACTGCAACAGCATCTTTCAATAATTATTTTTAATTTTACTTATAATTCTCTGTTTTATTTCATTCCTTTATTTTTTGCCCTCCCCCTAAAAGAAAAAATACCGGACAGACTTCACAAAATGCATGTCCCTTCTGTTTAAAGGCAAGAAATAAAAGTGCATATTTAGTTAGTGAGTTTTATGGGTATTAAGAATGTAAATATACAGATCAGTGCAGGTTTTAACCCACTTTTTTTTTTTTTTTTTTTTAGAAAAAATTCTAATACATTCAAGAATAAGTCAAGATTCGTCAAAGTCACATTCATTTGGGTTCCTGCTCATACAGGCATTCTGGGTAATAAGAGAGTGGACAAACTGGACAAACAAGCTGTTTAGAAGAAAACATCTCTTTTAAAGTTTTTACTTCACAAGAAAAGAACATTGGGCAGACAAAGATCAATAAAGAGGTGGCATTAGCACTGGGATCAGGAGATGAGGTGAAACATTTATATTCAGTTCAAAATAGAGGACACAAGTTGTTGTGGGAAATAATGGGAGGAAATAGAAAGAAACAAAGTAAAATTGACTTACATTATCCTATTTGCAAATCTACATTGCATATTTCTTACTAGCTGGGCATGTTACATCTTACTGGCAGTCTGATAACAAGTGAAACCTCATGCAAGCAGTAGCCTGTATGGTTCCTTTATTGGCTGAATTGGTACATGATGTGAACTCAACATGCGTCTTCATTATGCTTCCTTTAACATAAACATTTACTGGTTTGCATGCAACATCCGTGACACAAAAACCTAAAAGCTATTGGAAATACATTACCTCCGGTGCAACATGCTGATGATCTTGTCACAGTTCCTGCTGAAACTCTGAAAAATAGCTTTAAATGATGTATGCAGTGATTGTATTTTTGCTTATTACATGAACTTTTACTTGCCTACTGTATATGTGGTGCAAGGGTTGCAGAGAGAGTCAGGAGGCAAACATACCATGTGGGGAGAAAGAACCAGATGCAGTTTGTTATTGTAGTTTCTGCTTTCCAACGGGTTCAGTACAGTTGCAGTAATTGGCTGTGAATGCTCATGGAATTAAGGATATAGGTAAGATATCACTGTAACACTAGTCAGTGAGAATAAATCTAGAAAAGGGTCCATACATTCACTGAGAAATCAGACAGTCCTTGTAACCGCAGAATGTTCCTGAGAATAATTACATTTAGAAGTTTTCTTCGGTATCAAAGTCATTCGGTGACAGCTGTCTGTACGCCCTTGGGTACACTGCAAACAGAAACTTCCAATTACTCATTCAGCGTACATTTAATGGTGCCAATTTTTCAAAATGTCAGTCATTCATGATCATCTGAAATATTGGGTTTCTAGTATAATTTTTCGTATCGTGTGCTATATTACTTTTCATTGCCATGTGCAAAAGTATTCCTCTGTTAAGTTCAATATACATTTTTTAATATCATGTGCAGTATTACTTTTCTGTTACGTTTGATGTCATGTCTTGACACCATGTGAAATATTGCTTTAACTATCATGTGCAATATTAATTTTCATTATTATCGTGTACTATTAACATTTCATTTGTTTTTTAGCATTCACCACTCACTTAAATTGTTTGGGAGATTCTACAACACTGTGTTCCTGTGAAACTCCAGTATCGTTTTCCGCACTAAAAAACTAAACCCAGCCGTCAGTTAGCATGATGGTGACTAGATCAGTGGCGGACAATGTATTCAACCCAGGTGAAAGTTGAAAGAGTACTTGCTTTTAGAAATACTTAAGTATTCACAAGTACAAATTACAAAGTACATTTTCTAATACCAATACATGCTGTATTATTTTCATGATGCATTTACAGAACCTTGTAACTCTCTGAAACCACTTAATGATGCACTGACTTGCTTGTAGAACCACTCTGCTACACAAAGCCTATAGAAACACCTATAAAAACTTCAGCATAGAAATACAATCAAAAACAAAAAGGACAGCTATTGTCATTTTCGTACGTAACTGTAAAAGTTAAAGTTACTGCATAAAAGCAGATTGAAGCCAACTGTAAGGAGTTCTCCAAGTCTGTTAAATAACTGAGATTTCTCTCTGACTTCAGGGGAAGTATATATACATGAATTATGCACCCCGATAAAAACAGTCCAACATTAAAAGCCTACCTGGAATTATTTCTCTTGTTCTAATTATAGTAGCATCTTGAGATTTAATTACCATGTTTTGTTTGAACGAAAGACGGAGAGCTTGCTTGTGCTTGTTACAGAGCGCCTGGACGTATTTCTGCTTTTACGTCAATCACAGTTGAGAGGAGCTACTGTGATTGGTTTCCTCCTGTGAGGAACACAGCATGTGACCAACTGCATTTTAGAAAAGAAAAAACAGCAACAGCTGACTTCAAAGCTGTGCTTAGTCGAAAAGTAACAACAACCTTCCTACAAATGTAGTGGAGTCAAAAGTACAATATTTGTCTTTGAAATGTAGTGGAGTGAAAGTCAGAAGTTTCCAAAAAAAACAAAAAAAAAAAACAAATACTCAAGTACATATACTCAGATACTCAGTACTTAAGTACAGTACTCAAGTAAATATACTTTGTTACTGTCCACCACTGGAGTAGATAAACAACAAATTTTAATTTTTGGGTGAATCTTTTTCAGTCTTCCAAAGCTCCCAAATTCTAGGAACTGTTGTTCCAAAATTGACACAAAAAATAACATGATTCCAGTTCTCTCAATTTTGTGTAAAGGAGGGCTCACGGTGTCAGACTTTGAAAACCTGTGCTCTAACGTATTATGGTAAGTGGAAATTGCCTATTCTGCATGTGCGTAATTTCTGTTCAGTCTTATTACAGTGGGGTGATGCAGAAAATACTTCACAATTTCTGCAATGCTTTGATATTTCTGCTGCAACAAATCTTCTTCTGTCATCCTCGCATACAAGCGTTTACCTGAATTCACTTGGGTCTGTTGTCTGGCTCAGCAGGTTCAGAGCTCTACCTTCCAGGCAATTAGTCAGTCAACGCTCCATCACCCAATCAAAAGGCGTCCATAATAACCAGTGAGATACCAATTAGAGCGAGCGGCTCATATCTCCCAGGCCAGGTTTCATCCTCCTATACTGAGGTACATTAATAGGGCTGAGTGGCTGTCACAGACCAGTATATTACACTTCCAAGCTGAAATAGGTCGGAGGTTACAAAATAAAACAGGATTTTGAAGTCACAGAAATGGAAACTTGTGCTCTGAATCTACGAATGTGCTACAAGCGATGAAACAAGTGCCTGCGCTCTGATCCACACGCATCATGTCATGATTCAGCCTGCGTCAGTGATGCTTTGCAGAGGATAAAGATACTGCTGTTCCTCTGACAGACGAGCGCAGCCTATAAAAAGTATATTGATTGAATAGAATGGAACCTCCTCACATCTACATCTTTTCTCATCTTGCCAATGCCCTTGAGGGTCAACACAGTGTCTTTGGTAATTGGAAATGCAGCCGAACCCTCACTGTGAAGGACAAAAACAATTTCGGCCAGGATGGGTAATAAATGGGACTAATGTCTGTGCCGTTCAGATGCCGTCTGCAGGGCTGAGTTTTGTGTATACAGCCTGCGGCGGTGGAAATGTTGCTCTTCTGAGGTCAGCTCTGACAAATCTCTGAACCCAGCCTGTTATAAACCTGGAGGAAAAATGAAACAGTGGGCAGCGAAATAAAATAGGCGCTATGAAAATAACCTACATCAATAACATTGACTAAGACATGGACACACACAAAACATACACCTTCAGAAATAAACTGCACCATTACAGTTTGTGGTGTTTGTCCTAAGAAGCATTGAATAGATCCAAATAAAACCCATCATACACTGCCAAGCCTGATAGACTGTATAGATAATGTTGGATTTTATTAGCAGCAACTCTTGAGACACAATAAAAGAAAATACTTCTTTGAGAATATAGCCAGGTGATATTCTATTTTTTTTTTTTTTTTTTTTCAGATAAAGCTTAAAGGTAGAATATGCAGCACTGTTTGTAACTGCACAATTTAAAATGAACTCCTCCTCCTCAGCTCAGCAAAAGAAGGACAGGGAGCAAAGATGTAGAGAATTAATTTAGAGATGAGCAGCATTAGCAAGATAAAGCAGTGAATCAGAAAACTAAAATGTTATTTTCTGATTGTTTCAAAGCGGATACGCTTAGTTGCTCACAACTCTGCACAATGCTGGATTTTGTATGAAGACAGCCAATGAATGCAGATCCTCAGTCTGCTCAACATGTTCTCATCCCAGCTCCTCAACTCCCTGCTTTGTCACACTACAGCACCCTTTTGCAGCTGTATGTAGCTGCTGATGAGCCAATTTAACACTTCATTAATGTTGTGGAATGGTCACCATTTGGTTAGATTTGGGCATCAAAACTATTTGGGTAGATTTAATAAAAGATCATGCTTTATGTGCAAATAAGTATGTTACATTACATACAAGTCACATGACACAAGTCACGTGATAACATTATGTACCTTAGAAGTTTTAATAAAGTTTTGGTTGAACCCGGTCTCTTGGGTCAAAGCCTCCGTCCTCCAGATGCTGACTTTCTACTAGAGGTGTCATTTTCTGTCTCTGTATCTGTTCAACCAACAAAATTATCTGTTTCGGTATCTGTATTTGGATAGAAGAATAGGTGTGGGTGTGGCTTATACAGGAAGTCACATAAATATATTATTTTCTAACCTAATATTTATTGACAATGCAATTGTTGTGTCTTCAAAGCCGATTTATTATTGGCATATAATTAATTTTGAAACATATTTCCACATCCTCATACTGTTCTTTTCATCTCTTTTCATTGTCTTTATTTTTATTTTTAACTACACTAAGTTTATGAAGTGAAGACGCCCACTAGCACCCCTACCATTTACCTGGAGGACATTCATCAATCAGACAATGAAGAAATATTCTGAGAGTAGAAACTCTTTAATGATATAAAAGATATATTTCAGTCGAAGGGAAAAATTAAATTCCAATGTTGCTGTGAAATGTTTCTATTCATCTTGCTGCAGTACACAGTACTAGAATATTATACATATATATTAAAATTATAACATTATAATTAGATAGTTGTGTAAAATTGTGCTTAGATAAAAGTAATAAGTAGTACTTTGAACATTAGTGAGTTACATTTTGGTTTTTTTCCCAAATAATGAGCAATTTTACATAGAAGAAAAGTCTGTTTCCATCACTTTGTTTTTGCAGTCCTTGAATAACATATTCAGATTGGGTGCATCTTCACTACAACATCAAAAGCCTGATACGTCTCATACAGCCATGAATGAGTACCTTGTGTGTCAGTATGAGTCGCTGAGGGGCGTGACAAAACATCATTTGATGACTTGATGAGAACAAGCTGGCCTGCTCTGCTTGTGTGCATATGTGTGTATCTCTCTCTCTCTCTCTCTCTCTCTCTCTCCAGCTCTCAGAGAAAGAGAGCAGAGTCCCAACCTCAAAACCTGTGCTGGTTGGGGGCTACACACCACTGCCAGAAATGTCCTGAACACAGCATAATATGACAAAATAAGAAAATACAGATAGAGGGCAGGGTCTCTGCCAATACAGACACCACCACACACTCCTAGTGGGTCATCAGGGATGATTTAGAGGGCTCATGCAGTGAGTGAAATGCTGTCTAGTGTGTCTTTAACATTCAAATTTTTGTCCAAAAAGCTCTAAAGACACATCATTGAGCCACACCATTGCAGAGGGTGCTGCTTCATTACCATGAACACACACACACTGTAGTTTATTTTCAGTCTATCCCACATACACCGTCCTGCTGCTGTAAATACTCAGTAGTAGATTAAAGTTCAGTTTAAATCTGTGCTGAAAATAGTCCCCAACAAACCTCAGTTTGAATAATGTTTGTTAAAATCTACGGTGCCCCACTAATTTATGAACTTACTCAGACTTTAAAAATAAAACTACTTATTCAGGACCCATTTTTTAAAGATTTATATCTTCAGTAAAAATGAAAGGGCTTGGGCCTGGGTGCCGCAGTCAGAGCTGGAACACTGGAAGGTTTCTAGATATAACTAATGAAACAGTTGATTTTGGTCTGCTCATTTTTGAGAACATAGTTTGTGGCAGTGTGTTATATTGTGGCGTGTATGGGATAGTTTTTCTTATGATACAAATATTTCCCCATAAACCTCTCTGGTCACTTCACAAGAAGCCATTTGGAACAGAAAGCCAATACACTGCAAAAGCACTGCCGAACAGAAACAACTTAACAATCCGCCATCTGTCAATCCATCTTCCAGGTACTTATTACCCTTGTCAGGACTGCAGTTGCAGCAGGGTGAGCACAGCAGTTCAGGCCTCCTTTGCCCCACCAAGCTCCCTCCACCTCTCCCCGGGGGATCTCAAATAGAGATGTAACCCCTCCAGCATGTCCTCTTCTGCCCTCGGCCTCCTACCTGGCTGGTCTCCTCCCATTAATTTGTGCTTGAAACACGTCCAAAGGCAGTTGCTCGGGGGGGGCATCCTAACCAGGTGTCTGAACCACCTCAGATCCTTTTCTTGTTATGTTCAGGGTGTATAAAGCTCCAAAATGTCCCTCATGGGGCTGTCCAAAGCCCACATTATTAACTTGTGTCCAGGCTCAGACATACAACACATTGATCAACAATTAGAAGCCAAATTGAGTTTTGAACAAGGATTAGACATTTTGGGAACTAGCCTATTCGTTTTCTTTCTGAAAGCTGGATAAGAAGCTTGATACCACTTTCATGCCTGCACACTAAATGTACAGCCAGCACTCAGTTATCTTAGCATAGCATAAATACTGGAAACAACTAGCCTGGCTCAGTCTGAAGGAAACAAAAGCTATTTAACTATTTAAAACACAAAACCTTGTTTAATTCCGTACAAAAAGTGTGGGTGTCAAGCTATTTCTTGGCTTAGATGTCACCAGCAGAGATTTCAATAAGTCACTGCCCCTGCCCAAGATATAGTTCAGAACAAAACCCCTGTAAAACTACATTGCGTTATTTTAGGTTTTAACCAGCGTCATCACTATGTATATGTGCATCACGTGCTGTCTGTGAGGCACCAAGAGAGAGGGTCACCAACATAGCCTAATCATGAACGAAGGAATCACAAAACTTACTGTTTCTCTATAATTTTGTGGTGTATAAGTGAAGTGTATGAACTACACAGCAGACTGGAGCCCTTTAACACCAAAGTAATAAAAAGAATAAGATCCTGTAAGTCATTATAATGACAAACTACATTATGAGTTACTATTACAAAATAAAGACTTAGTATCTCAAAATAATGAGGAACATTCTATAAAACTGAGGAACCTCCTCAAAATAATGATGAACTTTCTCTAAATAATGAAAAACTTTCTCAAAGTAATGAAGAACTTTATCACAATAACAAGAACCTTCCTCAGAATAATGACCTGGTATCCCGTATTACTACAGACCTGTCTTAAAATAATGACTTAGTATCTCAATACAATGAGATACTTCCTCAAAATAATGAGGAACATCCTCAAATAATGAGAAACTTTCTCAAAACAATGTCATAGTATGTCAGATAATCAGGAACTGCATGAAGCAGTTATGCTTAGGGCACCCAAATGGCCAACAGCAGCCCTGGTTTTAACAAATAAGATTTTGAATGAATTAAACAAACGCAATATAACATGCTAATTACTTAGATTTAGAGGTGCTGCTAGGATAGCAGGCACGCTAGCTCGCTGTTTCCACCTGTTTGCAGTGATTATGTTAAGTTTAGCTAACAGGCCGCAGTCTGTGTCCATGAGAGTGACATCAATCTTCTCATGTAATGCTCAGCAAGAGAGCATAATGTTGACTGCTTCTTTAAATTTAGTGCCACAGATGAAATGAATGTGAAGTTTATGTTTACAGACTTATATCACTGTGTATGAGCTGCTGTATAATTTCAGGGTCCAGAAATACTTTAATATTTACTATATTTTAGGAATAGGATGTAGAATCTGATGCATCACCTCTGCTAACACATTCACTTCTTCAGTACTGCAGTTCACACAGTGATGTGCATACTTAAAAGCCTCTCCATCACACATAAGTTACCGGCATTGATTTCTCAGAGGAGCTGCAATATGGACAACCGTACTGATGCTCGCCTCACAGCCTCAAACAACCGTATGAACTCAGCTTCAACTACAGAATAATGCAAAGCACAGCAGCTACATTTGTATGTTAAAGAAGTGATGTAAAAAGCCCAGCATGTTCAGATAAAGGCCTCTACTGTATAAAATATTCAGCCTCTGTAAACATGTTTGGTAAGACAGAGTGATAGTTATCTTTATTGGTATGTAGAACCAGCATGTTTTTATGGCTTAATAAATAAGAGAGGGATTTATCTGTAATCCAGTGATTCTAAGATTAGATTGTTTATTCAGTTTTACAGTGTTGATTTAAATTCTGGTTTTGCTGAGAGGGTATTTTTTGTAATTGCTTTGAAAGGAATTTGGGGGGTAAAAAAAGATGAGTTATCAGCTGTACTGGAGGGTTTTTCAGTAGATAAATGAAAAGCTAAACAACTGCATGTTATTTCTGCCAGTAGGATTTATTTCGGTATGTGTCAGGCTGATCAGAGGATGCAAAAACTCATAATCAGACATTACTGAACTTACCAAACTGTAAAACCATTCACTCTGATAATCAACTCGAAATAGTAATCTTTTGCATAGTGAAACAAATATGTCTTTCATTGTGTGTGTATGTGTGTATATCTCTCTCTCCAGCTCTCAAAGAAGGAGAACTGAGGGAAAAAAAACAACCATTTGTTGCTACGTTTTTAGAGTCCTGACCACAAAAACCTGTGCTGGCTGGGGGCCACACACCACTGCCCAAACAGGCTGGAGTCCAG